>NC_052533.1:81602278-82216385 GCF_016699485.2 Gallus gallus
GAGACTTTGTGGGTTGCTGATACATTCCTGCTCACTTTCTGTTATGTTGGATTGCAAAAACTGTCTGGAGCTTACGGAAAATGAGAACTGACACAAAGCTTTACCTGTCTGCAAGGAAAAATAATTTTAAATGAATAAAGAGGTCAGTGGAAAATTATTAATTTTATGCTCCAGTTACTTTTATTATTCAAATATAGTACCAATGGCACTGCAATTATATATGAAGAGGAAAAAAAATGTATATTCATTTTTCTTCCAAGGCCATTTGACTTTCTTTTTAACCTCAGTGTTTGTTTTACATATAAATTAAAATTCAGTTCTCTTGTTACTCATAGTTTAGTATCTTCACTCATGCAATACTATGTATGGAGCTTTTCACTCCAAGGCTTAGATAGGTACTTCAGAAACTCACATTTATTATCACTCATTGTTCAGACGTGCATTGCATACTTAAGCACAAAATGTTTAATAGAAAGATTCTAAAATAAAATGTGTCATGGAGAAGGAAGAGAGGACCACCGTGTTCAAAGCAAAGTTGTGGGTGGGGAATCTGAGAAGAAATAAGATTTGTGTTGTGGCATGTATCAGTCAACAGGCACCCTTCCACGGGTCAATACTAAGAGGACATCCCCTGATGCCAACACTGCTCTGTAGTGCATCCAAGCAAGAGGTAGAACATACTCAGGGAAAGGCAGCATGGGAAGAGGAGATCCACTGACACTGACATTCAGTGAGGCAGGGTCTGAGACTAGTCTGCAGACTGAAAGGGACAACCATTAGGCCAGGAAAGAAACAGGACACTGATACTGAATAAATAAAGTTAAGCAGAAGGTTTTGTAACAGTATTGCTCTCTACTCACAATCACCCTTACTCCAAAGAAGTTTTGGTGCATTACCAAAGCAGTAAGTTTAGCAGCACTCCATTTATACGTGCAAAATATCAAGTTCAAAGTTGAAGTACACTGGAATTTTAAGAATGTCTTTGAAACAGGATTTAAGCTTGCTTTTTAAAAGCAATTAAGTGCTTTGCTCTGTAAGATAGCTTTTTTTTTTTTTTTTTTTTTTTTTTTTGTATCAGGGCTCTAGGGATCAACCTACAGTTAAATCTTCTCTTCTTGCACACAAAGATATCTTGGAACATAATTCCAATGTGCTTTGGACTGCTTTATGTCCCTACCTGCTGGCCCAGTTTTGTAATCTCCTAATTTAGAGAGCCGTTATGTAAGAATCTGTTTGCAAGTAAGTGGAAAATGCAATACCACTTGTATTTCTTTAGTCTTAAGTTTGGAAATGTTTATTTGTAGTTGCTTTGAATTGATTTTTCCTTATCACATAGGAGGATTTTGCCTTTAATTTGTGATAAAGTGCTCCTATAGGGAAAAAAAAAAAAAAAAAAAAAAAAGCCTTAGAGGAGCACAAAGGTTCTAGCCAGATACAAAGCATAACAGTATTTCAGTTCAGCTTCTTGATTGTTTACTTTAGGATAGCCAGTACATGCACTACTGTAACAATCTGCCACTGGTTTAAAAAAGGTAGCAAAGCAGCTCAGTATGTGTAGCAGCTATCTTAAGCAGGCAATTGCAGACACTATTCAGAGGGAAAAAAAAATCAGTTACTCAACTTCATCTTAAATAACATATATCAAATTTAGGCTACCTTGGATCAACCCAGATGCCAATAATAATAATAATAATAATAATAATAATAATAATAATAAAAACACCTATATGTTCTGGAAAGTTCAATCTCAGTGGGCTTCACTGTCTGAAAATATTTTGTAAAGTTTAAAAAGTGCACTCATTTATTCTGTATTTCATGTTGCTCAGTACGGTCTTCACGTCCTCTTGATAGGATCAGATTTGTGAAGGATGTGCATTTATTATTGTTTTTGCTTTGAGTGTTGTGTTATTTTTCTGCTTTACATTATTTCCTATGCTAATTTTCACAGCTCCTGTTAGGGAACAGAGCTATGCTATGGCAGATAATGAAGAAACAAATAGAAAAAGTCAAATTTTCGAGTTAAGATTTTAATTTCACTATTTCTCTTACAAATCTTAGATTCTTTCAAAAAACAGAACAAGCTCCAAAATGTGAAAATGTCAGATGAAACATGAAGTATAAATGACAAAACCGAGACAAATATAATAAGCTGAAGCAATGGGATGGACAAATACAAGGAAATGATTGTACTGAAAAGTAAAGAGTTTAATAGGAGAGCATTGTTCACCTAATTAATTCAAAATCTAATGCTCCAGTGCTGTGCAGCTTCTTTTTTTTTTCTCTGATTTTGGTAAGGGATGAAGAGGAAAATTGCTATATGCTCAAGAAATATCCTCTACAAAATGAAGAAACAAATGATTTCCAGGGTTTTTAATTTTTATTTTGTTTTGTTTTTTAAATTTAGAAGATCATGCTGTAGAACTTTTCTGCTAGAATCAAAAATGAATTTCATTCTATAACCTGCACAAAGTTGAATCACCACCCTGAAGATATGCCAAACTACCTGAAAATTATTTCAATGATCAGTGATCCACGTTGTGTGACCTTTACCTCCTCACTGTCTTCTTCATAGCTTTTTTCCTTTCCTTTCCTTTCCTTTCCTTTCCTTTCCTTTCCTTTCCTTTCCTTTCCTTTCCTTTCCTTTCCTTTCCTTTCCTTTCCTTTCCTTTCCTTTCCTTTCCTTTCCTTTCCTTTCCTTTCCTTTCCTTTCCTTTCCTTTCCTTTCCTTTCCTTTCCTTTCCTTTCCTTTCCTTTCCTTTCCTTTCCTTTCCTTTCCTTTCCTTTCCTTTCCTTTCCTTTCCTTTCCTTTCCTTTCCTTTCCTTTCCTTTCCTTTCCTTTCCTTTCCTTTCCTTTCCTTTCCTTTCCTTTCCTTTCCTTTCCTTTCCTTTCCTTTCCTTTCCTTTCCTTTCATAGAATCATAGAATCGCTAAGGTTGGAAAAGACCCACAGGATCATCCAGTCCAACCATCCGCCCTTCATCAATGGTTCTCGCTAAACCATGTCCCTTAACACAACATCCAAACATTCTTTAAACACCACCAGGCTCGATGACTCCACCACCTCTCTGGGCAGCCCATTCCAGTGCCTGACCACCCTTTCAGAGAAGTAGTATTTCCTAACGTCCAGCCTGAATCTTCCCTGACGCAGCTTGAAGCCATTCCCTCTAGTCCTATCACTAGTCACCCGGGAGAAGAGGCTGACCCCCAGCTCACCACAACCTCCCTTCAGGTAGTTATAGAGAGCAATAAGGTCTCCCCTGAGCCTCCTCTTCTCTAGACTGAACAATCCCAGCTCCTTCAGCCGCTCCTCATAAGGCCTGTGCTCCAGACCCCTCACCAGCATTGTTGCCCTCCTCTGGACACGCTCCAGGGCCTCGATGTCTTTCTTACAGTGAGGGGCCCAAAACTGGACACAGTACTCAAGGTGCGGCCTCACCAGTGCTGAGTACAGGGGAATAATTACTTCCCTGTTCCTGCTGGCCACACTGTTTCTGATACAGGCCAGGATGCCCTTGGCCTTCTTGGCCACCTGGGCACACTGCTGGCTCATGTTCAGTCTAGCATCAATCAACAGCCCCAGGTCCATTTCCTCTACACAGTCTTCCAGCCACTCTGCCCCTAGCCTTTAGCGTTGCCTGGGGTTATTGCGGCCAAAGTGCAGGATTCGGCATTTGGTCTTGTTGAATCACATCCCATTGGCTTCAGCCCAGCTATCCAACCTATCCAGATCCCTCTGTAAGGTCTCGCTACCCTCAGGCAGATCAACACTTCCAGCTATCTTGGTGTCATCTGCAAACTTACTGAGGGTGCACTCAATACCCTCATCAAGGAAAGTTTTGCTTTGTGATCTACGATTGTTTAGTGGTCTACAATTGTTTTGCTAAAATATACCATAGCTGTAATGCTTTAATGAAAAATACTAATCAAATTTTGGAAATATCTCAAATTTAGGTAAGTCAATGAGAATTTTGGTTTTGATTTTTTTTTTTCATTTTAGTATTGTACACTATATGAGACGTCTACCTCAAAACTCCTGTTCAGAGAAAACAAAGATCTGTATAATAAGGACACATTGTTTTATGGGCTGGGACCTTTCTCTCCTGCTTAACTACATGATTTCAGGTATGTTTTATCATCCATGTGAACTAGTTCATTCCCTCAATTCTCCTGCCAAACCATTTCTCTCTGTGGGGCACTGATTGTTGTTACAGTCTTTTGGACTTGACTCAGAATAATAAAGATCCTTTATCTATTAGATTTTGAAGTCCTGTTGTAATATATGCAATAATTCTAAACAAAATGGAAAGGGAAGAATGTTTCTATGCAAGTTAAAAATTAGTTTCAGTAGCATGGTATTCATGAATTAAAAAAACATAATTGCAAAAGAAATAGAGCACATAATGAAACAGAACTTATGCTTAGGGATTTATGTAAACGGTACTGTTAATAAATATTGTAATAGAAATTCTAATATAGTGTGCAACAAAATAAACAAAATAAATAACAGTATGTAATGAGTGGGCAGATTTTCCAGAGAATTTTATGTCCATATGTAAGGGAATTAAAGCTGCTTATCATAATTCTCATGCTCATTGGATACAAAATAAATTCTGAGTTGTTAAATATATTTCCTACCATACAACATGAAGATAATTCATCTTCAACTTCTGTCTTTGTCTTTTGTACCATTGCAGTTGCATCTATACAGCTGTCCTGGACCCCTAAGTAGTATAACACTAGAAAAGTTGGATCAATTATGTTTGACTAAATCTTCTTCTGGAAAATATGTGCATTGATTTTATTACCCAAGGAAATTTAATAAGGAGAAAATATTTCTGAATGTCTCTGTGTTGGATTAAAAAAGAGACATGTTACATCAAAACCTGGTTTATAAGAGAGATAATCAGTGTCTCGTAGAACTTCAAAGTGACAAATATCCTGTGTAAAAACTTGGGCAAAAAAGATGAAAAATCATAGATGAATCTTAAGACATAAAAATATTCAGCTCAACCTTAAGAGTTTTGGCTTTCTCTCTGGAATTCAAGAATGAACTAATTATATATAATAAGCTAAAGAAAAAAAAAAGAAGCCCTATACAAGATATAAGGAAGACATTAATTTTAAGACTAAGCTGATAAATCAGTTTGAATTGGTGTATCCTAATGTATTCTTTGCCTACAGAAAATGTTTATTCTATAGATATCTATCAGAGCAGATAAACTGTAATTTAAACAGAAACACAGAAGTGTGTTACATAGACAACTGTTTTTTTCAATTTTAGCATAACAAAAATACACTGAAATATAAGCAGCTTATCTGATGGCTTTTCCTAGCAGCTTTGAAAAATTGCTGGTGTAGTTTTATTACACAAGACAAAATAAGAATATCTATTTGGTTAGAATTTCTTCTCTATCATTCCATACAGAGAGTACATATGGCTTATGTTCTGCATAATATGTTCTGCATAACTTTTGACCAACACCAAGTGAAGTCCCTCAATGTATGTATTTGATTTTCTTGTCATATTGAAATAAATCTGTTTATTAGTTGTAATAACTCTGTGTTTCTTTAAGGCTGTCATGTCAATTTCAGTGTACAGTTGGCCATAGATAACACAGCTTTGACTCAGCATGTCACTTCTTACCTTGCCAAGCATGAAAAGTGCAAGTAACAAGACTTGCAAAATGAAATATTGTCTGACAGGAATGTACCTTCTAGACTGCAGAATACTGTTATAAAGCCACCTTGACAAATAGTGTATCACTCTTAGGACCCTTAGTGGAGTGATATATCTTTATTATCAGACATTGTTCAGTTTATCAAAAATGTCTCCATGCCACTGCATCTTATGTCTGAAGGAGTCTTCATAAAAGCATACTATATTCAAATCTAACATATATATATACATATGTATTTATAATTAAGATCTTAGTACTGCTAAATTTCTAGGGATTTTCTGGTACCTATATTAATCTAATGACTTAAAATGACAGGTTCAAAATGGTTGGTGTTACTGCTAAGGGGTAAGGCAAAATTTTCTTTTTAAAAGAAGAAAAAAGATTGATTTAGATATTTATTGATGAGTGGCTATCCTCAAGTTGATCTGGAAAAGAAAAAAGGATAGAAAGAAGATCTTTCTAGTTTTCAGCCATTGGTTCTATGTCTTTTGAAGTCAGCTTTAAGAGATTGCTCAGTGGCCATAGTTATAAACCAGGAGCATATAGTTTACAATAAAATACTTCTTTTGCTCACATAGATTGGAATTTGACAATGACAATTTCCTTGTGATGCTTTAGATTTTTGAAAAGAAACTATTTACTCTTCAACTTACTGCATATTATTTACTGCAGAATATTTATGGCTGTTCATATACAGAGGAATTGGTCCTAACATTCATAATAATGATCTGAAGACCAAAATTCTTCCTCCTTCCCACCAAGGAAAAAACACTTTCCCAAGCATGATAATGGAAGTAAAGAGAAGATTCAGTTCCTGTCTCTTCAGGCTTTTAGGACATGTAGATATACAGACATACAGTACCGACACACACACACACACACACACACACACACACACACACACACACACACACAAAAAGTTGTGAAGAAATTAAAAGAACTGCTGTATTTTGTTGCTAGTTATGACGGCACTCAGAAGCCTCTATTTCTTCATTGTATTTGGGAAAAAAGTAGAGATTGATCATTCCATAAGATATTGACACTCAAGATGTTTGCCTTCATTCTTAGAAGCCTAGTGAAGGTATCCATTGTTAGAAAATGGACAAAGTCTTAAATAAAACTCTTCCATGTATCTGGTTAATGAAAGATGGCTGAGAATTTCTTGTTATATTTGCTAATCTGAATTTATTGGTTTAATACTAAACATGATTTATGACCAAGTTCATTATTTCAGTCTATTTTTGCATCAGAAAAGACAGAGAAAAAACTGTCAGACACTTCATCATACATCTGTGTGGGTCATGACCACTGAAAGAACAAGTGATCTCAGGCAAGAAATTGGCATGCGTTTTATCTCTGCTTCAGATGACTGTATTCCAGAATCAAATTGTTGAGGTTGGACAGTACCTCCGAAGAGAGAGATCCCCTAAACTCTCTGGGCAACCTGTAGCAGTAATCTGCCACCTGCACAGTAGGGAATTATTTCCTTATGTTCAAATAGAGCCTCCTGTGTTCCACTTTGTGCTCTTTGCTTCTTGTCTTATCACTGGCATCACTGAAATGAGCCTGGTCCACTCCTTTCTGCACCTTCCCTTAAGATATTTATGTAAATTGATAATGTATCCCCTGAGCCTCCTCCAAGCTAGGCTCTCTTAGCCTTTCCTCATACAAGAAATGCTTCAGTTCCTTAGCTAAATTAGTGAGACTTCACTGTACTTTCGAGCATGACAATGTCTTTCTTTTACTAGGGAAATCAGAACTAGATATGATACTCCAAACATGATCTCAACAGTACTGAACAGAGGGGAAGGATCACTTCCCTCAATCTGCCATATTCTTTCTTATATAGCCAGGATCCTGCTGACCTTCTTTGCTACGAGGGCAAACAGCTGATCCATGATCAACTTGGTGTCCTTCAGGACACAAGGTCCTTCTCTGTATAATGTTTGTTTAATTCAGGTCAGTGCAGTTGCATTTGAGTCTGGATCCCTTAAAAATGTCTGCTTCCTTCAAAAAAACAATGAACACCCACTTCTGTTGAAATATTTATTGCAAGCTTGCTATCTACTTCCCTCCTATGACAGTCAATGCATTAAACAGTAGGCAAGATGGCTGAACCCCTTGGCCCTTTCAACGTAAAGCGGGATGTTTTAGAGTAAAATCAACAACATAGTAGTTTAAAATAAGTGTCCAGTCTTTACCCTGGGACAGCTAAGTCCCCATCAGACCTTCCTGTCCTTCTGAGCTAGTACTGGGAACTGCAGACTTCAACAGAGTTGAAAGCCGAGACTGTGAATCCCTCATCAGATCTTGTCTGTCCTGATCTTTGATTAGTTTAGGTAGCTAGTGGCAGAATGAATACACCCCTACCTCACCTGCACAAATTCCAAGGCCCCATAATCCAAAACTTTTATCTCCAGCCCTGTGTGTTCTTATTATGACGTATCTTTGTCAACCTGGAATCTTTCTATAGGGTTTCACAAAAAGGAGAAGGAATGGTGTTCCATTTGACTCCTTTCATTTAACCAGGATGAATAATAGATAATGAGGTAACAAAGTCACCACTAGAGAGAGCTCTGGTACTAGAATTATCAAGTCCCACCTAAGTTCCTATTACAGTGTTCAGGGGTAGTTTCTTGATTGGGTGGAGTGTCAAAGCGGAAAGAGCAGTACAAAAAGGAGAAACTGCAGTGTATAAGGGAGGATGTTAGACAGCGTTATTAGAAAACGATTGGTCTAGAGAAAGAAGAATATTTTTCCAGTTAGGACTCTTTCCACTTTAATTCAGCAGTTTTTTGACACTCTGCTTGCAATACTTATTGCTGCATGGCTGCTCTGCTTCATGTTTTATGACTTGATATTGCTTGCAGGAGAATATAGGATGAAAATAGAATACTGGAATTTGGAGAAAAAAGAGATTTGTGAATCATGTCCTCTATAGTTGATAGTTCAGTAAAAGTTTACTCTATTTTTAGAAGCAACTGCCAATAACTATAAATTCTGACTACTCAAATTGGAAACATCCATGAGCAGGAAATGTACATACATTCTTATTCCCTGAACATCAGAAAGTAAACATACTTGGGATACCAACCTTCCAATATTATTTGTGTCTTATTATCATAGTGCAATGCACCTTTACTGAATTGGAAGTATGAATCATGTAAAGACAGACTGGCTAAGCTTGAATAAGTAAGACCTGGTAGACAAGTCTATTGTTTTCATAAACACTGCAGGAAAGGTACAACAAAGGCAATTTCATGGATATATTTCTAATAGTCATCCTCTCTTGGTGCTCCACAACACAGGGGTAGGGCAAATATGAAATTTGTGCAAACTGTATGACTAAAGTAGGGATCAAATAGACTGTACCAAAGAAGACAAAATAGAAGCCAGTATCCAAAGCCTGTATTTCGAAGTCATACTCAGTATCCGTTAATTCTGCGTGCTTCTGAAGAAGGGAAATGTGCAGCTTGGGGTAAATCTTCCTACGGTTAGAAAGAGTAACTATAATTTTGGAATATTTTGCAAAAGACCCTAGACTTTCTTCACAAACTTCCTTTTGTGAGAAACTGAGAACAGATGCTATCCATCCATTTCCAGCATAAAGGAACTGTTGTCTTAGATTCTTTCTAGGTTAGCTAGATGTGCTTTCTTTCTCATCTGTAGCGGTCATCTACAAGTACATGCTGAGTATCATCGCTTTCAGTCCCACTCAAATGTAATATCTATTAAACAAACGGTAATCTCTGTACAAAAGCTTTTAGAAAACAAACAAACAAAAACATCAGAGTACTTCTGTTTTCCTCTCTGGGGGAAGTGAAAAGTGAGTAGGGGTTGAATATACCTCTCTCTCTCTCTATATATATATGTATATACATACACTCTGTCATATATATATATATATATGGTGGAAAATTTGATACTTCTGTATTTGATTATGCAAAGATATCCTGTAACTTCAGAAGTCCACAGATCTCAAGATGAAAACGTTAATTAAATTACCAGAATTTATCCCTTAGAGTAATTCCACAAAATACATCAGCATCTTTATTGACAAACCCAGTGGTGAATGTTACACAAATATATCTTGATTCTCACTAGGAAACATATGCTACTCTGGGATTTTTAACATCATTGACATATGAATGGATGGCATTCACAGGAATACGACATGGAGGTGGTATTCACAGTTCTGGAGAAAATAATATTAGTAATTACTAATAAAAATATTTTTAAAAAGGAGATTTTTTTTTTAATGCAGCCAGTCTAATTTTAAAATACATCAGAGAATAAATTATTAATCAATACATCTATGAGCACTTAGAAAATACTGGATGATGAGAAGCAGCACCCCATTCATCTCTGCCTCACATGGCTGACAAAAGGAAGGCAATGTATGCCACAGGTCTTGACTATAATGCATCTTTTGATGTTCAAGACCTTCTTGTAGAAAAGCTGGATCAATGAAACCATCATGAGGTAAGTGCACAAATAGCTAGTAGTAGAATTATGCCCAGTTTTTCAAATAACTCAGAAAGATCACTTTGAAAGAAAAGGGAAAAACAGTGCAAAAAGTGTCAACAGCATATTTACATTAGCCTTTCAGCCTCAAATACCCCCTTATTTTATCCACAAGTATATGAGGAACTTGAAATAATTATGTATATATTTTAATCTGAAAAGAAGAACACAAAACCTGTGTAAGGGTATAAGAGGGAGATGACATACGATGATTTTTCAGTTAATCTAAGGCTGGTACAAAGTAGATGGAGAGTCGAGCAGCAGATAGGAGGGGTGGAGGTGTTGAACACTGCTTGAAGCTGATTTGAGTGTAGTGGCAGTGATCGTTTAGTCTGCGTTCTCCTCACGTGTTCTTCTAAACATTTCAGTAGTGCCTATAAGTGTACAGCACAGAGGAAGAAAAATGTGCAGTGTCTTGGAAATTACCAATGAAAGCAGCATGTTTTAAAAATTAACATCGTATCTACTTTAAAAGCACCAGTTTAACAGCTGTAACCATTACCTTTTTACAGCATACTTTATAAGCAGGTCCTTAAAATACTCATGGGTTTCTCTTTAGTAAAAATGCAAAACAAAACTGAGAATTGAATGAGCTTATTTGAAGTCAATAATACTATGCTGATTTACCCCAGCTGAACATCTGTACCATGACTGTACACATAGAAATACAACTCTATTCAGTAAAATAAAGCACATAACACAACTAAGACACTCTGAGCAAGAAGTTAATGTCTCTAAATATGTTTTAGTATTGTCTGGTGATTTTTTTTTAAAGAAAACAGAGAGAAAATAAGAATTACATTATGATAGGAAAAAATTTCTCTTCAGGGGAGGTTTAGAAGGAGACACACGCTGAGGTAAGGAGTACAAGAAGGACGTGTGTTGTAACAATTTAAATCTCTCACAGCATCAGCGAAGTTATGCCTGAATAGGATTGCTGTACAGCAAAAGTTTGCTTTCATACACTAAAAAGCAGCAGTCAGTCTGCTGAGGGGATCAAGTATACAGTTGATGCTTCATATACCCATGAGGATATTGCATTATATATATGCATATATATACTGCATTATATGTAATACTGCATTATATGAAATACTGCATTAAATTTGTAGAGCATGATGCAACTTATCAGTGCCCTACCCAACAGACTCTTCTATCTACTTCAGTCACTTCTTTCTCCTTGTTCTCTAACCAGGGCTCAAGTTCTATCACATGCTTCTGGGGGGGGGAGGGGGGGAAGATTTATTGTATCTCTTGAAGTTCAAGAATGCTTCTCCTTCAGCAGAAATGCCAGGAAGTTGTAAACATACATAAAGTCTGTTAGCTTAAGTACAGACTCTTAATTAATTAAAAGTATTCCCTCTCTAAAATATGGTTCTCTCAATTTAAAACTAGTAACATTTTGCCCTGGTGGCAGATTTCCAGATCCACAGTTACAGCACAAGATGATTCATTTGCTTTTGAGACCCACAATAATCTTTATCAAAAGCGTGGCAGAGGAGTAGACAGAAGTGAACTGATGAGGAATTAACTGAAACACAGAAGCTAAACATAACAAAATCAAGAAAGCTTACTTGATTAGTAGGTCAGAACTGCTGACTGAGAGAAACCTCAAAAACAAATAGCTTGTTATCGCCTAAGGAAATTGTATAAAAATGTCCAACTGGTAGAGAGGAAAAAATAAATAAATAAAAAAGATACTATCTTGAAGACATACCATGAAAAATTTTCCCCAAAATTGTACCGTTGTAGCCTTAATAAACATCTTTTTCTTTTTTCTGTTTATGTTAGATTTTGCACTCACTAAAACTCATTGAAACTACCTGTATCAAACTCCTAGAAGAAAAAAACTATTTGTGAAAATTCTGCCAAATATAACATTGCAAATATTCAATTATTGCTTGAATTTCTGCTGTACGTGCAGAAATAACGTGGATTAGCAGAAAACAATATTCTGGGCTATAAAAAGATTTGCGAGAACACAAAAGCAGTAGCAGTGAAAGTCTGACAAAATAAATACTGACAGGCCATTTTTTTTTTCTTTTTGATTCATTTTTGTACAATAGTAACATTATTAAAATGGCTATCTAGTTGATATTTGAAAATATGTTTTTTTTTTTTTTAACTGTACTTTATATTTTTGTGTGAGTTATGTCAGGAGGTTGATAAGATGATGTGCAATCTGTCACAGTTCAGCATTTGGATCAGTAGTATCTGAAAAGCCAGTCAGACCTCTGAAGTGCTAAATCATTGGACTGAGTTCTTGAACTGATAAGTGGTAATAGAATCACCACACATTTTATCATCATGTTGATTGCTTTGAAACAAAGAGAGAATTAGTTTCGTAAACTCTACAGACGTTCCTAAATAGCCTCTTCCATCTGGAAGGATCTTTGAAGATTGTGCAGAAACCACGTAAATGCAATTCTACAATTAACACATATGCCAGGTCTGCTTTAAGGATGTACAGAAGAATTCTGATTCTTAGATTAGCAACATTTTATTTGTTATATCCCATTTTATAAAAATATATTTCTAATAGATATAAGTTGTCAAACTTCAAAATCAATATAAATTCCAGAGAAAATATTCCAATGTATTTGCTTATAAGGGAAGATAGGTGAAATGAATCTGAATAAATTATTCCTTTGTATGTATAAAACACGGAGAAGTTTTGGAAACTTGAGAAAATTGAACACTAAAAGATTTAGGCATACAGATATGTGATATTTTCAATGCATATGTGGTTATGAAATATCCAGACTTGTGACAAATTTAGTGCTGATATTCACAGAGTGGAGAAGATGAAAAAAAAGGTACGCTTTATTTCATAATGGAAACTGCTGTCACATACAAATTTGTTGAAGAATTAATCAAGAGCATTGGTAGAACAACAGACACATAAAGGAGATCATAAAACACAAGAAAAAAAGAAAATCCAGCCATGCTTGGCATCCTTAGCTATCAGTTTAGTTTTATTCTGAGCTGAATTCAGAAATAGTCTCCCATTTCCAAATCACAAAAATTAATTGCATTTTGAAGTCATGCTTCTACCACATCTTCTCACATTCATAAGCCCTTATATAATTTCAGTTTTGCTAGGGGAGATACCAGTATCCAAAGCACAAAACAGTGTTAGAAATGGTAGCATTAATGAATATCAATAGTGAGTGAGCTGGTGATTCAGTACTGGCATGCCTGTTGCATATGGTAATCAGGATTCAGTTCCTTGCTCTGCCACCAGCATCTACAACATTAGCAATGTTATATAAGGTAAATCTATTTGGAGGCAGTAGATAAATGTGAATTCAGTTTGACAAAGTTTAAACTGAACACTCTGGTGCAGCATTAGTTAAGAGCTGCTAAACTCATACCCATTGCCTCTCAGCAAGAGAATAACTCATGTACCATACCACATCAGTGTAAACACTTGGCTCCTGTTCCAGAACTGGCTTATATCTTACCATATGACAGCACAGCAAGCTCACGTAGTTAGACTCCCAGTAATCACATACTATTCCAATTTTCTGAGTTGGCATATTTAGAAAAATAATTTCTCTTCATTTAAGACATGGTAAGGACTATATCTCACCATGCATCCTTCTACACTTGGGCAAAATCAAGTAGTAAGAATAAGGTGAAATTTCTCCTAACTCATTATTATGAGTATTGTTTATCATTGGGATGCATAATAAACCACTCTAGGTAGCTGCATTACACAGGAAATTTCTGAGTCACTTCTAACAGCCGTCATTGCTGTTTGGAAGAACCAAAGCACGTCTGATCTGATATAGTGTATCAGACTGACACCAATGGGAAATTGTCTCTGAGCAAGACAGATCTGTGTGGTAAGAGGTGACAAAAACGTAATCTTGCCTGTTTCTTCACTTCAATTTAACCTGCATTACTTCAGCTAGCCCACACTTCCTTGTTTCTATGAGGAGATTAATTCTCTTCAGCTCTTCCATGTTGTTTAAAATTGCTCCTCCACTAAGCCTAATGGATCCATAGGACAAAAACAGTGAGATTCCTCTCCCTCAGGATGTTTTTTTTGTTGTTGTTGTTGTTTTTTGTTTCTTTTTTTTTTTAGTAAATACAGAATACATCAATATACTGGAAATAGTTTATTATAGTATTTTTTTTTTCTGTGAGTTTCTCTGGGGGTTCATTCGGTTTGGCTTGGTTTAGTTTCATTACAGATGCTGGTCACTGGAGAAGAGAAATAATTTCCTTACTAATATTTTCCATTAAGGAGGTTGAAGCAAAAGAAAGTAATAGAAGTTACAAAATTGTTCTTATATCATTAATTATGTAGCTTGTTCTGAAAGTAATGCCTCCAATTTATTTCCATGGAGAGTACAGAGTACAGCAGATTTAAAGAACATAATGACAGTACTTGATAGACCAAACTCTCAACTTCAGAACACTCTTTTTCAACATAGTCGTTACCATTAGCTATGCATTTTCACCAGTGATGAACAGGAGCATGAATGTTGTGTTCATAAATAACTGAACCAGCAGAGGTGATCCAGTGTTGATGTCATCCCTGTTGAAACACACCACCCATCACGTCATTGTGCTAACATCCACTGGTCTTCATAAGTATTCATCAAGCACCAATGAATGTCAATAGGTTCCATTTTTTACTGTACAGAGGAATTCAATTCCACCCTTTGCTCCATTTGCACTTCTATGTCACATGTCATTTTGTCAGACTGCCCCTCTCCTGATGTCTGGCACACAGCAACAGAATGTAACAGAATGCTAGTGAGAAGGCTTGACCTCAACAACCATACCACCAACATCCACCTCTGACATTTTGGTCAACTGAAAAAAAATAATAGGCTTTACTTTTGGAGCAGCCCTTGTAAATTATATATAATTTATATTTTATAATTATATATAATTATAATTATAAAGATTATTATTATAAAGATTATTTATTATATAAAGATTGTGGGAGCATGTTTTATTAGCTGTGCCATATAATAAAAGTAATCCTCTCTCAGACTTTTTTTCCTTTTATTTCTTTGTCTCCAAGTAGCAGCTTTATATTTAATAGCATATTTAGTCATTCTTTTTTCCTCTTTGATGGCTTCTTTCTTTAATAAAGAGGTTATTTCAAAAAACATCCACTTTCTCGCTGGTAAACATAGCTACATTTAAATGTTCAACTCTTAGAGAAGATAAATTATCCTCATGTATAAGGCTGAATAACATCAAATGTGCTTGTATGTAACCTACACAGACAATAGAAACTGGTATATTAAAGAAAACATAAACCCTTTTATATGTAAGACTGTTCCCTTTTCCATGTATTTTTCCATTGTAAATAGAATCAATAAAAACAGCATGATGACAGAGAGATCAGATACGACACCATGGAGTTAGGCATGCATTAACCTAGTATTGTATTAATTACTTATGAGGATAATCAACATTATGAATTCAACTCTCTATGTATTTCCTACTTATTCATATTCATTTAACTGTTAGTGTGAAGATTTTTAAGCATCTATGATGTTTGTGAATTGTTGGTGTTGACCTTATATTACATGTGGTGAGCTACAGTTCCTCTAACTCAGTTCTTTTGCTTCCCTTGACCGTATGCTGGAACTATATGAGTACAAAAGTAATCATTAGTTGCGAATAGTTAAGGAACATTCTTGTTATATGCCCCATAATTTCTGTTCAGTGAAACTGTTATAAACATATTCATATCCACTGAGTTTGATTATTAAACAGCACATTATTCTCCAAAATAAACACTTCTCTCCTCTTCCTTCCCCCTCTCCTTTCCTCTTATCTTCTTTTACCCTTTACCCTTCCTTTCACATCGTAGTAAAAAATAATAATAATAATAAAATGTTAAATAAATCCAACATGCTGATACTCAACTGTAAGAAAGAGAAATACACAAAACAAGAAAGTTAGTAAAAAACAAAGCAAAGTGAAGAAATTGAACAGAGAAATACAAAGTAGAAGGGAAGAAATGAAATTCAAACATATTATATTAGGTAAAACTAAAATATATATATATATATATATGAAGGCTATCATACAGAAGATACTGGCATTTAGAAATTGGAAAGCTTTCTCATATGAGAAGAACAGAAAAATCCACAATATGTGTCAGGTCAAATGCAAGCAGGAAATTAAAAGAGCTAAAAAAGAATTTGAAGAGCATCATCTTGCAAAGGATTCTCAAACTTGTAATGAAAAGTTATTAAAATACATCAGAATCATCTAGCTGGGGACTTGGTAAGACTGTGGGATGACAAGTGGTGTAAAAGGGGAACATGTGATGATAAGGCTACTGAGAAGTTCAGTGAAATATTGTCTTCATTTTTACTGCATGATTAAGATGCTGGGGAGATTCCCATACCTTGTGAATTCTTTATAGCAAATACAACAGAGGACCGAGAAGAACCTGAAGTTAATACACAGGAAGTATTGTACAAAATAGATTTTGGGCATCAAGACAAGATAGGATTGACTCATGAGTTTTGAAGGAATCCAGAAGTTAAATTGCAGAACTGCTTACTAGTGTCTGAAACCTACATGCAGAAGACTCCATATCTACAGAAAGGGCTCTGAGGGGCATCACAAAAACCACAGAACACTGAGCCTGACTTCCATCTCCAGCAAGAAGGTAGCCATATTAAAACCATTAAGTATGTGGATAAATGACAATATTTTGGGAAAGAATCAACAAGCTTCTGTAAAAGGAAATTCTGCTTCACTAATCAGCAGGATATTTACAAAGACATTGAACACTGTAGATATAATGGATTTTCTGATGTGATTTTGACAAATTTTCACATCAAAGGTTGTTGTTTCAGACTGGAGTGAAGGTTCTCTTTGGACTGAAAACTTGCAAAGGTTTGTTTCATGATCATTTTTCAGGATGGAGGAGAATCAGCAGTACAGTTCCTTACAGATGCTTAGACCAAGGAGCTGTAATGTGATGCACTTGATGTAGTGAAGGACCTTCCTCTGTGCCATGAAGTATCTTCCAGTGGAAGGCCCTGGTGAATCACAGAAATCAGCTCAGAGTTAATTTGACTCACTAGGGCTTGTCACTGTTCTGGTTGTAAGACACTCTGCAACTCTATGTCTTGTGGGAGAAGACAGTGAGGAGATGGAGTGGAGCAGAACCTTATAAGAAAGCTCCCATGGCACAAATTAGATGTGGATTTGCTAAATATTAGAATTCCCACCAGAAGCATTGTATGTAGACTACTGGTGAGCCTTGTCAGGTAGAGGCAGTGAAAGAGCTCCCTAGGGCTGAGGGTGAGCAATGGATAGGATCTACCTTCCTGCAAAGATTGCTTAACATGAAAGACTGTTGAAGATTCAAACCACACTCTTGGATCAAACTGGGGGGAACATGGTGGACAGGCCACTCCATGTGTTTGTTCTCCACAGAAATATGATCCTTATTAGAGACAGACTACAGCATGGGTTACTGGTCTCACTCAGTAAGTCATTCCTTATGTTTTTGGTGGTTTTTTTAATATATACACAAGAAAACAGCCCATAAGACAGAACTCCTTCCTTGAAAGAGCTTGAATTTTCAGCATCTTATTATTTCTGGAGAATATATAAAGGCTATACTCAAAAGCAGTTCTCTGCAGTGATGGACATTAAAATACAGCTATCAGGATCTACAGGATCTTGCATTAACGATAGTTTTTAATTCCTAGTTCATGATACTATATTCCCTTATCTTTGTCAGTCTTTTGTGTTCCTTAGTCCTATAGTGATAAATTTTATATTTTAGCATATTTTTGAATTGAGGATCAACCTGAGGTGTTCATCGTTAGAATGAATGATAGCCAGCCATGATTTAAAGAGCTGTTCTTTCAATAACAGATTATTTTTCTGTCCTAAAGCATGAGAACGTTTGGCTGTGAAATACTCATCTTAGTTCATACCCTGATCAAATAGGGTCCCTGAAGTGGAACTACCTCATGTGGTTGGAGCTGCATTTTGATTCCTTTTGTTAGAACAGGGTGAGTTGAAAGAGACTGAAGCATAGGGGAAAAATAACAGACAATGTAAGGTCTGATGCCAAAATCTCATTTCCTTCCACACTGGGAAGTCCACAAGTCTTGAAAGAAAAAGACTTTATGGTAGGTAGGTTCCATGCCCCCTGGCTTTGCAGAGACTGATATTAGACCCACTACTGTACTGAGTTGTAGTCAAGGGCTTGGCCTTTAGAGTATTGCATTTGAAGACTAAATTAGTTACACTTGGTTGGAAACGGATTTCTTTCAGAGGATCTATGTGGTTCCTACAATCTCCTCCTAAGTTAAACTTCCCCCTTTGCCTTTTCCATAAATTCTTCATTTTCCTTAAAGCAGCTGCAATAATTGAGACTGAAGCGGTGTTCTTTTGACCTTTTCCTAGCAAAGACAGCTTTATTTCTACCACCACTTTTCCCATTCTGCTGTAAAGAGTGATTAGATTTTCCTGTGGATGGCAGTCTAGGAGCCTAAATAAGTATTTTTTTATTCAGATTCTCTGTTTTCTGCAGTAACTTGCAGAACATTAACTGTTGAAAATTGTACAGAATATATGTGCAGGGCAAATTGTGTCCCTTAGTGCTATAACTCTCTTTATATGACAAATTTAAAGTTCCTCACAAACAGAATTTCCTGATCAAGTTGGTGTCTGCACATCCCCTGCAGCTGCAGAGTTTAAGACGAAGCCTCTGTAATGAGCAAGAAAAATAAAATAAAATAAAATAAAATAAATAAAAGGGGGTAGACCTTGGTGAAGAGAGTTGACTCAAGGCCACAGGATGCCATCTTTGTTTACTTCTGTCTTTTCCCTTAAGCTGGCACGGGATCAGGAGCACAGCTCCTTACACACAAATGATTTCTGAACATGCAATTCTGGTTTAGCTTCTATATTAACTGAAATCAGAGCTGGCACTGTTAATTTGTCTGAACAGCTGGACAAAATAAGGTTAGATATTTTTTTTCCATGTTTCAAAAATCACTAGGGGAGCTTATTATAAGAACCACTGTAGCAGAAAGGATACTGAAGAAATAAACAAAGTGGCTATTATGAGACAAGAATCTATCGATTGATGTTTTATGCAGAACCTAAGAAAGTGATCTGCAGCACTTCTTTAACATGTACATTTTAGATAGAGCTTATTAGCTTACAGATTTCTTTTTGAAAAAATAAAATAAAAATCTGATTTCATATGTTTTTTAGTCCATGGGATGGCAGTGGGTTTAGACATTCTAGTGAACTCCTCTTGGCTGCTGACAGTCAGCATTTCTGAGAGCAGCCTATGAGGAAATGTTAAAAATTTTGAAGGAAACTCAATTCAGAAAGGAAATAAGGGATCCTAAAATCCTGCAATATCTTAAACTTCCTTCAGTATGATGTGATTGAGATAACAAATGTTGACTATATGAGTGAAAGAGTCCAGTGCAACTCAGCTTGCAGCTTTCTCTGCTATGGGTGTCTTTGGACTCATTTAAATTACCTACCTCTTCTTTCTTTTTTTTTTTTCTTTTTCCATTTTTTTCCTGCTAGTTAGGATGGTAATGATTTTCTTTTGAAATAATAACTTCTTTCTGAAATCAAAGGACACTCTCATCTAACCATCCACAGTACAAGCTAGTCTTATCCTGCCTTACTGAATGGAGTTTCCTGCCCTTTCCTAGATAAGGTATATGATTATTTAGAAAAATTGAAATGAGATTTAAATTAATTTTTAATTATAGGCTTTTCTTAACTACATAAAACAAACATATCATGTTTAATAAAGATTATATCCTCACAAGACCCCAGTGAAATACATCTTTACCCATATGCAGAATTGAGATACAAGGGATTTGTCTAGGGAAGAAATTCTAAGAAGCGCAAAGCTCATATTCTTCAACATCAGGCTGACCAAAACCATTTTTTTTTATGTTATGATGGCAATGAGTCCAATTTTATGAATCTTTTTGAGAGAAAGGGCGCATTACCTTTATTTCAGTATTGCACTAATGCAATCATACGGCTCTTAGTCAGCTCTAAATGCTCAGAGGCAAAATTGCACCTCTACTTTAGCTAGAATCATAGGATTAGATAATAATTCAGGTTGGAAGGATTTTTGGGTGGTCTTTGGTCTACTTATGTGCTGAAAGTGGTGCCCTGAGCAGTGGGATCAGGGTAAATTACTCATAGTTTTATGCTTTATTGCTGCGTTCAAAGGATGGACACAGACAACACCTCTTAGTAACCTAGTCCAGTGCCTGGCAGATCCTGTGGTGAATAAACCTCCTTTTTCTCACTTTGTATTCACTGTCGCTTGTCTCCATGTCGCTGACTGCTATGAAGATTCTGGCTTAGGCTGCTAGATAAATTCCTGGTAGATATCTACATTTCTACTTAGCATTTGTTTGTAAAAAGAATAATCCATACTGCAAATTATGAATAAGTACTGGTACTAATTGAAATAATACTGTTATTACTGGTGCACTTGTAAAAAATCCTTTGGTCAAAGAAATTTATCTAGGGTATCAATAATAATAATAATAATAATAATAATAATAATAATAATAATAATAATGGAAGCTGTAATTCCTGATTCCCATTTATATGCCTAAGCTAAAGAATAGTTTTTCTACATAGACAATAAAGTTAATTAAGGTGTTTATTGTTGCTCATCTTTTGATTTTTTTAAAATGTTTTCCTGGATATATGTTGTAATATCCACTTTTCTCATTATTTTACTACTGTTTGGTTATAAGGATGTCTCTCAACCTATTTTTTGTGTTTTCTACTTTAAGGTG
The DNA here is from genome assembly GCF_016699485.2 of Gallus gallus. Lineage (NCBI taxonomy): Eukaryota > Metazoa > Chordata > Aves > Galliformes > Phasianidae > Gallus > Gallus gallus. The sequence goes on from NC_052533.1 coordinate 81,623,283, forward strand.
ATGGACACATTTTTTTTGCTTATTGTCCTGAGAAAATGAATCTTCTCAGTGAAAAAAAAAGTGGTTAGGTCTACTTTCAAGCTCAGTGTTGAAAGGAGCAATGAAAGTCATATTATATGCAGTGTTCCAGTTTCTTATTAAACTTATACTAACAGATTTATGCAAACATCTTAGAAAAAAGATACTGTCACTGAAAAAAGTAAATTACTTGTACTCCTGTATAGATTTTTTTTTAGCCTAGAGAAGAGGAAGCTTTGAGGAGATGTTATTAATGTCTGTAAATATCTGGTGGGAGAGAGTAGAGATAATGAAGCCAGATTCCTCTCCATGGTGCCCAGTGACAGAGGCTGCAGATACAATCTAAAGCAAAGTATGATGCATTCAAATATCAGGAAGCACATCTTTACTGCGAGGGTGATCAGGCACCGTCACAAGTTGCTCAGAGAGGTGCAGAGCCTCCTTCCGGAAACCTACAAAAATCACCTGGACATGGTTCCTTCCAAAAGCTTGCATTGTTATAGGTAATTCTATCATTGCAAACAGTGTCTCTGAAGTCACTGCTTTTAGAATTATTCATCGACTAAACTAAAGTAGAGAGTACAGCTATGCATTATGGTGGGACAGTTTATTTAATGTGTTTACAGGTTTTATTGTTTGTTTGTTTGTTTGTTTTTGGTCAGGATTTGAAAGCATAGGGGTTAGTTCTATTATTGTTTAAAAATATCTGCTTTCAAGACTCCCATCCAAATCCGTCTGACATAAATATGTATTTGTGTAAGAGTTTGGAACACTATCTTCTTCAACAAATATTGTTCTTCCAAGTATTCACAGAAAGCAAACAAAAGGGATCATGAAAACTTGCTGGAGCAGATTTGCTACATGTAGCTGAACAGGTATTAGTGCATATGAGATTTTTTTTACAGTAATTCTGCAAATGTTAAACTTTTGAGGATAACTAGATGACTTAGTGCTAGCCATTCTTCTTCCCTGATAAACTCCAACATTACTACCTCCTTACCTCTACATTCAGGTTTCCTTTGTAAGAGAAATCATATATGTACAGGATAATAACACATTTTATTTTTCATTGAGGATGTGGTAAGGACACACACGTGAAGAGCAGAAGTATGGGACACAATAAAACATAAATTCAAAAAGCTAGAGATGTTCAATGGAACTCAAACACTTCATTTCTTAGTGAGTCTAAAAAGTAGCCTGCTCCAAAGTGATCTTTCCCAGATGTCCTTGTTTTCTGTACTCATGTTTATAGCTTGCATCTCTGGTTAGATAGTGCATCTATTTTACTAGATCTAAATTTGATCTTCATAGTACATTTTTTCTTTTCTTTTTTTTTAATAATCTTCAAAACAGATTTTTTCCCCTCACAATTTTTTTTTCCAAAAGGAATGAATATGTTAAAATGTGTAAAATGAATATGTTAAAACATCAAAAATGTTAGGAAAAAGATCAAGGATAGTTAATTTCACTTTCCTCTCCTCCCCTGCTGTTTTGTCTTCAAGAGAAAAGACTTGATTTCTTCAGGAAAGGTTAATCATAATTGTAGTAGTGTTTTCTACACAGATACCTGCTGTAGATGCTGAAGCACTTACCTCAGGTCTTTTACTCAGATTTGTAACTCGGCATGCCACTGATAATACAGGCATCCCCTGCATGAAACTGCATCAAGGTCCATTTGATGGACATCAAAATGTTTCAAAAACCAGATGACATATGAAAATATTTGCCTTAAGTCCAAAGACTCTTCAGCCAATTGAAAAGGTAGAACACTCCTGGATGGAGCTCTGTATTAATGCAGTCAATTCCATTTGAAATCTTAGATGACTTATTTAACTTGAATATGACTGCCTTACTTGGCACTATTATTTCCCTACAAGTAGTATTTATATGTATGTTTATGTATGCATATGTATTTCTTACTGTATTTTCTTCAGCCATTGACACTTGTAAGTTTTCAAACCAGTGTCTAGTAGTTCCATGCATTAATTGAATACTTTGGGGATTGGGTGTATATATGACTTACTCAGTTTCACTTTGAAATTGTGCTTCTTTTAGAATGTATAGACATATGTTGTTCTGAAAACAATGCCTCCTACTTATTTCCATTTAAAGTAAAAAGGGTACAAAGAGCACAATAATACTATTTGATAGAGTAAATTCTCAACTTCAAAGCAATATTTTTCAACATAGTCGCCACCACTAGCTGTGTATTTTCACCAGTGATAAACAAGAGCCTGAATGTCACGCTCATAGAAATCTGCACCAGCAGAGGTGATCTACTGTCACTGCTGAAACATACCAACTAGCATCTCATTGTGCTCACATCCACTGATTGGTATCTATAAATGTTCAGAAAGCATGAATGAATGACATTGGGTGTCATTTTTTTTTTTTCTTCTTGGAGGAATTCATGTTTACTTCATATAGACTTCCATGTAAGATGCTATTTTGTCAGACTGCCCGTCTGCTGCCATCAGTCATATGGCAACGACATGACAGAATACTGATGGGAAGGTTAAGCCTCTACTACCATACCACCAACATCCACCTCTGACGTCATGGGCAAACATAGTAAAACAGGAGGCATTACTTTCAGAGCATCCCTCATCCTTCTAAAATACTGAATTTTCCTTCTTGAGTAAGTGTGATATGTTCATGGACATCTCAGAATGAAATCCTAAGCAAACAGCGAGAACTCTGAAAACATTTTTAAAGCAAGCACTTCAGGAGGTTACTAAAATTTTTCTTATAGAAATTTATAACACCTGCAGGCCATTAGGGTAACCTTCTTTGTTTTGTGTTGCATCAGCTGAGGTGTGATAACTCTGATTCAGGATCTAAAACTGCTTCTTTCTTAATGTTTCCAGAGAAGTTTAGGGAAACATTACATACTGAATGTCACTCAAGTGTTTCCTAAAATGACATTTCACCAGTGCCGTGATTCTGAAGTCCCATAGCAAAGATATTTAAAATGTCCTAACTAAAAATTCTCAGATACATTTCTAACTTACATGAATGATCACAGGCTTTCAAAGATATTCTCCTTTGGCTTCTGATCTATATTTGGCAGGTTTAAAAATAACACTAATAACTATGACAGTGAGCTTTCTCTAATTATGCTTTCTGAACAATACAACGTATTCCACTGTCAATCAATTGCTCATTTAAACTGGTAGTAAGTCCTTTCCTATTATTGACCATAATAATTAGGATACTTCTATGGAGAGATGGTTTTACTGTTATTAGCAAAGCCTTGCAATACGTATTTCTAAAATCTAGAAAGATTATATAGACATTTTATTGGAGTTTTCAGTCCTACGTAGAAGAGGCTTAATGTAGATGCTTGATGAAGAACCCATTAAACAAATCAATAACATATCTGTGTTGGAGCTGTTGAACATTCTAAGTGAATACTTGTATATAAATATAAAAGTATATATATATACTTATATACAAATATACATTATATATATATTTATTATATATTAATATATATCAATATATACTTTATAATATATATAATTATATATATATAATACTTATATATAATATATGTATATATCTTACATATAAGATATAATGCTCATATAGATATATATACTCCTGCTAGAAATGTATCAAAAATTAAAAGATCTATCTTGATATAATTTTCAACCTCTAAAGGGACTGAAACATAGAAAACCGAAACAAAGAATATATGTTCTTTTAGCATTAAAGATATTTTGTATGCACAAGATTGTAAGTAAGGTCAAAAACTTAGTTGTCTACCTAATTTAAGCTAGCCATCTTCAGGACAAATGTCTAACAAACAGCTGGCTTGTATCAGGCTAGTCTATCCCAGTTAATACTAACAAAATTAGGCAACTCAGCCCTGTTTCACATCAGGAATATGACAAGAAGAGTGAAAGGTTGTCTAGGCCCAGACAGGTACTGTGAAGCCTGAGTGAAGATTGAGTCTGTAGAAGGAGAGAATATCCTTTTGTAGAAGGCAACATGGAAGATGTTAAGGGTCATGAAGCTGTGGAAATCAGTGCAATTTGATGGTTCATTCCACTGTGATCAAAGACATTTTTGTTATAAATCTTGTTGAGAGAAGATAGAACCTTGTTAACAGGACTAAGAACTGACCTGTTGGAGTGTAGCAATCTTAAAAACTAGCAACTAAGATCCTTAAGTTAAAATGAATTGAATGACAGAGGAAGAGAGATCTGAAAGCAATGAGATTTAAGCATAAGTAAGGAGGACATAAGGGAGACATTGACAAAATATGTAAATGTAATTGGAAGGAAAATACACATGGAAATTAATTTGGGAATATCTGAATACTACAGAGGAAGGTCATGGACAGGGCAGATAGATTATAGTACAAAAAGAGAAAACTGGGGGAAAAATAAGAGGAAAGAAACTCAAGAAATGCTTCCTAAAAACATTAGCATAATGTTAAGGAGAGACACACAGTTGAGAGGGATTTGTTCTTTAATTTTTTATATATTGTTCATAAACAAAACTTCAAAATGTCACTTTTGGAAGCTATGCTCAATGCTAAGTGGGTTTTCAAAGCAGACTCTTTAAAGATCCTAATAAAGTCAGTTAATGCAATGATAAAAAGATGGGGATGTGACAGGGTAATTTTAACATTGCTCTTATAGGGTAATTATCTTTGAATTCTCTGCTTTTCTTCTCAGTACATAACAGAAAGGTATCCTGTAATTATGAATATATTTAGTTAAGTTCATTTTTAAGTGAAAAACCTTTAAAAGAACATTGAGTATGAACTGCCACAAATTTTTTGTTCTTTTATGATTCTGCCCTAGACAGTAGACCCGAAACATTTTAAGTTCAAGAAATCTTTCCTTTGTAAAAATGCCTACCCCATTTAGCATTTAAATTATTGCGTTGGATCAGTTACAAATGCACGTTTGAAGAATAAATAAATAAATAAGTCAACAGGGAACTCAAAAGAAGTCTAAACACCTTTCCTCATCCAGCTAGTTATACCTTGCCCCTTCTCCTAATCAACACAAAACAGTCACATGCTTATACTTCTTTGTGATTTTTTTCTTATGATTTTGTGGGATTTGATATTTAACATATAGATTTTCTTTTGTATTCTTCCAAGCATTGAGAAGAAAAATCAAAAGGATAGCTCTTCCAAATTTCAAAAATATTTTTACGTCTATAGAATTTGTTAAACTATTAAGTTCACAAGAATCTGGACAGTTGGAGTCAAATAGCCATTGAGTTTTTAATTAAGACAGTAGAAGATAAATCTGAGGGGAAGAAGCTATACCGTCAATAAATCAATAGTGATGAAATCACTCAGTCATGCTCGTCCTTCATTATGACCACAATGGAAAATGACAGACTCTTCCTGAGGTAAAACAAGGTTCACTTTCTTTAACCTGGGTTCCTTCAAGTTGGAAGTTTAAGTCTATCCTGAAAAGAATGACATATCTCCACATCATCCTTTCTTACAGAAAACTAAATTGTGTTCCATTAGCTGTACAATGAGCCTAGATGTATATTAGGAGGTAAAGAAAATATCTCCTACACTTTTTCTGGTCAGGAAGGTATAAATTCTTAAGTATATGAGGAAAGCAATATAAATGAAAAAAAAAAAAAAAAAAAAAAGTCTTTTCCTTAAGAAAAATAATGAGTTTGGGCTCAAGTTACTTTGAAATTCACTCCAAGGTCCTTGAAAGATATTTTAATAGAATTTCTTCCAGTGGTCAAGTACAGAACCAAGTACTTTAATCTTGAGTAGCTTTCTTTCTTTTTTTCAAAAGCAGAAGGTGACTGGGGAAAACTTCCATTTCTATCACTGTTTTTTAATTTTTCATGTTTAAAAAAAAATACTAAAAGATAAACATAATTTGGAAATTAACAACTATGTTCAGACATATGAAAGATGATGAGGGAAGAACAGTTCCAAAGAGGAAGAGGAAACTATTCTCCTGCTTGTGATAGAATAACAGATGCATAGACTTAAACTGCAGAGGAAAAATAATCAGGTCAGAGCTGTTTTGTTCCTTTTTTATTTTCCTGTTGTTTATTTATTGATGTTTTTTCTTGATTGCGTCTTCAACAGCAGAACTCCCAGACTCCACCAGCTATGTTTTTCTGTGACAATTGTTTGAAATAAAAATTGGAGACAAAAAGAGCTTCAGCTCATCAGAACATACTTGCATACTTTTCAAGAAAAATTATAAAAATGAACTAACAAACACAAAAAACATGAGACAGATTAGTTTTTTTGTTATTTTTATAGTTCTCATTTTCTGAGAATTGAGAATGGGCTTGTCAGTTGTGTTAACTGTTAATTCTGAAATAGAAAAGTATTTCATGAGTGGAAGAAAGGGAAAGAATTTGCCTAAATGATACTCTTGCCTTCTAGAGTGCTGGCATGTACAGTGGATATGGTTGTATTAGCATCTGAGAATAAATGACACTGCACACTTGTAAATGGGCAAACAAGTGTTAGACAGAAGCATGCAAAAAAATATACAGACATTTATTCTCACTCTAAGGCAAAATAAACACCACAGAAGAAAAAAAGCTAACGATGACAATCAGCTCCATTCCTGTGTTTAATTTACTTTTGCCTTAAACCTTTTTCTAAGTAGCACTATTTTCTTTGATTGATCAAAATACTGCTTGGCCTAATTGCATTTTTATTTCTATGTGGTTAGTAACCATTTAAACATAGAGGTGCTTAACAAATATCAAAGCATGAACCCCTTATTTTTAATCTACACATTAAAGCATTCATTTCCCTTTGTTAAATAAATGCAGTAGGAAAGGAGATTTTCCAAAACTATCCATTTCTAACTGCAAATGCACCTTTAAAAGTCATATTCAGTGAATAAAAACATATTCTTAGCTCTACTTTGACATGGTTGGAGTACATGAAGAGAAATAGACTATCAATTGCTATTTGATTCTTTTGGACAAACTCAAAACGCTAATTCAATGAGAAGAGTGAGAATTAGTGAGAAACGCTAATTCAATGAGAAGAAGGACAGGAATTAACATCTCCTGGTTCCTGTACTTCAGTCTAATCCTGATACTACTGAGATTCTTGAGTCATGTAATCATGGTTCTCAATGACAATGTAATTTAAATATTTGTCCTCAGAGGGAATGATATTGCAAAAGGCTTGGAAAGCCACAGAAATATGCTACATGGCAAATTGATCTGGAGATTACAATTCAAAAACTTAAATTCTTTAGTAAGGTTGAACTCTAATTTGTGTATATTTAATATTAATTGGTGAGATTCTAATCTAATAACATGATATCCTCAGTGTAGAACTTTCTTAGAAAAGTAGATTTAATTTTTAAAATCCTCATCTAGCCACAGTTTGGACAGATCTTTTGTCTTATTTTCTCTTTCCTCCATCTCAAAGAGGATGATGCATGGTATGCACATTTATTAAAAAAAAAAAAAAAAAAGTGATTCCTAGTTAATGTGACCACAATTAAAGAAAATAAAGAAAATAATTATTTTCCTCTTTTAATATTACTATTATTACTTTAACTAGATCTTGATCTATGGGTGCCTTAAGTCATACTTTGAACTAGTTTTTTTCTTTTAACAGAATATAGAAGACTTCAGTGACAAACTATTGCCAATTTTTATTGAAACATAGATCAATTTGACTAATGAATAAATTAAGAAACATTTTTTTCACATGTAGTAATCACTATGATTACAAGCTTTCTGAAAACTTTTTTTTTTTTTTTTTTTTTTTTTTTACTATTAAAGAGTTTATAACTCAGAATTTTCACCATGGAAACCACAAATTATCTGCTTCTGTTTGCTGTTAAATTAACCACTCTTCCTCCTGCTATTTCCTTATTTAAAAATTAAGCTCAAAACAGAATCTATTTTAGATCTGCAATACACACAACAATCCAGATATTATTTCAAATGGGTAAGATTTGATATAATCAATTGCCAAATGAAGAGAAAAAAAATTCCACAGTACCTGAATTTGCTCAGCTATCTGCCAATCCTATTTTCAATACTTGTAAAGGAGAGTGAAACCCTCTGGTAAAACTAAATATAAACATAGCAATTAGCGATTCTGAAGCTTCTAAAGCCAAAGATGTTTTACCTGAGATATTTTAGAAGTTGTCAACTTTTAAGAAGAATCTAATCACCATTATCTGAAATCAGACTTGTTAATGTTTTTCAAGGTGGGAACTATAAAACATAGCCACTTGTGAAAATCTTAGAAGTTTTTGTACATAAAAGGATGGATTCCTAGAAAGGAGAGATTATGTGGCTTTGACATTGGATATTGACAAAACCACAACTTTTTAAAAGACAATTTAATACAGAATTAATCAAGTAATGGCTTTTCCAATTCTGGAAAGAGAAATAAATTACACACAGACGGGGATAATACGCACTATCTACTGAACCTCTTATTTTTGTACAAGGAGATCAGTACAGTGAAAAGAGGAAAATATTGCTTTAGGTACATGAACTAAGTACACATACTATTCTCTGTGGATAACAAGCTGAAGAGATTAATCACATCTCTTCCCAAAGATACTAAGAACTCTACTACAGTAGAAGACATGCTGTTCTATCCTACTTTTTTTGAAGAGATTTTCTATTTTCCTATTTTTTCTCCAAAAATCATGAATTCAGCTCAAGAAAACAAAGACAGAAACAGAGGGTAGAGTTAAGATGAAGTTATGTTTGGAAGTAGTTTCTTAATAATCCTGTGAATATAAATATATATATATATATATATTTTTAAAGAGCTTGTATATCCTTCCATTATACCCAGTGGATCTGATTTTGGTTCCCCGTGTGTCTTTTTTTGTGTTCTGGACACCACCACAGTACGCAACAGAAACTGGTACTTCCACAAGAAGTGAAGAGACAGGAAGACAGGAAGCATCCGTAGTCACACTGTGACATTATTCTAATACATTTTGGATTAATTTATAGTCCCTGGATCAAGCCTAAGGTTTAGCCTGCCATTTTTACTCCTATGAGTCTTCCAAGAGAATTTGCTTGATATTCTTTGTAATTTATATGATATGTGCTATGAGACTATCTTACTCCACAGAGATCTTCCTCTGTTTTCCCGTCAAACACAACAGTATAAATTGCAAGAAAATTCTATTCACACTGCCTTTGAAAAGACTGACTGTGTTAGTGTTCTGTAAGGGAAGAATTGATTTGATGGCTAATGCCTTGACAGGAGGTAGTTAAACAATACTGCCTCACCTCTTAATTTTTAGAAAGGTGCATATAGTGATGAAGTATGCTCACAACAATTACTAGAGCTTTGCAAAGCACAACACCACCTGGTATTACATCTGTTTGTAAAAAGAGACATTTAGGATAAATTGAATGGTCACAAAACCCCTGGTTTTCAGGGTTTATACTTGAAAGGTTATGTAGTGCTAAGACTAAGATAAGCAGAGGCATGAATTCCTATCTGTAGTGTGAACAGTCTTGAATGATAATTCTAAAAGATTTAGGAAAGATGACCATAGAAAAGCAAATTCATAGGTGTTACATGGCAGTCTTTGCATCTGTGAGTAACTCTTTCATCTTTTTTCTTTTTTATTTGATCAAGAAATCAAGAGGTTCAGAAAACACTCATCTAAAGTAGATAAAAGGCTGGCACACATAGTAACTGATTGAGTAGGGAAGGTTAAATATTAATTTGTGAAAGTAAAGGAAATAATTGTGACCTTAGAAAATAAAATGCAGAGGTTGGGTCTTGTTCAGGCAGATAATAATATCACATTCTATAGCAGCCAAAAATCTGTGAGGTATTCGTACATTTCAGAGCGTAATAAATTGGATGTTAGTCACTCTCAGTTTAGAACTGGACAACTAGCTAAGAATAAATTCTCAGAATATAACATACACCTCTGGCTGAATAAATGGGACATGTTATCATACCCAGAAAATATTATTGCCTATCAGATGTCACTTTATTCATAATACTCTATATTGAGGTAGCTCTTGACAGAAGAGCACAGGTTGTGTCTTCATTTGGACTTCAGGGACACATTTCTGTGCCAGGAATAACTCCAAAGAAACTGTCAGAAAGGTAGATATTCAGTGTAGCTTAAATCAGCGTGGTCCATGAATGCAGTGGAGTTGCACTGATTTATATCACCAGAGGAATCTCTCCCTCACTTAGAAACAACTTAGAATACTGTCATATACTTCACCATCTTTGAGACCTGTATATCTGTGTTTATTTTGCTGCTACTTATGGAATAGGTCTTTGCATGTATAGCAGATATTCTTTTTTTTTTTTTTTTTTCCCACCATACCTTTTAGAAAATAAAGAAATTCTCAAATACATAAGATTCTTATGACATGGAAAACACTTTCTTACTTCATCATATGATTTCACAGCTATGCTGTGCTTTGTAATTTCTGAATTATTTTAGAAAAGGAAAAACATGCTTTAATCATATGGAAGATTTTCACAGACCACTTACTTGTTTACAGATGATGGAATGGTGATTCATCACGATGCAGTCTTCTCTGAGCCAGCCATGAGAAATGTCTCTGAGGAGTGCTGAGACAACGCACCCTGGGAAGTATTTGGATTTCATAAAAGACACAGATTCAGCTCTACTTGGATAATGGTGGAATGTACAGTAGAATTGTCATTTCCCATCACAGTTTTGTCAGTCTCTCCATTAAGCAGTCCATAACATGGGTCTACACACTTCTTAGTACCTAACCCCTTCCCCCACAACATTAATTCCTGAGGCCAGGAATGACCAATTTGCCAACAGACTCTTCCTAAAAATCCCAGTAGAATGACTGTACAGGTTAGAGCATTAATCCTAATTTCCTGAAGAAATTCTAACAGGAATGATGAAAAATTTTATTAAAGTTTCATCTGTAAGAGAATTATTTTCATGTTTAAAAGCTTTATGGCATGGTGTGCGCTCCAAAGAAAATGAGAAGGGAGTTTCTTTAAATTGCAGTTAGATTACCTTAAATAAAACTGAACATTAATAATGCTGTGGATTTCAGTAGGACTGCTGACAGTTGCTTTACAGCTCCATCTATGTTAATGATTACAGACCTGGGGATGTAGCTCACAAAGAATTTCTAATCAAAAATATAAATATAGGGGAAGTTATGCTTTTTATTATTTAGAGCAAATATAGACAAATTTCGAATGAACAAAGATCTTTTCCATGTAAATATCTGATGTAGCAAGGAATAATTCAAGGGAAAAAAAAACAATTCAAATTAACCTACATTGTGGGTTTTTTGTTTTGTTTTGTTTTAAGAGGACATCACCACTAACTGCTTAATATTTCTCACAGTCAACTCATTTTGCCTTCTTGTGGTTTGCACCCTCCTATTATAAAGCATTCTCTCTGCAGATCAGCATTCTTCCTCTCACAGATAAAAACTACCACAGAAAAAAAAAATATTCTCATGATAAATTTACAAGTACAGACAGCAACAGAAAACTTCTACCTACTCACTTATTTTTCACACAAAATATTACTTGTATTCTTACCTCATTTGATAATCAGAATACCAACATCAGATAAAAAAAATACCTTCCATTACTTGCCGCTGATCATACTTTACAGCAATGAGAAATTGTATTTCTCCCTTTTTATTACATGACATTTTCTCTCTAATTTTACTCTATTATAAATTCTTTGTATAAAAAGCAGTACTAAAACTGAAACTCGGTAATTTCAGGTTGGGCATGGAAGCTCCACATCAAATTATTTCCTTTCTCTTTAAATGACTGTTTTGCAACTGACACAGCTGCTTTCAATAGTTAACAGAACATTACTTCGTTACAGATACAATTGAATTAGCATATCTTCATATGGTCCTCCACATACACCATCTTGGCCACATACACCATCAAGAATTGCTTCATATGGTATGATCTATCTCCCTGTTTGCTCTTATTAGGGCTGTTCTCACAGTTAAAGTTTTACCTCTGGCATACAGATCACCATTTCCTGCAGAGTAATCAGAGGCCTTGAGCTAGATCTGGTGAGACTGACTCTGCAGCTGATAAAATGTTAAATGCTCAAGCAGATATTTTATATACTGCATCAATCCAACAGGTCTGACATATGGCAGTTCTCAAAGACTAAGTACTCCAAAATGAGACAGGTATAAGTTCTCCTCTTAGGAATACATGAACAACAACAATTCAGATTTATCACAGCTTGTGAACTGTTAATTCTGCAAAACATCAAATCTTTGTGCAGTTTTCATTAGCAGTGAAATTGGCAATTCAAAATTAGGTTATAGTAAGTGGTTACAATATTTTCATCTTTTAGGTCCTTTCTGTAGGCACTGACTAGTTCAGCCCTATCCTAAAAAAACCCAAAAACTTTCAAGAATAATTTTTATTTATTTATTTATTTATTTATTTATTTATTTATTTATTTATTTATTCAGTAGCATTTTCTCTGGTTACATTGCTTTATTTCATGTGAAACTTTATTTTTTGTAAAGACATAGATTGTCTTGGAAAATAACCCTTCTGATGTGACCCTACTGGGCAGGTGAGAATCCTCCCCTCTTTCTGCATCAGTTAGTTACAGACAAAGCGCCAGAACAATGTACATATCTATTTTTCCAAGTGTATTTGATAGGAAGTAATGTTTTTGCAGTAATCCTATTTAGACAGTGGTTCTTACAGCAAACTGGAACATCACATAGGCACTAGTAGTAAAAGTAGTAACTAGACAGTGCTATCACCACTTATATAGTACCTAGAAATTAAGAAGTGAACATGTGAGAAGAACAAGTCCACATACTGACAGTTCTGAATGAGGTTAGTGTTTCAAATGACACAGTATAACAAGGTCGTGAAGCATGCCATCTCCACCAAAAAAATGATAGCTATCACTTCGGACATCTTTGGCTTCAGATCTTCTGAGTTTTGGACTTTGCTGCAGTACTTGTTCATAATAAATTGATGTCTACAGACTCTTCATCAACTGTTTTGTACAGGAGTATTAATTTTTTTTAATAAGCTGCCTCTTTCAATGATAAAGTCTGTTAGGAAAGATTAACAGAAGTTGCATTTTTTTTTTTTTTGCAGTGGTGGGAGTTGTGAGGTCAGAAGTATATCCTTCAGAGAAAGGTAGGTAGTAGGTATCAGCTTACCTTCCAATTGCAAAAGAAACCTAATATTTGGAGTTTTGTTCTCTCCATCTACATAAGATTATCTCCAGTTAATCCAGGCTCTTTTTATATTCAATCACCAACATAGGTGAAACTGCAGTTTTGAAGAAACATAAACTATCACCAGTCAGTACAGTAGGAGCCTACTGTTCAATGTTAATTCTAACATTACTAAGAAGGATGAAGTACGGTTCAAACTTTTCATTTCGCAGTTTACTAATCGATTATGTTATTGAAAAAAAATTCCTTCTTTAAAAAAATTCCTCTGATCTTCCCTCATTCTTCTATACTTTTTTTTTCTGTTTCTTTTCATTTCTCCTAATTAGTTGATAAACCATAAGATTTGAACAGAAGATACGTTGACAGAAGATATTTATAAACCTACAGCATGGTTTGGAGGCTAGGTTTTTCTATCTTGAATTTTTACTTTGCTTTTTTAATGACTATTGTTACTATGTTAGAGTTTGCAATATGTATCATAGCGACACATGTCCCAAGTGAAAAGTATTCCAAAAAATTGCAGTTACTGGGAGTCAGGACTTTGTCTTGATGTCATACAGCCACATCTGTGGTAGTATATAGCTGGCAAAGATTTATGATTAAACTGTTGTCAATTGTTTGTGGGCTGGTTCAGCCCAGCTCTGTGGCTAGCAAGGCAAAGGCACCTATGGATCCACACCCCAGAAAAGGGTGTGGAAAGGGAAACAGGGAATAAAGGAAAAAAGGGTAGGAAGATGCCCCCCCCCCAAAAAAAATAACAGTGGCAACGATCTGAGGAGAAACAAACTAATTTACTACATAAGATATCGAAGATTATTGATAATGCACTATAATACAATATAATACAATATAATTAGAATTGGAGATAATAAATCAAATACAATGAGAGAGATTGTCTGAAAGGCGAAGGCCTTACTCTAATATTGTGACGAGACAGCATCTGCGACAGAGACGAGCCAGATGATTGAAAAGGGGCATAAGATGACCTACCAAGGCCTTTTATCTAGTAATCTAGTAATCTCGGAATCTAGTAATTCTTCTCTTCCAGGACAGGTACTCAGACCTGGAGCATTAACACTTTAACTCCCAGTGCACTACATGATGTTCTGATGTGGAATACCGATAACCAAAAATCATAAAACCATGACAACTGTGCATGCCAGATTCTTATTAATGACTACTGACGTAATTAAAACAAGTTCCAATAACTATTGGTATGGCCTGATTTTTGGTGCTGTCATTTCACCACATCCTAGAGGTAACCACAACTTTCTATATTATTACCATATCCTTCCACCTGGAAGAATACCAAGTATCTTTTTCCAATCTGAAAGAATGACTTTCATTTGGACAAATTATCTCTGTCCTTACAGTATTTCCTTTTAAACTGAAATATTTATGAATTACTGTATTAAAAAGTGATTAACTGTGCTATATATTTTAAAATTAATAGTTGCATTACCTTTATTCATCAGTGAACTGAGATTTTGCTAAGGGAAAAATCAAACAACTCAGTCCTGAGAAATTACCAGTGGGAACTGATAACAAGGAGAGTTCTTCTATGTAATCCTCAGTTTAAAGGACTTATTTCTACATTTTCACTGCTTTTGCGAAAGAGAGAGAAATATGTTGGTGGTATGAAATAACGAGATTTCTGCTGAATGTAAATGGTGGAGGAAAGAGTTCAAGCTCTTTGTTTTGATTGTTTAAGCACCCGTGTAGCATTAAGTACATACTATTTGCACTCATGGCTTTCAAAATATTTTCTTTTGTTCAAGGATCCAGGAAAAAATGTACTGTTTCCACGCCAGGGAGAGATAGCGCCTGTGGACTACAGAGTTACTCTACTACTTCGCATTTGCATTAGCTTCAAACTATATTGTCAGATCTTCAGAGATTAATGAGTAACTAAAAGTTAGAGGCACAAGAGGATTTTCAGTTCATACCATTTTCCTTTAAGCTTTTAGATAAACAGTATCATCCATATTCAACAAGAAGTGGCTTTGAGATCCAATTTATTGATTTTCCACCCAAGTAACCACGCTGACCAAAGCTTCAGTGGGAGTCTTTATTCTCTTTTTCTATGTATAAGCTATTAGCTGAAACAATTATCCATATTTTTGTCATTTAATGAATATGAATGAAATTGCAGAAAGCTCTTAGAAACACTGCTTTCCAAATCCCCTTTCTCTTTCTCTTTCTCTTTCTCTTTCTCTTTCTCTTTCTCTTTCTCTTTCTCTTTCTCTTTCTCTTTCTCTTTCTCTTTCTCTTTCTCTTTTTCTCTTTCTCTTTCTCTTTCTCTTTCTCTTTCTCTTTCTTTTCCTTTTCTTTTTCTTTTTCTTTTTCTTTTTCTTTTTCTTTTCCTTTTCTTTTTCTTTTTCTTTTTCTTTTTCTTTTTCTTTTTCTTTTTCTTTTTCTTTTTCTTTTTCTTTTTCTTTTTCTCTTTCTTTTTCTCTTTCTTTTTCTTTCTTTTATTATTATTATTATTATTATTTACCTCATCTTAGGCTTATGGGGGAACTGTAGTTAATAACACCTGGAGAGTAGTAGAGAAATAAATGTGGAAAATGTTCAGAGGAACATTTCTCAACTTTAGCCTCTTAAAATACTTGCTATTGCACACATCATGGATGCATGGACTGGGTTTTGAAGGGTCACAGCAACACAGTATGAAGAAGAAAAATCCAGAGAGAGAACCTGATACACCTTCTTTTCTTTCTGTTTGGCTTCAGCAAGCTATTCTGCTGAATGAAAGACAGCAGAATAGCCTACCTAAACAAGGATACCAGGAACATCTATTTGAAATTTCGTTATGTTAGTGCTATGTTTATTTCTAATAATATATTTTTTTCAACTTGTATGTAATTCATACAGAATTTTTCTGAACTGAAACTTCCTTTTCCAGTATTGTAATTCATGTGAACTAATGAGTTAAAGAGCTGGTAAAAAAAAAAAAAAAAAATATATATATATATATATATGGATACTTAAGGTGCTATAAAATTTCTAGGAAGAGTGAACAACATTGGTTATTTCTCTTTTTATCTTGTCTCTATCTACTCTGTTCTGTGAAAAATACCTTTATATGTGTCACATTAAAAAAGCATTATTCTAGATGCCTGGCATTTGTCTTCAGATTTCTGATTCAAGTTTTCCTTGAGATAAATGAAATTGGTCATTTTAGAGAAAATGGAACCAGCCCCTTACATGGCAACAGATTCCAGGATAGAGAGGCATTTTTGTATGCAACTATTAAACATTTTTTAGATAAAAGAAAAAGAAAAAGAAGAAGAAGAAGAAAAAGAAGAAGGAGAGTACAGTGCTAACAGCATTGCCTAAGTGAACAGAGAAGCAGATTAAAAACAAACAAACAAACAAACAAACAAAAAACCACCGAGCCTTTCTCATTTCTGATCTCCATGGGAGCAAAAATAAGCAAACAATCCAAGAAGATCCTTTTAGCATTCATTTCATAGGAACTCCAATATCAGCATCTGAAAAAAGCCCTGTGGTTTACAGATTTTTTCTTTTTCATGTACTGTACTGCATTATTTCTCCATAAATCCCTCAAACTAAAACAATCATTTTCTCTTTTTTCATAAACAAATACACTTAAATGTCTGGGAATTCTTCATTCCTTGGATCTTTTTTAAAGACACATGGAGAGATTGTGTGGGCTCTCTCCAGGGAGTCTGTCCCGAAGACGTGCAAACACAGACAGTATTGTCACGCTGCCTCTTTTCATGGTGTTATCGTGAGTCTCAAAACATATGATGTTTTTCTTAAAGCTCGATTTTCTGGATTAATGACTGTTAGTTGTGCATTTAGAGTATTTAATATCAGCCATTGTGATTTTAATATTGAAGCATTTTATGGGCTTTAATATGTTTGAGGCAGAAAGTCATTCAATTTTGATTTTGCAAGTGAAGAACTGAAGCCATGACAAGATTAAGAAGCATAAGGTCATACAAAAAAATCTGTTGTGTGAAGCTAGGTTTTTCACGTAATTTAGGCTAATGTCCAAACTACTGATCTGTATTTTATTCGGCTTTCACATAAGATAACAAACAAACAGAATGCTAAAATGTTTTGATTATATATTACTGAATGAAAAGGTTACAACTAAGGTTTTAAAACAATAAAGGGAAATAAAACCAAAGATTTATGCTTTATAGTATTTAAATAATTCTTAGACTGTTCAGTACCTGAATTTAGTAGTTCTGTTATTCCTTCCAGTATGACAGAAAGAAGCTTTTTAAAAAGCATATTTCACTCCATTCCTTCTGACACACTTTCATGATAAAGGTCCTCTTGTACTTTGTGATCAAAGTATGATATGATGCAATCAACCGCTGTCATATGTCTTATTGAAAATATAATAACCACTTTGCAGTGCGTTCAAAACTCAGCAGGCCAGTAGAATAAACTGACATATTTCGAACTGACTGATAAGGACATGATTAGACCATTTCTATTCTGATCCAGGTGAAGATGACCTTCCAAAGTCTTCTAGTATGAGTACACTAGCCTGCCATTACAGTCAATCCCCCCTTACATGTGAAAAGACTTGATTTCAGAAAAGTAAGTAATATTCTGAGGGTAAAAGTAAATATTCCCTTTAAGGAAGGCAATTGAGTACTTAACTCAATAATCACCTTCTGGCCTGAGCTCTCTTCCTGGAGATGAAAGAAGTTGTCTTGCCTAAGACAAATCTACAATACTGCTTCCTTGAGGGAGGTAAGTAACGGTAAGTAACAGGAAATGTCCTCTGCCATTTCCCTTTATCTTAATGTTGGCAGTGAAGAAGAAGAAGATCTGCACAAGATCTTGCACCAAATAAAAATAGTGATTATAGAACCTTAGAATTTCTCAGGTTGGAAAAGACCTTCAAGATCATCAAGTCCCTGAACATCACATCCAGATGGTTTTGAAACACATTCAGGGATGGTGACTCAACCACCTCCCTGGGAAGCCTATTCCAGTGCTTAACAACCCTTTCTGTAAAGTTTTCCTGATCTCTTGATCTAAACTATTATTAATTTTTGCAGACCCAGTGCAACACCAATAGAATTATTGTTTCTTCTCTCCCAGTTCAAGGTCATCTTGGGAGGAAGAATCCAAAATCCACACTAAGGAATTGAGACCATTTGGAAATCCAGCTGACTTCTTCCCCAAGATTTGCAGCTGCTTCTTACTCATTCTTTTCAGTTCTTTTACTGAAGTGTATTATCTTGTCAACATTGACCCTAACTAACTTGACTGAACAATTAAAATGCACATTACTTAAAGTAAATAAAATACATTTTGGTCAGTCTTTTCTCCTTGCTTGGGAGGCTTGGGGCAGAGTGGCTGAAAGACTGTGTAGAGGAAATGGACCTGGGGCTGTTGATTGACGCTAGACTGAACATGAGCCAGCAGTGTGCCCAGGTGGCCAAGAAGGCCAATGGCATCCTGGCTTGTATCAGAAACAGTGTGGCCAGCAGGAACAGGGAAGTAATTATTCCCCTGTACTCAGCACTGGTGAGGCCGCACCTTGAGTACTGTGTCCAGTTTTGGGCCCCTCACTGTGAGAAAGACATCGAGGCCCTGGAGCGTGTCCAGAGGAGGGCAACAATGCTGGTGAGGGGTCTGGAGCACAGGCCTTATGAGGAGCGGCTGAAGGAGCTGGGGTTGTTCAGTCTAGAGAAGAGGAGGCTCAGGGGAGACCTTATTGCTCTCCATAACTACCTGAAGGGAAGTTGGAGTGAGCTGGGTGTCAGCCTCTTCTCTCGTGTGACTAGTGATAGGACCAGAGGGAATGGCTTCAAACTGCATCAGGGAAGATTCAGGCTGGACGTTAGGAAATACTACTTCTCTGAAAAGGTGGTCAGGCACTGGAATGGGCTGCCCAGAGAGGTGGTGGAGTCACCGAGCCTGGTGGTGTTTAAAGCACGTTTGGATGTTGTGCTGAGGGATGTGGTTTAGCAAGAACCATTGATGAATGGCGAATGGTTGGACTGGATGATCCTGTGGGTCTTTTCCAACCTTAGCGATTCTATGATTCTATGATTTTCTGTGTTCAGAACAATGTAATGTTGCTGTCAACTCATAACTTAAGAGTAATTAGGCATGTATTCTGCCTCTTCATTCTCAACTCAGCAGACCCTTAACAAGGGACTTAACAAGTGTTTCAGTTGTACTGGTCAGTAACCTCACTCAACAAACCATTTTTAAGACTCTTTCACAAAAATTGTTCTGACTACAGCAGCTGCTGAGTAACTCAGTTCTTCTACAGCATACTTTCAACATCTAATCCCTTTAACATCACCATTGCTGGGAAATCTTGAAAGATGAGCTTTATGTAGATGGAATTGCAATACATTATTGTCTGAATTTCTCCCCTTTTTTCCTCCTTTTATTGAATGAATATTTAATGAAAAGGTCCAGTGTACCTATAGAGATAGCCAATATACTGAGGAGACAAAATGCTAATTAAACTTGTGATGGAAAAAAGAAAAAGAATCTGGCTCTGTAAATCCTTGATCTGGGACAGAGATTACTTGCTGATGAAATGTGAATGCATACCAAACTACAAAAATTTGGTTTCCAATTCTGCTCACAGTAAGTAAATAAAAGAAGTAGTATGATGGTCTTCTGTCTGATCTTAAAAATTGTAAGCACGCTCAACGCAGCAATGGAATGATCTGTGTCTTGAGAACTCTATTGCTTGAAAAAATAGGACCTATGAAAATAAATTTATACTTAGTAACTGTGGAATAAAAATCAGACTCTGCAAGGCCTAGCTTTTAAAAAGGTGTTCCTCTTTGACTGAATTACTCATAAAAAGAAAAGAAATGGAAGATTACAATCAATTATGTGAGACACCTTAGTTCGTGTTTTTTAGTAGAAAGAATAAAAACAATGAGAAAACATATAGCATTACTAATAACAACTTCTAACATAACAGCTGTTGCTTCTACATTGACATCACTGCACCCCCAAGCCTCCAGGTGGGGACCAGGGGGGTAAATGCCCCCCCACTTTAAGGGCAGAGCAAGTCCGAGACTGCCTCATGAGACTGGATGAGTACAAATCTTTCGGGCTGGATGGTGCGCATCCCAGGGTTCTGAAGGAGCTGGCTGAGGTGGTTGTTGAGCCACTCTCTATCATATTTGAGAAGTCATGGCTGTCAGGCGAGGTCCCAGATGACTGGAGGAAGGGTTACGTCACTCCCATTTACAAGAAAGGGAGCAAGGAGGAACCGGGGAACTACAGGCCGGTGAGTCTCACCTCTGTGCCTGGGAAGATCATGTAACAGATCCTCCTTGTTGACATGCTCGATCACATGAGGAATGAGCGTGTGATCCGAGACAGCCAGCATGGCTTCACCAGGGGAAGGTCATGCTTAATCAATCTTCTATGATGGAGCGACGGCGTTGGTGGATGAGGGGAAGGCGACCGATGTCATTTACCTGGACTTGACCAAGGCCTTTGACATGGTCCCCCACCACATCCTTATCTCCAAATTGGAGGGATGTGGATTTGATGGGTAGACCACTCATTGGATAAGAAGTTGGTTGAAAGGCCGAAGACAGAGGGTGGTGAGCAATGGTTCTATGTCCAGGTGAAGGCCGGTAACGAGTGGAGTTCCTCAGGGGTCTGTCTTGGGACCGGTGCTCTTTAACATCTTTATCAATGACATCAATGATGGAATTGAGTGAACCCTCAGCAAATTTGCTGATGACACCAAGCTGAGTGGTGCGGTTGACACGGAGGAAGGAAGGAAGGAATGCCATTCAGAGGGACCTTGACAGACTTGAAAGGTGGGCCCGGGTGAACCTAATGGGGTTCAACACAGAAAAGATCAGGGTTTTGCACTTGGGCTGGAGGAACCCCAGGCATCTATACAGACTGGAAGGAGCAGTCCCTGAGAGCAGCTCTGCAGAGAAGGACCTGGAGGTCCTGATGGATGACAAACTTAACATGAGCCAACAGTGTGCTCTTGCAGCTTGGAAAGCAAATGGTATCCTGGGCTCCATCATGAGAGGGGTTGCCAGCAGGGACAGGGAGGTGATTGTCCCTCTCTACTCTGCTCTTGTGAGGCCCCATCTGGAGTACTGTGGCCAGGTATGGAGCCCCCAGTACAAGAAAGACAGAGAGCTGTTGGAGAGGGTCCAGAGGAGGGCCACAAAGATGATCAGGGGGCTGGAGTACCTCCCCTACAAGGACAGGCTGAGGGAGCTGGGCTTATTCAGCCTGGAGAAGAGAAGGCTGCGGGGTGACCTCATTGCAGCCTTTCAGTACCTGAAGGGAGTAAACTCTTTGAAAGGGTAGATAACAGCAGGACAAGGGGGAACATTTTTAAGTTGAAAGAGGGAAGATTTAGGTTGGATGTTAGGGGGAAGTTCTTTACCAGGAGAGTGGTGAGGTGCTGGAACGGGCTGCCCAGAGAGGTTGTGGATGCCCCGTCCCTGGAGGTGTTCAAGGCCAGGTTGGATGAGGCCCTGGGCAACCTGGTCTAGTATTGAATGGGGGGGTTGGTGGCCCTGCCCGGCAGGGGGGTTGGAGATTCATGATCCTTGAGGTCCCTTCCAACCCAGGACATTCTGTGATTCTGTGGTCACATGAAGAAAAATGCTGTGGCTCTCCCATGTCATGAAATTTCTGAATACAGTGAGTAGTCCAAAGCTTCTAATTTATGCTAGTGCCACTGTGTATTTGCCATGAATTCTACACATCACAGAAGTATATTTTTCTTCACATATATAAAATAGTTACCTTTGATAAGCATAAGGAACAAAAGAATTCAATTAAAATAAAATCACTGCAGGGGAAGGAGAGTTAAAATATGTTTGCTTAACTGAAAAATCCCAGATCTGATGATTGGTTAGAGGAGATTATCTTTTCTTACCCTGATAAGTACAGATTTATATAAATTATACATTAAAAAAAATTCCTCACACGAGTTTGCATAACCATGAAAGTAATATATTGATCTCAAAAATCCAAAGCAACATCAATTCTTGGACCTTGCAAGGTACAATGCTACCTCTTGAATTTATATTTCTTCCTTCTTCCTATATGCGAAAACTAACTTACCCAAAAACCTCATGGTCTGGACTTCTTTCTATGACTGTTCCTGTGATGGGTAGAAGGGCATGCAAACTCCAATTTCACTACAGTACCATCTAGAAAGCAATCAGAGACTACCCAGTTTAATGGTTCCACAGTTTAAAAAGAAGAAATCCTGTGTAATATGCACATAATTAATGATTATACAAAGACAAACAAACAACAACACACACACACACAAACAAACAAACAAATAGTTTTACAAGGCTTTATTCATCCTTTCCAAACTCACTTTCCAATCCTTACTGCAGTTCTGGCACATGTAGTTCTGCATTTTGACTGTAAACAATATTGCATAAAAGGTTTCACTGGGATGAAAATCAGATTTTAATGCAACAGTCCTTATAACTCCTGTTAGCTGCAGTTTGCTGTGCTAAGACTAGGATGGGACTAGTTTCTAACTGTACTTTGTAAAGTACATTTCACTTGTTCTTGTCAAAACTGCAGTTCTTAAAAACAGGAGAATTTGCTGTTAAGATTGATTTTTTCCTCTTCTTTGACTTGTTATGTATTTATATAATGCTATTCATCATCATTTTCATTTTCACTTCTAACCTATATGGCTAGGTTCATCAGCTCTTATGTCACTGTGAGAGTAGATCAATCATTTAAGCCAATTTTTTCTGTCATACTAATTGTTGACAAAGATCAATTGCCTTAAATTGGAATAATATTGGCAGTTCTGCCAGAAGTCACATCTCTCCTTTCCCTCCCACCTTCAGCATATCGTGTGGTTTGTGGTAATAAATTATGTGCACATTTTTATTCTGAAATTTTGAAAGTGGAGAAACAATTTTCATATACTTCTTGTACAGATGAATAACTGCAAGCCCCTATTATGAGTCAAAGCCCACTAGCCGAGATGATGTTAAAACCTACAGAACACATTATATTATGAGTCAGGAAAAAATTACTGTATCTTACCATGACATTCCAGAAGGAATGAGTTTTCAGTTCCTTCTGTAAGTGAATTAGGAAAGCTAAGCTTGAAACAGCTTCTTGTCTATATAGTGTATATTCATGATTCTTTAATGATACAGAGAAATCTCATAAGTAAACATACTTGGATTTTTTAGGTAACAAAAGGTTTATTTCTAAGCAGCTATATTTTTGCTTGAAGCTTGTATGTATTCTCTGTTTCCCTGGTGACCTCTCTGGAAAGACAATGGAGCAGAGGCCTGCAAAGGATAGCTGTCACATAATACAGTGTCAGAGAAAAACACTTTCTGGTACGTACTCACTTATCTAACTTCTTAAAGATCCAGGATTATTTTATGGAATATTCAGACAGAATTGAAACTGTATTCATTCTTGCAAAGATCCAGCTGGATGACTGTTCCACCCTGGTCTCTATCATTAGTAGTCTGGTAGGAGGGAGAAATAGTGTTGTTCAGAGACAGTTACACTTTGCATTCAAAATTAACACTCTTTCTTCATGTATTTCATTTGTGAAAGAAATGTGACTTTTAAGCAGACTATGAACATCTTTCTTGAAGAAAATCTATATGTTGTTTTATTAGAAACAGAACAAGAAATTTTCTTTAGCTTGTAATACTTGATGTCACAGAGAAGTCAAGAGCCAGACCACGAGAAGCCTACAATTTCAATAAAACAGTGGATGATATCAAGAGTACTTGAATCCTATAAAAACCTCTAGAATAATGTCTGTATAAATTAGATGCATGGAGATAGATATAATGATGCAATAGGACAGTTTAACATGAAAAGTCTTCCTTTTTGCATTTGCTTTCAACTCAGATGACAGTATTTTCTTCTCAATTTCATAAGTTCATAAGAATTACAATTTATCAAGCCTGATGAATGGCTCATTATCTACAGCAGAGAGACAGGTGGTATTTGTTTAAAATGTGGCATAGTTCCAATATATGCCCATTGCAAAAGCTGCTGATTTCTCACAGGAGGGAATGTGAAACTTAATTAACTATGGACACCTCTCCCCAATATTTACTCCCTCTGTGACGAGTTTGCTATTATTCATACATCTGAGTGAAAATAAAGTCTTGTGGTTATTTTTTATATCTGAAAATTTCAGAAGAATTTTCAGAATAAGCTCAGAAATTCTCTCTGCAACTTTGCTCATATAAAAAACATACATTATAAGAATCAGAAAAATAAACTGAAATGAAAAATGTGTTCATGTCTCTAAAATAAGTCCAATGATACTGATAGAATCCTATGATTTATTTTATTTCATCAATAACCACTGCATGTAAGCATGAATTACTCAGGCTGGTATTAAATACCTCAAGCTTTTGTAAAACCATAGTGTGAATACAGTATGAAACATTCATACTGTAATGTAATATATATACGTTCAAATTCAAGCTTCTTTGCTCTAATTCTGATAAATGCTGTAATGATCTTCTGAAGAGGAAAACATGATTACTTTAAAGTGGTAAGAAACCAATGCAGAATTTTGTTGAAAAGGACGTCTACTGTTCTCAATCTGAACTTTTTCCTGAAATTATTTTTTCTTCACACTATGAATAATCATCAGATGATATGAAAAATAAACAGTACACATTATTTTTCCCTACAATCTTGTATAAAGTTTTCTTTAGCAGGGAGGCACTTTTAAACTGTTTGAATAGTTGTACAGTGCAAAATTTTAAAGATTTTATATTGTTAAGTATATGTGACAAAAAAAATTCTGCAATAGTGATTATAAACTTTAGATTTCTAGGAGTGAAATATTTAAGTCTTAGCTGGTAGTGAAAGTGACATCATATATTAAAAACATCAATAACAAATCAACAATTTTTAATATCTACCTGGGGAGTTTGTTTTTATTTTATTTAGAGAACACTAGAAGAAGAAAAAGTCTTTCTCGTCATTCTTATAGAGTTTTTCAAAGTAGCTAATTAAGAATAAATTAGGCCCAAATAAAATATAATTAAAAAGAAAGTATTCTAAGTTTGATAAATAAATATACCTTTTAATTTTATAATTGGTGTTTTGCATTAAAAAGTTCTGAACAAACAAGAGTGAGAATGATTTAAAACATAATTAAGGCTATTATACTTAAAAAAAAAAAAAAAAAAAAAGCTGGATTTTGACCTTTAGCTAGAGATATATGTGGCAGCCAAAATATTTTTTCTATATTTATCAATATAAAAAATATGAAAGCAGCTGCAAACAGCAAAGTTGCTCTGTAATAACTAGCAGAAGGCTCTGATGTTGTTGGCTTTGCTATAAGTGACAATCAACAACTACAGAGAATACAATTCAAGCTTTATAAGCTACATAAAGGAAAGGTGCATTCATACTTCTGTTTGTAACACTTACATACAAGCACAGGAACACACACATGCAACTTTCAACCAGAGTCCAAATGGGAGGTTTTGGAGTGTTTTGCTCATGTTCCTGTGCTACAATAATAAGAATGCCATGGCACAATATTCTGTAGAAAACACTACATTTAGTTACTGGGTTCTCCTTCCATACATGTAAAATTTATGTATTTAGTCAACTGTATAAAATGGGCAGATACTGTATTAAAACAGGCTGATATTATTCATAATGCTACAGCAAGAGTCCTTCATTTTTTAAAAAAAATTCTCTTTACAAATAATAGCTGCTTTTATTTATTATAATGAATTACAGATTACATTTTTTTCATACAAATGACACAGATTTTCAATTAATGAAATTCAGTAACACTGACTATGGAAGATATTGATATACACCTTTAAAGTTCAAGGAGTTCAGAGGATTTCTCAGACCAACCTCATAGGGATAATGCATGTAGTTTTACATTTTAGTACTTCTTCCATGACTACCAAGAAACCTTTTCTATTTATAACTTCTGATGGTTATTTATCAAACAATGTTGTTTTCAGCAATCTTCTGGGATCTACAGAAACACACATTTTTTCTCTCCAATGTAGAGGTTTTGTTCTGTGAACTTTCATTTGCATTCTAGTCTTCAGTTTGTTTGTTTGCTTGTTTTTGTTATTATTTTTACCAACAGTTATTGTTTTGTAGGAAAACTAGTTAGTAGTCTTACAGAAATAATTGTTCTCTTAGACTGAGGAAGTATATATTTTCTTGATGTACTTATGTATGTATGTGTTTGTGTATGTGTGTACACATTCAAGTGGGAATTTACATAGGTTCAAATTCTAATTTACCTGTTTTATGGTTTTTCTAAAACTAGAAAAGTAGTTTTGTAATAATGAATATTTTTACTTATTTATTGTGTTTATGAGTGATCTGATAGTGGCTTTCTTATAAGTTGCTTGAGATCTTTTATTAGAAATTGTTCTGAGGTATCTTTTGAGAAACTGTATCTGTAATGTATGCCATCACCTCTGAAATTAGATGTGGGAAAAGACCAGGTGTTTTTTCTTTTCCTTTGCCATTTTTTCCATTTTCCTCATTATTTCTGCTACATACATTCTTGATATAGCTACATATACATATTCATATGAAGTGTGTATCTAACTTAGGCAAATATAATTTTTTTTACAAAACTGAAGGAAAATAAAGACAAAATATCACTGATACTAGGAACTCTGTTTTGCTAACACCACACAAAAAAGTTTATCTCCTAGTTAAAGAAAGATAAAACATTTAATCAAATATCAGGATGTCTGGTGTATAACTAGTAATAGTTGTTTTCTTCTACTTGCCTCTCCACTTAGATACTCACTGGAGCTATTTTAAACTAGATCGTTAATTCCAAGAATAATACCCCCATTTTTATTATCAATAAAACATTTTAAAAACATCTATTTTTTTTTCTGCCTCTTGTAATTGCTGACCACTAAAATTGGTTGCTACTTTTCTCCTCTTACCCTACAGTCCTCTTAATACTTATGCTTTACTTGCGTTCTCTTTTGTCCATGTGCTTCATTTCTGAGTCTCTTCATTAGTTTTTACTCTGTGCTGAGAACTGCCTTAATAATTACTGGCTATATGGACATATATTGAAATGTCAGTACCTAAAAATTCCTCTTTCTTGAAAATAAAAATGAATTTCAATGTATCTCCTTTCCATCTGGCAATTACAGTAGCATCACCCTCTAACTATCTCTAAATTTTATAATCTGTGATATGTTTAATAGTTACAAAATAAAAACAAACAAATAAATCCTACTAACAATGTATTCAGAAAATGACGACTGCAGATTTATAAACAAGAGCAACTTACGTAGGTGATAGATCTATTTGAGAATGTGTCAAACATGTTCATTAAATGTATTAAGAGCTGTAAAATCAGCTGTCAAAATCTAATAAAAATATTGTCATCTTTGTAAATATCAGAACGATACATAGAATATTACTTTTACCAGTGCTAATCACTCTACCCTGCGCTTTGAATCGTTATCTTAAGAACAGTTTGAGTTATTAGAAACTCTCCTAAATTATGAGAATATAACTGAAATTAAATTAGCTTAGTTCCTTTTATTCTTATAAATTTTACATAATGAAGTACCTTTTAAATTTATTCTTCCTACTGACCACATGCCATTGTTGCCCATTAGATTTTAGCACACATTTTTCTTTCTCAGCAGTGTCCTTTTTTTTCTGTTCAGCAGGATCATGTTAATTATTTGTGACTCACTCATTGCACTGTGGAATCTACATATTGATGTTAATAGCCTTCAAATGGAGACATGTCAATTTTTGTAGAGGAAAGAAGTCTAGAGGAACTGTTGAGGTTTATCTTACTGATAGCATGCTGGGAAGAGCTTGGAAAGGAGCAGGATGTTGATTTACCTCATGAGTAACCTGGTGTCTGTTCTGTCCCTTTCCCCGTATGATATCTGAAGGCTGGTCTCCATGCCCCATGCTGTTGGTAATATTGTTGGACTACCCCTGGATCTCCAAAGTACCCAGATCTGTCAAATAGGGAATTTTCAAGCATTGTGCAACTTTTTGCTTAAGCAGAGCATGCTGTTTTCTTTTGGAACCACAGATCATAAGAACAGTATTTCCATATAATTCAGAGATCAAAAAGTACTCGGGGCACTTCTGGCTGAGGAAGAAAATAATGCTGTACCTTCCCTTCACCGAATACACCTTTCAGAGTTATCTTGCTTCACAAGCAACAAAATACCTTTGCATACCTCATAACACTAGGGAGTACCATTCACCCTATGTACAAGCTACTGAAAATATTAATCGTGTGTCTGTTCATTCCAGTGCATCCATAACATATCTGTGTTGCTTTAAATTTAATATTCACCAGAAACATTAATTAGATGTGGTTCTGGAGTGCTGTTTATGCAGAAGAAAGTCACATACCCTATTTTGTGTACCTTACATAAAAGGTACCTAAGTGGTACCTAGTCTAACATAGTGCCATATTGCTGCTTTATATAAGTAATTAAGTAACTCAGATTCATTAATAAAATGCTAGCTCTAAAACCAGATACTCCTACACAATGTATATGTCAGCTGCTTCAGTTCTTACAACGTCTGTCAGCATTTCTGCTCACTATCCTTCCTTGAATTTGTTGTTCCTAACGCCAATCAGCTCTTTGCATGCTTGAATAGCACAGCACAACCCTTTGGCTTTTAGGCCAAAGAGGCTTTCCTTAGGACACTTCTCCTAAGTCAGTGCTTAACATCTCAGATCTACTCTGAGATCTCTGCTTGTGAATATTGTTTTTCACTGCATGATTATACATTTCAAAAAACCAACGAATATTCTGATTTCTTTGTTATGTAAGATTGGAGATGGTATAAAATACATCAAAATCACTTAATGTTACCAGTTGACATTCATGTCAGAACTATTTATGTTTCTTAATCATGGAAAAATGTTTATCAAAGTTATCTGCTAATGGCTAAAAAAATGTCTTTATCAAACTCTTAGGTACAACATATTTCCCACAGATTTTAAAATGCATATTTAAAAAATTATAATAAATATTTAATTTTAACAATTAATTAAGAATAAAATATTAACTTGATTGATTCTGCTTACAACTGATTTCAGCTCCTGGTAAATTCTGATGAAGCTGAAAGTGTAACAAGCTTTTTATTTATATTTTTTTTTCAGGCTGACATTTCAAATGTTCAGTGAAAATTCTAGTACAAGAAAAATATTGCTTCATATCTATTAAGTAGATTAGAAATTTCTGATTGCTTATAAAAGTATTAGCCTGTGAAATTACATGAACAAGTTAATTTTAGATGTACAAGATATGTATATGTTTACCTTAGAAGTGTGGACAGAGAAGACTATTTCTCCTCTCTCATTCCTGTCACTATAGAAGTCACCATCATTCATGCAATTCAATTCTGCGAGTATGCAAAAACCAACAAAATGCTTTTGACAATTTATCTCAATCAGCTGAATTAAATAATTCCATAACTTTTAATTAATTATTTAATTGATTCTATGATAGTATTGTGAGTAGGTTAAAAAGCACAATAAGGGAAAATCTCACATGAATTTGTGGATAAATATATGATAAAAAACAGAGGGCAGGAATAAATTCTCCATCATTGCAGTGGAAAGAAAAAAAAAATAAGTTCATAAGGGAGCTAGATGAGTGACTAATGTTATTCAACATGTTGATAAATAGGCTGGAAAAGGAAAAGAACGATGTGGTAACAAGGGCTGCAGCCTAGTTGTCAGTAATTGCAGGAGGCACTCATGAGATTGGAAAAAAATAGGAGATAAAATACAATGCAGATAAATATAAAGTGATATGCATAGAAAAAAAAGGTTTTAACTTTAGAAATAAAATAATGGTTTCTTGAATTACCTTGCAGGAGAAAAGCTACCTCTCATAAACCTGTTAACAGCAAGGGTTATGATAGATATGATGAATAGTTCCATGAAAATATCAGCATAGTTCTTGGTACTTGTCAGAAACACAAATGAAATGATAGAACTGATTAGGAAAAACTATAGAGAATAAAAGCAAAGAACATTAATATGCAATTAGTAAAAACCCATTATTTGTTTCCATCTTGCAATGTTACATGCAGGGCCTGTGCTTCCATTTAAAAAAAAAAAATGTAGAGAACTTGAAATGTTAAGATGAGTGCAGAAAGGATGCTCAAAGATGCGCTATCACTTTTGTGCAAAGGATGAGCATGTCGGGACACTGCAATAGTTTGAAGCACATTTGATAATGATCCATAATATTATGTGTGACATGGGGAGGCTGGAAAGAGATAAGTGGTTCAAAAACTGAAGAGCTCCACATGAAAGCAGGAGAAATGACTATTCAAAAAAACAAAAACAAACAAACAAAAAAACCCACAACAACCAACCAACAAACAAACAAACAAAAAAACCCAAACCAAAACAGACTGTTTTTTCTTCATGCAAAGGCTAGCTAAGCTGTAGAGCTGCCTGCTGAGGTATTATGGATATTTAAGTTCTATATGAATTCAAGAACAAATGAGGAAAGTTCATGGTAGGAAAAAAAATCTTTGCTTACAAAGTTCCTGTACAGTAAACAGTTAAATCCAGACAAGTTATTTGTTTGCCAGTTGTTAAACATGCATCCAATGGTAAACACTGTTCAAATAGAATAGTCAGTTGTATGGCCTTTGGTCTGGCTTACTAGAAAATACTGATGTAAGGCACGGAAAAAGAGTATGACTCATGCCTCAGAATTAAGTGTAAGGGACAAACAGACTAGAAGTTGGCTTACATTTTCCTTTTTTTCCCTCTAAATAATGAAACCCTAACCAGTAATATTTAAAATATGTATGTTTAGCCATAGCAAATTTTACTTTACAGAGGCAGTGCCTTTCAGTAACACCTCAGGATTTGTCCAGGCTTACAGGATGTTCCCAAACAATCTGCTCTCCTCAAAAAGGATGTTGTTTTCTGCTTGCTATAGAGAATTGCTTTGTCACATCTGTCCCCTTTCCATCTGGCCCTTTTCAGTGTTATAAGAAACATTTGCACCCCAAATTCCCTAAATATATCCTTGATAAGTCTTTTCTGTTTGGCTTCCAAAGGATAGGGAACATATTCTTTTTATCCATATCCATTTCAACTTCAACTGAAAAAGTGAACTAAGGAATGTTGCTGAATGTATAACTTGTTATTTGAGTCTAGAAACAAAGGCTAACCATACCACATACAGTTTTAGCTTAATCTTAACAATCTATTATCTCTTTCTACTTAGTACGTTTCACCTGCAATCTCAATAAGAGCCATGAATTAAGGATAAAATTTTCACAATAACCTTTTTACCTGCAGGATTAACCTCAGTACTTGATGTGGTTGACAACTGTCTTTCCATGGGTTAAATTCCCTTGGAGCTGGGTTTTGGGGTTAAACTAGTAAATGTTTCTGAAAGCTCTCTCTAGAACTAGCTGTCTCAAGCGTTTAACATTGATCCCTCTGTCAGGGAACAGAAATGCAGTTGGGAATTACTCCTGAGGATTGGGCACTTTGCTTGGTAGCAGGATTTGTTGAATTCATGAATTCATACCAGCTAAAGGACTGCTAAAGCACTCAGGATTTATATATGCGCTGCTCACACATATACTCTGTTAAGTTTGTAATTCTGATGTTTTGCTAGTTCTCTGCAGATATCACTTGGTAGTTATATCGAATTTGATCAATCTTGGTGCACTTTCTAGTCTAGCATCTTGAAATGGTTTCTGAGAATGAATTTGTTCTACACGAGCAGAACTTGATGCAGCACTGAGTAGATCTAATTTCCGGTGTCCCAGAGGCTGGCCACAGTCTTTGAGTCCTTGTATTTTCACTCTTCAATCCTCTTTCAGCTCAATAACAACATGAAAGTCAGCATACCTGGCATACTTGCAGCTATTAGAAGCAGAATGTTCTCCTTCCAGAGATTTTGAAAATGAAATGGACAGGAAGCTGTATGCAGGTAACTTTCCCAACTGGCTCACTGCCACAAACATTAGAAAAAATAAGGAGTGAATACATTCTGTTTATGATGAAATATAAACACTGAGACAGTTTTAGTATTCTGAATTATGGCTCAAACTGAATCATAAATCAGAGAAGTCAAGAAGGAAAATTTTAAATAGATTTTGGAACAGATTGTAGGGAGAGACATTTTACTTTTGAGGGTTGTCATAGATCTTAAACTTCTTTAGTAGCATCTGTTGACATGTTATTCTGCTTTATCTGTATACGATTAAGAAATGTATATGGGTAACATTAGAGAAAATAGAACTATTGACCACAAGCCAATATAGTTATGTTTATGGTTACTACTACTACTACTACTACTAAAAATAATAGCAATAATAATAAATTACTGTACTACCAACAGACAAAATGAACTGTCAGTAGTAACATGACTGTAACTCCCCCTTCTGGGGGACATCACACTTCAGAAATAATGTTTATATATGAATTCTGACAACTTGGTCTTCATCTTATTGGCACGGTAATATAAAGGTTTTTCAAAGCTATAAATCTGTGTTAAATATATTTACACAAGAGTATTTTACAAGTGGAAAATGAACAATTAAATACCCTGACTTTTGACAGGAAACATTCCTAAGACTCTACTGGAACTATCATAGCATATGGTTTTATATCTTGCTAGTGTTTTCTTTAACCAGTAGACCTTTGCCTCTCCTTGCCTGAATTATTGGTATAATAGACCAGAAAGACATTGCAATCTGTCATAGAAATGTTGACATTTTAATTGTGCTTACTTCTCGATTAGGACTCTTGTATAAGTTATATCTTCATCTGATTAGAAAGGAGCCATCATAATGTATATACCAGAGGCTTATGAAGTACTTTTTGATAGAGGAATAATAAAAAGTTTATGAAGTTAATATTTTATGGTCCATCGTACTTCCTCACTTCCATATTTTTTGAAGTTAGATTCCTATCTCACCTACACAGGTGAAGCTTAGGAGTAATCCCACTAAATATAGTGGAATTAATTGGCATTTAAATAAATGGAAGAAAATAGAATTTTGTTCCTACTTTTGTTTATCATTGATGATAAGGAATGTAATACCTTCTGTAGCACAGTATTATTCCATCCCATCAGTAACTATTTACAATACATTAAGAATAGTTTCCTTTCAGAATAAGGAGATGACAAAAGTAGTGGGAATACACAGTGATTCACTTTTATAGATTAAATGACAGTTATTTTTCTTCATGAAACAAAAAACATCTTGCAATTTACACTTCAGTACATCTACATATATTTTCCACTTTCTCCACCACATCCCAAGAAGAAGCAAAGTTTTAACAGAGATTTTCATCTTTAATTCTGAGAATTAAATAACTAGCCATATGAGCCCAATACAAATTAATTTCAAATTTGTGTAATAGCTCCATAAGCTTACCATGCTGGCCAGTAATCACTGCTATCAGTGTTATTATGTGTTTCCAATTGTATTTTTGACTGAATCATAGAAACTTCAATTTTCCTGATCTTCAGGAGTTCTATTCAAACTATGAAAGTGTCCCAACAGATTTAACAGGGCTCTCCAAGTCCTTGAAAACTGTTTCTTTAAGATCAGAACATGAGATTTTGTAA
This sequence comes from Gallus gallus, assembly GCF_016699485.2. Classification (NCBI taxonomy): domain Eukaryota; kingdom Metazoa; phylum Chordata; class Aves; order Galliformes; family Phasianidae; genus Gallus; species Gallus gallus. The sequence goes on from NC_052533.1 coordinate 81,657,074, forward strand.
GTGGCAATTATTTTTCCAAAGTTCATTCAAGAAATCTGAATTTCTTACAGTAGATTATATTGTTCCAGTGTAGAAGCATAAACAGGAAATTGCAGTGAATTTCTTTTGTGTTACCAAGTTCTTAATGCAAAACTTATGTCAACAATATAATGAAAATTATAATCATGTTATTCCTCTTTTTGAAGTTGTGCATAAGATAAACTGAAGCATAAGCTATCATAGTCCAGTTGTACAGCACTGTAAGAGTGAATTGCAAGGAAGGTAGTTGACCATGACAGCAAATCTGTAATGAAATAAAAATCTCAGGTAGTATAAATCAGATTGATTTTTCTTATGCTAGTGAAGACAGACAGATTCAGAAGACTACACAGGTTCAGAATCTGGCTTATATATCTTTAACTACCTTTTAATTCTTCTTCTTCTCCTTTTTTATTTTTTTTTTCCCCCCACTGTTAGTTTCCGTGGTCCCACACAAACACTTTTTACCTTTATGACAATAGTGTGAACTGAATTTTGATGAACACTGCACAGTTCCCATCCAATCAGCCTTTCTTTTTGATTTGTTATCGCATTTTTCTCTTAACATTCATCCAAGATTTCTGACAGTCAGGTCAGGTCAAAAGTTGAGGAAAAAGTGTTTCAGATTACGTAATTTAATGAATTAAGACCAATTTTCTATTTGGAATAACATATGGAATTTTTTTTCTCTTTTAAGCTTAGGTTTTCTCCCTTTTATAATAAAAGTACCTAATGTTCTGTTTTAATCAATACAGTATGCCTTTTTCTTACTGATAAATGTGCTCAGTAATGTTGTAATTCTTTCAACATTGGACGAATGTGCAACTCTTTCATTATGCTAGACATACAGAGAACACCCTAAATACATTAGTAATCACATTCAGGAAAAAGAAATCTCATATCAGCTTTATTGCTATACAATCTATAAAAACATGGAAACAACAACAACAACAACAGAATCTTGTTATTAATCGATTTTGATTGATACAATCTATAGAAATTCTTCTCATGAAAATCTGTATAAATCAATTCAGAAAGTACAGTTTAATGTCATGATTTAGAAAGAGAAGAAAATTTAATGATGACATATCCTACTTAACAGGTGAATAAGAATTCATATTCGAAAGATTTTTTGGTCAGAATTGCTCACAATCTCAAACATTTATCCCAATTTAAGTAAGCCATAAGCAAAGCTGTTTTAAAGAATAAAGTAAAACTTATAATCATTTTTATCAGGTGAATAATTTTTGTTTTATGGGAGTTCTGGACAAGAGAGCACTTTGCTCAATGCCAAGGATCCTTTCTGTGCTGAAGAAGGAAAACCCTGAGACTGTATTCATGAAGGACAGAAAAACATTGTCAGTAGTGGGAAAAAAAAAAAAAAAAAGAACAAAATCTGTTCTGAGACTGAAGAAAGAAATTTGCTTGGTTATTTTTCCTAATATTAGATTGCAATTTACAGCATTGCTCTGATGTAACTGATGAACCATTCTGGTAGAAATGCATTGGTCTAATTTTTATAAAAATGAAAAACTGAAGAAGTCACAAATGTGTCTCCTTGTGTATACTGTGTTCTTCTGGCACTTATTACATCACAGAGTATCAAGCTGGCATTGCTATAAGCTTTTATGTATGCTAGGCAGTCCTTAGCTGTGCTCTCCACAGCATGGAAGTAATAGTGTAAAATGGAAGATGGACAGCGAGTATGTATTTTTGATGTCTCATTATCTGTTTCATTGTAACATTTCATTGATTATAATCATAATTTATGATAAAACAGGAAAGAAAATGTTTTCAGTCTGATTTCTCTCATATAATTAATTAAAAGAACTGCCTAACAACAGCTCTGAAACATTAAGAGCTGCCTTACAAGAGCATATGGGAGTCTACAATGCAAATTCATAGCAAGTGTCTACTCAAAATTTATTCTGGTAGTAGGTGAACAGACTCAAACATGCTCAACACCGAAATCCTTCAAATAAAACCTAAAACTATTGATCAAAAGCAAACTGACTCTGTATATTTCTTATTTGTTCCTGTTCTTAGCAGGACTCTAAGACAAATTGTTTGGTACCAGTTCACATTGCTGTATCCAGTATTGTCACCTGCTGGCAGCAACTGTTAAATCTGTGAATGAAAACAAGTAAATGGGAACCAACCAGGGTGAACAGATTCATAGCAATTAAAAAACAGGATATAAACTGGACTCTCAGAATGTCCACTGAAAATGTAATTGCCTTGGAGAACATTCCTGTTCAATCAGAGCATATACATTATTAATCCTCAGGATCAAAAGTAAATTCTTCTGAAGTTGATTTGCATATTTAGACTGAGTTGGGTTTACATTACCTTACTGTTAGACCAAACAAGGGAATCAAAGGACAGAAAAGTTGTCAAAATCATAATGAAATGCAAGGGATGAAATGCTGTCTTTATCTGCAGTTAATGTATATTCCATTGTGTTCTTCAATGTGCTATTAAGTATGTGACAAGTATTTATCCAACTTTAGTAGTACCTGTTATGATTTTTATTAAAAATGTGAAAAATACAAGGAACGTAGTCACTTGAAAACTGATCTGTTGAATACTATATTTTAATAGTAAGCTCACAGTCTAACATCAACTGGAACTGATCAGAACAGTTGCATGTTTTGCATACAAATGTTACTTTTGTAAGGAAATAGAACATTAATATACATCTTAATTATAGAAATGATGTGACTTGTGATTTAAAAAATAAAAGCTAAAATTCAGACTTCATACTCAGCTTCACCCACAGGAGAAAATAACACATGTTAATAAATTGTCCTGTATAAAGAAGAGCAGAGGGAGATATCTAAAGTATTTCACGAGGCCACGAGAAGGAAAAAAATAAGAATACAGAAGCTACCACAAAAGGTATTAATTTGGATACAAGGATTTCACGGGTAAAAGCAGAACACAAAGAAACTAAATAGAGTCCAACATGTAAGCTGCAGTCTTGTCTTGGCACTGAACTAAGAGACTACTGTTCTGATTGCACCATGCATGTAAAATTTTCAGAAAAAAAAAAAAAGACAAAGAGGTCAGGAGATAGTTCAAAATATTGTGGGAAAGAAAACATTGCTAGAAAGTTCAAGGTGCCTACAGAAATAATCAGATAAAATAAATCAACCTGTTTCTTGCTTACCAGCCAAATTCATGTTTATTAAAATACATGAGCATAATAAGGAATGTAATCATCAAGTTATCTCAGAGATGTTGCATACGTAATTCTAGAGACTACTTCTACATAAGAGCCTTTCCTCACACTCTCTCTTCCTCTTTTGTCACAGCCAAGTCATTTTGTTTGAGTCAGCCACCTCTGGCAAAGAGTTGTGAACTATGAGTTTGGAGTTTTATCACTAGCTTCTACTGAAGCAGATCAGTGCCTAACTACTACAGTTTTTATATACAAATATTAAAAGTTGCTCTACTCCCTCCTTCTTTCCCTCTGAGACAGAGATATGGGCATATTTTGATTTGTTTTATGGAATGTTTTCCTAATAAACATGCTTAATTTAAGGTATTCTACAGGTCTTCCATCACAAAGTGAATTGCTCTGCTCTGAGGTATCTTATTACAGGAATAAAAAGTGAAATACCACAGTAAAATTCACTTCATAAATATGTACAAAAGTTTTCATTCATCTTTGTTAAGTAGAAAAGGGTGATCTGAATAGACTTGCATGCCTGTGTTTGTAAATGCTCAGATCTGAATAGATGTTTCAAAATTTTTCTGTTCACAGCTGTTGATAAAACTTTGGTTATCAAGTGCAAAAAATTGAAAATGCATTTTTCTTCCGAGGTGCACAAAGGGAGTCTATGCAGTTTACAGTTAATTTGGGCATTTACAAACTGGAAGGGAAAAATTCAGCATAGAAGTTAACAAACAAACCAAACTAACTAAAAAATATCTAACCAAATTTCAACCTAAAGCTTCTTCATAACAGTTTTGAATAATCTTTAAACAAAGGATAAGAATCAAAGTGAAAAAATAAGATAAAGCCTAAATTTTCTTATCCCTACAACAGAAAATATGTAATGGGGGTGTTTTTCTTCTCTCTCTGGAAGAAATACAACTTTTCTTGTTCTTAATTGAGAGTATAGATGGGCAGCACTCAGACAACCTCTCATTGTATCCTTAAAGCTAAGCTGGCTATGAACATGCTATTTCTCTCTAGTTTCATGAACATTGGAAAAGAAAGGCTGTGATGTTTCTGTTCTGTTTGTACAGTGCTAACATACAGGGATGGTACTGGTATGTCATTGTCCTCTTGAATTATGTTAAGAATGAACTACAAAAATTAGGCCCTCTGTATATCTCAGAGGAGACTAAGTAATCCTTTACAGAAGAATAATTCTTGATAGATTTTTCCAAGGAAAGTACAAGTAAAGATGCCCTGTTTTTACAGGCTCCTGATTATTTTGGGTGAATGTCACTGTGGCAGGTGACCAGAGATAGAAGAGAACAAAGTCAGTTTTCTCGATAACTTAGATTAGAGTTGAGGTTTGCCTTTAATAGAAACTGTATAAAGCAACTTCTCTAATGGATTCAAACTTCTTCCTTCTGCAGTCCATTTCTAAGCATAGTTGACATAGCTTCTTATTTGTCCTACCTCGTAGCAGTGTCACATAGATCAATCTATGTTCGTGACAGAGGGGCAGTAGGCCCATGGGCCCCTGGCCCCAAAAATGGGAAAGGATAAGGAGATTTTTCCAAAAAGGAAATGGTAAGGAGATGGGAGCTAGGCAAAAACAAACAAACAAACAAACAAAAAACGCAGAAACAATCTAAGGAGGAAAACTTATTTTACTAAGATATCAGAATACAAGATAACACAATATAATAGAAAAGCCTACTTTGAACTGGAGGCGCACAACTGGGGAGCACACCTACGCACACTGCCAGGCAGTGAGAGAGAGTTCAAGCCAGAGACTGAGATCCTGCAACTTCCTCCCTTCACCTCCTCTCTGACCGTGAAGTCCCCTGAGATATGTAGTTCTTCTCTTCTGAGAACCAGGTATCTGGGAAGTTGTCAGTCCACAGAACTGGATAATTAACTATTTAATTACCTGTGCTTTACATGATGTTATGATGTGGAATACTGATAGCAAAATTATAAAACCATGACAAACAGTCAAGTTCTTATACTTTGATATTGGTGATGACAGAATGACACCAGGTGTTTTCTATACATCATATCAATCTTTCTAAGGTGTAATTCAAATCCCTACTGCAAACCTCTCAGGCTCGGGAGGGACTTTTTCTGTGATGTTGGAGTATTTGAGGCTTTTTCATTTTATGAGGTCTGTACTGGTGCTCCTATCTTCTTGGACTGCAACATTCATTCAGTTTGTAGACTGGGCTATCAACCTGTATGCCAGAATTTAATACTTGACACTGTTGATATTAAGCAGGGTGAATTCTTAGGTTTATTGTACTATATTCATCATTTTCAAGCATTTGCTATGATTGGAGGATGTGGGCATATGCTGGAGAAACACAGAATTACAGAACTGCAGGGACTAGAAGGGACCTCAAGAGATCATCAATTCAAATTCTCCCGCAAAAGCAGATTCCCTTCAACAGGTCACACATGTAAGCATCCAGACAGGTCTTGAATATGTCCATAGAAGTGACTCCACAACCTTTCTGGGCAACCTGTTCCAAAGCTCCATCTCCCTTGATATAAATAAGTTTTTCCATATGTTTGCATGGAACTTCTTATGTTCAGGATTAGGCCATTGCTTCTTGTCTTATCAGTGTACACCACCAAGAAGAGCTTGGACTCATCCATTTGCCTCCCCCCACTCTTCAGATATTTATAAACATTAATCAGATCCCCTCTCAGTGTTTTCCCCACGCTGAACAGAGTCAGGTTACTCAGCCTTTCTTCCTAAGGGAGATGCTCCAGGCCTCTTATCATCTTTGTGGACCTCTGCTGGACTCCTTCAAGGAGATTCCTGTCTTTTTTTGAATACGGAGACCTGAAGTGGACACATTAATCTAAATTTTGGCAGAGTAGAGGGGAAAGATCACCTCCCTCAACCTGCTGGCCTTACACTTTTTAATGCACCCTGGGATCTCATTGGTTTACTTGACTACAAGGGCACACTGCTGGCTAATGGCCAACCTGTTGTCCACCAGGAAACCCAAGTAGTAGCCCACAGAGGTCCTCTCCAGCAGGTCATCCCCTAAGCTGTACTGGTACATGGGATTATTCCTCCTCATTTGCAAGTCTCTGCACTTGCTCTTGTCTTTCACTGAGAAAATAGAAAGAAGTTGAAAATGTCCACAGACAGGTAGCTAATAATCTCTGCATGTGTGTGCATGTTTTTGTTGTTGTTCTAGTTTTGTCATTGATTTTTTTGTTTGTTTGCTTGTTTTTTTTGTTTTGTTTTGTTTTGTTTTGTTTTGTTTTAATCTATTTTCTTGGCCAAAAGGAAATTGTAAAAAATCCCTGGTAATATGCTTTGGAAAGTATGTTAGTCACATCATCTTACCAAAATAAATAAATAAATAATATATAAAATAAAAATTAAAAAAAAAAGCTAATAGCACTGTGAGCTCTGGCTGTCTCACGTCTCTCATCTCTCATATCTGCCTTTCTTCTTATGCGCATCACAGCCAGACACTCTTGCTGCATGCAGGGCACCACAAAGCAGTTGGCTTTTTGTAAGTAAGTTGGCACTTACACAGCGTAGATAAGATGAGGATCCTCCTGGAAGTGAGAGAATTTCAGAAGTTCACTGTTTGGGGGAGCAGAATTTTTCTGGTTCTATTCTCTTCTGTTCCTTTTTGCCCCCAGTACCCTTGCTGACAGGACACTATGGGAAGATGAAGAACTGAAATATCCTTGAACCTGTGCAGCCCTCCTCAGGAACAACTTAAACTGGTGTATTACCAGCACTGTTTTTCTCCTAAAGCCACAATGTAACATCATAGGAGATACTATGGAGAAAGCCAACTCTGTCGCAGATGAAACTGGGGCAAGAACAAACAAGGATATCATTTTCTATAGTGCTTAGTCCAAGAGTGTATACTTCAGTATCAAGAAGAACAACATAAAAAAATTCCTCAGACCCAAAATGAAAGTTTGCTTAACACTAAATCTGGGCTTCCTTCCCAGATCTTCAGTTCAAACATACTTGAGAAGGGGATTTTCTTTCCCTTGAAATCTTTTAAGTACATTCAGTCAGAATGCTGCTTAGTTCTGAATGCAAAGCAAGTGATATTATGAAGGGATTTGCCAGTATATGGCTCTGCAAAAGAAGTTTGCTCTCAAGGCAAACCAAAGGAAAAATAAAATCAAAATTATACAAATCTGAAGTATAACACTCCAAGTTCTCAAAACATGACAAAAATATATATAGTTTTCTACATAAAACATACCTTAACAAAATTTATTTATTTATTTATTTATTTCTCCCCTTAAGCTTCGGTTTATGATAGATATGGATATTTTCATATGGGTTTATATGATATTACTTGGCATTATTTTAAGTATTCTCTGTGTGTGTGTTTTCTGAGCTAAAACAGAAATTGTACCTTGGCTTTGTTTTTTTTTTTTTTGTTTGTTTGTTTGTTTGTTTTTTTCCCTTTGGAAATTCCCACAAAATTCTTAAGAAATAATAATAATAATAAATACTGGTGTTGTTTTGTTGACTATCACCAAATTAAAACAAGCTAACAAACGAAGCAAACAATCAAAAAGATAACACAGAATTTAATTTAGAGATGGGTGGTTACAAAGCCTCCTTTAATACAGAAAACAAAGCATTCTATTACGTGAATTTATTTCAAAATGAAAGATATAAAACATTTTCAATATAAAAATGCATAAATTTGGTAATTACATCATTATTGTGACACCTTGTGACATGTCTCTATCACATCCAAACCGCAGTTTCAGGTGACTGTATTTGTTTCTTCTGTAAGACAAAGTGAAGGTTCCTCTGCTGATAAATGTACAGAGAGTGATCCATGTTCTGAACAATTATACAAAACCAAGACTGTGATTCAAGAAAAAATGTCTCTGTGGATCTTAGTGTTGTGGTTTAACTCGGCAAGTGTCTCAGTGCCACTCAGTAAGTTATTGGTAAATTATTCTAAACTAATAGCTGAGTTGAAGTAATAAAATAGCATTCAGATTTCATACAGGAAAGATCAATATATAACAGTCATTTTTCTAGAAACTGAAATTTAATTTACTTAGTACAGAAATTGATGGACTGAAATGATGTAAGTTTTTAGATCAATCTTCATTGTTTATAAACTGCACTGATGACTAATAAGCTCCTTATGGCAGGATGCACCATAAAATTTTCAGAACTATGTTTTCACATGTTATCGAAGTTTATACCTTAGTGCATTCACATAGATACACATTTATGTCAGGTCCAGGTGCATGAAAATATGCAATCTTCCTTCTGTATCTTTAGGCTAATTTCAGCTCTCATAAAACACATAATAATAACACATGACTGGCATTTTATGGTTTCCCTCCCAAGGAGGGCTATTTTTCTTTTTCAGAGACTGGAGTGTTTCATTTTAAGTTCCTTGAGGGAAGCGATACTGCAATCAAAGTGTGGTAACACTGACTTTCCTCTTAGGGATAGGCAAAGGAGAAAACAAACAAACAAACAAACAACAACAACAACAACAAAAACACTAAGAATTCATAACAAACTGGAGCATTGATTCACTCCAGTTGGTTTCACACTAGAAATATAATAGTGATCTAGCCTGTGTCAGATGATTAGGCTGAATAACAGATATAATAGGGCAGAAACATATCTTCCATGTTTCGGTTCTGTTTTTAACATTTTGGATTGATGTTTCTGCAAAGTTCAGTTGACATAAGATTAAGTAAGTCTTAAGTAAGTCTTAGCAGATAATAATATTTTTGAGTAAAACCAGTGGGCACACAGAGCACAACATACACTACTGTCCTTTCTTGGATTTCTATTTATGGCTTTTTTTTTTTTTTTTTTTTTTTTTTTCCTATACTGATATTTTTGTGTCTTTAAGGAAAAGTCAACTGGACTATTCATTTACAACCTTGGACCAATGATCAGTGATAGTTAAGAATATGAGTCTCAGTTCACAGAAGAAATAAATGACTGGGGATGGGGGATTTTTGATCTTGCAGTGTTTTTAAGAGGAAAGGTTAAAAAGGTTGTGAGAGAAGTAGGGAGAGTATATAAATATTTTTTTGTATGTTTTTATTGTTTCATATCAGATTTGGATTATTTACACTATATTGGAGGATTTTTATTTATTTATTAATATTCTGTCCATACAATGTCAGGAAATATTATTTTGAAGTTTCCTACATCTTATCTTGAAATACTGGCTAACTTCAATTCTCCCTTTCTGCTCTGGAGTCCTGCAACTCAGCCTAGCAATTCTTGAAGGGGAACTCTTTTAAATCATAGTATATTTGTTTAAATAGCAAGTGTTACTTTTCAGAGAGCCTGGGTGTATAGTGTCAGTTTGGCTCCAAAGTTGTCCTAGTTTAATTAAAAACTTTTCCTCACTGGTTAGTTTCTTTCAGAGTATCAATAGCAGTGAGAAGTGTGTGGCTAATACAGCATCAGAGAGCTGGTTGAAGCAGTTCTCTTAAGCATGAGGTGTTCTGACTACAAGATGACCAGCTGCAGGAATGCATAGCATAATAAGCCTCTTCGTAATTGGTAGAATTAAACTAAAAATCAAAGTTTTTCTTTTTATTTTTTCCTTCTGAGGAGGCTGGAACTGGAATAATCCATGTGAAAATTAAACTGTAAAAATATTGTTTTTCAATATGAACCTCAGTCAAGGAATTCTGAGTTACACTGGAGTCTAATTGCATAATATTGATTTTTTTGTTCATAGTGGATTACAGAATTTGTCTTAACTCCTTACTCTCATTTTCCATGTTATAATATATGTATATTATTATATCTATATCTGTATCTGTATATTATTACATAATACATATATTTATATTATATTTTATATGTATATACATAACGGGTGAGGGAAACTGAAAGAGTCTTTTGGGTAAAAACAACTAAGAACATCTAGGTAAGATGGAATAAAGCACGAAGGAGAAAACAGCAGAGGTAAACTTGCAGAAGGGATCTGGGAGGTTGTATTTTAAGCAGAATATCTGAAGGACTGTCGGGAGAGGCAGAGAAAAGAGCCTCATAGAATAGCAACTAGAATACTTTAACTGAAATTAAGTATCAAGCATTATATACTTGGTTAAGGGTTTCTTTCACATGGCTTTTTCAAAATCTGTGTTACTTGATTTTCAATTTCATTCATTAGTCTAAGCTAAGATTTCTTAGCACTGAAAACAGAGCATTGTCCCATTGTTATTATCTTCTTTTTCATGTCCATTAATTCCCAATATGTTTAGGATGAAAACATGCTTGTGATGTTCTGATGATTTTAATTTTGGCCATCTTATGGAAATTTTGTTTTATTCTGGTTTTGCTCTTTATAATACCACCAGAATGATGAGTTTGACAGACTCTGTTGAAACGTGCAGAGAGGAGCCAGGACTAAAAGTTGCTGGATTGTAAAGGGGTCTGACAGACTAAATCTCACCTTTGAATACCCATTCCTTACCACCTTCCCATCTCTCAGTTACAATTATATTGCAATTTAAGAAGATAAAGACAATCTTTTTGCTACTGTTACTACTTATTTATGTAATTCTAACCTAGATATCACTTAAACAGTAGATACGTAAGATAGGAGACCTCTTGAAAGTTCAGTTTATTCTGAAAGTTCAGAATAACCTACTGTTATTAGGTCTCATAGGTTGCACATTTTCCTTTACCATAGAAAAAAAAATGAAGAAGCTTTTGTTGCCCTTGAGGTGCAGTAGTTTTGCCTCATGTAGGTATATATAAGGGATGAAGGGAAAAATAAAATAAACATCAGCCTGAAGGCTCAGTATGCTTTTATTGTTGCTTCTTGGTATGTAGAGATTTATTGTGTCAGACCTAATTTACTATTTACTTTGCTTCAGTGGTGTTCTGCAATTCAAGATGCAGCAGCAGCAGGTTTGATCTTCTTAAAGTATTCTTTGTGTAGCTGAGAGTTGGCCTGATAATGCCAGAACTCAGTGCCAGGCAGGATGCTTTGAATTCATTTTTATAGGAAATTGCTATACTTTACATAATGGAATTGAAACAAAGTTTGTCTATCTATGCATTAAACTCTGAGAAAGCAACGGTTGTTAGTGAAAGGTGTTTGTCCTTTGAGAGGAATATGCCATCTGTAATTCTGAAACTTAGGAGATCTATGCAGGAGACTTGGCAAAGGATATTCTGGAAGAACAAGGCTGTTAGTTAAATGTGCCTTTGTAAGCAACATTTGCTATCCCTCCCTATATCCCCTCCCCACCCAATCCCCCCCCCCCCCCCCCCCCCACCTTTTTCTTTTCTTTTCTTTTTCTTTTTCTTTCTTTCTTTTTTTTTTTTTTTTTGTCTGTGATTTTCTCTCTCTTAATAGGTAATTAAAAACCGGTATGTACAAATGCAAAGTTGATACTTTTGGAGACTCCTGCTGAAAATTCATTGAAAAAATTTGGAATGGCTTTCAGTTTCAGTTGTTTTCAGACTACATGTTTAATGCTTCTCTTTTAGATCATCCAATATGCATATTTCATATTTTGTGTCAAAGCACCTCTTATTAACAATGCTCCTGTCACTTCCTATTGTTTATTTTAGCATCCAAAATGCTGGATTAATGCTACAAGGTATAATAGACATGTCATTTATTAGCATATATATGAAAAATATATATAACCTATACAGTTTGCAGTCAAATACCTAAGGATAAAAGTATTGTTCTCAAAAGAAAAAGACCTCATTTGTATCAGATTCACAGCCCAGTGCATCCAATATATTTCTGCATTAATGATACCTTGCATCACCTACTCAGTTGGACTTGTCAAGTGCTGAACTGTGTTAGGTATATCACCCACAATATCACATACATCATTTTTAGTACTAAATACATCACCTACTGAATTGAATATCTCTCTATTTTAAGAAGACTCATAATAAACTGATTGTATTTCCATCCACACATTTATCTGGATATAGATTTTGGTATATTTGTTAAAGATGCACATCCCCGAAAAAGTGAAATGCTTGATATGCAGTTGACATAACATTTCCTGAAATATCCATGCTAAGAACAGGACTGATTAGATGGGCAGTTGAATTGCATACGTCAACTTGCTACAGTGATCACATCTGACACATTCACTTTCTAAAAGACACCAATCATGTGAATGGAGGGAAACCACTGTCAGAAAAAGTTTAGGTCAGCAACAGCTCTAGAGAAAGAACTATTAGTTACAGCTGACAACATGCCTTCAGACATGCAGTAGTTTGGCATGGGTTTCAGACATGCACATAAGAGGATTTATCGCCGTGAAAAGATGAGAAGGAGGTAGTGGAGACCATCAAACTTATTTCATAGATAAATATTTTGGTTGCTTTTGTCTGTCTTTCAGTCTATGTTTGCTTTTTTTTTTTTCTTTTTCTCTGTCTCTAACTGCAATTTGACTGCTTCCTATATTACTATGTCTTTTCCTATTGGTTCATGTACTTCACAAGGAAAGGCAGTAGATAAAAATACAGTATTCAACCCCTGTGTTCATGGACTAGGCAAGAGAATGTTTCCAACCTTGCTACTTTAGTTGATTATCTGTATTTTAAGTAATCTGGGAAAGTGACATCCATTGGAAATAACTATGTTTTATTTAAAAGAAAGCCTGAAGTAACAGGTGGGAAAAAAAGTCCCCCATCAGGAACAAGTGCTTCCTATGAAAAAACTAATGTAGATAGCAATTATGTCTTTCCCTAAAGAGCTGAAATGGCTTTTCTTCTGCTGCAGAGCAGTGAGTTAGCCCTGTCCAATGTAGAAATATTATTGAAAAATGGATTCAGGTGGAGCCTCACAAGCAGGTATGGATAGTTTTCTAGATAAATGTGATTAGGATGGCAGGAGGCTTATGAATAAAAACTGTGGTAAATGAAGAAGAAAGGCTAAAGCAATTGTTGATATGAAATGATACATATGGGATAGCATTTACCAGCCATCTGTGACATTGCATTTCCAGAGTGAAAATCTAAAGAAAATGTTTAAGAAACAATATTATTTATTCATGTCTTAAAATAAACACGCTCATTTACATCACCTAGCACAGAACATACAGCACATGATTTGAGTGCAATGCATGCACAGAATAGAGGCATTCTTATTTTCAACTCTGGTCACAGAGCAGTCCAGACATTACTGTAAATCTTGAAGATTATGGGTCTGTTATTAATTTCTAAGAATGGCAGGCTGAAGGAGAAATAACTCAGCATTGCTTGAGCTGTGTCAATTCACTTATCCTCACTTTCCTTTTCTACTCATACCCCACAATTCTACAGAAGTCTGAGAAACCCTGATTAACATGCAGCAATATTACACACAGCTGGGAGCATTGGCATGAACTTTCTTACTCCTTCTGGGTATTTCATGGAGATACTTCAATAGCTTAGGTTCCACTGGAATAGTGGCATAACTCAAATTGCGGTGTTACTGATATATTTTTCCACAGACTTTACAGGACTTGATTTTCCCAACTCTTTTTCATTTTATTCACTTCTACTGAATGAGACAAAGAAATATATACATATCTTTGTTATAGCATCTCCTTCATTCACCCTGATGTCTCACTGTTTTATCATCCATTTTTATCTCTTACTTGCAGATCTTCAACCACCTTTCACTCCTTCACTCCTTATTCCAGTGTAGCTGGATGTGATATATTCTTATAGACTTCTTGAGAAGATATCAAAATGCTATTGAAATAAAAGAATATTATTTATTTTGAAATCCAGAAAATGTTTTTTTTTCTTTCTTTTTTTTTTTTTTCCAGGAGACATTCAGTATTAAATTTGTTATGTACTTCTTGCAAAAAACACATCGAATTTCATTACTATTGTGAATCAAACTGAATGCTACTTACTGTATAATGGATTGAAAGAGCCCTGAATCTTCAGAAAAGATATCTGAAAATTAACATAACTTTCTCCACAACTTCACTGCATTGCTAAAAATTGAAATCTGTTTCCTAAAATAATATGGAAAGTGTCCTTATTCTGGTATGTAACATTGCAATGTTTGTGGGGCACCTGGACAGCAATAAGCTTCCTTTAGCCTTATTGAGCACCTTATCAGATTGATATAACTTATAAAGTGAAGATTTAATAATTGTAAGAAAATTCCAAACCTGTCAATTGAATTCATATTACACCTTTCAGATAAAAATAGCTTTTACAATTTCAGGACCAATAACCATTCCTAAATTCTAGGGCAGAAGACTGCACTAGATAACACATGTGAAGCAGCACCAGAAGATACTTTGCATTTTCCCCACTGAATCTAGGTTGCTCTGAAAGTAATGCCTCCTGTTTTTTTTCCATGGCAACTACAACAGAAACCAAGAGCACGATAGCACTATTTGATACAGCAAATTCTCAAATTCAAAATATAGTCACCACCATTTGCTATACATTCTCTCAAGCAAGGAACAAGAGCCTGCATGCCATGCTCATGAGAATCTGTGCCTGTGAAGGTGAAGCACTGTCACTGTTGTCAGTGCTGAAATGCACCACCCACTGCCTCACTGTGCTCACATCCACTGTTTGGTCTCTACAAATGTTCAGCAAGTGTCAATGAATGTCAGTGTTGCCATTCATTTTGCACGGAGGAATTCAATGACACATCTTTTCTTCATCCATATTTCCATATCAGATGCCATTTTGCCAGACTGTCATCTGCTGTTACCTGTGGCACAGCAACAAAATATAATTGATATTGGTGGACTACGGCAAACTCTACTCTATGCCATATCACCAATATCTGCCTAGACATCATAGGCCAACATAAGACAATAGGACACATTAAGTTTAGAGCAGCTCTTGTATGATATCACATACAGAAGCAAGTAATTCCCTTTTGAAGTTAATCTTTTTTCTCACTTCTCTGGTATCTGCATATACTTTTCATGAAGTACACAGAAGTTTGCCCCACAGAGCTATTCTCCTACGCAGTGTATTGGCAAATGAAACAGAACATTCTGCCCTGATCCAATTTTTCCCTCAAATGCTGTAAAAGAGCTGTCTAAGCATCACACAGATGTGGAAGAAGGTTGAGGAGGAGAGGAGTAAAATTTAAGTATCAATCTGTGTATAGTCCCTGTAACTTCTATGAATATCATATAAATCTATACAAGTTACTGTATGCATGTACACAGATTAATCTTTGCAGGCAAACTTTTCATATACGTATATTGCACAAAGGTGTATAAGATTACACAGAAATGAATACATAAAAATCCTTAGATATTTTACCTATTGCGTGTGTTTCTCAAAAATTGACGCAGATTTTTTTATGTGTGAAATACAGATTCTTCATTTTTGTCTACACATGAAAACTCAGATATTTTGCCAACAAAAGGAAAGCTTCAAGAAATATTTATAAGCCATTTTGAATCTTGATGAAATTTCTATTAGCAGTTTGAATCTTGGGTAGATTTTGTCTTTCAAATAAATATTTTCTATATAATCGTTATCCAGTATGAATTCAGGAAGCCATCTAGTTAAAAGAAAAAAAAAAAAAAAAAAAAAGAATAGTGAAAAAAAATCTAAAGGCCACATCCTTTTCTCAGCTACAGCCCATAATTAAGCAATTTCCAACTTACAATTGAGTTGATAATTCTACAGGTGATTAAAGCACAGAGTAAGCTTTTTCCATCCTGTTCAGTCCAAATTTGACATATTTGCTCTTGTTTAGGATGACATTTATTTTTAAAAAGAAGAATTTCTAAACATCTTTTTCCTGTGACAACTGTTGATCTCTTGAGGAAATTCTTAAGACATGTATTTGGGATAGTTGCCATCTTAGAACTAACTTACTTATATAACTTTTCAGCAGTTGCCAAAATAGAAAAATGAATGAAAATGTCTGATGCAGAAAGCTCAGGACTCAAAGATGTGTCCCCAGTTTCTTGTACAACAAGTAGGGACAAACTTATTCAGGTTCACTTATCATGTCTCCATTTGTTAACATTTATGACTTTATTTGCCGTGTATAAATAAAATTATGACCGTAAAAAGAAGAAGATGAAGGAAACCTGGAAGATACTTCTCAGTTTTATGGATAGTGGGATTATTCTGTTAATGGCTCCTTAATTCAAAGAGGTAGTGCCTGGTCACAGATATCCAGGCTGAAGTTGTACAGGTTATCTCTCACTTAAGTTCTATTACTGAAGTATTTCTTCTCCTTGTGAAGTATATAGGTGATAGGAGTTGGGCTAAGCTTATGCTTAAAGGAAATGTTAGAAGAAGCAAAAGGTTCATGACAAAGAATAATATATATTAAATTTCACAGCACAAAATAAACGGCTCAGAAATATTGTGAAATTAGGTTTTCAGTGTCGTTGGTTGCTGGGTAAGCAGATGCAGGAATGATGCTGGTTTTAATTGAACCAGATATGTGCCTTTGGAGTAAAGCTTGATGGAATTATTGAAAGTTTAACACTGTATTGCTGAACTTGTCCAGATAATTCAGATGTTAAAAACTAGCACAACTCTCTGGGGTACAGAATTCAAAATATATAATAAAGGTATAGCAGTATTGACTCAGAATTTTGTATCTAAAACAAGAAGGGAGAACTGAACTGCTTCTGATATTCTAATTACAGCTAAGAGGATAGCTTTTGATGTGTGTCTGACAAATTTTGCTACTGCAATGGTCAAAGTATTTCCAAATGTGTTGGATACTCCCTTGAACATGTTGATTATTCACAGTTATAGAGTCTGTATTCAGATACTGGATATTTAAGATCTAATATTTGATATTGAGTAGTCACAAAGAAAGTGAAGATTTTGTATGCATCTTACCTCTCTCCCTTCTTTTTCCAAACAAGTTTTGTCTCATTTCAGATGTATTGCAGCTTCTGTAAAATGAAAATCCAACTTTCAAACATACAAGAAGAAAGTGTTTCCTGAGCTGGTAACACTAATGGGTGCACAAGTATTACTTCAGTGAGTTCTCAGACCTCTGCCGGATCCCAGGATACAGTAAAACTAGAAAGTTTTATAGTACATATCCAGACTGTCTGTTCAGGAAGGCTTCTGGATTTTTCTAGAGCAGCTCCAGACTGATGTAATTAATCAGGAACACCGTACTATTTTGTGATATTCAAATACTCCTTCTGCAATAACTTCAATAAATTACTTCAAAGCACTTGCAAATGAATATGACTTCAACCCTGAGAAGCTTATCATTTGAATGGATTTAAGGATCAACACAAACAAGGAAGAATGATGCATCTGTAACATATATGTGGATTTCCGAAGTGTTCTAACGAAAGGTCAGGTATTTGAAATAGAAGAACAAATAAAATTATACACAGAACTACTTGTAACAAGTGATGAGAAACTCAACTGGCTGTTCTTCTGAATACTCACAAATGTAGATTATTTCCAGTAGCATATAATGCCTTTTTCATAATAAAAATATAGACATTAAGTATTGTTTAAATAGCAGTCCATAAAATATCCGAATTAATATAACTAATTCATAAATGCAGAGCATGATAAGTACAGGATGGCCGTTAGATTTACTCATGGTAAAACCCTCATAATTTGAGAGAGAAATAGAATTAAAAGAAATACTAAGATTTTGAAATAACAGAAACTCTTTTTTATGTAAGAAGATGGACAAAGTATCCCACAGTATGTTACAAAATAAATTATTTATTTTAAAGACAGATCTAAAAGTTATAATATTCAACTGAAAAAGAGCAAAATGAAGGGATGTTACTACATTGTCATTGGATAATTCATGAGATAAACACTTAGTCTTCAGATATAGGAGATATAGGATAACTAGGAGAAATACCTTCACAAGCCCAAATCTACTATTAGAATATATGATGATAAAAATAACAGTAAATTGCACATTCCTCTTCCCAAAGTGAAGTAAGTAGTGATTTGTATTTTCTTACTGCAATAAGAAAGGTGAGAAAGACTTACAAACATAAAAGTCTTCATTTTATGAGAGGACACATGCTACTATAAGTAGTTCATAAACTTTTTCTGGAAACATTTGTGAGCCTGTAGTAACAAATCCAACTGAATAGAAGTAAACTATATTGCATTTACATTCTTATTTCATTTTATGAAGCACTAAAAAAAGACAAAACACTTTCTCTAATGAAACATCTAAATAGCTCCTGCTAGTTGCATTGCTCCTAAAAAGTACAAAGAAAGACAAATGTTCAGTAATATAGTGAACTGTAGTAACTCTGATGGTGCTATGGAATGACGTTTAATTAAAAAAAAAAAAAAAAAAAAAGACATCAGGGATGATTCTTCACTTAATTATTTACACAAGGGAAAATGGTGTTTATGAACATACATGTTTTATACTTCCTTTTACTGCATATAAAATAGTGCTCCTTTCTACAAAGGAACGTAAGTTCATTCAGCTCCACATAATGGTTCGATGTTATGGAATTATGCCTCTGCCTTTAACAGCTGCAGAATTAAGCTCAAGTGTCTCTGTCCATATGCAATGCAGATATCTTTTAGATAGTCAGTGGCTTCTGTCGTGGACTAGGCAGAGTCCAAAAGAAAAGGCGGGTAGGTAGCTATACTGGCTAACTGCCTGTCTCCATGCTACTGACTTGTCTTCTCTCTCTCCTGATCAAGGCATTGATAAGTTTTGGTAGTAAAATTTATGGAAAAGACAACCTTTTGGGAATGCCAGACAATTTTCCAGCCTCACAGACATAATTGGCCTTCCCCATCTCTCATCACTGGGAACCAACATTCAGCATTATAGAGAAAGGAAAAAGAACTCTTGGAATCAGCTGTGCAGTCATGCTACCCCATCCTTTCATGTAGGCTGGCTATTTCCACGCACTATTATATCTACCCAGCTGCCTTGAAACCTCCAGCTTTGCTCAAATTTTCTTAAATCTAACCTTGTCACTTCCTGTCTGTTCAGGGGACAAGTTGAATTATTGTCATCTGTATTTCATTAGAAATAATACTACCAATAAGCATAAGATAATTTACCAAAAATGTTTATGATAAAGGAATAAAAATTTTTTTGTTTGTTTGTTCCGCTCATGAAAAAAGCAAAATTGTTTTTGACATGCTTTTGGCAATACTAGGCAAAATATTCACAGGTAGACCAATAGTCATATACAGAAAGAAGAATGGAACTTGCCCAGCTGGTGAAGGAGCTCAATGGCTATGCAGCACTCCCTCAAGGATGCAGCCTAGGTCCAAGAAAAGCTCTCCCTTCTGTGGCTGGCACTTAAATGAGCCCAGGGTGGCTCCACCCTTGGTCCACCCCTTCTGGTCACAATTTGCCTGTGCTCCCTGGGCCAGCCATGCCCCTTCACCAGGTGTTCAGTCAATAGTTCAAGCCATGTTCTGTTTCCCTACAGCATTTATGTACTATTTTCAGGGCTTTAACACTTTTAACAGTTATAGTGTTTTCTTTCTGGGAAGGAAAAAAAACAAAACAAAGCATGCAAGCACGATGTGAGAAGAAAAATGTACTCTGACACTTTATGAAAGTGGTAACAGAGACAGTTTATTGGAAAAAATAAAATTCTTAAATAATACAAAACATACTTCTGATCGGATGCAGGCATGAATCATGCGTAATGCCTCCATAATCAATTGGTTGGTATGTGGATGGCACGAGGCAAGCACGCTCCTAAGTTTCTTCACTGATTTGTTGGCAACAAGCAACTTTTTACATCTAAATTGAAACTTTTGCTTTTTTGCTAACGCAGCTCTTTTTCTGCTTATACATCTTCCTTTTCTTGCTGACTTCGCCAAGGACTGTGACTGACCAGGGTCAGTATCACATATGCCACAGCATGTAGGCCTTAGCCTAGGCTCATGTAGTCATGTCTTCCACTAACCAAGTATGTCTCTACACAAGCAAGCAAAAACCAAGAAGCAGAATCAAAACTATATCCTATCGCCTTCGTAAAGATAGTATTGTTTATTGTTAACACTATGAATTCACCAAAGGAAGCCTTCCAGAATATGAGACATCATCTCATGGCAAATTGTAATTAGTTGTGTATTATTTACAATAGGCGGTTAGATGCCAAGAGACATTTCAAAGGTAACATAAAAATTTACAATGAATGTGATAATGGTTCTTTTGGAGATATATCCGTTTGTTCATTTTAGCATCCTCATAAATGTTTAAAGAATATGAATTAGACTTCCAAGCCAATTAATTTTTCTGTTTCTCATCTCCAGTGATGTATTTTAATTGTACTTTCTTGCTTCTAAGCTTCTGCATGGAAGACAGCATTCAGATCATGAAAACAAACAAACAACAACAAGAAAAAATTGTGAAAGTCAAAAAGGGTGATGGAAAAAATTCCATAGTGTAGTAACTTAGACTCATCCCATATCAATTTTTAGATATTGAAAAAATTGTTTATGTCTTATATAGTTTTAATTTGTTGAAGTATGCAAAGCCTATGTTATGACTTAGGTTAAAAACATATTGTGATTCATCTTAAATGTTACACAAAACACTTTCTTAATGAAGTAAAACCATGATATGATCCATTTTGTACTACAATTTTTGAAAACTATTTAATTCTCAATGGTCAACATTTGTCTATTTGCTATCTTAAAATATGCATAATATTTAAGGTATACAAGTTCAAAATGTTTTTGAATCACTGAATATGGAAATGGAGTTTGAACACATGAGAATATTGAATATTTTTGACAAATAAACTCCAGATCTAACTATTTTCTATGTATTTTTTTCCTCATAATGTAAAATGGACACACATTAGTAATAGTTATTTCTTACAGTATTATGTTGCTTGCTATCTGGTTTCTCACCAAGCAATTTTCTGAGGTAGAGGACAAGGTCTCTCAAGGACTCAATTTAGTTATTTATCTGCTAGTTAAAAGAAAAAAAAATGCAAAACAGGCAAGTAATCCTCCCACCTATCCACTATGAAATCTCCACCCCTGCCCAAGCGAGTCTATTCCTAGACAAATCTATTTTCTATATTGGTGACAAGTATAGACAAGGGGGTTGAAACTAGAAGATCATCAAGGTCTTTTTCAACCCAGGCCATTCTATGATTCTATGATTCTATGATAAGTGATTATAAAAAGTAGTAATAGTAGTAAAAAAAAAAAAAAAGTAATAATAAATGTAGTACTCTAGTTCCATCTAGTCAATCTCTACCTGGCACAAATATTTCCCGATTATGAATCTATTTCAGCTCTTTTTCTGTGCATTATATTATGTTTAATTAATGATCTGTGAATGAGTTCCTTCTGTGGCAGAAATCTGCACACATCATCCCATGTTGCAGAGTCTGAAGAATATTAGGTGAGTTTGTAACAAACAGCTGTTAACTAGAAGGTTGTGTTGAGGACAATTTTGAAAGTGAAATATTTAATCAGATTCCAACACTTTCTAATGACTTTCCAAGATGATATAAATATTATGAATAGGGTAGTCAGCAGAATTGCTGTCTCCATCCCCTCAGAATTTATGGGAGAAAAGTAAAACAAACAGCCATATTAAGTCTCTCTCATCTGCCTTTAAAAATACACAAATCCGGGGCAATCCAAGAAGAATGAAAGTGTGAAGTAGTCATTGAGAGGACCATTATAAAACCATGGGTTATTTTCCAAAGTCAGCAATCTTCATCAGCACAGAAGTCATAGTATGTCGTAAATTGAGTAACAGTGTAAGAATTTGTACTTGTTTTCCAGCTCTGCATGAAGGTGCCTTTACAAGCATACGTGTAGTTAATCTCCTTCCCTCTCTGCAACTTCACAGTGTCAGGGTAGGTAAGAGGTATCTGTGTAACTAAACCTGAACAGTTCTCTCTTGTCTTGATGGGCTTTCACCTAGTCATTGACTAACTTGTTGCCTTGACAACTCTGCTGATGTGCTGATGTAGTCTCTTCACTGTACATATTTGTTCTTATATTTTAGGTGAAGGAAGATTATGTCAATAACTATTTGCTGACAATTAATCAATCTACTTATCAGTTTATGAGCAATTTGCAAACAAATAATCAGGTGAAATCCCTGAATTCCAAATCTGCTGGTGGGGGCTGAAAACTAGAGTGAATTTCAGAGATACATTTTTCCTGTTCCTAGTCCTCTTTAAAATCAAGCTTTCCAGTGAAGGAGTAGGTAGAAAATCAATTACTGTCAATGGCCTAAACTGCTGCCTCTTTTGCTAGAGCATAGCCACTCCTATTTTAAGAAACAGCCACTGTGTAGTTTGGTATCCTGGATGCAGCCCTTTTAGCCTTCATGTTTCTCCTCACAGCCAAGTAGAAATACTTGTTTCCTATTCTCTGTACCCCAGAAGACAGAGGAGAGAGATGAAGAGAAATTAAGTTAGTGCTGTGTAATTTCTGACAGCAGCACTGGGTACCCTAAGGCTATTTTATTTATGGGTTTAGTAGCTTATAACTTCCTCTAGATTGGAGGTTTAACATTATGACAAAGAATAGTCACTATTTGTAGGAGGTTTAGAACATTTTATAGTATATCATTTTTGTCTTTTCTAATTGCAGTTCATTTATTTTCAGATTGCATAAAATTTAAAATCTTGAAATGGCAACTAGAACTCACAGAAAAATTCCTTGTCTATGAACTTGTCAACAAAACTTCAATATTACTTCTACCACTATCAGATAACATTCTTTCTGGGGAGGATTTCTGTCAGTATTCCCATTCCCTTTCTATTTATCTTTCTCCCCCTTTCCTTATTATTAAAATATTTTTGTCTCAATCCACAAGTTCTTATACTTTTATTTTAATTCTCTTCCACATTCCACTGTGGCAACGGAGTCAGCAAACAGCTGTGTGGTGTTCAGCTGCTTTTCGGGTTAAACCACAACGTACCCCTCACAGGTTGCCCACATAGGTCATGGAGTCTCCTCTTAAGAGATCTTCAAAAGCTGCCTAGACCCTAGGCAATCTGCTGTGGGTGGCCCTGCTGGAGCAGTGTTGGACCAACTGACTTCGGGAGGTCCCCTACAGCATTAACCATATTGTGATTCTGTGAAGGCAGTGATGCTGAGAATGATCATGCATTTCAGACAGACCAACGGACTAAATCATATTACATTACTGTAGAAACTGGGATTTTCTTGTAACTTGTATTTCCTTTAGTGACACTTCTATTTAAACACATATTTAATTTATTCTTCCCTTGGATGTTTTGATTTGTGACTAATATTTGCTTGGAAAACATGATGAAAGCAGCTTCACTTAGAACCCAGGAAAATTGAGTAGGCTTGAAATATGAACTATTTGCTCTTTTTTTTATAAAATTCTGTGTTAGAGTATATCAACAGCCACTCTGTCAGGAGACTTGTTTATAACTTGTACTTATATATCAAGGAAAAAAATCAAGAATGTTGGAGACTGGGAAAACTTTGTAGTGCTATTCAAAGTAAGTTTCCACTGACATACAAACAATGAATCAGATGCTTTTCATCTGGAAGGAAAAACAGTAATAACAAGATTATTTAAGAATGGGTAAAGCACGCTATGTAGCGATAATAAGTGCTAAATGAATTAACATTAAGAAAATTCGCATATTGAGAAAAATATTTTCTCTCTTTTTGGAAATGTCTTTCTTGAAACTGGATGACTTTCTAGAAGATTTTTTTTTCCCCCAGTTTGACCCCAAGGAGTTTCTGGTATTCTACCATCAGAGTTTGAAGCACTGCGGTGTATTAAGGCAGAGAAGAGCATAATGATATCTTCTGACCATAAAATGTGTGATTCTGCTGTAACAATTGGGCTATCATGTTTAGCAGAAATTTTAGATGTCTAATGGTATAATATTGTGCAGCATTCATAGAATCATAGAATGGCTTAAGCCAAAAAGGTCTTAAAGATCATAAAGCTCCAACCCCCCTGTTGTGGGCAGGTTGGCACCCAACAGATCAGACTGCCCAGGGCCCCATCCAATCTGACCTTAAACACCTCCAGGAATGGGGCACCCACAGCTTTTCTTGGCAGCCTGTGCTAGTGCCTCACTGCCCTGTTAATAAAATATTTCCCCCTGATATCTAATCTTTTTCTTTGAAATTTTCACTCCTTGTCCTACCAGTACCAGATCATGTAAAAAGACTATATACCTCCTGTTTATAAGTTCCCTCTAAGTACTGGAAGGCCACAATGAGGTCTCCCCAGAGAGACCTCCCCTTCTCTTCTCCAAGTAGAACAAGCCCAAATTTCTCAACTTTTCTTCATGGGAGAGGTCCTCCAGCCCTCTTATCATTTTCATGGCCCTACTTTGGGCCTGCTCCAACATCTCCACATCTTCTGTGTGCTGGAGACCCCAGGCCTGGACACATTACTCCAGATGGGGCCTTACAAAAGTAGAGGGGGACAATGACCTCCCTCTCCCTGCTGGTCACCTCTCTTTCGCTGCAGCCTAGGATACTGTTGGCTTTCTGGGCTGCACACTGCTGGCTCAAGTCCAGCTTTTTTTTCACCAGGACCTCCAATTTTTTCTCTGTAGGTCTGCTCTCAGTGGGCTCTTTTCCCAGTCTGTAGACATGTCTGAGACTGTTGCAACCCAACTATAAAACCTTGCAGTTGGTTTTGCTGAACCTTGTTAGATTTTAGTGGGCTCACTTCTCAAACTTGTTTCATTTTCTCAGATGGGTCATTCTCTGAGTCAATCAGCTCCAGTGCAGGCTCATTCTTCAGTGAATGAAGCAGGATATGGCAGTGGGCAAGGAGTATACTGAAATTGAGGAGTCCTCAGAGTGAGTAGAGACCTGTCAGGATGCACCAGTCCTTGTGAGAGTGGCCAAGGAGGTGTGGGCAGGGACAGCAGTAGTGGGGTCTACCTTAACTCACAGAGACAAAGTCCCAGTGAGCACAAGACCAGGAGCACCATGATCAGGACTGGCAAATAGGGCATGGTGTGTCAGTAGGGGGTAGCATGGCAGTTTTCACAGGAGAGCATGTGGTGATGGCAGCAGAACCTTTTCCTCATTTGAGAACATCAGAGAGCAAGTCTCTATTTAAAGAAACATGGTTACCACCTTCCACAATAGCTGAGCTGAGGTGGAAAGCCAGATGGCTGAGCTAGAAATATCCTGGTTTGACACATGTACCCAGACAGACCTCTTAAGGAGCAAAAGAGCTGTCCAGACCTTCTGTTGTGGGGAACTCCAGAATGTAAATGTCCTCCTAGGTCCTGAGGGAAAAAGGGAATGCCATAGGTTCAAGTGTGCCCAGCTCAAAAGACTTTTTGAGCAAATGGTCTGCTTTTAGAGGAAATCAACAGTCCGAGAAGTATCCAGCAATCAGAGAGAGATTGATACCAGGTATCTTGCAGTAACACAGACTGGTTGCCCTGCCTCTAGTCTCTAAAAAGGGAAAAAACTAAACCAGCTTCTAATCTTGAGGAAACAGATCACAACATGTAAGACAAGGGGGACTGAACCCTCATATCTGCACAGAGCAGGAGTAGTCTCCCCCCGTGCCCCTCAAGTGCCCCCAAACAACAGATATTTATAATGGCTTTCTATAATTTTTAATAAGTAAAATAATGAAATCAGTTGTCATACAGTATGATGAGTCCTACTTTTATTTTGTTAAATGTAGTCACTCGTCTTTCACAGTCTATGAAGGATAGGTCATTAGAGATACATTCCAAATTTGTTTCTTCCTAAGCATGTCTGTGTGGATCATGCATTAATTGCCTTCAGGTAACAAGTTAATAATTCCAGTTGCTTCTTTGTTTGTCTGATTGCCGGTTTGTGTGATTTTACATACTTTCTCTTTTTTTTATTTGTAAAGGTATGGCAGATATGGATTAACATAAACATCAGAACAGCTAATATGGGAGAGTAAGAAGAGTAAAGGCATTTGTCCAAGCTTAAGGCAGTTGTCTGTTGGAGTCATTTATCTTCTGTTCCTCATAACAAAGCTGAGGTATATACATTGAGGCTTATACCGACACTAAGAGACAAAGCATACCAGCTGGAGTATCAAGCAGAAGGTGGAAATGTGGCTTCCATGGAGCTCTAGTGAATGTTGTCTATGCTCAGTGACCAATTTTATATTAAAAGTTGGGTACCTTCAGCAAACTGTGTCTGTTTTGGGGCTCTAAAAAGAAACAGAATGTAATCTGTGTCTTCATACCAAGTGCTTGTAAGTGGCAAGCTACAAGCAACTGATTTGTTTTACATCTTATCCACTTGAAATAAAGGGAATTTTGGTGCTTTACAGGTTTTTAGATTTGGCCCTGGATTCAAGGTAACTTCTGTTTTATTGTAGTCTGACTTGCAGGTCATAAGTTTCCTCATTTCCTCTCTTTAGAAAAAAGAAAAAACAAAACCAGAGATAAATGCTGGGAAAAAGGCAGAAGACATTTTCTTTCTTGGAATTATCTTTATCTCTTTAGCATATTACTAATACTCTTTCACTACACACAGATTTCATATGGGTACCAAGTTCCATGTGGATACAGTGATGATCACAGTATTATTACATTAACACCCACAGTGAAATTAAATCCTATCCTACTTGAAATTAATTAGTAAGGACATCATCTTTGTTATTCTTTGCCTTGTCTGTGGCTATTTACCATACAATCTGTTGGTATTCCATAGTGAAAATGTTCATCCTTGCTATATTTTTTTTCTAGTTCCATCATCTTCTAGATGATGAAGGTTGTATTTTTAAAGCAATGCTGGCAATAAGTTTAAGTTACTTTTTGAGCATGAAGCATCAAATAAATTACCAACCATGTTTGGTAAGATTCATACAGCTCAGACTTTGGTAGCCAAAATGATGCCTGGGAGTCAGCATTAGTATGACTGTCAGTCATACTAAGGCTGAGAGTGTATGATATCTCTGCAGTTTTGCTTTATTTTTACGATAACAAATTTATTATTTTCTGGATATAATATAGGGAAAAAATGAACCCAAAAGCCCTGTAAGTAAAAAGTGGATTTTCCTTGTAATACAGTTGTGTGACACTCCTTATTATTATTGTTTTTAATAATAACCATTCACTCTGATGCTGGATAGCAAGTAAGAAAGAGCACGTTATAACAGCTGCATGCTTGGCCTCTTTATTTTGAACTGCAGTGGTGATAGAAAAAAAAAAAGTGAAGCCCCCTTTGTTGCACTTTATTAATCTCAAATGGAATGTGAATAATACTTTGGTGGTGCAGAATCTTATGTACCTGAGACACCTAAGATAGCTGTGAATATTTACACTTCAAAACCACCTAGCATCTCATTAACCTCCTAAACTCGTGCTATCTCATGACAGTGAGTTCTACATGCTAATCAGTATACATATGCAATTACATTAGCTAAATAAATGGTCTTCCTGTTTATTGAATTATACTAGATTTATTTTTGCCTTGAATTGGAACAACAGCAGAAATTTCAAAATAAGTTAAGACCTTAAGTACCCCTTTCCTCCTACTTCCTCACCCTCCAGGAACAATGTCAATTTAACTGTAGAACAGTCAGGAAGCCGGTGTAATCACATAATTTGCCTTGTCTGCATAGCCTTGTTTATTACTGTGTTTTATGATTGTCTCTGCTTGACCCAAACAAATGAGCTCGTCAAATGATGACTGCTGACCTTGTCTGCAACTTAAGGCTGTTAAGCAGCGAACTCTCCATCATTTCTCCACATTATGAAATACAGAACTGGAGGTGGCTTTGCCCCTCAGTAGTACTGTTTTCCCTTTGGTATCTGCTGTTGAAACTCCCACATGGTATATTTGATGCTGTGCTCCTTATAAAAAAAATATATATTTCTAATAGTGCACAATCTGGCCACAAATTGCATGAAGTTTTACAGACTTGGAATATACTTAATTTCTACGCAGAGACTATTTAAATGCAGCTGAAATCTCATGTTGGAAACTCATTATTATACTTTGCCATAAAAATGACTTACTAAAGGTTTCATAATAATTTTACTCAGGTGTTATGCAGAATTCACCAGAAGCTTTGCCACTCATTTTTATGCCTGAGGTAATGTAGGAATACAATACCGTAACTAATTTGGTAGAATCTTTTTCCTTTGGAAGGTAGAACTCTTCCACCTTTTAGCACCTGCATTTATAGATACATATGCATGTATGTAATTAGCTGTGGGGTAGAAGGACTATCAGTCTGCATATGTGAAATAGTTACCACTGGATGTAATTTCAATTTTAGATTTTTAAAATAAATGTTTATTTTATTGGGGTAATCAAAATAATGAAAGTCAGATGGAAGTCTGAGTATGTTGTATAGTGCAATTGTGTGACAAATGAAGATCTACTACTATGAAAATAAATCCTATAAGGGTAGCATTATTAGTTAAACTTTTCTTCTGACTACTACTGCAGTCTCATAACATGGTACTGTCCTATACTATGTATATGATTTTGTTTCCTTTTAGTATTAAGATACAGAGTATCAGCACTTTCACAGGATGTTATTTACATATGAATATAGCATTATTTATTATTTTGATGAAATTGTTTATCCTTTTCTATTTCTTTATTTGTGAAAAGAATGTACTGCGCTTGAATCTGAGGCAATACTTGAATCATATTGACTATTACACATAGTAATAAAAGATCAAAAAGTATAACTTGCAATGTTCAGTTAAAGATTAGAAAATTAATACTTTGCACAGATTGTACTAGGTATCTGGCTAAAACAAACTCATCAGAAGAGACAAGTCCATTTATAAAGCAATGAAGTGTAATCTAAATATGCTGTTTGTTTTACTGCTAGTAGTACGTTAAGTGTGCTAAATAAAAAATACATGCAGAATTTAACATTCACATTTTAGATGGTTTCATTTCTTCCACATTGATTGTAGTCTTTGTTTTAAGATCCTAAATAGATATAATTTCTTTATTATTTCACTAGTATTTATTCAAATATTCCCACTAGAGGTAGGAAAATTTATTCTTGATGGTAAACAGGCACAAAATTATATTTTTCTGCTTCAAACAGCAACTCAAATAACTCAACAAATGCTAAGATGCAAGATTTCAGTGGCAAGAACCCATATTTATTGAAGATGGTGAAAAAAATGTTTTCTTTAGTCAATATATGATTTCTTCCTAATTATATCTGAATAAAGAAGTTTACAAAGTATGTCAAGAAAATAAAGTAGGATAAAGGCAGGCAAGATGCGAAGCGAAAGATACTATGAATCTGGTTCTGAATAAGTTTTAAATAAGAAGCACGTAATCTCATCTTGTTTGAAACTGCCAGTAAGAAAAGTCTCACATGCCTTTTCTTGAAATCTGCGTGTCTCGCTCTAATTTACAGGAGGGAGAGGAGGTTCTTTTAATGTATGTATACCTGACAGCAAAATTAAGACACAATGGGTCAAATATTAGCCCAACTAGTTTATTACAAATCCTAGTCATTTAGGGAGACAGAGAAGGCAAGACAGGCGACAGAAAAGTTAGGAAATAAAGGCAAAGAGTCTTTGTAGGAAGCAAGAGGGTGATGGTCACCACCATGGGTCCAGCGTGGTTTGTCATTCAGTCATTGATCTTCAGTAGAGGTGGTTCGTTGGGCGTTGTTATTTGGTTGATGGTGGTTACCTTTCAATTGCAGTACAAACTTATTTATAAATAAGTCCAAAGTAGTCGAGTTAGCTCTCTTTGGAGTGGCAGCTTCTAGCTTTTGGATCTCAGCAGAAACTCCTTTGTTCCCATCTTCTGGGCCTTTCCAGAAGATAAGAGGGAGCAGGGAGGTGCCCACCTGCATCCTGTTTCTCACAGGACACTAAGGTATCATTCCCCAGTTTTCCCATACCAAGCTGGAGTTATTTGGTCACAGGTCAGATCTTCCACCAGTAAACACTCTTGAGCACTCTATTCTGACTGGAAACAACTCCAAAGAAATGCTTTCCAATGTAAAATTGTCCACAAAGTGATACTGATTGCCACATGGCAACATCCACCTTTCATCTCCTGGATAAGTCAGAGTCTTATTGCAGGAAATGCCTCAGAAAGCAAGCTTTGAGCCAAAAACAAAGAAAGGTTCAGATACTGTGCTATAGTGGCCTTTTCTTATTTTCATGATGTTTTTACTGCAGTTATGCTTTAGGATGCACCAACTTTCCTCTGTAAGATCTCTTTTGTTTTACTTCTTTCCAATTGTGATCTTCCCCTTCATCTAAGGACGTAACGGTGTGAATTTTCTGGGAAGACTGGACATAGATAAAAACTAAGGCCCCCAAAGTCATCAGCAGTGAGAAAGGACTACATAAGTGGGGGGAAAAAAAAAAAAAAAAAAAAAAAAAAACCAAAAAACTACAGGTCTGGAAAGGATTGTGGGTTTTCTTTTGTTTACCATTGGTTTTATATTTTATTTACTTTTCAATCAGCATGTAACTATTAAACTTTCAGCAGGCAGATGGTCTCTGTCAGTCCCAGGTACTGCCCAATGCTATTGCAAATGAAGTGTTGATCACCTGGGGCCTGCTTTAACACCAAAGTCAGTGACTGCTCACTTTACTAAAGAAAATGTTCACCCGTAAAGCTGAAAACCTCTGTTTTAATGTGTCAAACAATCTTTTCTGTGTATGTGTTACCTGTCAGACTCCAAATGTCTCCTGGAGTTGGATCCAGGTTTGCATCTGTATACACAGACTGGTAACTTCATGAGTTAAACAAGAGTACAGATCCTGCCAGATCTCTCTAATTGCAAGTCTTAATCTCTTTTGTTACTGTCCTCATTACATACTCTCCCTTTTAGTATGTAAAGATGCAAAGTGACGTTTAGTAGGGAGGCTCTTTAAGAGATCAGGTTTGTCTGCCTGCAGCATTGAGTGCCAGCATGCCTTAGAGTGAAAAGTTTTATGTAAATTCAGTTCATGAATGGAGAAAAGTTATTTTCAAACTAAAGGTTTTCTGTTTTTAAGAACACATCTGGGACATGCATTAGTACTCACATTAAGTGCTAACCACAGATTGAAATTTATAATGTGGGAATATCCGTGGGCCTTAGTATCATGATTCCACAATATATGAAAAAGTTAAAACTTAAGCACAAAATTCTGTTTACTCTCCACTTGGCAGCTTGATTTTCCAGATTACCTGGAATCAAATCTCAGACTAATGTCATACTAGGAGGACTTAGCCAGTTGTTGAAGAGTTGCTTTCTAAGATTCAGAATTAATGGCTGTTAAAGCTCAAAAGAGAGTGGTTCCCAAGTACAGACGTGTATTTCTGTAGGATACTTGTAAATTAAATTAATTACTTGTAGTCTGGATGAACAACTCTCTCCTTCCTGGTTTCCATGGTTGTGACATGACCGAGTTGCCTCTCAACACTGCTCTCTTGCGCTTTGCAACAGTTGTCAAGAGATGCTTTTCTTGATTGAGCTGAGGGACTGGAAGACCATTCAGAGCTTTAACTGTGTTCTTTTTGGCTGCCACCTTGGCAGCAGTAGCAAATGCTCTTTGGACACATTGTATCCTGAGCTATCTTTGTGCAAGCTCACTTCCAAGCACGTCAGTACAACCTTGATTGGAAGGTTGTGAGTTTTCATGGGTTAGCTCCAGATCTGCCCTCCAATGTTATCTTTCCAGATGATGATGATGTGGGAAATGCAAATAAGCATAGCTTGTGCTGAAGATCATAACATTTCTGAGATGGCGTTCAGAAATATACTTGAGGCACATTTACTAAAAAGCAAACAAACAAACAAACAAACAAACAAAAAACACCCAAGTTTTACCTTAAAAAAAAAAAAAAAAAAAAAAAAGCCTTTCAATTTTCAGCAAAGCAGGTCACTTAAAGCTCTCTGTCAGAAGCTCTAGTGGGTGATCTCTGCCTTCCTTTCTTTGTGCACAAAATATTGCTGTGCTCTCACCTTGTGCTTCCCATCTCTATGGTAACAGACAGGAGAAAAAAAATAATAAAAATTAAGCATCTACATAGTAACGAGCCAGATGAAATTGAAGAGCCAGATGAAATTGAATGGGATGATGATCGCTTGTTTGCAGGTAGGAGAAGGGAAAAGGTCTCTGCTTTGTGGATGGTCAAGGTCTGTGCTGACCATGCTGGTAGGAGAAATGCCTTTACATCTGTGGTTTTGGCCCTTACTGCGTCTGATTGGTACATCTGTATTAACTGTGTCTTTGAATGTTTCCCAGTTAAGTTCCCAATAAACTTGGCTATACAACTTTGGTTCTCAATATGCACTTTCATGACAGGTCAGAGTCAAATTCTGGCAGGCAGTTTAGTCAGTGTTTGGGCAGATTTCTTCCAGAAACTTTCTCCAGTGTTTATCCTTTATAACTTCAGGGGTATTTCACTGATCTAAGGATTTCAGCAATGATCTTAGTATTCACCTGTTGCTATTCTGCTTCCTGAACTCTGGCTGCTCCTCATTATACTTTCTTTCAGGGCATACAAGGGCACTAAGACTGTCATGATGAGGGAGAGAAGTATGTGGAAAAATGATACTAGTAGAAAGAGTAGGCTGAGCATTTAATTTGAAAGATTACAGAAAGTTATATATTCTTCTGGGTTTTTAAAATTATTTTATATGGAACATTATACTTCAGTATTGTATAAATGCAGATTTTCTTTAATTATTGTTTCTGAGTGAAAATATTGTTATTTATGTATATATAACCTCTTCAGAGATAGAAAGATGGGATCCTTTGGAGGGAGTTCAACTTAAAGACTGTCTAAAGAAGAAAGGGATTTGAGCTTTCAGGTAAATTTAAGAGTGAAGAAAGAATAAGGAAGGACTATCTGGAAAAGAATGATGTGACCAGACCCCTAAGTGCAGTCCCTATTGGTTACCATTTTTGTTCATGGCTGACAGTCAAGGTTACCTCAGGAGCTATTAGGACTTTCTGGTGAATATAGATGACACTGAGGTAATGTTGTTTACTGGGAGTCTGACAGGTTTCAAGGATGAACTACGAAGTGCCACTGATGAAATCAAGTGATAAGGACACCACAGTTTCCCTGTCTTTAATTTTTTTCTAATGCATAGTGATCTGCAAAATAATATTGACATTACAGTAGTTCTTAAAATAGATGTCCTTATGCTCATTAGATGCTTCACATCTGGATATCACAACCAGAAACTGTTGTGGGGGGAGTAGAGAATGAGAGAGAAGGGAATGTCATTTATGTCATTTTAATCTTTTCTGGGTTTTCTTGATTAGATATCTCAGACTTCATAAGCATTTATTTAATTTATATTAGTGTTTAACAGTCAAATGCCCTCAATGGTGAAAAATTACCCTAGAGGCAGCATAGAAATTAATGGTTATTCTGTGACAGATCTTCTCTCTGACGGGGATTTAAATATTGAAATTCTAATTTATTTATTATGCAGGAAGATGACATTTTATCCCTCTAGCCATTTGACAGAAAGACACTATAATTATGCCTTTCTCTAAGCTCCCATTTTCCCTTCTGTACCTTTGTAAGAGATTATACGAGTTCAGACTCCCATTCCCAAACAAGTTTGCCCTTACAGCAGCATATTTGCAGTAATCAATACAAATGCAGTGACTGGTTCTTTCTAGATCATTTCTTCAAATTGAAATTTCTCTGCTTTCACAGGCTGTTACATGGATGACAGATGGCAGTGTGTTTGTTAGGAAAAGTGGAGGCAACTTAAATACACTCTGCGTACACCTCTATGCTCGCTCTATTATTAAGCTCAGATTTGTTCTGAGAAAGAGAGCAAAAGGCAGGCACTGTATCAGAACAATATCCTGGAAAATAAGAGTTGTGGAAATGTTGTATACAGGTATGATTTTGTTTGAAAAATTGTCTCTAGGAGGATTGTTATTAATATACTGTGAGTAGAAACTGAGGATGAGGAAACACAATTGGAGCAAACTTCTAGCTGTTGCACTGTTTATGTGGCTTCTCCTTTGTGACATAGGAGAGTACCTTGAAGACTTCTGACAATGTTCGTAGGGTTTTATGATACAAGCAGTGTTACACATGTTCAGAATGGGCTGCACAGACTCAACAGTCTCCGAAGATGACTAACTGCAAATAACATTTAGTATTTGCCATTGACTTACTATACCAATGTTATACATCAGATTGGTGCCATGGAGTTGCCACGCATGGCTTACTAGCATTTCAGGAAATAAAACTATGAGCCAAGTAAGAGCTTGGAAAAAGGATGGACTTAAAAAATATGAATTTTAGAGGGGCTTGGGTAAGCATCAGGAAGGTGCAGCACAAACGTGTGTCCTGGACTGCCTTCTCTGCTGTCTCCCAGCCCTACTGTACAACCTACAGCAAGCCCTTCCAGTGTCACAGAGGAGATAAGGATTCTGACAGGCATTTTTAGAGAGGACCGTTAGGCCTTTTCTATCAGAGGATTGTAGTCTCCCCCAGATTTCCCTTTCTTATGGTATTTCTTCAGTCATAGCTGGCAGGAATGGGACCCTTGACCAGCATGTTTTGTTGTGAACCAGTCAAGGATCCTCCTTCACCAGCCAGTGGAGCCACAGAAGGAATAAAATAACCTCCGCTGCTAATACACTCCCCAAGTCTGCAAAGACAGACTTAAGAAGATGAGTGGTATTTTAGGGGACGGTGTACAGGCAGGGAAACCTATAGTGCTACATCCAAGATCTTTTCCCACTGTGCTTTGATTTTCTGTTTAAAAATGTGAGTATTCACTGCCCTAGCAGCCACATTTGGGGCATAAACTTGGGGATATCACTTAGCTTCATGTAAAGGGCCCTCAGAGACCAACCAGAATACACTTACAATCCTTTTTTTCTTTCACAGCCAAAAATGAGAGAAACATATTCAATTGAGATTCTTATTGCATCAAGGAATTGCATTTCAGTTTTCTCAGAATCTTCTGGTTGCCTTCCTAGATTTTGTTTGTCTTCAGGGTCCAGTAGTGCACAGTGCATTCTGCATCTAGGCAGTTTTGTTTTATTTTATAAGGAAATTGATAATTATAAAGATGAAGCTTAAGGTACAAGCAGAAATTTAAGTTTTGGATGAGAGAGAGAAGAATATGGTAACAGGGAAAAAGAATTAGAATGTTGTATAAAAAGCTCATTTTTGCTTTCCTTACAAAACCCTGGTTTCTCATAACATTAAGAGAAATTTTTAATTAAAAAAAAAAAAAAAAAAAAAAAGGACAGTTCTGTACTGCTCTGAAATGAAACATTGGCTGTAATTAAAAGGAAATACTTTATCTCTTTCAGGGAGCCCTGAAATATGAAGTTAAGTGCTGGGGGGAAAAAATAAAAATTGACAACAAATTACAGTTTTTATACTTTGACATTTTGAAATGTAATTCTATTGCTCATTCAACATGATATTTTACAGGTCTTCAGCATTTTAGGATAAGTACTGTTAAGCTGCAAAACACTGTCTTATCATAGAATCATAGAATCATAGAATAGCTAAGGTTGGAGAAGACCCACAGGACCATCCAGTCCAACCATTCTCCCTCACCAATGGTCTCGCTAAACCATGTCCCTCAACACAACATCCAAACGTTCTTTGAACACCACCAGGCTCGGTGACTCCACCACCTCACTGGGCAGCCCATTCCAGTGCCTGACCACCCTTTCAGAGAAGTAGTATTTCCTAACATCCAGCCTGAATCTTCCCTGGTGCAGTTTGAAGCCATTCCCTCTAGTCCTAAAAGTCATGGAAAGTTATTACTGATGCCCATATATTTTGCAACTGCCCAGGCTTCTGTTATGTGCATCTAATCCACTTAACTTTTATTTTATAGTTGTTTATATATTTTTTTTCTGTTGATTGTGCTCTGTTTTTGTTTTTATTTTTGTTTCTTTGCTTTGTTTTTTATCTTCTAAAACCAAACACACATACTCTGGAACAATTCAAAATCTCACCACGCTTGAAAAGAATTACTTTGGACTAGTTTGTGATCAGTTTCTGATCACTCAAGGTAAGATGTTTTTTTTCAAATAATTCTGCTCTAGCTGGAAATGAAGTACCTGATCCTGAATCTGCTAAGCTGTTGGAAATGACTCTGTTGCCCATGCTAAGGGCAGTCTGAAGGTTTTGTTTTGTTTTGCATCAGTTTGTCAAGAGGAGGGTTTGCTGGTTGAGCTTTTATTGATACTAAAATAATGCATACAATTTTTTCTCCTGTTAGAGGAATAGAGCACAGTGGTGTGATTTTAAACCGTCATGCGTATCTATGATAGGTAGGACAATTTTTATGTTCATAGAAATGTAGAACTGTCAAAAAATAGTAACTGGATCAAAGGAGAAATCTACACATAGCTGCAACAAATACTTACTCATTTGATTTAAAATCCTTCCTTTCTAATACATGCACATTCTTTAAGCAAAAAGAAAAACATAATAGAAAAAATAATTTAAAAAATTATATATATGACTTTTTCAGCTATAACAATATATTAAATTCTTATTTTAAGTATATATGTTTTGTACAGTAAGTATAAAATGTTAGATACGCACATAAAAATATGTCGATGAGATTTTATGCTACTCTGAGATTTTGTGAGTGGAGATTTAAGCCATCTAGTGAGAGTTTCTGAAGAAACAAATTGAATAACTTTTTTAGAAGCACTTCATTGATTTAGGAGCCCAAATCCAATTTCTAAACATGACAACATTTTGTCCCAGACTGGCTTTAACAGTAGTTGAAAGTCAAAGTGCACAATTTAAAATATAGAGTAGAGATTGTTAAGAGACATTAAAAAAAAATCACAAATTTTATTTGTCTTGATGAAGTCAACACAGAAGTTCTGTTACAGTGCAAAAATCTAATCTCCAGGCTTTATGTGACTTTATTTTTTTCAAAAGCATGACTGCCACTGCAGAAGCTTGAGGGTATTACTATGGTGAAGTCTTCGAAAGCAACAAGGCTTTCTCAGATAATTAATTTAATCTCTTGTGTAGGAAACAAGGTCTGTGATAAGAATTTTATTTATTTTTCTATGTACTATTTGATGTGAACTCATTAGCACATGTTAATGTCCTACTGTTGACATGAGAATTCTGTAATACATTAAGTATTATATATATATACTGATTCTTAGAAAGAGTTAACTTTCAAGTTTTTCCTCTTAGAGATATGCCTAATCTTTTCATGAGAAGGATATGTCCCTGACATTCAACTTTTATTCTGGGTATTAAGTTTGGAAAACCTGTGTGCAGTAAGGGAATTGGACCAGGAAACATCTTGCCTGTTGGATAGTATGACTCAGATTCTTTTCTGTATCAAGACAGATAGCCATATAATTTGCATTCTTTATGGCCTTTTTTTTTTTTTTTTTCCTGATGTGAGGATATTACGCTACTCTTATCTGACACATCTCAATTCAATTTGTCTAAGTTTGAAGAAATCCATCTACTTAAAGATAAAAATAATCTCATTCACTCAATAAAAAAATTTTGCTGTTCTTGTTCTAGCATGTGCACATGGATCTTCTTGGCATAGCTGCTGCAAGCACATCCCTCCACCACTCAAATATGCTTTGAATATTTGGCACTCAGATATCTATAATTTATTCTGCAGTAGTGTCCCCATTACAATTATCTGTATCCCTTTGCCCACTGCAAAAGTCTTATATTTATAGTGTCTTATACATTTTAGTTGAAAGACACAGAAAATGAAATACAGCCACCTCTGCAGTGCAGTGATACATTGCTTGGCAGCTTGCAACAGCAAATACTAATAACATACTTAAGTGAAAAATGTAAAGAAAATATATAAATACATATACAAACAATGTTGAAGATTTTTTTCTTTTTTCCTACAATTTTTCCTCCCTACAGATATGGATTTTTTTAAATATAGTAGTGTGATAAGGATTACAAGAAGTCCAGTTATCGTGCTTGATTGAGAACATACATTTTGCAAGTTCAAAAGGGATGTTATGTGTAGGCTATGTTATTTTTAATTTCTACTGCAGAAACAGTATTCTCCTCATTTAATTTTCTTCATTGCTTCTCTTTTCCACATTCCTCTTTCTTCTAGTTATTATCACCTGAACTGATGACAATTTTACACCAAACTATAGACATTAAACTGAACTAAGTCAGATTGTCATGGACTAAAAAACACACTTCCCTTTAAGAAATAGGTTATAAAAACCATGTAAAAATAATGAAAGAAAGAAGAATGTGCTTTATATGAAGCAGAAAATTCATGTGGAAAGTTAAAATTAATATATGTTTTGAAAGTATT
This sequence comes from Gallus gallus, assembly GCF_016699485.2. Lineage (NCBI taxonomy): Eukaryota > Metazoa > Chordata > Aves > Galliformes > Phasianidae > Gallus > Gallus gallus. Next base: position 81,695,432 of record NC_052533.1, read on the forward strand.
GCTAATTTTGAAATTATTTGCTATCTTGTGCTTCACACCCCAAGGAGTTTATTATTATTATTGTTATTATTGTTTGTTTGTTTTGTTGTTATTTGTTTGATTGTTTCTAAAACTGTTTTCTTGTTTCCACTGTAATTTAAAGTAGTAAGAATTCCCAGTTATAGTCAATCTATCATGTAGGAATAGAAAAATTGTTCTCATTTTTGCAGTGATTCTCTTTTACAGAAAGAGTCAGCCTAAAAGTCCTGTGCTCAAAGAGCTTTCAGGAATGTCATGATGCTGTCAGAGGAATGACAGCATACATAATCAGAAAAATCTTGAAAGACGGATTACCTGAAAGCTCACTCTACTTTGTGTTTTGAATGTCAATTGAAGTGTGGCCTTGTCTTAAATCATCCATATGTTATTTCTGGAATTAGATGGTATGAAGGATACCATCCATAATCTATCTGCATTATATTTTGCTTTGTTTTGTTTTTTAATATCTAAAACCAAAAGATGTCAATCATTGACGGGAAAGAGATGCATAGATACACTTCAGTCCACATTTCTCTATTCCATTCCAACTTGGACACTCCAAGAAGCTCCCAGACTTCTCATCTTTCTAGTGCAAAAATACAGTGACAAAAACCACGTGTAGATTTTATTTTCTATCCAAAGATGGAGAACAGACTGAAAAGAGAGTGGAGATAAGAGGGTATCCCATTAATATTTGTACCTTTATTCCCAGAAAACAGGGATGCTAAATGACTTAATTTCCAGGAAAACAAGAAATAAATACACATGAGAGTAAATTCACAGACAGTTCTTACTGAATTTTGTGATCGAAATCTTTATCCTGAATATAGAACACTTTTAACTGTCATGGTTCAAATAGAAACCCAAACCACAAATACAAAAAAAATCCCAAACCATAATTTCCAGAAAGTTGCCCCTTCATATCAGCTCAACATTGAAAGGAAGAAGTGATTTGCTATTGTTACCCTTAGCTCAAGATTTCTTTTAAAAAAATCTTCTATGAAGATTTTAACATGTTGTAACAAGAGTTTTTCATGTCACTAACAAATTTGGAATATAAACTAAAGGCAACAACCATAAAATACAATCAACCAATATATTAATCTTTTTCTTTGTGTTTTTTTTTTTCTCATAAATATTAGACAGCAGTTTCATGCATATAACTCACATCTAAAATTTTGTATCTGAGATCAAAAGACTGTGTCTAAACATTTAAATGTACTTTGTAGTTTCTGTCTGCTCTCATCACTGTTTCTGGACACCAGTGTTAAAATGGACAATTCCAGTGACTGCAAGACTGCGTCCTGTGAGTTCAGATTTTACTTCTTACCCTTCATTATACTCATTGTTTGAACTTTAATGAGAAATATAATCATCTTGTGTCTCTGTTGCGTAAAACTAAAAGAGCATCCAGTGATTAAGTAGGGATTTTGTTAGCTTATTTAGGTTAAAACTGGTAAAATATTGTACTTCTTAGTTGAGATTTTTTTTCCTTTTTTTTTCTTTTTTTCTTTTTTCACAGGAAGATACCCTTGGAGAATGAAATTTGTCCCACTCTTCTTCAAAGTTGTTGAAAACTTGGATATAAACATCTGAATAAAACATAAGCTCAATGTATGTATATAATAGTACCCCTAAACTTCATTTTTGTGACTCAAAAGACAATTCAATCTTCCTCTTCTACTATACTGAGTTTTTAAAGCAATTCTTATATTTTCAACAGAAGTACATGTAGAAGAAGGAGTTAGATTAAGAGCACTGTCACAATAAATATAGTGTATCCATGGTATAACTGAGTTTACAAGCTAAGAGGAGACCAGTCAGCAGAAAGGTCTATAGCAGCTGTCAGCAGTCTCTTGGGGTAGTTTAGAGGCTCAGTTACTGACGTTCGGGCATGGTCTATTTAATTCTACTGGCCCAGTGTTAATGTATCAGGTAAGACTGAAGGAAAATACTGCAACTCTTAACCATGGCCTATTATTCCTGAATGCTATAGGTGAGAGAGATTTGATCAAATAATCACCAAGAGAGAGAGAGATGTAGTCTTTGGGTCGAATCTAAAACATACCGCTAAATTTCCAGTACTAGAAATGAACAGTAAGTTTGTGTTGAATAGCTGCGAGTGTGCTGAGTCTATTCTTCCCTTTATGTTAAAGAAAGTTTGCTACAAAGAGTTCTTGATTACAGTGGGAATACATGCTGAGTCAAAGAGAATATTTAGAGAAAGAAACTGAAGTGCAGAGTTGTAGTTCTTTGATGTGTAAGTGGCTTGACTATTCAAAATAGAGGTGCCCAAAGCTTTAGGGTATATATACGCTTCTGTCTAAATCCACTGATCATTAACTCACCATTATAAGTCACTTAAGGCCTTGAAGATTAATCACCTAAGTATTCTTTTCTTTTTTCAAGAAGAAGTTTCACAGAGCATCTGATCCCACCCACCAGTAGTTTCAGCGAGTTGATTTGAAAATCCTCCAGGGGCACTGGTGATTTCCAGTTGCTTCTACAGTGGTCATAGGTGGTTAGTTTATGTAGGTCTCAGTCAGGATGCATAAGTTCTGTAGAGATGCCTCTTCACTTCTCTGCAAAGATGTGCTCCAGATCATATATTAGTTAACTACATATATTTTAATAGTGCATCAAATATGATTTGTAATTAAAAACTGCTTGTTTCTACTGTAGAACTGCTCTATAACAGTATTTTATTAAAAAGAAAACACACATTTTATTTCTATTCTTCCTCTGCTTATTAAAAAAAAAAATCAAACAGTTATGAGCTTTAATTTCTGTAAAATTTTTACAGCGGTGCATTTTGTTCTATTGTACTTTATTAATGTTTAATAGTAGCATTTACTAAATATTCTGCTATCCATGCCATTGCTTTTCAGCTTCTTTTTGTTTGTGTTTTAGCTAGAGATTATTCTGAACTCATCAGAGAAAACTGAGCGAGTGTCTTCTTTACTGTGCATTTAAAAACACAAATCTTGTGGTGGCAGAACAGGCTTTCACAGACAGCAGCAACAGTGCTCCCTCTGGGCAGTATTTTCCCTGCTTATGAAAGAACGTCTTTCTTGGGGAGCTATTGAAAGCAGCAAATACTGTTACCTGTCTTCAGTACTCCAAATCAAACTGATGCTTTTAACAAGATTAACTCTGAATACTGGGCTTTGTTGATTCACTTAAAGCTCTGAACAATAGGATAGTCACTAATTTGCCTCATTTCAGGCTCCAGTGGGGGAAAAAAAAAAAAAAAAAAAAAAAAAAGGAAAAAAAAAAAGCATTTATAGCATTTATAGCCTGAGCATTCTTAGACTACATCAGTGATGGAGAGGATGGTGGACATAACTTCTTCTCTGACTACAGAGATGTATAATCCTAGTTCCAAGGTGTGTCACTCTTCAACAGAAAAATAATTTTAAAAATAATTTCAGTATTGATGCTGAGCTATGTTCAAGCAACACTAAGGAAAAGAAGTAGCTTGTTATTTAGAAAACTGGAGCTCCTCTACTTCCAAACTTAGCATATCATTTTTAGCACTGTATTGCAATAACATAGATTTCTAGCTTCTGCTTGGATACATCACCAGCGTGTTCACAGTATTGACAAATCACCTACAAATGAAATGGGAGAAAAACCTCTATCAATTCTATCCAGAAACTGAGCTTCTGTGAAAATTAGTTCTAGCTTAAATTTGACTTCACTTGCACATCTGTTTCTAGGGGCAGGAGGACTGATATAGGTAAAAAGCAGCAGGAGGCTGTGCCAATGAGCTGTTCTTATGTGTAGCTTGAGGAGGATCAAATTAATTTGAATTTAAGAGTTCATTTGCTACTGCTAACGTGGTTAGGTAGGTGCTAATAACATGGAGGTAGAGAGGTATTTTGCAAATGTATGTGTATATACATGTGGTAGTGTGTGTATACTCTTTTATTATTTTTATGCAGGCCTTGACAGAGGTTGAAAAGAAGGCTGGACTGTTAAAAATAGCTACAGGATTAATCTCGAAGTAATACACAACCACAGCCATGACTACATCTCAAGCACACGTGCGCATGGAAAGGATTAGTCACAAAGCTTGTTGCAACAATTCTTCAAAATTTCCCAGTCAGCCTCTTTTCTTGTCTGGATTACACAAAAGACTGAAAGTAAATTGTTTCTCCTGAGGTCAGAGTGGTCTGTGACTGCAGATAGGGGAGAAAGTCTATATCTAAGGGGGAAAACTTAGCCATTGTTATCTTATAAAAATCACAAAACATTTGATTAAATCCTTCCAATGGTTCTTTTCTTAAAAAAGCAAAATTAATTAATTAGCTTCAATCTGAGTTGTGAAATGCATTGAGATTGGTATGAAGAAGGAATGCTGGACAAGTGAACCCTTCACACTTTCTAGGCTTGACTTTTAACTAAAATAAATCAGTGCAGTCCTGGTGTCAGAACTGTGCCAATTTACCTGGACTCATGGTATTTTCCCTTTGTTGTTTTCTTTTTATATCTATATTTGGCAGATGAATTTTCTCTTCTATTGTTGTAAGCACCTCTAGTGCCACATGTCTTATTCTTGTCCCAGCCTTATTGAAACACCACCCAGAGTTTCACATGATATAAAGAGGTGGCTCAAATTTGTGCCTTGATTTACTTCTAACGATGTGTTTCTGTTACATTCAAGAGGCTATGTGGGCTCCCTCTGGTGGCTAATTGACCTTGATCATCTCATATCAGCTTTTCTTTACAACTTGTCACAGTGAATGAAGACATAAATTCAGTTGAGAAAGATAGTGATATTTTATTAAAAAATAGACTTTTTTTTTTAATTCTATCATAATAAACAGCGAAGGAGGGAAGAAATGAATGCAAAAAGCAATCTAGATATTCCCCCAAGTCTGGAGGCAAGAGACTATTCCCTTGTATTTAGTTTTAATCTAACCTCCCTCAGTGTTAGTGTGGAAAAAAGAAAAAACCTGAAAATCTGTCAGGGTAACTTACCAAGAAAGAAGTCTGGTTGAAAGACTCCAGCTGTATAATCAGATGCGAATACCTACTCAAAAGAAAAAGAAGCTCAGCTGAAGAAGGATGTTGTATTGAAGACAAGCACAAGATACAGTATTATTGAAATTAGCATAGATACACCTGAGTAAAGGGCTGGTTCAAGAAGTGGGATTTGTTTTCATATCTATCCTGATACTTAATTTCAGCCTTCCTGTTGCTTCAGAAATACGAGACAGACAATAACAAAACGTGTGGCATAGGATGAAACGGACAATGGCATAAAAATGTCAGTGCTTTTCATCTTGTTACACGCAAGTTAATCATATTCCATCTCCCCAGACTTCACCACTGATGTGGCAACATTAAGCCAATGCTTACTTGCTTTAATGTGCTAGCACATGGGAGCTTTTTCCGATGGACTGCAGGTCCTTTTGGTGTCCTACACTATATTATATTTTAACAAGAAATGTATTTCAGAAATCAATAACATCACCTTTATCTTTTTCCTTTCCCTGCAAGCCACATTCTCTGTGCTACCTAAGAACAGGTTGTAAGGATGCATAGTAATAACCATGCTTATCTTGATGTGACAAAAGGACAATTTGGTTTTAAAAAGAGCAAGAGAGATTAAATATGTATAAATATAGGCATAAAATCACAGAAACATACCTGCACATATTTCTTTGTCACTTAATCTCTTGTGTATGAAACAAATATTGTGAAAATATTCTCTGTAGTTTTCAATAAATTAAAAAATAAAAACATAAGGATTACTTTATTTTAACATATTAACTGTTGAATTTTAACATTAATAGAAGGATTCTAGAAGAACTTAATGTTTGGTCCAACAGAGCCATTGACATGATTAATGTTATTCTAACTTTCCAGTTGTTTGCTTATTTTCCTGCAGACATCCCTTTATTTTTCTTTTTTTTTTTCTTTTTAACCTAGTTGGTTTTTTTATTTATCTGACTTAGCAGCATTTGCTCAGCCCTAGTACTTAGTGCTCTATTTTCAGAATGCCCATTCTCTTATGAAAGAAGCAGGCACTTGAAAGGCCTGCTGCTGCATTTCAGTGCAAATCTTTGGTGGCAGGGTCAGCAGGTGAGATGAAGTGTACAGCCTTCAAAGTTGACCTGCAACAACAGGGTACACTGGAAATGCAGGCAGTCAGAGTTTATACTTGGAAAATCAGAGACAGGACAGTCAGGGAGCTGGTGATTCTATCATACTGAGCTTAGATCCTGATGCTTGTTAAGAATAAAGAAGCTTAAGAGTTATTCTGACTTCTGTTAGCCAGTGATAGTTTTTGGGGATTCTTGACAGATGAAGATCAACAAATGGTAGAACAGTGAGGACATTCTGTGTCTGTTTATGCTGCCTGTATGGGAGCACAAAGTCATGTGCATAAAGGTGTAACGCCTTTGTGATGCTGCCTTAACATTCTGTGTTGGGATTTCACACAGTAGTTCGTTGTGTTTCCTTTCTGTGTACTGCCTGTTCCTCAAAATGTGAGAATTACTATTCCCCCAGTTTGGCTGAAGTGTTTGTCTGGCCACTGCCTGGAAAAGCAGTATTGTGAATAGGTAGCAGTCCCTTGTGTTCTTTCGGATTTTGCTATTGCTCAGATATTTTCTGACCTAGGTTTCATCTAGATTGTTTTTAGCTAGTAACGAGCTACTCTTCATGAATTTATGCATGCTATTCTTGGTTTGTTTGTTTGTTTTTTATATATCTTTTTTTAATCTTTTCATATAGTTAGCCTCCACCATATCTTATTTCAAGAAGTTTCACAGTTTGTTTGTGCATTTTCTCAAGAGTACTTTCTTTGGTTTAATTGAAAATAAATAACAGAAAGAGAAGGAACCATCTGTAATATCAGCTTAAAAAACATTATCTTGTGAAAAAGCCACTACAAAAGTCATAGATTTCATTTCATTCTTTCAGATAAATGTTGCATACTATTAAATGTTGTAGAGTTTATAGCACATTAATGGATAGCTCACTAGTGTCAGGTTACTATTTTTTAACTGAGAAAAAACCGTCTTTTTCACTCTGAACTAATTCCACTGAAAACAAAGCTACTTGTGAAACAGTGCACTGAAGAGTGAGAACAGGACCCTGCAGTTATAGAGAGAAGGACCTCACAGCAAGAAAAGGGAAAGCAGCTTCACAAAGTAGAAAAAAGGGGCGAATAGAGGTAGTTTATGTAGAGAGTGTTAGAAAACAAGGGATTCCAAGCACTTTCACAGACACTAGGTCTGGAATAACAAGGAGGATGAAGGCCATGAAGATAAGGACTGGAGAGCAGCTCGAAAACATTTGGCAGGGAGGTGATTAGGTGTCTACAGGACAAGCTGAAACTGGTTTGGGAGATGCCCCCCCTTTGGGGTCAGAAGTTTGCAGTGAGGAAGACTACAAGCCTTCATCATCATGACCTACTATGCACGCGCGAGGGAGGGAGGGACTGCATGCTAATGGGAATGTAATAAATATGTATCTGAATTCCTTTCAGCTATTGATTATGTATTAGTTCAACCTATATCTATAGCACAATTTCTCCTGACAGTGTGCAAGTTAGGTGGACCGATCCCCCTTGCACCAGGGTGTACACGCGTCACCAATAAACACATGCCTGCTCTATATCTTTACCAGCTTAGGGTCTGATTTCCACATGTCAGCACCTTAAAAATGTAGATTTCCATGTCTATGAATTCTTGCAGAAATTATAAGGTCACTCTGTGAAATGTGTATTATTTTTCAGCCTTTATGAACAGGCTTGAATTTTTTGAGAGAGTAGAGAGAGCATTAAAGAAAACAGAGCTTTATTTTCTCACCTAAAGCCATTAAGAAAGTTTTCTGACCACCAGGAACTACATCTGTGCTGCAGTGCTTGTTTCCCTGTAGATATTGAAATGTATGTGGGAAGCCAGAGAAAAGATAGAACCAGACAGCATGCAGTTTTTCCCTATTTCTTCCTTCACTGTGAGCACCATGGTGGAAGGAGGGAAAGAGAAAGAGGACAGATCCTTGCTCCCTGGAGGTCAAACTACAAACACTGTACCTGGAACTACAAGATTGAAAAAAGAAAATGTAAAGGTTTGTATTTTATATTGTTTTCAAAGCCTACAAGCTATACATTGTGGCAGCCCTGGGAACTGATTCTCTGTCTCCCAGTTGCACATCTTGCACTATAATCTGATGAATTTCTTTATATTTTTCCCTATGTGCTCTCAGTTTGATGGATTTAAATAATATATAAAAGTTCACATGAAGTCTCAGTGGGACCACTCTTCCAGTAATACAAAAATTGGAATCTGTTTTTCATGTTTATCTCTAGCAAATGTTTTATAGTTTACTCTCTAAATGTTGACACTCAGAGTGCAACAAGAAATCATGTACTATTACCTACTCACTCCTTTTGTTTCAGTTCAGTTATTTAAAATCCACTACACCTGAGAATGCCAGATTTAAAGACAAGCAGCTGAGCTGTCTAAGAGCTCTGAGTCAAACCTTGGCAGCATTCAAGGAACAAAGCAAAATGTTTCCAAATAGTTATCCCAGATCACACTGTATGTGGCTTTGTTAGGAATAGCAGTGGGAATCTACTTTAATTACTGATTGTTTGGTGGCAGGACTCCTGACTGATTACAGTACTATTGCCTTCGACAGAACGTGCGATTAGAAATTTCCTGATAAGTTGGAAGATAGCATTCGCTTAATCTTGTGTGTTGTTTTAGTTTTTGTTGTTTCATTTCTTTGCTTTTTAACTAAGATTTTTATTTTGTAAATTGTGTTCCTTGCAAATGGTAACTGAAGCTATACAGTTCAAATCTGTTGCAATGGAAAGTGGTTCAAACTCTGATATGCTAATTTTGAATGCAAAAATACATCGGGAAGACAGAACACAGACAAAATCTTATTAAATACAAGTCAGGAACCTCTGGAAGTGCCAAGAAAGAAGAAAAGGAATAGCATAGAAACACTGAGGACTGAGGCCAGTGATTAACTAGTTTTACTTAAGAAATACTAGGATATGAGGCCAGTTAGTGAGGCTCTAAGACTTATGTAAGCAGAGAAGGAGCATTTTGATATGTTAGAAACATCTTGCTGTTCTGAAAATAATAAGAGTAATTTAATAAAAAAAGAAGAAAGGAAAAAAAAAATCACAGTTTCTGCTTTGTTTTCTGCTGAACTGAGTGCAGTGAGAATTTTACCTTTCAGTGTGTTTCCATGATCATGCATGTAGTGGATACCTACACATATTCTCTATGAAATTTGTGGTCATAAAAATGTAGGAATTGACTATGCATGAAGCCTTTTTTGCCAGTGTCAATTTCAAAACACAGACAGCTTGGTAGTTTATACACACATGCCTATATTTGAACACTCCATGTTTCTGGTTGAATTGTTGGTGTACAGCTACCTAGGCTGTTGAGTGTTAATGCAGACTTTGCACTGCAAGTATCATGTTAAAAAAAGTAGATATCAAAGCACAGCCCTGAGCTAGAGCAGTTTCAATTAAAAACGTATTTCAGAATACTGAAGTGGTTTACATCGATTCATAAGTATTTCTCAAAATAAACAAATGAAAACCAGGAATTGAAAAAAAAAACCCACAACAAATTATTTGCTTTACTTTAAACTTCAGTCTGTATTGATTTTCTATGTTGCCTTTTATTTGGTCATGCCACCTGATAGCAAAACAGATATGTATCTGAACTAAATGAACATATGATTCCTGTTTGTGCATTTTTAAGAAGTCCAAATAGACATACACAGAATATTCAGCATATGAAGGCAGTACATGCTTTCTGTTGATTCATAGGTGCTGTCTTGCTCCAATTTATTAGAGGGAGAGGAGGTTCTTTGATATATGTTTACCCGACGTGAGATTAAGAAACAACAGTTCAAATGTTGGTCTGACCAGTTTATTACTAAGCCTGGTGGTGTTCAAAGAGCGTTTGGATGTTGTGTTGAGGGACATGGTTTAGCGAGAACCATTGGTGATGGGCAAATGGTTGGACTGTATGATCCTGTGGGTCTTTTCCAACCTTAGCAATTTGATGATTCTATGATTCTGTGATTACAAATCTTAATCAGGGTGATGGGGAAGGGAAAGTGGGTGATAGAAAAGATAGGAAAGAAGCAAGTATTGTGTAAAGTGGAGATAGTCACCATGAAGATCCAGCAGTGTCCTGTTGCACACCATTCCGATGGTCAGAGGCAGAAGTACAGGGGGAGAGCAGCAGCAGAGTGGCCGGCCTTAGGCAGCAAGGTCTCAGATAGCAGGCCCAGGAGAGTCTGTTAGCATGCAGGAGTCACGTCGTGAAGCATCTGATGATAGACACCTCTTCTTCTTCACCATGCAGGCATCACATCATGAGGAATCTGATGTCAGAAATCTATCCTCGTGGTTGTTGATCCCTCTTTTATCCTTTTTCTTCTGCCAACGTGGCAATCCTGGGCACTTGGGTAAGAGCCATGTGCAGTATACCCTCAGATGGCTATGTCCCTCGAGATAAGCTCATACAAAAGACTGCTTCCCGACCATTAAGCTGCGGCTTAACTCTCTCTCACTGCCCTTGGCCTACTAATCTTCTGACAAAAGATTTTGCCAACTTTGACCAGGAGTTGCCTGGACTCGCCCATCTGTGCCCTCAGCAAGCTTTGAGACAGTGGTGCAGAAGAACAATCTCTTACAGTGCATGAAATTCAAGGTTTCCCTTCAACTTTGCAACAGACTGATTGATTACATTTAAAAGCTATTTAACATTAGTTGTGAGGAAATAGCAAATTGATACATTTAAAAGTAGTTCCCTACTGCATGCTAGAACTTCCATGTCAACTGGAATCAAAGGCAGCCAAGTTGTATGCCACAACTGACATCGTCAATGCATTTTTCTTAATTCCTCTGGCAGCACAGTGCAGGCTACAGTTTGCTTTTATTTGGAGGGGCATCCAGTGCACCTGGAATTGACTGCCCCAGGGATGGAAATGCAGCCCTATCATTTGTTATGGGCTGATCCAAATTGCACTGGAATAGGGGGAAGCTCCTGAACACCTGCAGTACATTGGAGACATCAGCATATGGGGCAATACAGAAGAAGAATATTTTGAGAAAGGGAAGAAAAGTATTAAAATTGTTCCAAAAGCCATTTTTGCCATAAAGCAAAGTAAGATCAAGGGATCTGCACAGGAGATCCAGCTTTTGGGAATAAAATGGGAAAATAGATGCTGGCAGATTCCCATGGATCAATAAAATGGATCACATCAATCAGTAAAATAACTACTGTGTCTCCACCAACTAGCCAAATGGAAACACAAGCTTTCTGAGGTACTGTGGGCTTCTGGAGAATGTATATTCTGGATTACAGTTTGTGAAAAACATGCTCTATGCTGCAGCCAGGGAGAATGGCCCTGCCTGGAGCCTCTGGCAGTAAGCCTCAGGGGAGATTTGAGGTTGATCCCTAGGGTTTTGGAGTTGAGGATACAGAGGATATGAGATCCTCTATATTTCAACCGAAAAAGAGGTATTGGCAGCATATAAAGGGGCCTAAGCTGTTTCGGAAGGGGTTGGTACTGAAGCACAGCTCCTTTTGGCTGTAGTTTCCTACTTTTAAGTTTAAAGTTAAAAAAAAAAACAACAATCTAAATAGCTTTAAATTTTTTCTTGTAAGCATTCTTATTCAGAGCTTGTGTGGCTGTTTGACCTGTAACACTGAGTATAATAAAGCAAAATCATGTTCGGAGAGACATCCTTGCGTATTTAATCTGTGTCTGAGTCAGGAGATTTCAGTTTATAGTCAAATTTGAAATAAAACTACAAAAACTTGTCTAAGTGTGACATTAAGATGTATCAGTAGAACTGCTAGCTGGTACTGAGCTTATTAGACACTCTGGCATGGGCTCTATTACTTCACTTTCAGCAGAGCTCGAGGATAAGGTTCATCCTGATATCCATGGTAGCAAATAAGCTGCTATTTGAGAGAAACCTTAGCAGAAGATCCTACTTAAAATAATATCTAATTTAATTTTTATTGGATATGAGGAAGAATTTCTTCATTGAGCTGGTGATCAAACATTGGAATAGGATGCCCAAGGGAGTGGTAAAATCCACATCCCTGAAGACATTTAAGAGCTCTGTGGAAGTGGCACTAAAGGACACACTGTTTAGTGATGGGACTTGGGAGACTGGATTGGTGGTTGGACTTGATGATATTAAGGGTATTTTCCAACTTAGATGATTTTATGCTTAATGCTTTGAATAATTTTATTTTGATAACATGTAAACAAGTATGCCTTATTCTCCTTTGCAAAAATATATAGTTTAATTTTCAAGTTGATCCTTATATAGAACAAGATTTGGGTCTGTGAAACCCCTTCTGAATAGACAGCAGTTCTCATACTCAGAGATCTCTAGACTGAATATGCACAAAAAGATCCAAATATCTTTTATGTATCATTACTTAAGATTTCCTGCCATTAACACACATATTACATTCTTATCTGCTGCCTGAGAGTTTGAAGCCACACTTTGAATATTACTGTTTATTAATTTTTTTTACATATATTTTAATTTACATCAGAATTTTATTCAGAGACATATGTTATGTACCATAAAATATAGAGCTTTTTTTCTTGTTTTCAGATTTTTCATTATACACTGACTAAATAGTCTGCCTTCAAATTTCATTTTCCTTTGGAGGAATAAAACTGAGTAGGCCCATACAATATGTGTTACAACACAACTAACAGGGCTAGAAAGAAGATTTTTGAAATGGAGGTAGACACTAAATTCTGATCATCCTCTTTCATGTGTGTTTTGAGTGAGGTGAATTACCACCTAACTTCATATGCTGGCCAGTTTTTATGGTTGTTAACCTTCAAAACTGATTCTTGATTTAAAAAGCTTCCATTTTTGTTTGGTTTCTGTAGTGTGTTTAAAAAATGTAACTTTTTTGACAGTGAAGAAAAAATATTGATATGATTAGCTGATGATCTGACACATGCCAACATGTTACACTTCAGAAAACATTCAACTAAAATGTTGCTGGGAAAGATACTGATATCGAAAACCCTTTCCTTTTAAGAAAATATCTAAATCTGTGAAAACAGATATCCTGTTTCACAAACAGAATAGAACCACACTATTTTAGAAGAAGAAATTACCTTGTGAAGACCACAGCACTGCTTGAAACAATGCACTGTGTTTCAAAGGATAAAGGTAGATAGGCCAGACTTGATCAGTGATGGTGTGACAAAAGTGTAAAAAAAAAAAAAACAAAACTGTGTAAAAAGTGCAAAAGATTATGGAAACCTCTTCTTTTTGTCACTTTTTTGTACTGAACATTAGTGATCCATAATTTAGCCACAATAATTTTAATCATAGATGTCTCAGATTTTGGTTTTATTTACAGTTTCTTGTGGGACAAGATAATTGACAAATATTGCAGTGTATTCACGGTGAGAGGGGAAGAGAAGTAGTTATTACTTTCTTGGTTGTGTGGTTAGATACTGAGAAAGGTGGATTTCAAAATCTTGAAAACAAGTAACTCAAGAAAAATGACCACTAAATTTTCATTTGAGTGTTGATTGCATTTCATGAGTTGTTCATGATTTTTATTTCAAAATCAGAGCCCCATGTATAGAATCAGGTCCCAACACTGCCATTTGCAGACAGGGAGAAAGGAGACAGCTACTCAAGGAAGCTTACTTAGCATAATTTGGAAGGTCACTAATCAAGAAGATAACAGGGTGCTTATCTATTCCTTGGCCACTTATTTATTGACCGTTGGAAATGGGATATAATAACTTTTAATTCTCTGCATGTTATGCACTCCCACACAAATAAATGAAGTGACATTTGAAGCTGATGCTGAGTCCTTCATAATAGAGCAGACCTTCTGAGTTTTGGGGGCAGTGTTCTTTGCAAGAGTCTCTTTGATTGTCTTCCTGTCACTGTCTAAGTTGACAGAGCTGCAAATTTTATTGCTAGTCATAAAATTATCCAACCACTGTGTCTGTCTACATGACCTGCAGTGGTTGTGAATACTACAAATTTATTATGTACTGTGTAAATAAGACTTACCTTCTCATTCCTTCTAACTTTACTGCCCTTAATTTAATTAACTATTGTCACATGCTATGGGTTAAAAAGAGGCTAATATGTTCCTACCATATAACATCAAATTCAGAATATCTCCAACAAGTATCCTTTCTCTTCCACTCTTTTCTGTCAAAGAAGTGCTCATTATTTTATCTCTTTCTCAGTGTATTTACTATTTTTCCTGTTTCTGCTTCAATCTTGCTTCCATACTCTTCTTCCTGCTTATTCTCCTCATCTCCTGGCTATCTTATTCTTCTGTTTATACTGTTTTCTCTCCAATGTGTAAATGCATTGGCTATTCTGAATAAAAATTAGAGCACTAGGTTCAAGTACATCCTAAATGAGATAAGCTTTGCCTGGTGATTTAATTGTGTTGTTCAGAATTGATTCCACATGAGAATCAATAATACTCCTTGAAATATTCTTGCTTATAATAAGAGTATTTGTGCCATCTGTACACTGAACCACATAAGAGACAATAATATCTTATGTATGACTCATGGCCAAACTGAGGAATGTCAATATGTAATTACTGTTGTTGCATTTGATGACCAGTAGGAGAAAGAGTTTCTATATAATCATACTTGCTGGATTCTTGTCCCTGTTCAGTTAGATTACAGAATATGATTATGTCCACATATATATGGTGAAAAGTTTGTACGTAGTCATTTCTCCACAGTTAGGACATCAGATGCTTTGTGATAGTGAATTTTCGTATCATCTTGTGTATGGAAGATATAACTAAGGACAGGACTGAAGATCACTGCTTAACAATAAAAATGAAGGAAACTGCTTCTAAGATTTTTTTTTTTCCCTGTGTACTTCTCCACTCACTGTGCAAACAGACTATGATACACCTTCTAAAAACCTTCAGTACCATTCTCCTTGCGGTATTCTTTTCTTGGAAGGTGCTCTATAAAAGATAAAATAGAGATCTTCTCTAAAGACAGATTATTACCTCTGAATAAAGGGCTAATTTGTTATATTGTTAAAATTGTAAAAGTAGTTGAGCAGAGCAATGGGAAAGATATGGTGTACCTCAAACATGACCCAAGGAGCCTCTGATTGGTCCAAAGAGCCATGTCCTAGAAACCATCCTAGAAACTGAACCAGATGAAGCTGGAATACTTCCTCAAACTACACCGGGGTCAGAAGTACACTGCGAGGATGACATACAGCCTTCCTCCCAGTGACCTCCGGAGTGACCACCAGGAGGCATCATGCATGTGTAGAAGCATTAGTTAGGGTTGGAGTTTGGATTGTAGAATAGGCATGGAATATTGTAATGGTTTTCTAGAAGTAATTGCAATAACCACTCCTTGTATTAGAAATACCATGAATACGCATGTATTACTTCTATAAATAAAGATGTTTACCTGTTTTCAGTGTGTAGGCTGGGAAGGACTTATCCTCCCTGCACCCGGCGCCAAATAAAGTCATACCTACTTTATAACTACTTTGTGGTTATAGAGTTTGTTCCGCAGGTCACCTCAGTAACTGCAGTACTCCTACAGTGTTTTCTATTCTCAGGACCAGCATGGATCTAATATCCATTCATCACAGATATGCAAAACCTTGAAGGACTCCTCTCTACTTTGATGTTTTTCATCATCAGAATATTGCAGCTGCCTGCTTACAGTCATTGCTGTACAGTGTATTTTAACAGTGAGCAAAATAGAGTACATACTTTGCTGTATTTTCTGTGATTATAGAAAAACTAACATTTTATTACTGCGTAGTTCATCAACAAGCTTTTCCTTTGCTTTGAAATGAGGCACTCGTAACTCATGAGGAAGAGTGCCACCTACTGTATCTCTGAAACCACTTCTACAGCAGAGAGGATCTTAAAGAACTTCCAGTATGCTTATGTGTTAGCCTCTAAAGAATATGAAATCTCAGCAAGGGTGGTTATAAGTGGGTTGGCTGCTTAGAAGGTACAATTTTTGATTAAGTGCAATAGGATGAATGAGGTGGTGTGAGAGAAATTTCTCACCAAGAACTCCGGCTAAAGAATCATTGCAATACTGTCAGGAATAACAGAGGATTTACAGGATGTCACTAGATAATGGGAAATGCTGTTTCATCCCATTTTTAAGACTGTGCTCCCTAAAGCAGAATGAAGAAGGCTAGATGTCTATACCAAATATCCTCCAGCAGTTAGTGATGCCTTTCTGTGTGAGATTATCTGTTCTGCCCATGTTAAATCAGTCTAGAGAACTCTGGAAATAAAGTAGTGTATAATATGAAACACATTTCAGTCACCATGGTTGGCCATAATGTTAGATATGGTTATGTTCAGATGTATTGGCACAGCTGAACTAGTGATTCCTTTGGATTCACTACTGTTGATAGATTCCTTGCTTAGTTATGTGGAGCTATCTGTAATTAGCTTCCAGAAGAATGGAGCTGTATTAGATGCCAATTAGTTCTGAAGGTGCAAATTTCAGATATGAATAGGAATTAGCCGGCTTCTAGAAAAGTCCATTCAAAAACTTTCAAATAAAGAGCCTTTAAGATCTTTGCAGCCACTCAGAATAATCAAAAGATTGAACAATACTTCTTCAGACTTCAACTGCTTTGGCTGTCCGTTTGGATGCTGGGCATACAAAACCACCTGCAAGGTAAGGATTGCAATTACAGAGCTAAGAAGTCTCAGTGCACATCCTGTTCAATGAATGCTGCAAAATTTTAAGTAATAGAAGTTCAAAATGAAAGTTATTATCCCATCATTATCCACATTATAACGTTCCCTTGCCAACAATAAGCCAAGATTTTTTAAAAGACTATGCCTAGAGCAATATAAACAGGACAATTTTTATGGTCATATAGAAGCAAAATCCGCAGAAAGAAATTAAATAGTAACAGTAATATATATTTGAATCACATTCTCTCTTTTATGATATTTTTTTCAGAGTTGGTTCATGGAACAGAAGATGAGCAGTAGCAATGCAAGTTCTTAGTAAAATTTAAATTGAACATAATTTTTCACGTAAAATTTTAGAAATTCAAATCACAAAAGAACCTTTCCAGTAGTATATAAATTATGCAAGTTTGGGATGAGATACTTGTCTAGTCTTACTGGATGGCAGATTGATCCTATACATCCTTTTAAAGAATGGCACTACCCACTACTTCTAATCCACTTCTCAGAGCTCATTCAGAGATAATTGTGCTCTTGAATATGTATATATGTCATATCTATATCTAAAGTAAAATTAATAACTTAGCAAGGAATTTCTGGAGGCACTATGCTATTCAGTTTTTCTTTTTCTTTTTTAACAAAATATTTTATTTGGTATTGTCAGAGATCTTGAATGTTTTTAAGATGGGATATGTTCAATGAAGATTAGAATTATGAATGAAGATTAGAATAAGATAATAAATGACAAAGGGTTCGTTAATTTTCAGGGGTCTAGTTTGGTGAATGCTTTGGCCCTCAAGCCTGGCAGATACATGCTTAAGGGAGGGAAAATCAATTATTAATAATAATCTCAATTATGAGCAGAGAAACTGCAATTGAAAGAAAATCTAGAGAACGTTGTTTAGGGAGAAAGCAAGCCTAAAAAAATAATGTGATATGTTTCTTGATATATGCAATTGCATCCCAACTATGCTGTGCAGGTAGCACCATGATAAATTATACTCATCCTGTGATACTGATTGTTTCTCCTGTCTTCTGTTCATGAATTCATCTCAGCCACGACTACTTTCAACATTTAAAAACCTTGAACAGCTTTCCAGAGCCATTCAGATGGGTAAAGTCTGTGGTAAAAACAAATGCAGTACCAAGAGCCTAATTCATCTTGACAAAAGTTGTAGTAAAGAAAAAAAGAGAAAAGGAGAGTTTTTTGTTTGTTTGTTTGTTTCTTTGTTTTTTGGTGTGTGTGTGAATTTGAAAGAGGAAATTAAAATTGTCTGGCCTTGGCTTAGGGAAATTAAGGCTATTTGGCCCATTCTTCAGACAAGGAACTTTGTGTACAAGAGAAGACTTTGTAAAATACTGTGTGTTTTATGTCTATTTTATCTCAGAGATGTCCAGCATAGCTGTAGGAAGTCATAACTGTCACACTCATCCAGTCAGCCTACATAACAAAAGCTAAACTACACTTAGTCATCATGGATTCAGGAACCTAGTTTGCAGATTCCACTTCATAGAGCTTGCTTCATAGTGATGTCCGAATACAGTACTGTACATGGTTTGTCATACAGGAACTGGCAGTAAATGTTTGGGTTTTGAACCTGCAAATTATTTTGTTGAAACTACTGAGACACCGTTGCCAGTGCCTTTTATCAGGGAAGGTAATTCTGTAATCTAATTTGAAGATCTGCATAGGCAAGGACAAACACTTCCGTCTGATTGTTAAGCCTACTTGTCCTTTAGCCATGCTAAAGTCTGCTCTGAACTCGGGACGACTGACTTTTCTGTGTGCACTAACATTTTATAGAAATGATAAATGTACATCTTCACCTCTCATGAGTAGGACAAGTAAAATTCCTTAATTATTCAGGTCAGGTAAAGGATTATAGAGGCGTCTGGTACCGGCCCAGAATTTTGGTTTGTTATTTGGATTAAAGACAGCAGTGAATTTAAAATGAAGTCAATTTTCTGGGTCTAACTTCATGACATTCTAACTTCAAAACATATATTTTATATATTGGACTCTGTTTGCTTTCAAACTAGACTCAATCAGTATAAAGAATGGGGAGCCTGGAACAGAGTTCCCTGGCACCATCAGGTAGGAGGGAAAGCCTTGTGCACTGGCTACACTTATAGGAAGGACTACTGCTCCAAGCAATTTTAAGTGGTAGCAACTGCAATCATGGCATCCCAGACATCTGGAGTGATCAAAGAAGAGTATTTTACAAGGGTATTTTTCAGCTGCATCGATGGTCTGTTCCACCAGGAAGTTAGCTAATTACAAAGGTTGCTCTGACAGTAATGCTTCTTCATTATGTTTGCCCACAGTGTCAGAGGCAGACGTTTGTGACTGGCAGTAGAGGCTGAACTTTCCCACTAGTATTTTGTCACTGTACAATGGATGGCAGCAGGGGGGCAGTCTAACAGAGCAGCGTCTGACATAGAAGTGCGAATTGCTCTCTATAACTTCTTGAAAAGAGGTTATAGTGAGGTGAGTTTCAGGCTCTTCTCCCAGATAACAGTGATAGGATGAGAGGTAAAATCTTCAAGCTGTACCAGAGGAGGGTCAAGCTGGAAGTTAGGAAAAGCTTTTTCTTAGAAATAGTGGTAATGCATTAGAACAAATTGTCCAGGGAGGCTGTTGAGTGCCTGTAAGTATTCAGGAGGTACGTGGATGTGGTATTGAGTGACGTGGTTTTTAGTGTGCATGGTGGGAATATGTCAACAACTGACCTAGATATTCTTAGACGCATCAAGAAGATGCAAATTAAACAGTAGTTATACACCTAAGATGTATGCATTCTGAAGAAGGTCAGGTCAGCAAGGACAAGATTCAGGATTTGAAATACACAGATCAACTTTTCATCCATATGAAAACAACTCTCATAATATGTTTAAAACTTCTAAAAGTTAATTATTCCACGTGTTTTCTGTTCCTGGTAATAGTTAGGTCATTTATTTATTTATTTATTTATTTATTTATTTATTTATTTTGCATGTCTAGAATCAAGAGAATGCATTTATATTAAAAAGAAAAAGGGAATTAAAATGAATTACAACTGAAATTTTATCACATCCATGTAAAATTATATATCTTTTTCTTGGTAAATGACTTCATACTGTTTCAAACAATTTTAAGCTATGAAGTTCTGATATTGATGAACTTTGTAATCACTCCAACAGAGAAAACTATTTTTCTGCAAACTAAAACATAGCTTCTTTTGAAGCTGCCACATATTCAGCCAACGAAAACTGCATTTTTTATTATTGTTCCCATTTAAAAATATTTTTACAGATAATTTTATTTTTGTATTAGAACTTTAATTCTTGAATAAGGTACATAATTAATGTGAAGAAAGAAAATTGATTTCTGAGCATCAAGAAATTACTTAAAGCTTAAAAATCCAACATGACTTGTTTTGATTCTGAAATAAAAAAGACTGAGAAATTATTGCTATCAAACTCTCCCTTCTTGCTGTCCTTCTCAAATGACAATTTACAGTCAACTCTTCATTATTCTAGTGAATTAAGTACCCATAGAAATTAATTCTAATCACTTAACTCTACATAGGAATTAAGTAACATAATAGAAGAAGGAAATATAGGTGTTATGTATTTGAGTTGGGAAGATATCTGGACTACTTACATTGGTTTTCCTAAATTTTATGCCAGCTGTCATTAGGAAACAAATGAACAGAATAGGCCTAGCACTTAACATAACTTAGAAAGACAAAAAAAAAAAAAAAAAAAGTAAATGAAACTGAAATGCATGTGCAACAAAATACATATTAACAAATTGTACTTTGTCAGTGCTAATAAGTCAACTTTCCCCCCACATGCACACTCCCAGGAACAAGCTACAGAAGCCACAAACAAAATGAAACCAAACCCAAGCCTTACAGCTTCCCAGGAATAATAAGTTAGCTGTTATTTTGAAATGCTCAGTTTCTATAAATTGCAGGCACCACAGAATAAGAAAACCATAACATAACAGCAGCATAATGTTTATGCAGTTTTACAATTACAAACAACAAGATCATTTGTTTCATTCAGTGTTGTAGCAATGTAATCTGTGAATAGGAGAAAACTTACACAGACTTATTTAGAAAAATGGTACAGAAGACAATCCAGCTCTGATTGTCTAATAAAGATTTTTCAGAAAAATATGATGAGAGTTCAAATATATTTTTATACTACCTTCTGTAACATGACTAATAGCCAGGGAAAGCTAAGAAAAGTGCAAAGAGATGTTTGCCTATATATTTTAAAAATAAACTTTAGAAGATTAAAGCGTAAAGGCACATTTACTAAGGTAGTTAAATATTAATTTTGTAGTCAATATATTATATTAATGCACAAATTCTGAAGAGATGACTAAAAGACCTTGGGAAAACTCACTATGTTGCAGTCTTGTGACAACAAGGAAAATAATTCATCCTCTTCTTTCTGTTTTTGCATTTTTTCATAAAAAAACCTTAGTAACCTTTGCAGGCTGTTTTCAAGATGACCCTATATACTATGTTCCGCCTTCAATATGTGTAAGTCAAGACCATTGTCCTTGTCTTCCTTAATCTAAAGAAAACTAAGTTTCAATGTAGTTCTATCTGATATATTTTAATAACATTTAATACAGAAATTTTACTATTTATTCTCAGAAGCCCAATTGTAAATCTCTCTGGAGTGTTCTTTTTATTATTTGTTTCTTTCTTTTCTCCTCAGAAATGATGACAGATTGGTAGGGTAAGTAACTAGAATATTAGAGACTGAATGTTAGCACCAGTAGTTATCAATGAAAGGTGTTACACTGATGATAGCTTCTCTGTCAAGGAGGACAGATCAACTAGCTGTTCCTTTCTGAAACATTTTCCTCACAGTCACACTTAGGTTAGAATGCTGGACCATTCAATCTGGAAGACTACAGAGATCTTTCCAAAGGACTTTCCACAGAAAGAAATTTAAGTGAAGATCTTTAACAGGATTAAAGTAAAAACTCTCAATGGAATACCTCTCAACAGTTCTTTCCATTCTACTCAATAGAAAAATCTTTGAGAACACTTCCTTTTCTCTCATTTTAAATTTCTAGAACGATCAGGACCAGTATCAAGAATTTACTCACATTTTCAATTATATATTTCTATTATATTTGCAACACTGCCATCCAAAGGCTCTGATAATTTCATTAGAGAGTAGAACTGATGCATGAATCTTTTACTTATGTTTGTAGTACACTTTTGATAAATCTAGAGGATAAAAAATGCTTGCCTTCTTTCTCTGGAGTTCACAATATACATAATTTTGATTTACAAAATCGCATGTGAACTCACATTTCAGAAATTTCTGAGATTACTTTCGAAAATGATGTTCATTTAATTAATAGACAAGAATATATCAGATAGGAATATATTCAATTTTTATATATTCCTAATTGAGAAAGTATTGTAATCCTCAAATAAAGGAAATGAATAGAGAAGTCTAAGTTGTATATGCATTATTTTAATCATGGTGCTTTTTTTTTTTTTTTAAATAATATACAGATAATGCAGATGTGTCTAAACATATACATTGCTAATAATAAATTTGAATAACACTCAAGAGGAGAAAAACAGATTTGCATAATATCTTTTCTTAGAAATTGCACTCTGAAGTTGCTTTGAGCCAAATTCTCATGAGCGTTTAATTAGGTAAACTTATACTGAATCAAATGACTTCATTTTCAGTTGAAGCTCAATTCTTTTGAAAATACACACAGAAATATCACCTCCACTTCTACTACTGTGCATTTGAATTGACAGTAAATGCAATATGCTCATGCTCTTAGCCCACTATGAAGCTGTCTCTATTTGTGATATTACATGTAAAATATCAAATAGATTGTGATCAAGAACTTAAGATATCTGATTTTCATATGTATGCTTCTTTTTATTACTTGAAGTTTTAGAGAAAGGAATATATTTGTCAGGAAACTCTGTACCCTTACATAGAGTGTTCTATCAAGATGAATTATTTTCGAACAGAAATCATTATTTCAGTTTTGTTTTTACTCAAGTTTCATTATTTTACTTAACTGGGAAGCCTTTTACTGAACCTGAAAATGTTGACTACTTCATGATTTTTCAGAGAACTGACAAACTTGAACATGGACAATCCAACCACTGAAGTGGTGTAGACAAGAGAAATAAGGAGCTTAATATACCCAGTTTTCTGTCCCTTATTTACTGTTATTTCTAACTGTCTAATTAAAATCAAATCTGAAGGTTTCTCAAGCAGAAAGTCACTAGAAGTAGGTATTTAATTTCCTTATGAACATTGTACATTCTATTTTCTTATGGTTTGTTTTATTGTTAGTGTCATTTTTCACATTTGTAGCCTTTAGCGTCTGTTGAATACTAACATTATTAGGCCTGTTTCTCTCCATTTCCCACTGTTTCTTCCTAATAGATGCAGATCATCTTGTTTGTGTGAAAAAAGACAAATGACTCTGGCCAAGGGCATTAGGCTTTGGTCCTTAACAGATTTTGATCTGCTGCCCAGGACAGGAAATTGATTACCAGAGCAGTGTGGAAAAAATTCCCAATTAATACAGTGCATTAAGTTTCACTACTAGCAATAGGAGCCACTGCATATATTCTAAAACACTTTGGAAAAATTTGTTACCTCATTATTTTCAATTATCTTATTTTCAGTGTTTTATAAAAGATAATATCATGAAGTTTCAGAAAAATGTCAGGAATGAAGGAAAAGTATATGTTAATTTCTCTGGCTTGGAAGCTGAGAAGATGTTTCATACCTCAAGGAAAAAAATAAAAATCACATGTAAGAAAATCCTGTTCATCTGCAGATTAAAAAATGAGAATTGCTCTGGGAAATCTGGAAAAAGATTTTAAGAAAAGAAGATTAAGAGGAAGAGGAGGAGGAAGAGGAAGAGGAAGAGGAAGAGGAAGAGGAAGAGGAAGAGGAAGAGGAAGAGAGAGAAAGCGAAAGCCAAAGAGAAAGAGAAAGAGAAAGAGAAAGAGAAAGAGAAAGAGAAAGAGGAAGAGGAAGAGGAAGAGGAAGAGCAAGAGCAAGAGAAAGAGAAAGAGAAAGAGAAAGAGAAAGAGAAAGAGAAAGAGAAAGAGAAAGAAGAAGGGGAAGAGGAAGAGGAAGTGGAAGAGGAAGGGGAGGGGGAGGGGGCAGAGGAAGGTGAAGGGGAAGAGGAAGAAAGAAAAATGGAAAAAGAGAAAAAGAGAAAAAGAAAAAGAGGGAAAAGAAAGAGAAAAAGGAAGAGAAAGAGAAAAAGGTGAAACGCCTGTATTTTGGTTAGTATCTTCCTGTAGCATATAAAGCTGATACTCAGTTTAAGCAGCATTACGTGCCAGGAGGTGATTTTAACCCAAGTGGTAAAAAGTTATGTTTGTGGTATCACTCTGATACCAAGGATTGCCAATTGTATCGAGTATCATGGTCATCTCCAGACTACCTAGTTAGCTGAAAGGCCTTGTTGATTCACGTGGGAGTGCTGGAAGAACAGCCCACTAATACAAAAACAGATTATGCTAAATTGAAATGTATTCAGGTTACTTACAGTTCAATTTAATGGCTTCTTTTGCATCTCTTTTTGAAGTGTATAGTTGCTAACAATCAGCTGTGATTCGTTAACATTAACACAGAACTGTCATACTTGAGATACTAAGAAAATATCTAGATAAACAACAGGATAACAATATTAGAAGTTTAGTTACTGCATTATCTGGAGTTCTTTGTTTTATTTCATTTTTTTCTTTTTCACTTTTGGTAGTAAAGAATATAATGAAAACAAGATAGTTTTGCTCCATGGGTAAACATGGAATATTGCTAGAAATATTTCAGCTGGGTATTTTGGTGCAGTGAGGATCTTCTAAAACAATTAACACATGTTCTGAGGTCTTTATCACCCTATCTATTCTACTGCACTTTTACACTGAAAAACAAAATTGATTCTGGACTTTTTCCAGTCTAATTTTCCAGTAAGTGGCAAACAGTAAGTGCCTTTGAGCTCCAGTGAAAAGCTTCTTAATAGGAATCAGTGCAAGTCATCACTAAGACAAATGTTGCCAATGCTCTTCATATGTTCCAGGAGATAAGATGTTGCTGTTTTGTATTCTGTTTTATGGACTATTTTCAGATTGTAAGAGAATGTTATTTGTTTAATATTTTTTTTCCTTCCTAAAAAATTAGAAGCTAAAAGCTCTGCAGATATTCCTGTATTTATGACAACTAAACTTCAGCTTCACTGAACAGTTCAAATAAGCATCTGCATATACAATTTTTATCAGTGCTTATTAGTGCAGCAGCTAGACCACTAGGCCAGTCAATTTTATTTATTTATTTGTTTGTTTGTTTCTAAAAAAAAAATCACACTGATTCGTGGCATAAAAAGATTTACAGCCTTTTTTTTTTTAAATCAATTTCTAAAATATGTGACTATTAAACAACAGAACATTGAGTGAGGGGTTTAAAGATGCAGTTCTGTATTGGGAAGAATACTAATTGTATTTACATTTGACGAGGTAGTTTTGAAATTTTTTGCTCCCTGTACATAAATTTTTTGGGGGGTAACCAACATGAGAAGGATAAGGACTTGATGAAGCGAGTCCAGAAGAGAACCCTGAGAATGATCAAAGGGCTGGAGCTCTGTTATGAAGAGAAGATGAGACAGCTGGGATTTTTCAGCCTGTAGAAGAGAAGGCTTCAGGGAGACCTCATGGATACCTTTTAGTTTCTAAAGGGAAACTACAAGAAGGCTGGAAAAGGACTTTTTATCAGTGAGTGTAGTGATAGGTTAAGTTGTAGAAGCTTTAACCTAAAAGACAGTTAGAATGTATTAGACAGTGGGAAGAAATTCTTCCTTATGAGGGTGGTGAGGCACTGGAATAGGCTTCCCAGAGAAGATGTGGCTGTCCTGTCCCTAGAGATTTTCAAAGCCAGGTTGGATGGAGCTTTGAGCATCTAGTGGAAAGTGTCTCTCCCCATAGCAGGGGTCATGAAACTAGATGATTTTTGCAAACCAAACCATTTGATGAGTATGATTCGATGTAGGTCGCTCCAAAAGTAATGCCTCCTGCTTATTTCCATTTAGACAACAATGGCAGATACAAGGAGCACAATATCTATGTTTGATAGAGAACATTTTCTGCCTCCCCTCCCTCCCTCCCTCCTCCCCCCCCCCCCCCCCTTTTTTTTTTTTTTAATAAAATCATGTAATAGAAGACTCACTACAAAATGGAACAAAATGGAAGTGGAACAAAAGATCAGGAAATAATCTGAAAATAATATATGTTTCACTTTTTATTAGGCGAGGGTGTCATACCTAGTGTATTTGGCAATATTTATAGAGGACTTTTGGATGCTAACCCCATTGTGATGGGGATTATGGATAGTTTTGGTGTCAAAAAATCATTCCTCTAGTTAGTCACTGACACCTCCATAGGTTTGAAAATTTATTATATTAAAAACTCATGTCTAAATATGAATGTTACCCTTAAAACTTTAATCTCATTAAGTAATACATAAAAATCATTTTTTGACATCTTTTAGTGTTTTCAAACAAATACATTTATATTACAGTGAATAAATGCTCTAAGGTAGCCTGTTTGACTTTGTATTGTGCAAGATGTGCATGCACATCATCTTCTTGCTGCTGGTGTGCTGGAAAATAGTTTATTGGTCTCAAGCTCATCCTGCACTATCTGTCATTGCCATATACACTTGAAGACAGTTGTTTCTTGGGTTTTGTTAAATGAGCTGCTCCTGGGATCACTTTCTAATCCATTTCAAACTAAAATATCTGGGTTAACAAAGACTAGCTTTCAGACCATTTAAATAATGGTTTTGTCCAGAATGGAGCAATCACTTGAAAATCTCATCGTGAAGATTGGAATGGACAGGAATTTTTGAGGAGTAGGCAGTTACAAACAACATGACAAAGAAAATGACAAAGGTGATAGCCATTTATCAGATAATGGTGCAACTGTAAGTGGACATATGTCTGCCGTTTATATGAATGCATAAATAAATTGTTCTGTGACTATGGTTTTTTATTTCTCTGTCTTTGATATTTTAGATACTGAGATGCAGCCAACAAAGACAGATGATCTGAGTAGGGTCTGAAATTTCATTAAATCAAAGGTGTGGAAGCTATCTGGACCTTGTATGTCAATCTGACAAAGGAGAAAACATGAAGGAAACAGCTCCATCTAGAGCTGGTTGAATAATAATTTTACTTAAGATATTAAGAGGAAATAAAGTGCTTGCATGTAACTTAATAGGGAATTAACCATCAAAGAAAGCTCTTTCTCAGAAAACAGAAACATTATGGATAAAATATGAATCAGCACATTTCAATCTATGGTAGATATTGTAAAGAGAACTAAAACAGCCAAAAATAGTAAAGTAAAAAATAGCAAAGAGTAACTGTCCAGAGAACAAAGAAGTACATGAGTGTTCTTTAAGCTTCAGTGCAAATGAAGACATTGAAAACAAGTCAAATGTGCAGTGATGAATGGGAAGGATGACACTGCAATGGGGGAAATCTGTGGAAGCAAAACTTTGATAATTAACATTAATAAAATGAGGGTAAATCATAATCACTTCTTACTGTTTTGGAAGAACTAGCACATAAAATTTGCTTTATAAAAGATTTAGTGCAGTTACACGTAGAGATGAAATTGTGCATGTTCTATTTCTTCCTCAAGATAGAGTAGTCCTGAGCTGAAGAAATAAAAATGAATCAGGAAAAGTACTGAAAGAAAACATTAGGTATATTTCAGTAACCTTCCCAATGGCATTAAATACAGGAACCTCCTATGAATCAGGGAAGTTTTGGCTCACAGATCTTAGGAGTTTAGGGTAATACACCATGGCAGTATAATTTTTTCCATGTCCTAGTAATATACTTTTGCCAGATCACCTCCTTTTGATGGTTATCAGTGAGATGATTAGCTAGAAGGACTTTTCTTCAGACTCTCTACAGATATTCCCTTGCTGAGATGGAAATTAAAGAAAAGTCTCTGTAAAATCTATGTTGAAACATACTAACTGCATATTTTTTTTCCCTGATGAGATTGTAAATTTCCTGTGGTTCACCAGGATTTTGTGTCTCTACTGATATTGTACAAGAACTGTGGAGATTAAATCTAAAGGAAGGCTGAAATGGCCATGCATAATGTTGAGTTTATGCTCTTGTGTAGGAGCATCTCATGCATGGATAAAAGAATTCACCAAGGATAGGTCTGGAAAGTAATTTTGTTTAATATGTCCAGCTAAAAGCTTGAAGCTTGGCACAAAAGTATAAATAGGCAAGTGAAATTTGATGACAGTAAAGTAGGGAGCTTTATCACTACAGAGAAAGATTGGAATATTCTACAAATAGTCCGACCCTGAGAATTGGAGGCACAGCACCGGGATGAAAAGTAATAATACAGAAAGCAAGGCTGCTCTCTTGAAAACTAACAAGAATTTATGCTCTTGATTGGGAATTCATCAGATGGAAATGACAGAGGCTAAAGATTTGGGCGCGTTCATCAATCACCACCAGCAGCAGAAAGCAACTGTAGTTTTTGGAGGCCCTCAATCAGAGTAAATAATTCTACTAGAAACAGGGAAATATTAGCGTCGTCATGCGAGGCAGTAGTACACCATACCCTAAAAACAAAACGTTCAGTTCTCATCACCAGTGCCCAAGAGAGATGAGCACAAAATGAAGCAGGCAAGAGAAAAATGTCCTGAAATATTCAGAAGAATGGAAAACATATTTAAAAGGAGGAAAAATTAAAACAATTAAAAATAAAGGTTTATTGTCACAGAAGGTGAATTAGAGAGGATGTAATCTTCATACAAAAAAATACATTGAAACAAATGGCAGGAAAGAGATCAGTTAACACAAGAATAAATGTAAACTCAGGATGAATTATTTTAAAAGGAAGTAAACTTTTACCATTAGTGAAGTTAAATTTTATATTTGTTTTCTAACAGTACCAGAACCAAAACACCGTGGGTGGTGGAAGACTGAGCTTGGTATCCAATGGAAAAAAAAAAAAAAAAGATGTGGCTATCTGCAATGTCAAGAGCCTTGAGTCATGTGCTAAATATGCCCAACTGACAGCTGTGTTTCTTTGTTTCAAGTGTGTTGTGTCTGGAAAAGACATACAGTTGAGGTGAAATTAGAATGGAATGATATTAGTTCTTTGAGAATCTCAAATCCTTTGACAGAACTTGACAAAACTTTTATGTTGATAACGACCATTTCTTGGCTTAAATGGCTTGAACTGAACTGTTGCTTCAAATTTTCATTAGAAAAACAGGTAACTTCTTGCTGAGTATTGGGAAGAAAATGGACAGGACAATAGCAAATGGATCTTCTCTGTTGACCTGTAACGATAGAAAGCTAGAGAGAAAGCAAATAACATGAACTAATGGTGCCTCTTTGTTGTTACTTCAACATCAAAGTAAGTTACAAGGGAAGACTGCGCAACTCTGCTCTCCAGTTATAAAATGAACCAGACACGATCCTCTGAGTTCATCAAATATTTTCGTCAAATGGACAAATAAGCAAAAAGTCTTCAGATAGCTTATGGGCATAAAAATGTTCATAAACCTTTGGAATTATTTGCTATAAATAGGTCATGCTCATATAAACATGGTGCAGTGAAATATCTTTTCACTAAGGAATATTCATGGTATACTACCAGTGATTTTGGTGTTTGAGTCTCGCTGTATCTCAAATTGCCAAGGCAATTCTAATTATTTTATAATTATCTTCTAATTATTATTTCTATCAAAGAACTAAGAAGAATGACTGTTTTGCTATGTAATGATGAGGATTTAATGAAGTTATTCAACACAGCATCATTGGAGTAAAGAATTCAGAAATATTTTGTATTGTTTCACTTCTTTGCTATTAAGATTAGCCATAAAAATGAAACAGAGTATATATATATATATATATATATATATATATATATATATATATATATATATAAAATTATAATTTTACTTAAAAAGATAATTTATAACTGGGACCAGAGTTTTATAACGATTAATTGAACAGTCTTGTCTGAAGCCTTTTATCCACTGTATGGGTGCAAGCTTCCTGGTCCTGACTCACAGTAGTTAGATATTTGTACATGTGGATCATCACTAGAATAGTATTGTCTTTGAAAGTTTCCTATGCCACTGCAAAGGGCATCTGGCATTTCAAAGCATTATGTTAGTCAGACAATGCAGGGTAGATACTGTCATGTTATAAAGTAGGGTGAATAGCTACTTCATTTAAAAAAAATGGGGAGATTCCTAATTTTCTGTTGAAAATATTTGGAAAAGACAATCTTTATAAGAATTCAGTTCTCTGAGTCCAAGTGACTCAGGAACATAGTTCTCCATTTCTACAGAAATTTATATATCTAAATTCACTTAAAATTATAGACAAAATACATGACCACAGTGGTTATTTTTATTGGAGGGGGAGGGGATTCCTTGGGGTTTCCATATAAATTAAAGGTATTAGCAGGAGAGGATTTCATTATTTATTTATCCCCCCCCCCCCCCCCCCCCCCCCCCCCCCCGATTCATTCTCATTAGATGTCTAGGCTTTCATAACTGAAGCATTAATGCATAAGACATTTGAACACCAGGGAACAGAGCTTTGATCTATCCTTATTTCATCTAAACCATTCAGACACAAGCCTACACAACCAGTGGGGTTATTGTTTTATTATTATTATTTGTTTGTTTCTTTTTTTTTTTCTTGTTGGTGTTTTTATATCTAAGCCTCCAAAAGTTTTGTTTGGAATCAATTGCAGATGAAAATGTCAGGTTAATCAGTGGTGGAGATGTATAAGAAAACTCCATGGGTAAGTTAAAATGTCTGCTCCTCTATATCATTTAGCTTTTTTCTTGGCCAGTATCACACCGGCATAAAATAAATACAATTGGAAGGGAGGAAGGAACCAAAGATTTTAAGTGTTCGAGCAGTTCTTTTAATTTCACACAGTGATGAATGCTGTTACAACAAGGAGTAGTATATATTGGTCTCAGACAAAACTTTTGGGCACAAATGGATCTTGTCTTAGTGCTGTGTTATATTCAAACTACTGTGAAGCAGCATGAAGTCCATATTTCATATGGTAGCGTGATAATAGCAGGCTAGATGTAGACTGTGAAAGCTTTCTCCTTAAAATTCCATTTAGGATAATATAGGAAGAAGGCAAATACAGACAAATAGAGAAACAGAAAGTCATCAGTAATTATGTGCTTGGCTTTCTCATCTGTGTGCTGAAGTATCTGTAGAAAACTTTTGAGAGGAGGCAGGAGAGTCTGCCTGGGACTTCTGGCTCCCTGGGACCTGATCAGAGTGCATGGGGCAGCCCCACTGTGACAGTGACTTTTTATATGTTTACTGGGAGCTAAAATTCTAGCCATCTGAACCATGGGAAAACTAGGAGTTTTCTGCATACTTTCATCTCTCATAGTTGTATTTTATCAGTGGAATCTCTTGTTCTTGATGTGATATGCAAAAATGCACTTAAGCCTCAGCTATGCCTGTGTAACCCCACTGACTTCAAGTACTAACTAAAAACAGAGTCTGAACCAATACAAATTCATGAGGGACAATTTCACTGAGAGCTCTATTTCTAAATGGAATTTTTGGTTAGTAAAGGGAAATAAATGTCCCCTAAGTTCCTCAGAAAGCTATTTCCATTGAAGAGTAGAATAAATATTTACAATAGATTACATACAAAGAAACACAGAAACAAACAAACAAACAAACAAAAAAGCTAGTAAGATAAACAAAATATAATGTCAGATATGTTGCAAAGAATATTAAACCCTCTTTTGATCTTAATATTTTTAAAACAATCTACGTTAGTCAATAAGTCTTAATGTGCCACTGTGTTATCTCAATGTCTGAAATATGGTATTTCTGTTACTGCTACTATTTTGTCCTCAGACATTTGCTTATACAAAATGTAGCAGAACTGAATGTAATAAAGCAATAAAACTGAACCAGTATTAATAGTTCTCCACTTATTGTAGAAATATTTAAAGCTGTGACTTTTTTTTTTTTTACTATTACAGTGGTAAAATTTGTTTCTGGACAGAAAAAAGAAAATTAGATGACATATTACATACATACATACATAATACATACATACATGCATATTTGCCTTTGCATTAGGACTGGAATTATCTTGAATGCATTTTCAGTGTTAAAAGACTATTTAAAAGTACCTCAAGGGTAAGAAAAGTCCATGATATAATTCTTAATATTTACTCCTTTTATTAATTCAGTGGCCAGTACTAAAATCCATGATGGACCAAGTTCTAGGCAAATAAACACTACCTAGAAGACTCTGTCTCATGTTGCTTAAATTTTATTCCAAATCCCTTGGCTTCTTTGAATTTTGCATAATGGCATTTGCTTTCTTAGAGGCTTGTTCTTTCACTGAAGACCAAAAGATTAATAAATGCATCTCCTACTAGTACCCCTGGAAGCAATATATTTAAATCTTTCTACAAATCAATGCAAGAAAAAGTTATCTAATTAAATACAATCTATGCTATTAGAATACCAGCACTCCAAATATTAATTAAGTTCTCAGGCTCTCAAGTAAAACATCTAGTTTAGTATATTGCATGGAGAAGCCCAGGTTATAGAGTTCCTATTGATGATGGTGGAATACATGTCACAGTCCTCTGGAAAATGCTCTAAGTCTTGCAGCAAATATCCCCAAATTAAGGATTTTAGGGAGACTAATCCCTCTGATAAAGAGAGTCAAGACTTCATGCGTTATGTAAGAGATCTGGACTTCTGCCCAAATCTGAATATTCTCACAAACACAATATACAAATCATATTAGTAGTAAACGAGTTCTTTTCTTCTGTGAAAAGTGGAAAGTTTAGAAGTGGAGAGTATAAAGAACTAGACACATAATAGTCAAAGCCTACTGCTGAAACAGGGACAAAAGGAAGCTCTGTGAGTTCTGAAAAGTAGCACATTCTGTCTCATTAGCAAGTGGAAAGGATATTATCATATTTGTGTTGATGATATGCAGCCCCTCATCAAGTTTAAATACAACACATACAAAGTGTGTTGTGTCAACAAGTTCCCTATTTCCTTCTTTGGCCAACTCATGAGATTAGTACAAACAACTTGACCTGGCTATTTTGCTTGTAGGACTCTGGAAAAGCAGTAAAGTTGATGCCCTCTGTTCTCCTGAGCCCTGGTGCGTGCTGTACCAGGTAGAACAACAGACACTGCTTATACTGTGTGCAAAGGAAAGCAACACCCAGACTAGAACATTCATCCCTGTTGTTCACAAAAATAACATGAATGAGTAATTCAGCTGAGATTCCTTTGTGACTAAATACTAGTAAGTTGTCAGTAAAGACAAAACATTTAATTTGCCATGCATTAAATGAGTAGCCACTAGCATGCCTGAATCATCTGAATAATTATTCAAGTTAGTTTTTCTAATGTAAAAAAGCTATATGGGGGAATAAATAAACAAACAAACAAATAAATAAAAAGCAATGTGTAAAGGCTGAAGTAGTACTGGAATAGTGTAGTTAGTTTTTAAGAGATCTTGTTTTTCTTTTAGTTTGCCAAGCAAATCTTTCTTTGAGAGCTCTACCTATCTATTCCTCTTTCTTTTTTGTTTGTTTGATTGATTGATTGATTTTTTTTTTTTTTTGTATCTGACCTTGTGGTGGTAGGTGTAGTAGATGTTGTTTATTAAGGAGAAATACCCTTAGATTGTGCTTTAAAAGTTCCAAACTCATTTAAATTTAAGTAAATTGATCTTTTGAATTTTAAAGGCATTTTTTTAACATTCCATTATTGACATGTGTGTTTGGTACTCTTCCCTGGAAAAAAGTCATCTACTGAATTTACTTCAACACCAGTACACAAATCTATATCTGACATGACTATTCAGTGAAGAGCTCTGCCTGTCTATTACTGAATGTCATCTTAATCAAATAGATTGTTAGAATCATAGAATGACCTGGGTTGAAAAGGAGTCAAAGACCATCCAGTTTCAACCCCTCTGCTATGTGCAGGGTCGCCAACCACTAGACCAGGCTACTCAGAGCCACATCCAGCCTCGCCTTGAATGCATCCAAGGATGGGTCAACCACAACATCCCTGGGCAACCTGCTCCAGGGTGTCACCATCCTCTGTGTGAAATACTTACTCCTAATATCAAACCTAAATCTCCCTGGCCTCAGTTTAAACCCATTCCCCCTTGTCCTATCACCATCCACCCTCATAAACAGTCATACTCCCTCCTGTTTATATGCTCCCTTCAAGTATTGGAAGGCCACAGTGAGGTCTCCCCAGAGCCTTCTCTCCTCCAAGCTAAACAAGCAAGTTCCCTCAACCTTTCCTCATAGGAGAGGTGCTCCAGCCCTCTGATCATCTTAGTGGCCCTCCTCTGGACCTGTTCCAGGAGCTCTGTGCCTGTCCTGTGCTGGGGGCCCCAGGCCTGGGTGCAGAACTCCAGATGGGGCCTCACAAGAGCTGAGTAGAGGGGGACAATCACCTCCCTCTCCGTTCTAGACACTCCTCTTTTAATGCAGCCCAGAACATAACAGAGGTACTACCAGATCTGAGGGTTACAGATCATTTCACCTACCCCCCTTTCTGTACTTTTTTATTTTCTAAGTTGAATTCATTTTGAAGAAAATGATTTCTTCAGTCTCAAGTCAGTGTGAGAATATACATCTTAATTCTTATTAAGAAAGTAACAACAAACTTATTTAAATAATATTTTACATTGATTTTGGATCAGTTCTCTCGTTTAATAAAGAGGAGTTCAGCTTACTTTTTATAGTCGAGATGGCATGAGATAAATAAAAATAAGCAGGTGAATAAAAAAGACATTTACCTTTAAAGCAGCAAAGATGACTTATAAATAACATTTCAACATTGGTAATCTAGTGCCTCTAAAAAGTGGTAGAACTTGGAATTCAAACTAAGATAAACAGATAGATCTGATAAGTCACTTTCTAGCATTACTTTTTTTTTTTTTTCTCTCTCTCTCTCTTGATTACAAAGGGAGAGTTCAAGTTACCTGACACTGTTTCAAGAACAAAAACTTCGGACACTAAGTTTTGCAAGATTAAACCTATCAAACGTTTAAGGTGTTTCTTTTCTGGATGCTGTGATTCCAGTCCATCTATGTCTCTGGCATTGCTTCTGTAATTAAACTGTTTGGGGCTGAGTTTCCTTCCATTCACTTTTCTAAGTAAGCAAAAACGCCAGCTGTTTGAGCCAGTCTTACTCCGTGGAACTCAAAGCAAAAAAAAAAAAAACATTTAGTTCTTCAGTTCTACCTGCTTCTACTGCTGGAAGTGTGGGAATACAATCCACTTCCCAGATTGCTCAAGCTTAAAATTAATTCATTTTTTTTCCCCGTACTGTTCCTCTCAGGAAACCACCCTAACATGTTGTCTTTCTGGTCGTTGAAATCTTACCATTTTCTATCATAAATATTTTCATGGCCAGTTTACTCCCATGGGTCATCTTTTTAATGCTATATTTTTCACAAATATTTGATTTCTCTTGGCCCTACTCATCCTGTTACTTACAGTTAGTAGTGTATGACCTCACATTCTGCCTTCTTATCCAGCTCTTCAACAGATTTAATTCTCCTTTTCACAGGTTACTAAATATAAGCCACCTAAATTCGTATGTATCTTCACTCTGTTACAGTTACTGCTTAAAAAAACATTATAACTTTAACTCCACTTGAGGAAGAACAGTAAAAAAGATGACCACCTGGAGACCCTGTTGAATGAAAGAAAAGCACTGATAAGAAACATCCCTTTTTCCTCAAAGTTCAACTCATTTTGAATAAGATTTTACCTAGTTGTTGGTCTTCACATGCCAAAGGATCTGCATAGTGCCCACATATCTGCTCAATGTGACCACGACTGTTTTTTTTCTATCAAGATGTTGGGGAAATATTTTGTCTTTGGATTTCCCCTTCACATCTTCAAAGCAATTACAGGATATAGGGCAGGGTCTGAACACAATGTATTCCAGATCAATGCTTTCTATTGATACCATCTGTCGATAACAACTGACCTTTAATTCTTATGTTGTTGGATACTCTTGTGATGTACTGAAGAATAGTTTTACATAAATGATTTGTTAAACTGAGTGCAACCTTGGATGGTACTTGAATAAGGATTTAACACTGACATAATAAAAATACCACTTGCCGTTTGCTTTGGAAAAGAGATACAGAGAAAACATACTCTCAAGGCTTTGATGTTCTGAAGACCATCAGAGGGAAGGTGCAAGAAATAGTGGGAGAGCTCTGACAACTCAGAATTGTATTGCAGACTTTTGCAGAGCTCATAAGGAATACAAAATGAAAACTGCTGAGCTTGCCAGTTTGGGTATTCATGGTAGTAAGGTAAAGGCAATTAATTTAAATATGATACTGCACAATCATATGGTCAGCTCAGATTTTATCTGTGGCCTTTCTGTTGTCAGAAGAACATCATTTTCTGCCAAATTGGCACTAAATTTCTTGACCATATGGAAGGTGATGCAATTTCACATTTTCCAAATGTTTTGCAGACATTTAAGATTGATTTAGCTGGGGATTTGGGATTTGAATGATTGTTTCTTTGTTGGGAAGGGTGTCTTTTGGCTTCAGTCTGCATATTTGACCAGCATGGACAGAAAATGATATTGAGTTAGCAGCATCTATTCCATTGAGAGAAGATGGCAAGAGTTTTAACCACCTTAATTCTTTGATTAGAATTATGAAAGGCTTGTTTGGGAAACTGTGTATTTATTAATGAGTCTGTTAGGTACAAAGATTTTTATTATATTTTTAGTAGCTTAAGAGGTAGTATTTCACTTCTTAAGCATGGATGCAAGTGAAACTGAATAATGCGTGTATCATATTTTATGTTACTATTCATCTTTTTTTCTTTCTTTTTTTCTTTTTCTTTTTTTTTTTTTTTTTTTTTTTTTTTTTACTGACACTTAGGTTCTACTAGATTATAATCCACTGAAAATAATTCCCAATCATGCCTATGTTGAAATTGTTGATGTGCTGACTTATGTGAATTTAGCTTTATATCTCTAACACTGCAAAAGCACCTTATTTCAGTTTAGACTTTGCGGAAATAATGTGGAAGCCAATATAAATTTTAATCTTGCAAATACTTTTTTTTTTTTCCCTTCAAATTAAATATTTTCCTGTTGAAATCTTGGACAGTAAAAGATACAGAGCCAACATTGTTAGAAAAGATGCAAAAAGAAAATCCCAGATCAAGTCCAGGTAATCGGATATCAGATATTTCAAAACAGAAGTTAAAGATTTCACACTTTCTCACACCTTTGTAATGTTTTTTCTACAGATGGTAAAATTGACCAAGAAATGTCACTGCACAAATAAGAAAGAAAAGGCCAAAACTGTGAGTAATTTTGTAAAAGCATTGTTCAGTATTTGCCAAGGAGAGTATGTTGGGGCGAATAGTTCAAACTACCTGTGATTAAAGGTAAGCTGTAGAATTGGAATAAGAAAGAAGAAAAATTTCTTAAAAAGAAAAAAAAAAGTTTTTAACGGATTCCAAGGTATTCTGTAATGTTGCAGACACTTATTTAAATTCAGACAGCGAGATTGGCTACAGTTTTGAAACCTGGAACAAAGTGAAAGAAGTGAAGTGAAAAATGAGTACTGCAGCTCTTCTTGCTTAGCCTTTCTGCGTAAAGGTAAAATCCTTCTGTGTTCGATATGGCCTAGCTCATAACACTGAGTCGGCAAAGCAGTCATAGAAGCAAGAAATGTATTACTGCTCGGAGCAGTAAACAACTGAATGACTGGAAGATGAGAAATGCTCACATTCCAAGAAATCTTTTCTTGCTTCAGTGTGGGATTAGAGAATTTTAATTACATTTATATTGGTCAACAGTTTTGCATCTAATCGTTATTCAACAGTGTCAGTGAAATCCAATCAGATTTGGAAGGGTAAAGCTTTGAACATCAAAACTTCTTCCTTGCATTTTAAATCTGGAAGTTAGTAGTGTGAGCAATATGACATGCCAAATGAGGATTGACAGAAGTGCATCAGAATTAGGAAATGCAGAGTTGAAGACAGTAGTAGAAGGAATTAAGAGTACATTTTCATCAGGGAAATGCCCTTCTGGTTGTCCTATAACACCATTGTGTACAGTGTTTTATGCCTATATTATGAACAGATAACTGTTTTCAGGAAAGCGTATGATACAGAGATAACAATGTCCTTAAAGAGTAGGAGGGAGGAGAAAATGTGTCTCATAACAGAAATATCAACCGGCTGATGCTAGAAGCCAACATGGAAAAAAACAAACAAACAAAAAAAAGCAGTAACAAAAACACAACAAACCACCAAACAGTTGTTGGTTTTGATGAATGAGAAAAGTAAAACCCAATCATCTTATTACTGACTTAAAATTTCACAATGGATTTGGTCACCAAAACAGTGGACTGTAGGCATAAGTGAAGCCATTTAAAAAGTGGTATTTATGTAGTTAAATCAAGTCACTGGTCTTACTTTCATAAAGTCACTACTTGGGAAACTGTGCCAGTTATCAGTTAAATGCTGGGAGTAATAGCTAAATACCTCAAAGCAAAATGCATGTTGAATATTACTGGTGTTCATTTGCATAAAAATAAAAATTGATAAAAACTAAGCTGAGGAATTCTGCATGAATGTCAGAGACAAAAGATTTCTTTCTGACCATTTGGTCTACAACAAATAGTCCTACTGAGTTCATTACAAGATAAACAATGAGCTTCTTTCATCACATACTGAAGTTCTGACCTTAAAGTAGCCTTTGAAAGTAGTATTCTCCTTTTCCCATAGGCAGATAAGAAAGTGGAAAGGATATGCTATGTTCAATATGAAAAAAACATCTTTACCATCATATGATATATTGTTAAGATCTCTCAGTCTTATATTTTTGAATTTTAATTTATATTGATTAATGTAAAAGTACATCAGTGCCTGCTGTAAATAACCATTGTAAGACGGTTATTCTTCTGAACAGTCTGAGAAACTTCTACAGTATTTATGGTAACATAAGTAAAAATGTAGGCAAGGTAGAGCCATGAAATCCTACTACAGAAGAGTAACATATATTATAAAGATATTTTGAAACACCAGAATAGGGGCTTGCTTTGCTTACAGGGAGGTCAAATAATGATTTTCTTTTTGTTTTACCTTGCATTTTGCCTTAGCTTTTGCATAGACCTACACTTCCTGCCTATCAGAAAAGATCTTTACAGTGATGCATTTTTCAGTTCTTTTTGCAAAACATTCTCCTTTCAATAAATTTGGGCAAGGGTGGTTATATCACTCTTATTGGCAATATTAATGTTTAACAAATATTAGTATTGCTGAAAGATGTTTAGCCAAGAATAATTTGTCTGTGAATCTGTTTGCCTCTGCTTATCTATTCCACCATTAAAGATCAGCCTAGGAATGAATTATTTTAATATGTGTGGAACTGTCAAAATAGTGACATTAAGAGAACCTTTACAAGTGATTTCTTCTTCTTAAAATGCCTGACAGTTGCCATTTTCCTAATTGCTGACCATTCGGTAATGGAAATTTACAAATTATGCAATGCTCTCAGTCCTCTGCCTGTCATAATTCTGATCTTATCACCCTAGTGAACATCTTAGCTTTTTAAACCATGAAACAAGAAGACCTGGAAATAACATTGAACAGCTACTATTTAGCAACAGTAAATGTGTGCATCTCCATTTGATTTTGTATTAGAATCATGTCTGTAAGGTTGCATACATGCCTAAAACTCATAGTGTTCATTGAGTGTTTATTTTTCTGAGATGCGAAGTAGAAAACATTCAGATAGTAAAATTAACTAGCTGCTAATGAGTGTACAATTAAAATCTTTGTGCATGAAGATTACAGAATCACAGAACTGCAGGGGTAGGAAGGGAATTCCAGAGATCATTTGGTCCAAACCCTCTGCTAAAGCAGGTTGCCTACAGTAGGTTACACAGGAGAGTGTCCAGGTGGGTTTTGAATATTTCCAGAGAAGAAAATAATCATAACCTCTCTGGGCAGTTTGTTCCAGTGTTCTGTCAGCCTTAAAGTAGTTTTTCCTTAAGATCATATTGAACTTCTCATGTTCCCATTCATTCCCATTGCCTCTTGTTCTATCTCCGGGCACCACTGAAAAGAACCTGGCCCCATCCACTTGACTACCACCCATTATATATTTATAAGCATTGAAAAGATCCCCTCTCAGGCTTCTCCAGGCTGAACCACCCCATCTCTCTCAACCTTTCCTCTCATGGGAGATGCTCCAGGGACATAATAATCCTTGTGATCCTCTGCTGGACTCTCTCCAGTAATTCCATCTTTCTTGAGGTGAGGAGCCCAGAACAGGATCCAGATGTGACCTCAGCAGGACAGAGGAGAAGAGGAGGATCACCTCCCTCGGCCTGCTGACCTTGCTCTTCTGAATGCACAAATGCACTCCAGGGTACACTGCTGTCTCATAGTCAACATGCTGTACACCAGGACCCCTAGGTCCTCTTCTGCAGAGCTCCTTTCAGCAGCCCCTAACATGTGCATGTCCAACCTGTATCCTGCAGGCCACATGAAGCCAAGCACAGCTCGCAATGTGGCTACATCCTGCATCCCATCATCATGCTGTTGGCTCTTCTCCACTGAGTTGTCTGAACAAGCCCCAGGTGCAAAACTGTCATTCAGCACCAACTGAACACGGGTGCACTATCAACCCTATCTGGGCTGAAATCAGCAATCAGGGCACAGTGCAGTGTTAACTCAAGTTATGACAAATAAATATATGGATTTTGATACATTGCCTAAACACAGCCCTATGGGCAGCAAAAATAAATGCAGCTGTGCTCTCTGTTTTGATAAAGGGCTTTAAAAATAGGTTACAAGATAGCAAAATAAATAAATAAATAAATAAATTTTTGGTTTATTTGCAACTTCATTTTCAGTCAACAGAAATACATTACCTGAAATTTTCAAATGGAATGTATGGAGTTACGATCCAAAATTTGATCATGGCTCCTTACCAGACTTGTATAAGCCCTCTCTTACCAAAGAAAAATATCCCTCACTGCACAACCACACGTTATTCATGTCACCACTTTTAGCAGTATGTAGATTTGTGAACAACTGTTTTCAAGGATGAAGCACAGGAGTAAAATTTCATCAAAAATCTCTGATGAACACCTTGAGAACTCACTAAGAATTGAAACCACTGCATTGAACCAGCCTGATGTGTTAGCTGCGCAAAAACAAGACCACATATCTAAGTAGATTTATGTTTTTGTTGCTGTCTTTTTTTATAGATTAAAACAAAGTTTTGTTATTTATAAAAATTAATTATACTATTAATTATACAACATATTTTATGAGGGCTGCTCTGAAAATAATGCCACCTATTTTATGATATTGGCCCATGATGTCAAGTTGGATGTCAGTGGCATGGCAGCAGCAGGGCAATCTGACAGAATGGAGCCTCACATTAAAGTACATATGGAGCGAAGGTGTGTCACTGAATTTCTCCACGTGGAAAAAATTGCATCCACTGATATTCATTGATGATTGCTGGACATTTATGGAGACCAAGCTGTGGATGTGAGAACAGTGAGGTGATGAGAGGTGGTTTCAGCAGTGACCACAGAATCAGTGGATCACCTTCACTGGTGCAGATTTTACAAGCATGACATGCAGGAACTTGTTCATAGCTGGTGAAAATGCATAGCTAATGGTGGTGTCTGTGTTAAAAAAGCAGTGTTTTGTAGCTGAGAATTTGCTCTATCAAATAGGATCATTATGCTCTTTTCTTGTAGTTTCCATGGAGATAAATAGGAGGCATTAATTTCGGAGCAACCTTTTAGATGAGGCTGTAGACAATTCCTCTTTACTGAGTGTGTCCCAGACAAGCCAAAATGTTGGACACCCATGCCTTAGCCTGTGCATGCTGGTGTAGGACTGTGCAATTGCAGATCATTTACTCCTACAGCAAAGAGACCCTAAATCTATGCCTAAATCTAAATTTATGCTGTATACTGTTAAATAATTTGAATGGAAACTGCTAAGTAACTTGGAATTTGATCCATAATATTAAGCAACTTTTGAAGTTACTTTTATTAAATCATCAAGTGTAATTTAAAGTCAAGGCATGTCCATATTTCCTGTCTGGTGAGAGATATTTTAATGGAAAAAAAGCTTAGTGGAGCTATTGCAGAAGGTTCAGTTTTACCATCAGATGAGTGATGGTGTCATATCAGAGTTTTTAATTTGTAAAGTACTAATACTGTTCTGATTGATAAAGGTCTAAGCTGTACAAACATTTCCAGTTTGCAGTGAAGCAGCTTGGTTATGTTTGTGAAAGGTAAGAAAAGTGTAGAAGAAGCACTAAATGTAGAAAATAACTGACTGCATCAGTCAGAGGTATTCTTGCATCTAGAGAAGAGCATAGGAATTCTGCAGGATTTTATCAAAAAGAATACTGGATAAAAAATGTTAAAAATATCAGTGGATATCTATCTTCTTCTTAAAGGCATCAGAGATTTCTTTAAATCTATATCTATGCTTTTATTTTAGAAATAAAAAGCAGTTAATCTAAAGCATTCTTATTAAAAAAAAATCAATGATACTACTAGTAAATATTTACATTTAAACACCAGATGGTGAGCAATACAGTTTGTTTTGTTTTGTTTTTTAATGAAATCTCTGTCTTTAATCTCTGGAAGGCATTTCCAGATTTTTTCCATATATATTTTTCAATAAAATATGGTCACTTCCTACAGCATATCCCATTGGACTGTTTTTCCTCATCTAAAGATGGGTATAGTAATAGAAAGAGGTAGGTGGCAAAAGGTTATTTTCTCCCTACAAGGCATCCTTCAAGCATGAGAGCATTGACTGCACAGAGCATCATGCTCATGTAATGTAGCCTGTGCAGTGTTGCACTTAGCCCTTCATGCTTGGCAGAGTTTTCTAGTGCAGATGTATAATGACTGTGGTTTATAGCATCAGATTTTTTTCCCATTCTTGACTTTAGTTACAAAGCTGGGGCAGAGGAGTATAAGATTTTCAGAAGCTGTGATCTTCCAATAGGGCTTACCATTGTCATGACTGTGGCAATCCTCCATTACAAGATTTAGTTACGTTTTAGTATTTTTAAATTGCTACCTCCTTTGGACAGTAAAGTTTTAAATCAACAAGTTTCTTATTCCACTGCAAACATAAAAACTAAGACTCAGCTTATAAGAAGTTTCTTCTATCAAGTGATAAACACCTTCAGCATACACTTTAAATAGCTATCTCAGTATCTGTCAGGACAAAGTAATACCGTATGTGTTTTGTTTTGTTTTAATTAAATTAAATTTTATTCTTTTTTTCACAGGATGCTGAGAACATTCATCTTCCTTTTTCAGTTTCCTTCAAATTCTACATGCTTTTCACCTCTTAGGATGTTCAAATAAATCTCAGTGCCATTGCTTACCAGCAGTAGCACCAAACAGTAGATCTGCACAGTAAGTGCATATCCTATTTGTTCTCTAAGGGAGCTGAGGTTGTTCAGTCTGGAGAAGAGAAAGCTCTGGGGAGACTTCATTACGGCCTTTCAGTACCTGAAGGTGGCTTATAAAAAAAGATGGAGAATAACTTTTTACTTGGGCACGTGGTAATAGGAAAAGGAGGAACAGATTTAAACTAAAACAGGAGAGATTTAGATTAGACATTAGAAGGACATTCTTTACTCAGAGGGTGGTGAGACACTGGCACAGGCTGCCCAGAGAAGCTGTGGGTGCCCCATCCCTGGAAGCGCTCAAGGCTGGGTTGGATGGGGCCTCGGGCAACTGAGCTGGTGGGTCAACCCTGCTCAGGGCAGAGGGGTTGATGTTTAAGGTAGCTTTTAAAAAATCATTCCCTTTCCAAGACATACTCTTTTCTATGGTCTCAGTCTTATCAAGGGTGGAGAATGATATGAAACTCAGATTTAGATTTAATGCTACAGGTACATTTGTATGCAAAATAAATAGATAAATAAATAAATAAATACATTTTTCTTTCGTGTTACATTCACTTTTCCAAAGTTTCTTTGAGTCCTAAGGGTCCTAAGAATGAGTACTCAAATATAACTCAAGCAGAATTTTGCAAGATTAGGAAGAGTTCCATCTTCCTTAAGGTCTCCACTGCTTGGAGAGTGATGTTTGTGATGGTTTCTTTTTTCTTCCTTCTCTTTTCCACATATTGCATGTTGTTGATGTTGATGTTCTTGAGAACATGACCTTAGTTATGGGTTTCCTTAGCTTCATTTTAGTACTTTCTTTTAACATGATCTGCTTACATGCTCTTTCTTTTCACTGTTTTCCTATTATTCAGTTTCCCTATTCTCATTGTTATCTCTAAAAACATGTTTTTACCTGAACAGTACAAAGTTGTACTCCTGCAGTGACCTTTGACTGACAGTTGTGATTTGTGTTTATAGTACGGGACCTTAAATATCACCATATTTTTGTACTTTTTCATGTCGTTTTTTATTGAAGAGTCATTCAGTGTAAACAAAGTAAATACTTGTTATAAATTAAAACTAAGTTGAAATAAATTTGGACAATAATTATCTGGTTGGAAGATTAATTGCTGTCACAGCTGAATGAGAAAAGCCTAGACAGAAATCATGCATTTTTAGAAACAAAACATGTAATCTTTAACACAATATAGCAAAATTATATTTTACTGAGATACTGTTCACCTGCTTCAGCTGTTTCTGGACCTTGTCATATACTCCAAGGATTACAGAAGACTTTCAGCTTACTTTTTTGTGTTGGGAGTGAATTGCACTAGAAAATAAGGCATCTTTAGCAATATATCTTGATGATAACAGATGTGCTATTTTTAGGGCACCTGGTTTTGCAGAAAACCTGGAATCAAAGTCAGGCAAACTATCACCTGTACTAATGGAATTTGAGCAAAATCAGAGAGTATCAGCATATCATTCTCTATTTCTGTAGCTGAACACCATAAGCCCATACCCATATTGATGAATGTTTGCATGTGTGATCTCTCTGAGGTGTCTACAACCTGTTGGTGTAGTCGGGACCTTGATTTGATAGAGAAAATTGCACAGTAATGGAAAGAGAATGTTGTTCTCATGCCTGTGGTGGGTGGAGTACACTGACTTTTTGCTTGAGCTGAACCACAA
This sequence comes from Gallus gallus, assembly GCF_016699485.2. NCBI lineage: Eukaryota > Metazoa > Chordata > Aves > Galliformes > Phasianidae > Gallus > Gallus gallus. The sequence continues at coordinate 81,740,423 of NC_052533.1, forward strand.
TTTAAAGGTGTAACATGTGCATTATATTAATATATGCACCCAGTGTTTTATAGTCACTTTATCACTAATGCACACATTATCATCAGTGCAGCCCTAATGAGTCTTAAAGTTAAAACATCTGAAAATCACCAGGCATTTTATACAGAAGATAGGTGCTGCATGTGAGGGTGAGAATACTCAAAAAAAGCAAGGTAGTGTGAAGTTGAACTTATGTTTTCCTTGGAAATCTACCTCCATAGAAACAATTCTCAGGAAAAGATGGATAGTGCCTCATAAGGATTAAATAAATACTGTAAGCAGAAAGAAGCTTGGAAACAAACATAGCACCTTTTGTTAGGCCATCCAGTAAAACCCGTGAAAAAGTTTTTTGAAGCTTCTCTGAAGGTGTAAATTTATTGTTCTTATTCCAGAAGCCCACAGAAGTTGACCTAAAAGCATTCTATCTAAAAAGTGCTATTACCTCTCTTGGAAATTATCATTCATAGACAAAAGGTATACCATACATAGATAGAAGCTATAGTTTATTATCATGGATAAAAAGCTGGACGTGAGCCAGCAGTGTGCAATTGCAGTGTGAAAGGCAAACAGAATCCTGGACTACATAAAAAGAGGGATGGCCAGCAGGGAAAGGGAGGTGATTCCCTCTGCTGCTCCATCATGTGGCCCCATCTGGAGTACTGTGCTCAGGCTTGGGGCAGAGCTGTTGAAATGAGTTCAGAGGATGGCTTCAAAGATTATCAGAAGGCTGAAGCATCTCTCCTATTAAAATAAATAAATAAATAAATAAAAGTTAAGGGACTTGGACTTGTTTAGCTTGAAGAAGGCTCCAGGGAGACCTCGTTGTGGCCATCCTGTACTTGAGGGGAGCTTAGAAGAAGGAGGGGAACCTATCTATTTTATCTATGATTCATAGACAAAATCTACAAGTTTTTCTCCAAACTATGTGGCAGCATAAACAATAATTCATAATTCTGGATTTGAAAGAAGTCAGCATCACCAGAAATGTTTGATTTTAATTTATTGTGAAGAAAAGACAACTTCAAGCATTTAAAAAAATGAAAATATTTACTGCCTGTGTGGATTAAGATGTAAATAGTAAAAGTTACCAGTATCAAGATATTGCATTGCAAATGATAATGCCAACTTTTTTTTGTTACTATTAATTTTTTAAAATCATTTATCATTTGTTTTTTGTCATCTTCCTGGACTTCTGTAAAGCCTTTGCCATGGTCCTTCACCACATCCTTCTCTCTAAATTGGAGAGGTATGGATTTGAAGGATGGACTGTTCAGTGGATTAACCATTGTTTGGCTGGATGTTGTCAAAGGGTTGTGATCAATGGTTCTGTGTCAGGGTGGAGGCCGATCACAAGTGGTATCCTTCAGGGGTTGGTGTTGGGACCAGTGCTCTTCAATATAGACGACATAGACGAGGGCATCAAGTGCACCCTCAGCAAGTTTCCAGATGACACCAAGTTGAGTGGTGCAGCTGATACGTTGGAGGGAAGGGAAGCCATCCAGAGAGACTTGAATATACTGGAGAAGTGGGCCCATGAGAACTGGGCCATGAGAAGTGGGCCTAATGAGACTCAACAAGACCAAGTACAAGGTGATGCACTTGAGCTTGGGCAATCCCAGATATTTATACAAACAGAGAGAAGATCTCCTTGAGAACAGCCCGGTAGAGAAGAACTTAGGGGTCCTGGTGGAAGAGAAGCTAGACATGAGCCAGCAGTGCGAACTTGCAGCCCAAAAGGCCAACTATGTTCTGGGCTGCATTAAAAGAGGAGTGTCTAGAACGGAGAGGGAGGTGATTGTCCCCCTCTACTCAGCTCTTGTGAGGCCCCATCTGGAGTTCTGCACCCAGGCCTGGGGCCCCCAGCACAAGACAGGCACAGAGCTCCTGGAACAGGTCCAGAGGAGGGCCACTAAGATGATCAGAGGGCTGGAGCACCTCTCCTATGAGGAAAGGTTGAGGGAACTTGCTTGTTTAGCTTGGAGGAGAGAAGGCTCTGGGGAGACCTCACTGTGGCCTTCCAATACTTGAAGGGAGCATATAAACAGGAGGGAGTATGACTGTTTATGAGGGTGGATAGTGACACACTGGAGCAGGTTGCCCAGGGATGTTGTGGTTGACCCATCCTTGGATGCATTCAAGGCGAGGCTGGATGTGGCTCTGAGCAGCCTGGTCTAGTGGTTGGCGACCCTGCACATAGCAGAGGGGTTGAAACTAGATGATTATTGTGGTTCTTTTCAACCCAGGCCATTCTGTGATTTACCGGTACATACTTATTTATGTGTATCTTTAATTATGATAGACCCTATTCTAACAGTTCTGATACTTTCAATTTTAAATAAACAAAGTCTGTGAAGCTTTCTTTCCTTGTTCTTTCCTGGCCAGAGATGTTCAGTGAGATTATACTTTTGATGCTGAACTGCATGTTGTTCACTTGGAATCTAATATTCTACAACTCAGGGGCAGTTGTGGGAATGTGCGGCACATTTTAGGAGTAAATAAAATCAAATCCTAGAAATTTATGAGAAAGAAGTAAAAATCACAGACAGAAAAAAAAGTGGAAAAGTGTGAAAAATGGTGGGGAGTATAATGTCAACAAGTCTGAGAAACTGTGCACAAATGAGTAAGTACAGGTATGAAAAGAACAAGAAGGAATTCCCGAAGATAGATGTGAGGAATATAAGAGGAGTAGTATAATGTTAAAATATTAAAATATACAAGCAACAAATTCATTGACATTTTGATTTAAGATAAATTAGGTTATTTTATGTTTATTTAAAATGCCAAGGGGCACCCTTGTTGATAAATTTGATTTGCAAAAAATAACAATTGCAAGTACTGTCTTTATTATGAGCGTGTCTGCTGAGATTTTTTTCTCATTTTGAATAACTTATGTTTGAAGATAAGTTTTAACGTTGGAAATTATAAAAGATGTGTGCCATGGAAATCAGTCTGCCTTCTCCTGTCCAAAGCAAATTTTTTTTTCCTGGAAGTATGTCTTAGTCTATACTTTTTTTTTTTTTTTTTAATGCACATAAAGCTAGAGCTTCTATTACATTTGAATTTAGTATTTTGCATCCTGACCTTTTGGAAAGTAGATAGCTTCTGAGTCAATGGACTGTGTAATGTCAAAGCTCAGGTATGATCTCCATTGCAAATCTTTCCACAGAATTTGAAATCCAGGGTGACTAATTTTTGCTGTACTGCAATTCCAAATAGGTTTTAATTTTGAAAAAAAAAAAAAAAGATATTCATTAATGACCATATTAACTGTATTATTTACAGAATACAAAACAAAACAAAATAAAAACTAAGTATGGCTTTTGCAGAATAGATTCTATTTATATAACAGAATACAGTAGGTATTCACAGAATCATATTCTCAGAATCATAGAATCACAGAATAGCTTTGGGTAGAGGTGACCTTAAAGATCATCCAGTTCCAGTCCTCTTCCATGGGGAAGGTTAGCTTTTTTGGTCAGTGTAGTATGACCAAGTTTGTTTTTATCTCATTGGGTTAAAAAATGAATTGTGGAAATAATTCCTTTGCTTCAAAACTATAAATTTATTGAATTTTTTAAATTGTTTGTTTGTTTATAACAAATGAGTCCATCAGGAGAACCTCTGATGTTCTGGTTTAAGATCATTAAGAAATTTGCTACTGTGTCTACATAAAAATATAAGAGTAAATGACTCATATGCTTTGTCCACAAAAGAAAAACAAACAAACAAAATCTGTATCTTAGAACTTAATATATATTTCTATCTTATACTTTGCATAAACAGATATACAGTGGTTTAAATTGCCACAACCATGTTTTCCATCAGAATGTTTCCAGTAACTCCACTGATATCCAGGAGGTGTCACTGTCATTTCCTCTTAAGTGGGAGTCATCTCAGAAAAACAGCTTCCAAGTGACAAAAATTAGTTTTTAAAATTATCCCTGAAAGATGTATAAGATCCTAGATATTCCAGTAAAGGTAGCTGATTTATGTTTATTTTCCTGTGGCTTTAGTTCCATTGGCATAATAGTGACAGAGAAACTCTAAAAATGAATAGAGAAGTTAGTACCTCACCTATTAAAAAAAAAAAAAAATACTAATGTTTAGTAAATAGAATGTATCTCACAGGGCTGTTGATCATACTTTGGCCTGATTAAATAAACATGAAATAAACATGACATTTTGCATTCTGAAATTCTTCTGTTGTTCCTGTGAAAGCACACTACACTCCTAATGTACTGCTGAGGAATGTGTGCCAGATATCATCAGCAGGGATTGATGAAAGAAAGAATATTCAAATAGTGAAATATCTACCTTGGATAATATCCTAATTGAATATTACATCAGTCTAAATTTATTTCACTCTCACATTACATTATTTGAGTCATTAGAGACTAATGAAAGCTAATGTCAATTAGTTAAATCCTTGTTATGTTTCATCTAGCAGACTTTGAACCACACCGTATAAGAAAGAGGCACTCATGCATTTCCTAATTAATAAAATAATACTCTGGGAGGAGGAAGGGGAGAAAAATGCCTTAAAAAAGTTCCTGTAATTCTTCATAATTCAAAAAGATACGTCATATTCTTATTAATTTATAACTGTGGAACTATTATCTCATGAAAATATATTCAGCATATTGCATTCAATTTACCTTTTTTTAAAAAATAAATAAGATTTTAGTCATGGAAATAATCAGAGGCAAAGATATATTTTAAGATATTCTTTTGTGAATTCTCAAAGGAGATCACCTTCAATAATCTCCCTAATGACAACCCCCTCCTCTTCTGAAATTTGGAGATTCAAGTCCTACACTTGGCTTTTCTAGATCCTTCCTAAACTTGAACTTGGCTGAACTGCATTTGATCTGAGTATCTTGATATCCTAAGTTATAATACCTTTCTCAGAAGAGGACCTGTAAAGGGATAGAAGCTGTAATAAAAAATATAACATTCCTTTACAGCTTAATATTGTGAGAAGTATCTTCATTCCCAGATTATCTGACAGTCAGTCTGTATATGCTGGAACTATTGTTCCTCTTTTAACTTTTGTATTGCCTCTAATGCTTCTATGCATTCTGTCCTCTGCAGAGATACGTGATATGGTGAAGGCATGTAGGGTTTTCCCTATAAGCCTTTTTACAAAAACAGATTATTGCATAACATGTTGGGCATAATTCCAGATTTTTATGTGATGAGAGTAAAGAATTATTTATTTGTTCTATCCTTAAGATAGCTAACTGCAAATAAATATGGTGTAATGTTACGCGTTTAATTATACCAAAATTTAAAGGCTTCTCAAGGATGAAACAAGACCCTAAACACATCTCAAACTCTGAGGACAGCTGCTTGGCATCTGTGGGACAGGAGAGTGACAAACTGAAAATAGATAAGAGTAGTAGCGTGCCTACCTCAGCTCCCTGCTGAGAAATTGTTGAAGGTATTGTGCCACTGCTGAAATACTTTTAATGGTGGATATTTTTAACTTTTTTTCATTGAGAGCTCATCTGTCCCACTGAGTTTCATTTCTTTTGTGACATCGAGCCTCTTTAAAACTGTAAATAATGAAAGCACAATTTTCTTTGTTCTCTGAAGGTTCCCCCCAAAATATTAGAAGTTCAAGAGCATAAATAAGCTTTTCTATAAAATCTAAGCAGAAATATCGTTCTATTGCATGCTTTGTTTACATGTTTGACAGCAGGGAGTAAATTTTCTGTGCACGGCTTCAGATTTTACAGTAGATTCAACTTCCATTAACTTTAAAAAGTGCTCTATGGATTATCATTCCTGAACTGCATGAAAGCTAAATCTTGGGTGTGATTCCTAGATGTCTACTCTTTCATAATGTTAACAAAATATCCAGTGTCTGTATCATTATTGGCAATGAAAAAGCATTTATTAAAAAAAAAATATCATTGACATTGATGATTGTGGCTATGGGTAGGTGAATGAGTGTATGATTTCTTGAGAACTGTCAGAATATTGCCAATAAGTGTACAACACCACAGAGTTGCTGGCACTACCATATGGAAAAATATTTTTGAATTAATATAGCAAAATGAAAAATAGTTATTGTTCATAATCTCTTAAAGTATTTCTTCTACTTGTTGTATATTAATATGGGAATGCCAGCACACAGCAATATTTCCTGCTAAGAAATAGAGTCTATTCAAAATAAAGAAGCAGGAAGTTTTGTGGTAGGAGTACTGCTCTTGAACATCAGAAATGAGGGTGCTGTTCCCATTTTTACTGGTGTTCTGAAATTGAGAAAGTCATCCATCACTACGTTTAAAAGTGCTTTTTTTGTGCTTCATTTTCTTTCCTCTCTAGGCTCACTCCTACACCTTTCCCATGTCCCATTTTCTACACTGTAGCACTGACCATGCAAAAAAATTAAATAATAGTTACTAGGAATCTGTGCAAGGAAGTAGCATTATTAATAAGATTAACAGTATGATTACACTGAATGTGCAAGAAATGAGCTTGCAATTATACAAGAAGGTAGTAGTTTGTGTCCATTCAGTAATGTGATTTACTGATGTTGAGATGTATCATTACATAAACAAGCAACCTGACTTACTCCAGATGTTTTGAAAGTCTACCTTCCCTGTGTGAGTTCATTTTTAATGATGAAATTATATAGATATTAAAAATAAATTTATTTGGTAGTGATAACTCAAGCTCTGTTACTATACGAATACAAATTTCAGTTCTCCTAGAGGGTGGATCCTGCTACCACCAAAATCAAAGGCAAAATTTAGAGTTTCTGGACTGAATTGCATACTTTGTTAAAGTATTCTGGGTATCACGGAAGGGGCTGAAATGTATCTCAAAAATAAATAAGCTATAGCATTTCCATATTTTACATCCAGCTGTGTACTGGGAAATGGTTTTATGAACTAATTTCCAAAGGAGATCCATACTGCATTTTAAGGGACTTATAAAACCCCTATAGAAAAATGATTCTAAAAGTGTAAGGAGGAAACTTAGTATCTGTATAGCTTATAGTGCTGGAAAGGAATTTTGACAGCAAAAATATGCGATAAAAATTCAATTCTAATTATTTGAACCTGCAGTTTAAAAGAGGTGCGGTACTGCCAGACAAAAAAAAGCTCAGCAGGACAGAATTATCTAGGAAAACGCAAGAAATTAAGCCTGCTTAAATTATGCTACTCTTGGCACCATCTTGTTAGGTTGCACACACAGAATATAAGTCAATTTCAGAAGGTATATGGAATAAAATTCCTGGGAACGATAGAATACTTTTTTTAAGTATGTTTGTAAGATTTGCTTACAAAATGGAATGTACATCAATGTAGACTAAACTAAATGTGTAGGATTCTGATTTAATATCTCTGTAAGAATATGGAGGGCATCACAGTGTTTGGACATAGTTCTTTGTCCCCAGTTGGCTGTGTTGAAATTTGCAAAGTTATTACTGCCAATATTCTCAGTATCAAATATCTGAGAAGAGGCTCAACAGTTATATTTTTATAAATCTAAAATAGGAGTCAAAGTAAGGGAATTAGAGCATTACAGGATGATTAAAGAAGGAAGATGGTACAATATCAGATATTGTGGTAAGGCAGCCTGCCTTTATTTTATTATTTAAAAAGCAGGGAAAAAGAAGAAAAAAAAATAGGTTAGGATGGCTTGTAAACCATTAACTCTTTATGAAGAAGTAACATGAAGTCAGAACTGTGAAAAAGAAACCTCTAGAACAGGCCGATTTTTGTTGTCATGGCATAGGATAGTTGCCAGGGAATATTCTGCAAAGAGAAAAAATTACAGAGATATGAAACATCTTCACAGAACAGTGCTCTAATGCTATAGCAGACAAAGATATGAATGGCACAGAGAACTTCCATCCTCTGAGTTCCAAATTGTTTTCCATTGCTATAGAACATAATGGGACTTAAAAGTGGACAAGGCTAGGTGACTAAAACTGAACTCTGACACTGCCACCCAGCTTTGTGACTAACACTCAGATCTGTCCTGTGAACATCTAAGTGGCTGGGCTTCCATATAACCTACCCACCAGAATGTGAATGTGATTGCCTCCAGCCTTATATAGGCAATGAATAAGTTAGAGCACACAGCAATCTCATGCTTCATATAACAACTTCCTTTTCCATCTTCTGGCAAATTTGGTGTCAATTATGCTTTTTCTAGAAGTCTTTCTTTATAAGCTGGTAGATATTACACTGCTGATAATGACAAACAGCTTACATCACCCCAAATTTCTTCTGATGACAGCAATACCTCTGAAGAAGTCACGAGGGGCACCTTGTGAAGAGAATCTCATCTCTTCATCAGTGTAGGGGTATGCCTGAATTTATACACAAGTCACTCAGTGTATTATTCACCTTAATGCACATCCCAAATGCCTCCAAACTGCTGTAATGTTCATGGGTATAAGAAACTCCCATAGATAATTATCAATTTACAGTAATATGTACCATTTTAGAAGAAAGTGAGAGAGGAAAAAAGTATGTCTGCCCTTGAAGTTTTATCACTGATGATAAAACACATTTTGCCTTTTTGTGACCTTTACATTAAATTCAAAGTGACAGATCATCAGTCCTGATGAGAGAAGTTTCCTCCAAGAAGCACAGAAAACACTACCACAGTCTTCCTCCAGTAAGGAAGAGGTGCTTTTACCTATGCAGACATTCATAAGCTTAATGAGATACTGAATGTGATGGAGGGGCTTATTTTCCAGTTTATTCCCCTGCTTAGTTCCAGGTCTGTTGTGGAAACATTCAGCACTGAAACTGCTACCAACATATTGCTCACAGGTGGTGAGAATGAATATGATCCATCAGAGCCTATGCTGTAATCTTAAATTTTATATGATGTACTCTTCAGACACATGAATGGACTGGAGACAATGAAGAAAATGTGTTCAACTGTAAGCAACATTAAGTCAACAGATCTTCTGTCTTTTTTTCTTACTGTCATAGATTCAGATATATTTGTATACTTATCAAGCAAAAAACTTTTATCAGTTGTTTAGTAAGTCCAGTATGTCCCTCCTTCACTTACACTTTCCCTGTTTCAGCAGCTTTGGAAGTCTATCTCTGATTTAAATTAAATGCCTGTGAAACTCTGATGGCAACACACAATTTTAAATTTCAGTTCTTGAATTTCTATTGGAAATCAGTTGTTCACTCTTAATTCTTTTATGTTTTATTATCTTTTTCTTCTTCTATCTTGCTTCTCATAGCAACCCCCCTTTGGCTGCTTTTAAATAACTCCTTTCTTTCCCAGCCTAGCTATATTCAAAATACACTTTTCACTTTACAGCCCGTTGGCATCAGTTTTAGATGGAGAAAATAAAAGAGTTACATCTGTGTTCAGAAAAGTTCTTCTGTTTCTTCACTGCTTTGTCTAAAACTTCAACAGAGAAGATAAATGTAAAAATAGCATTTAGTGGGGAGAGACCAGATAAGACTTATGATTTCCTCAACAGAAGTGTCTAGTTTTCTGCAAGCTGTTCTTTGAAGTAATGAAGTCCATCCAAACTGAGTCTAATACATTAATCATACCATCTAATTTTCAACATGTAAATTTCAAGCAGCAAAATCTTGTCACCATCTTAGGAAAGCATTATTAATTTATTTCCTGTATAATCAATTGTTGCTGAGAAGTGCTTGAAACAATTGCATCTTTTCCAGACAAGGCAAATTAGAAGAGGCAGATGTGATATGTAGAATCTAGTTTTAGTCCTCTGTACCAAATTAAATGAGCCCCCAAAAATTTGCCGAGCTAATTAACTAAATACCCAATTTTTGTTATTTGGATATTTCAGAACTTATATCCTACGCTGAATTTGGGTAAGAAGGCAAGCTACAAATACATTCCAGGAATCAATGAAGAAGTAATAGCTGAAACAAAAGAAAAAGGAGATAGCAATTTAGTATCATCACAAATTTTATACCTTATTTTTCAAAAATTTATAAAATGAACTCTATTGTAACAGAAATTATTTCATTATTATCTATACTAAATTTTGTGTCGAGCTAACTGCCGTGGTACATGATGGTATATGTAGGTTTTTGTTTGTTTTGTTTTTTCATGTCTCTTTTTCTCCTGCATACCCTTTGATTTCTGGCTGGATATGATGCAATACTCCTTTTGGTCTTTCTCAGTGCATATTTCATGTTTTATCATCTGTATCTATTAGCTCCTTTTAGACACAAGCCTGAAGCTCTAGAATGTCCTCTGAATTACTGAAATAGTATATTTTGGGATCATTATGGCAAGACAGTTCTGAACTTCATAGTCCAGAGCTCCATAGTAATGTAAAATAAAGTAAATTTAATGCACTTAATTTATTTACAATATTAGTTTATAAAATACATCTAACAGAAGTATGTAAAAGATCAGAAAAAGAAAAAGATTAATATGAAAAATAAATTCATCATGGCTTTTAATGTTCATTCAGATCAATAGCAGCTTTTTGGACTACAATTTCTTATTAGCTATTGCCTTTTATTCCGAAGAACTGAGGTGACATATTTTCAGAAAACATCTACTGAATATCCATACTCATGCCATTGAGGTCAGTTCGCTTCATTCCCTGCAATAAAGTAGAACAAACATTACTTAGCATTAGGCATGAAAGTTAGAAGCTTATTCTTAAGCCCTAAGGAAAAATGCTCACTCTCCACACATTTCTGATCTGCTGAATTTCTAGTCAGCTGTATTTCTTTTTAAAAAGATTGATCTTTTCCTATTAATGTTGATTTTAAAATTCCCCTCAATTCAGTAGAAAAAAAGTTAAACTGATCTTGAGCATATTTAATCTGAGGTTTCTATGAGGTAAATTAATGAGAAGAAAATATTAGTGAGTTTGGGGGAATTTCAACTTGAAATAAAAGTTTTATTTCACTTTCAAGTAAATTCAAAGTTACTTAAAAAAATGCTAATTTCTTTTTAATTTTGAAAGAGAATACTTAATTTTAAAAGTGTAAGCAAGGCTGCAAGGGTCTTTTCAGAACTTAAACCACATGGTGAATCAAGAAAGACTTGTTTAGTAGAGTTCACTTTATCAGATCTAAAAAAGTATGACTTACATTTCCAGAAAAAGATTACGGGCCTGAGGTCTTTGGCCTGTCATAGAGTTGTTTTAGAAGGTGAACTATTAAACTAGAATTTCAAACTTGCTTTCTTAGGAAAAGCAGAGATAAACTTTGTTCAAAAACGTTTTTTTTTTTTTTTCCAAAAAAAAAGAATACCAAAAAAAAAAAAGCTTGTTCATCATTTTAGGTTTTTATGTTTTGAAACTTTTATTACCAGAAGCTACCCTTACTCTATAAGTAAAAGTGTAAAAGAGGCATCTTGTGTAGCCTCTGAATTCAATGATCCATTAAATAAAACAACACCTCTTCAACCCTGATTGTTGTTATCAACCAAGACAGTCCAGTGAGAACATACATGTGAGGTGAGAAATTCTCCAATATTCTGTGACGATTTTTGTTTTATTTTGATTAAATTAAAATAATAATAATTGAGTAATAGAAAAAATATTTGCTTCTCATCCAAAGGCCATGATTCAGAGGAGCAGTTTTGAATAGAAAAAAGTTCAGCATTTGTGTGTGGCATATTTGTAGAGCACACCACACTCTAGAGTGCGATCAACACACCTAAGGGATAGGATGCCATCCAGAGAGAGTTAGACAGACTTTGGCAGTCAGCTCAGGTGATATTCAAGAGGTTCAAAAAAGCCAAGTGCAAGGTCTTGCACATAGGTCATGGCAACCACTGCTATCAGTACAATTTGGGTGATGTAAGTTTAGAGAACAGCCCTGCTGAAAAGGACTTTGAAGTAATGGTAGATGGCAAGGTCGACATGAGTCATCAATCAGAACCACAGAATCACAGAATACCCTGGGTTTGAAGAGACACCAGGGATCATCAAGTTCCAACCACCATGCCATAGGCAGGGCCATTAACCTTCAGATCTGATACTAGAACAGGTTGCCAAGGACCCTATCCAACCTAGTCTTGAACTCCTCCAGGGGTGGAGCATCCACAACCTCTTGGGCAGCCTGTGCCAGCACCTCACCACTCTCTCTGTGAAGAACTTCCCTGATATCCAATCTAAACCTTCCCTCCTTGAGCTTAAAACTATTCCCCCTTGTCCTGTCACTGTCTACCCTTGTAAAAAGTTGATTCCCCTCCAGTTTATAATCCCCTTTAAAATACTGGAAGGCTGCAATGAGGTCTCCTGGCAGCCTTCTCTTATCCATGCTGAACAAGCCCAGCTCTCTCAGCTTGTCTTTGCAGAGGAGGTGCTCCAGCCCTCTGATCTTCTTCATGGCCCTCCTCTGGACCCTCTCCAGCAGTTCCACATTTTTCCTGTAATGGAGGCCCCAGAGCTGGATGCAATACTCCAGATGGGGCTTCACGATGGCAAAGTAGAGAGGGACAATCACCTCCCTGTCCCTGCTGATCACCCCTCTTTTGATGGAGCCCAGGGTACTGTTGGTCTTCCAAGCTGCAAGAGCTGGTTCATGTTCTGATTGTCATTCACCAGGACCCCGAGGTTCTTCTCCACAGGGATCCTCTCATGTTCTTCTTCTCACTGTCTGTTTACGTGTCTGGGATTACTCTGACCTAAGTACAAAGCCTTGCGCTTTGCTATGTTGAACCTCATTAGGTTCATGCAGGCTCAACTTTTGAGTTTTTGCCCTTGCAGCCCAGAAAACCAACTGTAGCCTGGGCTGCATCAAAAGAAGCATGGCCAGCAGGTTGAGGGAGGCAATCCTACACCTCTGCTTTGTGTTGGTGAGACCTCAGTACTGGAGCAACATGGACCTGTTGGAGTGCGTCAGAGGAGGGCCACAAAAATGATCCAAGAGATGGAACACCTCTCTTCTGAGGACAGACTGAGAGAGTCTGGGCTATTCAACCTGGAGAAGAGAAAGCTCTGGGGAGACTTGATAACAGCTTTTCAGTAAAGGAAAAGACCCTTTAATAGGGTCTGTTGTGATAGGACAAGAGGAAATTGTTTCAAACTGTAAGAGGGGAGATTTAGACTGAATACAAGGAAAATGTTTTTTACAGTAGGGGTAGTGAGGCACTAGAACTGGTTGCCCAGAGATGTGGTGAAAGCCTTGTCCCTGGAGACATTCAAGGTCAGGATGGACAGGACTCTGAAGATCCTGATCTTGCTGTGGATGTCCCTGTTCATTGCAGGGGAATTGGACTTTTAAGGGCCCCTTTCAACTCAAAACAATTCTATGATTCTATTGTTTTGCATAATGGTAGGTTTAATAAACAAGCCATAAAGTCTCCAATATGATGTACAGGGGCAGGGAACACAAGCAGGAAAGTGCTGGTGGAACTGAGAGTAGGACCACTCTCAGACTGGAACTGTAGGTAGGACTACATGATGCTCTAGCAGAGCACTACATTACCTCTCACACCACTACTTCTAACACAATGAGGCATAGACCATGGATGATATGAAAGTACTTTAGCTCAAGTGGCAGCAGCCTCTGCTTTTCACTTTGAAAACTAAAAGAGGTCCAGGACATGTCCACTTGCTTTAAAGAGAAATAAAAATAAAAATCTACATAGGATCTTAGTGAAAACAGAGACATTTTTGTCTCCAGGGAAAATATGGGAGAAATAAGGTTTCCAATTAGTTCTAATATTGTATTTTTGTTAGATAGATATTGTTGTTAATCAATATGGGATATAATATACTATAATATACATACACCTACTGGAATTTTCAGTTATTATTTTTCTCATTAAAAAAAAAAAAGAAAAAAACATAGGCAATTGCATTTAACTCACAGCACTAATTTGCTAAATGAAAGGTAAGTTTGCAGAGCCAGCTGCTCATAGTAAGGAAAAGATGTAATGAAGATTTCCAGAGCTCTTTTTGTGCATCTGCATTGGAATTAATTACATAATCGCACAACATTTTTTTATTTTTTATTTTTTCACAAAACTCCTTACTTATTCAGGGTACAGCTTAAATGAAGCTCACTGAATGGATAACTTCAACATTTCAAATATGGTGAACTTTCAATATGCTTGTGATTGATTTCAAACACTTAGAGATTGGTTTAGTTTGCATACAAATTGATCCCAAATTAGGCAATGGTCATGTCCATGATGAAAACACTCCAGTTAAATGATACATATAGAAAGCTTAATTGGTACTTTATAGTATCTCTACAGATGTCTGCATTCAAATGGAATTACTGTAGAAGAATTTGCTAGAAAGATGTAGGTACTGTATCTGAATAAATCATTTGCATTTTCTAAAATGAAGTTATCTGCAATGGGGGTGCTGGTTATATCAGAAAGTCATACACATGCCTTTATTCTTGTATCTCTTTTTCATTTTGTACATTAAAATGCATCCAGGATGGGACTGATTCCCTGTACATTGTAGCAGCTTCATGCTGATGCAAGTCTCTTAATTTCAGTCATTTACCACCTAACTGACTATTACTGTGACAAAATCTAGTCCATACACATATATATCACAGTTAATGCCCCAGTATTTCTTTTTATAGAACAAATAAAAGCATATGAGAGTTTCATAAGGCTAAGGATTTGACTTTTAAATTAAAAGTAGGAAAGTGGGGCATAGCTGAAACAGAAGGTTTAGCATTAACATGAAAAAAAAAAAAACAGAAACACGTAAAACAGAAAGCAGAAAAGTAAAATTTCACTTTTAGATTCTAACAAGACTGTGAATTCTACTTCTCTTTCAATCTCAGTGTATCTGAGTAGACCTTTGCTGTATGTCCTTGGAATGCATTCTGTCTTTGTAACCCTATTCTCCTCCTGTGCGAAGGCCCCTATGAGACTAGGAAGGACATTAAGCAGAAAAATAAATGCAGTTTGGGTATCAGTATGTGAAATAAGATGCTTCCAGTGCTTTTGTCTTTTTTTGTAATTTGATCTAAATGCTGTGACTTAAGTTACTGTGGTTAAGATTAACGAGTGAATTATTTTCTCGCTAGAAACCACTGCTTTCCTCCACTTAATTACTAGATGTTAAAAAAAAAGAACAAGTAGTTATTCTTCTGTGTACTCGTCTGTGCCATTTATCTAATTACAGTCAAATTCAAAATGATTTCACATAGTTTTTTTCTGTGATGTTGCAGAATCCTTAAAAATAACAAATTCTGATCTGTATCTAAAATAGAGACTGGTATGATGTCATATTCTGGCAGCCATTATTTTAGCTACAAGTGCCCTTGCAAACAGGTAAAATCTACAGTGTTTTACAGAATCTTACTGCCTGATTTCTTCAGTGTATGGCTGGGAATATGGAAGGAAGTTCAAGATGATGTAATAGCATCTTTACCATAAGGACTATATTCTTAGGAGAGCAAGGAGAATGGAGTTTTACCATGAGATAATAAAAAAATTTATAATAAGAACATGCTTTCAGTTTGTAAAATCGATTTGAATTGAAGATTCCCAGAATTACAAAAAAGGAAAAAAACCTTTTTTGCCATCCATATGCCCCACCAAAAAATTATGCCCTAACTTATTAAGTTGCAAGTTACCTTGTACTTACCATGTACATTTACATTCTTATACAATTCTATGTAAACACACTTCTCTCAGCTTATTAAAATTAAACTGTCTGATTTGAACAAAAATTATTACTTACTTTACAAGCCACCTCATTCTGTCTATCTATCTGAACGAGACAGAGGTCAAGAAATACAGTCTAACAAAGAAAGTAACATTTACCCTATAGCTATACTTGTTAAATGAGTTCATAAAAGCATGAATGATGGCACATTTGGGAAGCAGAATGTGTTTCCATTTCCTGCTGTCTTGTCATTCCTGACTTAGGAAACTAAACATTTCCTGTTTTGTTTTGGAGGTCATCCCATAGATTTCCAAGTAATGACAAAATAATGTTTACTGTGTAGATTAATACAATCATCTGCATTGGTTTTGCTTACTTTTTTTTTTTTTTTTTTTATGACAGTTATAAACTGAGGTAATTATAGTACTCTATTCAGACATAAAACATGGTTTCATTTTGAATCCTAAATAATATTTGGACTGCAAGATTCCCTTATGTGTAGGCACTGAGTGACTCATTCAAAAGTGAATAGATTTTCAAATACAGCTAGAAATTCATTTTATGAGACTGTCTTAATAGAAAATCAGTTTGAAAAATGGTCTATGCCATAGAAATGATTCTACTCATCCAAGAAATTAATTCATTCCTCAGTGCTTTCAAACGTCAGTAAAGGTTGCATTTACTTTAAAGAGTTGTTTAATAACTCACAGATTTTTTAGAAATCCAATTCTGCATGTCGTCATTGATTTTTCCTGAAGAATTTACTATAATTTTGCAATTTTGCTTTCTGGTTTTAATGGAAAGAATTATTATACTTGCCTTCCATTTGCTCTGTTGTGGGACCCTAGTCCTTGTGACATCAGAACCAGTGACTATATGAACAGTTCTGCTATAAAGCCACTTATGACAGTAGAGGATGACTAATCAGCAGAAATGGATTATCTCCTTAGCAACAGCAGTTCAAATTTCATGGAAATATCCAGAGAACTGGTGATAGAGAAACAGAAAAAAAATGAAGTTATCTCTGAATTAATGATTTTTTTAGCAGGCACCAAGGAGTACAGATCAATGCCAGTATTCCTGGGTAGGAAGCCCAGAGCATAGGAAACACACAGCTCTTCTCAGAAACACAGATGCAGAGGTTTTCTCTTCTGCCTTCCAGGGCAGCATCCCACAGCACATCAGATTGTGTTCACTCCTTACATTCAGAACTCTCAAAAACTTGCGTGCAGACTGCCTAACAACTAAAGCAGTTGAATAGTTACACCGGATACTCAACCTTGGTGACAAATATGTTTCCTCTAGAAGAACAAACTAGAGCAGGGAGTTGTCTCTGTGGGGCTTGCTAAGGTCATCTGCAAGATATAAGGGTATTTGCAGGCTATATCCTTATTTAAGGGTGAGGTACATTTCTTTATTATCCCTGATATCATGCATGTAGGTATGTGTAGAGTCACGTGCATGTCTTGTTTAAAGAAAAATCCAGAATACTCTGTATACTGCTTAAAGAGTACAAAAAGGTTAATCATATCTCCTCATACAGCACTGGAAACATTCAGATGGTACAATGACAAACACAATGAAAGAATCAGAATAGGAGATAAAGAGGTCTCACTGACAAGTTCACTTGCTATGTATGACACCAAAATACGATGTATTTTGATGCATGCAGGAAAAGAATAACAAATTCTATTAGCACTTAGGTGGGAGAAGGCTGCATCATGCAAAGTGTGTTACAGCCTGCATTTTTTTTCTTTTTACAGAGAAAGAGTAGACAACAATAGCTCTGGCTTGTGTGTCTTAATAAACAGCGGCTCGTAGGATTCCTTCAAAGGGGTTAAGTGCAGTTGTTTGGCCTATACTTTCAAAGACAGAAATGATCAACTATGAATGGAAGATTTTTCTAAGCTAAAGAGAAAGAGCAGTCAGCTGAGAAGAGAAAAGCAATGGTGCATAAATCAGAGAAGTAGCAACTGAAATACAACCTTCCTTTTAGTTGAGCATTTGTTTTGTTTCATTTTTGTATTTTTTTCCCTTTTAGCTCTAAGATGGTTTTCAAATTAAGGTATTATTCTACTACTGTACACATATAGATGCATTTGCCACTGAGTTTTTGAGGGATTTCTAGTGGCATATTATTAAAAATATATATATATATGTTGAACACTGTTCATGGAAAATATCTGATAGTGAGGTCAAGTGTGACACAAAGGAGGCCACACTCTCTGATTAAGCTCTTGCTACAGCATGATGCAAGCTGACCTAGACAAGCATATTATATTTAAGGATTTAGTCATATTTTCTGTGGCAATAGTGTACTTTTATTTCTGCTAAGGAATAGAAATGAATTTTAATGCTTATCAAGCACTTAGGCTATCTTACATGAAAACACATTTGGCAACTCCTCCTGCAGCTGTTGCAAACAAGTCCAGCCAATCATCAGTACTTGTGTGCTTCATTCATCCCTCTGTAAGAGAAATAGAGAAGCAATAGACTCAGAACATTTGGAGATTCGGTTTTAACAAAGTGGATGATTTTCTTTGCAGAGACAAGTCTTTTAGTTTGTTGTTGCAGAGTGTTTATAATAATTTCACCAGCGGAACTGGATTGAGATTACTGCCTTCACAACTATAGAAAGCAAAGTAAAAGTTTTTTCCAGTGTTCTAGCAAACTCTGAGGTTCACCAACATGTTTTAAAATGGAAGAAGTTTGTGCACAGCCTATCTTGAGTTTTGCAAACAGATCTGTCAAAATCACATCTCTAGTTTTTGTCCTACACCACCTGGTGGCATGTTAACTCAAAGTACCACAGCAGATAACAGCAGTATTTTCTGCCATATGGCAATTTTTTTCCACCGTTATGCTAGCAGTCTAAAATATTGTAATAATAGTTAAGAACATTAGTAATGGTTAAAAAAATGATGAATGTAGATTACTCAAGTATATGTTTGTTTGTCTGTTTGTTTTTAAGGGGTGTTCAATTTACTTTGCATTTTGTAAAATATATTCAACAGTAGCACCTTGATTTTCAGCATTGTGGATTTAGTTCTTAATTCTTTTTCTTGCCAGCTGCATCTATATGAAGTATATACAGAAACCTTTAATTCTGACAGACAACTTCTGATGTATTCTATTGCTGCCAATATTGATTACACAAATTTCAATTTTGCTTACTTATTGACCTTTACCACTCTGTAGAAGTGACAAGTGAACATGCGAGAGCAAAGTCTATGATCTGATTCAAATTAGTAGCAATTAATTCATCACTTGCATGATATGCTTCATCATCTGCATGGTATTTTTGAGTGTACTGTATCCTAATAATTCTTCTTTGCAATTATTCAAGTAGATGCATTCAGATGCTTAAATATTTCCAAGAGTAAGCTATAATTTATTGTTAGAACAAATTTAGCATAAACTCAAATCTTCAGGAGATTCTTCAAAAAAATCAGTATGAAAATATTACCTATTGTCATTTTTGGCACTCTGAGGTATTTTTCCCAAAAATCTCCCTTGTTACTGCTATTTAGGAGGAAAGGAGGAAGAGGTTTACGCTACTTTGTTTTCAGGTAAATTGGGCCAAAGTCCACCTACATGCTCATCAGGTCCTGGGTAACTGATCAGACAGCTCTAGGAAACAATACACTCATCCCATAGCATGTACAAAATGTTAAAATTTATTTTCCTGGTATAAAACACTGTCTTGGCTTGGTCATTTTGATGTTCATTTTGAATTTTCTTCCTTGGTAGAAATCCCAGTCAGGTCTTCAAAACATGCTGGAACAGAATATTTTGCAGCATATCCTCAATAATTTATGGTAGCCTTTAGTTCATTTTCCTTTTTAATCATATAGGCTTTGTTCTGTATGGTAGCTGCAAGTATCATACATCATAGTTCAAACATTTCACCAATAAGAAGTTGTACATTCAATGCAAAAATACTTTTTTTTTTTTTTTTTTTTTTTTTTTTTTTTTTTTGGAGGATGTGCAGAAGAGTTTTAGTGGATCGGGAGGGATTTTTTAGTAAGGCATCACCATTTGCAACTGCACGGGAGTAACAGCGATTACTTATTAGAGTGAAGATGATGTGTCACAGAATACAATAACTACAAGATTAATGTAAATTCTTTCAGTCTCACTTTCTTTGTATTTCTGAATATTTTTTATCAGAGGAATTTTTTTTCCATTTTTATACTTTATCATTTTTATCACTGAAGGACTGCATCCAGCAATGATAATTTAGATCACAAAATTAAGCATAAAGATAAGGAAGCACTGTAATGTGTATGAGGTATTTGACATAGTAAAAAAAAAAAAAAAAGAAATGAGTGAATGTTGAGCTGCAGAAGAAAAGCTATGAAACAAAGAAGTAGTGTGTAAACAATAAAACATGCATAAATTTTGCCTTTTTTCCTTCAAGTCTCTTGTTGTACAAGTGGTATTTACTTGACCTAGACAAAAGACATCTGCCACTTCTGAATAATCCAAAGAATGCCAGTTTACACTGTGCTCAGATTACAGCATACTATCTGACCTGCTTGATCTTATCTTCAAGCTTCAGCTAAGGTCTACACTTCTTCTCTGTCAGCTGTGTGAGTTATATACAAATGTTCTCTTCCTGAATCACCAACCTGCAGCTTTCAGTGAACTCTCTGCTCTTGTGCTGCTACAGTACCAAACTACTGGAAACATATCACTGTCTAAGTTGTTTGCAGTTATATATCAAAGATAGGAGACAGATAAATACATCCAAATAAGCCTCTAAGATACTTTATCCATGCAATTTTAGTGTTGCATTTGCCCATCACTGTGTTTCCACTTGTTCCCAGAACAGCTATCTGACAAATTCAATGAATAATTTAAAGGTACAATTCTGAACAATCTGCTCAAACCTTGACACACTTACTGACAATTATTTTTTTTTTTTTTATGTAAACTAGTATAAAATTTTAATCCCTCAATATCCCTTTGCTACTTTCTGTCACACTGTTTCTTCATGCTGGAGCTTTACTTCAGAAAGCTTCCTTCATTGGAAGAGAAAAGGACCATCTCTCTAAGCGGTTATTATATTTCTCTAAATGCATTATTATACTTCTGATAAGGTTATCATTTACTCTGAATTGAAAACCTGCAAAGCTGACTTTGCAGCTATCATAACCTAGCAAAACTCAGTTGAAATCAACTCTGTTATATATTGAGTTACCCTGGCTGAGAATTTAATTCATGTGTGGAGTGTGTTAATTGCTCTTCTCATATTCTCATATTCATATCTTCTTCAGTAGTTCCTCATAATGACTAACCTTCTCTCCTCTTCCTGACTTTCAGCAATTCCTGTTCTTTTCTCCTGTGTAGAAAATCTTGTTGGCCTGGATCTCCAAATTCACCCTTTCACTCTCAAAGTAAGGGCTTAGAAACGTACACAGTTTGAAAAGTTCTAGGTATAAATCATTCAAATTTGCATCCCCTATCTTTAGGGCTGTGGTTCAGCTCTTCCCTTTTTTAATTTTGATTTAAGAAAAATTAAAATACCTTCTGTAGGAAGAAAGGAAGCAAAGACTTTCTTATAAAAATAAGTGGGTTTATATTCTTGTCAGAAGATCTTAAAGAGTGTCTTTCTGTGAAGAAAGGAGAGGTTCCTCTTTTATTTTTTATTTTTCCTAACTCCTATGACTTCTAGGACAGAATTGAACTAAAGGAAGAAATCTAAGTGAAGTCACTAGAGACAATACTGCTCAGAAACACAGGCCAAGAAAGGCTGCCTGCATTAGTAATTGGTTAAAGCCCTTTAAAATCAGAATTTTATTTAACCTAGGAGTAAAATTTCTGAGAGGGCAAGTGAACCTCACTGAAAAGGGGATTTGAGTCAATGTAGCAGAAGCCATTTTCTACCTTTTTCCTTCTGACTAAAATTAAGTTGCCCTAAAGTGTGAAAAGCTTTTCCTGCATCACTTGCTTATAAAAGGTCAAAACCTTTTTCTGTCCCCAGCGTGGGACTTGCCACACAGAGGGAATCCCTTGACAATGAAGGAACTCCCATATGCTGAGAACTAAAGAAGGAACAACAAAATCTCTCAGCATCAGCAGGCACTAGAAACCATGCTAGAGTAACTTCATCTTCCCATTTCAAGGCTGTCTCCTCTGAGTGGCATGGACCACAAAACCCGTGGCAGAGGGAAGGAAGCTTACAGCGAGGACTATGGACAGAGCAGACAATGGTATAAGTGTGGAGAAAGTGTCAGAATGATATATAGGTTTTTAAAAATGGGTTTAGATGTGAAACAAAAACTGGGATAAGAAAAGAGCTTAATCTGAGGCTAGCAATGAGTCCGGTACAAATGGCAATGATTTGAAATTTTTCTGTGTAGGTTCACCATCATCTGCATCTGTGAGCGTTTTTATTTTCTTCTTCTTTAGATAGTCAGGAAGTACTTGCCATACATTTCACTATGCATTAATATATTTCACTTTTGGTTTTTTTTGCCTGTGGGCAGCTTGTTTAGGTTTCTTTTGGTGCAGCTGTTTCACTGCAGCATCAGTGCTTTCAGTGGTTTCTAGGTACTCTTTGAACAAAGCTTCTTGCTAATCCAGACAGAATAAGGGACATTTCTCACATCTAATTACCATCTCTTTGGACACTGCTCAACTGTCTTTTCTAGTAATGAAGTACTATTGCAATTCATTAAAATGTTTCTGTAAAGTACATTTCTTTTTATCCAGGAAAGCTAATAACTGTATAAAATGAAAAAGCTCTGAAAAGCCTTCTCAGGGAATGTCTGCCTACAAAGTATTTATACCACTTACCATTTTTCTTATTGTGAAACGTCCTACTCTGAGCTGATGGCTATAGTATATTACTAGGAGACAGGACACAAAACTTTCTGCTTTCTGATGGGATTTTTTTTTTTCTCTTTAATTTTGCATTTTTTCCCCCTAGAAAAAGGACAAGGTCAGATTTCCAAAAACATTTAATTTAGTGCTACCTTTTTGCCTTCCATCTTGAGTGGAATAAAAATTAAGGCAACATAAAAGATGTTTGATAATCTTCCTTTAAGACATTAAGGATAGTAACTGTTTTATGATAAACATAAACAGTATGTAACACAATAGAAATAATGGAGACCTTCAGGTGATACCGTATTAAAAACAGACATTTATTTAGCAAATGAATTTAGTCTTTTTAGTGGAATATAAATGTTTCCTGTGCAGACATGGGGAACATAAGGAGAATACTGATCCATTGTGCCATATATGTTACTGTCATGGTTTTACGATTTTTGGTTACTGGTATTACACATCATAGCATCATGTAGTACACTGGGAGTTAAAGTGTTAATGCTCCAGTTTTGAGCACCGGTCTGGAAGAGAAGAACTACATACCTCAGGGGGCTTTGCAGTCAGACAGGAGATATAACCCCTGGCATGATCACCTGATGTGCCTTTTTCCCTCGGCTCTCCTCCCTGTTGCTTGTCCCAACCACATGCGTTGCCTCAGCACTACTGTAAGGCCTACAGCTTTCAGATACTCTCTCATTATATTTGATTTGTTTACTTCAATTCTAATTATATTGCATTATAGTGTGTTATCTTGCATTCCGATATCATATTTAGTAAATTAGTTTGTTTCTCCTCAGATCATTGCCGTTGTTTTTTAATTATTTTGGGGTCCCCTGTTTCCCTTTTCCAGAGGCACGGATTTTGCAAAATCCCTCTGCCCCACTAGTCATGGAACCAGGCCAAACCAGCCCATAAGCTGTCAACAGTTACACAATACTATAGTTTTACAGAAAGGTGTATGGGCTTTTCTGATGCATTTCTAGTGTAGAAAAGAAATTCCTTCTTCATCAGTGTCTCTCTCCTGCAGTGCTGACCATGAAGCATTATTTAAACGATAATATAGATTTTCTAATACATATGTTTCCTAACCTCCAGTGTACATGCATTGTGCATAGAAATGTGATACATATTATAAAGGAAGTGAATGGAAGCCTCCTTTTCCAATTTCTTTTACTGTGATTCTATTGAGTAAACTAATAGACATTTTGTAGTTTATATATTGGTAAGAGAGGGAATTAACAGCCTAGAAATAGTGCAATGTCGAAAAATCTTGTGGTAGTTTCAGCTGGGACAGATTTGATTTTATTTATAGTGTCTGTTACAATGTTTTGCTTTGGCTTTAAAAGAAAAACAGTGTTGAGAAAATACCAATGTTTTATTTTTTTACTGAGCAGTGCTGTAGAAAGTCAAGGATGTTTCAGCTGCTTTTGCTATCCTGTCAGCGAGGGGAGCTGATGGGACACAAGGGAACAGAACCAGGACAACTGATCTAAACTAGACAAAGGGATATACTGTACCATATGACATCCTGAGAAAACTATAAAGCTGGGAGAGCTGGCTCGGGTGACAATTGCTCCTTGTGGACTGGCTGGGTGTCGGTGGATGGGTGGTAGGCAATGGTGTTGTGAATCACTTGCTTTGTAAATATAGATATATATAAAGATGACTAAATATGTGTATGTGTAACTATTATTGTTCCTTTTCTTTTGTGTCTCAGTAGTTTTTATCTCAATCCACAAATTCTTTTTTTTTTTTTTCCCTAATACCCCCCCCAGCACACCTCACTGGGAATGTGCAGTGAGTGAATGGCAGTATAGTGCCTAGCTGTCTTCTGGGTTAAACAACAACAAAGATAAAGATAAAAACACAGTTAGAATTAAACTGACAAATAATAAAAACATGACAGGTACCACACAACATAACCTATACCTACATAATCTAGTAGTGTGGGTCAGCATATCTGGAGGACAAAGATGTAGGTGTCAGTGGTCTTATTCCCATACTGTGCATAAGTCAGTAGATTTTTTCCTCAGACCACCTATAGTGTTTACATGGACTGAATGTCCATTTGCAGATGGATTGTATTTAGTCTGCTTCTAAATAACAAATTCCAGCTTAGCCACACACAAAATAAACCCAGTTCCTGTACTCTGAGACCTGACCACAATGAAAATCAAAACATGATATGGAGACAAGATGGATATTCTCTTAGGTTGGCTGAGTCCTTTTCCACTCTTTGCTTGTTTCATCCCCCTTGACCTTTTAGGTTCAGGCTACAGATTCTAAAGGATCCTACTAGTTTTACAGGATCTGGATGGATATCTTGGGCTCAAAAGCGCTACAGTTCTCATGAAAAATCTTGAGGGTAATTTGAAAAGGAAAAGGTTGTCAAGACACAGATAGGGAGAATATAGGTGTAAGAGAGAGAAATTCAGGATGACATAAGAAGCAAGGCCACAAAAGGAGATCTCCTATGGTACTCGGACCTCCAACTCCATATCTGAAAACAGGAACAACCAAATGCTTAAAACATCTGTCACAGACCTCCGTCACATTTCTGCCAGTATCAGGCTTCCTAGGCAGCATATGTTGTGCAGCTGAGGCGGGCAAGGCCCTGCAACAAGTCAGAATGGGCCATATATCCACTAGGATATCATGTCAGACAAGTCGGGGACGTGGACTGTAGGATATTTAAAGAGGTCAGATCTGCTTCAGCTGAAGTACAGAGGAAGCACAGGTAATAAGAACTAGAGACAAGCTAAGACAGTACAGATGCAATTGTCTCAAGCTGCTTAGCTGGCAAAACTAGATTTGAACTTGGCATTGATGCTGAGGAAGCAGTATAGAATTGGCCTACAGTGCTCTAGGGAGCTTCTGCAGTTGAACTGAAAGGGAATAGTGGGTGGGATTTGAGCAGATTTTTCTGCTTTTTGCCCTCTCTAGAGAATGTTCTATCATCCCTGCCAGAGCTGGTTTATCCCTCCGTTTCATAGCAATAAATGGGCAAAGCAATTGCTGCTGATTGCAGCAATTGGCAGGTAAATTGTAGATACTTCCTAGGGAAGAAAATCCCCAGGTCCTGATAGGATGTCTTCACCTGCATTTAAAAATACCTTAGTGCTACAGTAGTCTCAGAATCAAACTGTAAGCAGCTTCGGAGAACATATATAATATAATCTTGTTCATAAAGTGAACTATGCATTTTAAACATGTAAAACAGTGAACAGATTATACCTTTGTCTCAGATTCAGATTTTATTTAATGAGTCAAGGAAATATAGTTTTTAGAATAATCTCCTTTTAATACCTGGTTTGGTGCAGCAAGCTGACAGCATGCAACTAAGCTTCCGGATGCTGTCCATCCACAGGAATTGCAGTCATCCCTGTAGAGCATCAGTCTTCCAGCACAGTTTCTCTCCACTGGCCCCCTGGTGACAGGAATCTCAAGGCAGCCCTCAATTAGTCTCACTTCCTTCTTTGTAGATGAAGATAAGACTTAGAGAAAATTTTGGCAAACTAATTTTGACAAATAAATTTTGAAAATGAAATGCTATATGAAAGCTAGTCACAAACAAAAAATGAAAAACAAAAACTAAGCAAAAAACCCCCAAAACTTATTACTAAAGAAGTTGATTTGTCAGAATTTTTCAATGTTTAAAAATAATTTCCTGAAGTGATTTTAATCTAACTAATAGCAGAGAAGTTGATTGCAATTTCTGCAAGATTTTGGTTTTACTAAAGCATTAGAGTTTAATTTGAAATACACTGTCAGTGAAATCTTTCCAATAAGCTTTACTTTCTCTTTTTCAGACATGTCTGATTCTCCTGATTAACAACCAAGAATACACAAAGTTTTCATGTGCTTTGAGTCTAAAATTAGATTGACATGCTAATGTGTTCATTAGGCTGATTCTCCAGTGCACTAGAAAGAAATATGAAGCCTAGTCTGATTTCCACTCTTTGTTATGAGCTCTTGGGCCATTTCTTCACTGCAGGACCAGTTTGCAAAAAAATTCTAATCAGGCTGTTTAGGAAATGACTTACTCCATTAGGAAGTAATCTCCTTTACCTTCTTTCTTTCTTCCAAAGGAAAATGGCAACAGTGTTCACCTTGATCCATAGCAAGCAATGAAGAGAGTGACAGGGGTGTCCCATGAAACAGGGAGATGGACAGATCTGCCCTAGGTCAAAAATGCTACTTTACTTGTAGTATGAAGACCAAATTAGTCTGTAGAGGATATCGCAAGAGAATGAGTATGCAGTAATGTGGTGCTAACTTTGAAGGTGTTACATATCAATTGGAATAATAGCCTTTGCGATTCATAGTAGAGTTTGGACTTCAGTGTCTAAGTAGAATTTAAAGCTGTAAAAATATAGGAAGGTTAAAATAAGCAACAGCATATTAAACCTCTGCATAACATTTGACTGTGTAAATATCCCAGTACATTAAATAAAGTTATTTGTAAACCATCCAATTCTAACACATTCACTGAAGTACCCTTCTGGTAAAAGCATTTATTTGTATTTCAATGAACCGCATAATTCAGTTTAGTAATACAAAGCATAATAACATTCAAATCCTTTCTTTCTTCTTCACAGAATCACAGAATCATTTAATCCTACTCCCCTTCTAAAACAGGTTCCCTACAACAGGTTGCACAGGTAGGCGTCCGGATGAGTCTTGCATGTCTCCAATCTAAATGTGTACGGCTGGTTTAAAAAATACTAATATATACGAAGGACTATATTTTCATTCATATGAAGTCAGAGAAAGAGGAGAATATTATTTCTGGGCCAGGTAAGGAAGATGCCATGTATATATTCATTTAGTCTTTGCTGTTGACATTTATAGTAGTTTTCTGGAATTTCCCTTTTTTAATCAGCTGTTCTTTATCAACGATCACGCTGAAGAGCAATCTGCCTGTTACCCTGTTCTGAACAACATCTTAAAATGTTGCTTGCAATTTCATTTGAATTATGTTTATTGCATCTTTAGTTTCTGGCAATCTGTATGCTACTTCCTTATATAACAGTTATAATGGAAACTGACCCAGGAGAAATGCATTTGAATATATTCTTTCTTGACAAAAGAGGGTTGACAGCTGATAGTATTGTCTGATCTTGAAATGATAATTTTGAGTATTCTGGTAATGGCCCTCAGTGGCAGATGAAATTTGATTTCCAGTTTTCTCTATATATTTAACAAAACTATACCTATTATAATGCTACTGTATCAATACACAAATAGAAGTAACGAGCTCACCATACTTCCTGGAGTTTACAGCTCCACCTCTCTGCCTGATCTTGGTCTGAAAGATGAAGGACTCCTTTTTCTTTTTCTGAACAGGCCCTTAGTGCTGAAAATGGATCATCTGGTAGCTCTCTCAAGACACTAAAGTTTTTATTTAGCACATTACCTGAACCTCACTCCAAATGTTAAATGGATACACCCTCCAAATGTTAAATGATACAGTAGGATTTAGGAGACACTGAGTAGGAAAGCTTCTCAAAGTATCCGTTCTTACCTTGTTTTCAGTGTCCTTTGGATGATGATAGATCTATTAGCTTTTGAGTTAGTAGAACAATGCATTTGGAAAACATGACTTTCATCATTGAATGCTTGTAATTTTCTTGAATTTACTTGCTTGAATGCAAATTTCATTCAAGGCATTTGGTGCTTAATGTCAGAATAATAAAAGGATTTAGGAAATATCGGGTATTTGTAAAAATGCAAGATTGACAGGGATTATCATTCCTTTCTATGAAATTATTTCCTGCACATGCCAAAATTTTGTATTTTTTTAAATACTAAAACTCAGTTGTTAGATTTTTATACTGAGAAGTCCAGTATAACAGTCCTTTGCAGCCAAAATTACTGCTTTGCACAGAAGTTTTCATATTTTTCTATATGATTAGCCATGGTGGCATTCTTCTGTATTACTAATGCATGGACATATTAAGAGAAAAACTGAGACTATGGTGATATTCTACCTAGACTCATAAAAGAAAAGAGTTATAATGAAGTAGGTAAGTTGCAAAAATGTAATTATGTAAAGAACAAAACACAAATCATTTATCTATATGGTCACTTTCTCCAGTCTATGAAGAGAAATTTCCTTCATTTTTGCTGGCTAAAATAGTCAATGGGGAGCAATACTAACATGCAAAAATTTCTTCCAGCAAAGGCATGTAGGACCTCTACCTTCTGCAGCTATGTTTTGCTCTCATGATCTTTCAGCATGGACACAAAAAGCATGAGGAAACTCTAAGATCCCAAAGGATGGCTTAAAAGATTTACTCCTACTTATAAGTCCTGCTGGACTCTGCACTAATGAAGATCACAAAGAAACAGATATTCAAAATGACCCTAACTCTTGCAGGATCTGCCTTCTTTATAACACAACCTTCAGTAGTGTACCAATATTTATTAGCTGTGTAACTAATAATGACAAAATAACTCAATACTGTGAACTTTTCTAAAGGTTATGGTGGGATTCATTAAACAGAGGGTAATGTCTTTTACTCATTACATCTCTGTGATTTGCTTGCTCCATCTACTTCAAATGGTATTGAAAAGTCTAACAATACATATAAGCCAGAACTAATACTGTTTTGACATTAAAAATACTGTACAAAGAATGATCATGATATTTGATGTGTAATTTAGCTTTGGTTATTCTTCTACAAGGATTTCTTTAGCCCCTGGAGGTTCATAATGCTTCAGGAAATGTGTCTTTTCATTTTATTAAGAAAATATACTGATGAATGCTCTGATGGAATAATATGTGCCTTGTGTCTTGTTAGCCTCAGGATGTCTTGAAGAAAATATCTATCTCAACGGGCACATTCCTGGGTGGCAAAGATAATTAACAACTGAATACATAAATCAACTAATAAACACACTACTGTAAGGAACAGCTTTATTTCTTATGTTGTTTTGTTATTGTTGTTTGTCTGTGTGCATGTGTGATTTTTATAAGTACTTGGAATTTTCAGCTTCAGGTGTGATATAGAAGAAAACTCTCTCTTATATACATTTTTAATGGGGCAATGGTCTCAATCCAGACGTTAATCTATGTCTTTAAGTAT
Organism: Gallus gallus; assembly: GCF_016699485.2. Classification (NCBI taxonomy): domain Eukaryota; kingdom Metazoa; phylum Chordata; class Aves; order Galliformes; family Phasianidae; genus Gallus; species Gallus gallus. The sequence goes on from NC_052533.1 coordinate 81,769,940, forward strand.
TGCTTTGGCAATCCTACCCAGAAAGATTATTTAATAAATGTAATACTATTCAATTAGTAATCTTTCAGGTCTATATAACCACCTCACAGTCATCACTGACATCTTTCTCTGACTTCTTTTGTAGTCTTATTCCACTCTTCCAACTCAGTTCTCCTATGCAGATGGATGCGAACTTAATCTGCCTACACTGGATGGACAAAAACTCAGTCTGAGATGAAGAAACATATTAATAAAGCTCAGGTGCCAGTCAGAGGTGATGGATATCAGTCAGCTTGTGGTGTGGACAGATGTCAGCTCATATCTGTATGCAAAATGACAGCTGGTCCCAAATTTATAGAACATACCTTTTCTTTTAATTTATGCTATTCATCAAAGTCTTGGTTTTCCATTTTAAAGTTTGATACTTCTTTTTTGCCTTTCAGTTATCCCTGTGTATATGTCTACATAATACTGAAAATACACTAACAGAAGCCTGGAAAAGATCTTACCAGAGAGACCTGGACAGACTTGTGCAGTGGGCCCAGGTGAAGTTTATGAGGTTCAAAAAAGCCAAGTGCAATGTATTGCAGCTGGGTCATGGCAACCTCCACTATCAGTACATGTTGGGAGATGAAAGGATAGAGCACAGCCCTACCTAAAAGGACTTGGAGGTAATGGTGGGTGGCAAGATGGACATGAGCCAGCAAGATACCCTCTCAGACTGGAAAGCCAACTGTATGCAGGGCTGTATCAAAAAAAGTGTGATCAGAAGGAAGAGAGAGGTAATCCTGCCCCTCTACTCTGTTCTGGTGAGAACTCACCTGGAGTACTAGATCCAGATGTGGTGTCCTCAGAAGAGGAGCAGTGTTGACCTGTTGGAGTGCATCCAGAGGAGGGCCACAAAAATAATCCAAGGGATAGAATACCTCTCTTATGAGGACAGGCTGAGAGAGCTGGGGCTGTCCAGCCTTGAGAAGGCTCTGGGTGACCTGACAGTGACTCCCTTTAACTAAAGGTGACCTACAAGAGGAAAGAGGACAGATTCTTTAGCAGAGTCTGCTGTGATAGTACAAGGGGAAATGATTTTAAACTAAAGGAAAGGAGATTAAAATTGGGTATAACAAAGATATTTTTTTTATGATAAAGGTGGTGAGATACAGGAACAGGTTGCCCAGCAAGGTGGTGTATGCCCTGTCCATGGAGACATTCAAGGTGAGGCTGGATGTGGCTCTGAGCAACCTGATCTAGCTGTAGATGTCCCTACAGGAGTAGAGTAGTTGCAGAGGACTTGAACTAAATGATCTTTAAGGGTCCCTTTCAAAATAAATAAATAATTATATGATTCTAAGTAATTCTGCAGAATCAGTTATAATTAGCGCATAACCGTTGTAGAGCAAACATTTCCAAAGAATATCCATTATCTTGCAGTTTACTTGCAAAATTTTGCTGTGGGTATATGAGTATTTCTGACAAAACATAAAGGGTAGCTCTGAAATTAATATTTCCTATTTTTTCATGTTGGCCCAAAATATCAGAGGTGGATGTTGGTGGTATGGCAGTAGAAACTTAACCTTCCCACCAATATCACATGGCACTTTCTTGCTATGTGACAGATGGCAGCAGAGGGGGAGTTGGGTAAAATGGCATCTGACATGGAAATGTGAACACAGATGTGTAATTGAATTCCTACGTACGGAAAAAAATTGCACCCATTAATATTCATTGATGCTTATTGAATGTCTATGAAAACCAAAGAATGGATATGAGTACAGCGAGGCAGAAGGTAATGTATTTCAACAGTGGCAGTACCAGCTTGAAAGACAAGTCTTGTTCTGGATGGCCATGCAGATTTTTATTTGCACAGCATGTAGGCTCTTGTTTGTTGCTGGTGAAAATGAATAGATAATGGTGGGGACTATGTTGAAAAGCAATGTATTGCAGCTGATAATTTGTTCTGTCAAATAATAATATTGTGTTCTTTGTATCTGTTGTATTTTCCATAGAAACAAATAGGAGGCATTATTTTTGGAGCAACCCGTGTACTGAGTTTTCAACGATCTATTTTCTAGTATCTGTCATTTCAATCATAGACCACAACTGAGGTTTCTGAGGAGACAGTGTTTAACAGTCTAAAGAAATTATTATTTAAGGTTCTTTCCATTAGATATTCCAGGTAGTTTTAAAATGCTTATACAATAAACATCTCCCTCATACAGCAAAGAAAATAAAGAAACAAACAAGAACAACAGCAACAAAAAGCTGCAGTCAAGGTTTTGACCCAAAATCTGAGGGCAGACATTTTAGAATTATGGTTTAGATAGGTTATGGGAATTTTTCAAACCCCATTGGATACAGTTTTCACACTTCATTAGAGTACAGCAAAAATGCTACTTGGTGAATCATTAGGTTGTCTGGAAAAAGTAATACTTATTGTATCTGGAGGATTTAGATGACAACGTATTTGCTGAAACTTATTTGGAAATAAATAGCTTTATTTATTTGCTAAATTGTTACTGTTGCTAGCAGACTCAAATGTGCATAAGCTACTCATCCAGCAGTACAAATAAACAGGTAGATTCTGAATATGTATCACAGTATCTTCTTGTGGCCTTGTGACTATCTGTTAACTGGAATATTTTCTAAAATGAAAAATAATAATGAAAATTACAATAATGAAAGTAATTGATATATCTTTCCAGGATATAAAAATATAATTAATCACATTATTAATGATCTGTACCACATAAAATAACAAAATATAATATTTTTAGGTTTTAGAGATATCTCATCAATTATGGAATCTGGTGAGGGAGAATTTTTGTGCTTGATAAGGAAAGGAAATACTATATGAAGGCTGTGATAGGTGAAGAAGAGGATAGGAAAAAAAAGAATAAAGTCTGATGGGTGTGTTTTCTGTTTGTCTTTTATTGAATAAAGTGTATAATATATTGAAATGTCTCACTCTCTGACTGACACTGGCACCCTTGGGTTAAAGGCCACATGGAAGAAGAAGGATCCATATTGATGCGAAATACTTTTCAGGATGTTACCAGTAACATATTGCATTGCAGCTCAGCTACAAAAGTTAAGATACAGAGCAGGGAAGTGCAGGATGAAGAAAGAAAGAAAAAGCCAAGAGGGCAAGTAATGACAAGGTAATAACTTACAAAGGTTAAAGGTAAAGCTTATTTGAGAGTTGATGTGAAGAAAACTTCTCCACAGTTTGAAACATTCAGCTGAAGAAAGCGACCCACCTCCTGGTCAGAAAAAGCAAAAGAGCAGAGCAGAAATATGGCAGTGAAAATATTACAAATGTGTATAGCTGATTATTATCAAGTCAGCTGAGTCACAGTCTCTTTTAAAATATTTTGACTTCCTGTACATGAAAAAATTAATTGAATTACATTCATTAAACATGGAGAAAACTCATAGGAACTATCACTTCACTGAGCAAAGAAAAATACAATGGTCAAATAAATGCTTAACACATAAGGGAAGTCACACTTGATCTCTCTGTTCTTTTCAGAGAAGGAAGGGGCAAGTCTTGAGATTTAGCAGTGAACATGTTACATATACATTGTTATGTTGTATATGTATATATTATATGTTATAGATACATACGTATACATATATATAATGTATTAAATTAATATTTTTCACTGTTGAGCAACATGAATAATAAACCGTATCTTCACAGTAATAATAATTTCAAAAGGTTTTAATAGATTTCATGTACCTCTTCATATAAAAGACAATCTGAGATCCTCAAATGAGGAAATGAATGCTATCTACTGTTCATACAGAGAATTACTATTATTCAGGAAACAGTTTGTGTTTAGTAAATACATATTTACAGGATAATAGATGTATCTGGTAAATAATACATCATATGTTAATATAATTAACTTCCATCATTCATTTCTAAATTAGCTAAATATGTATTTAATAAACAAATTTATGAAAAGGGCTTAATCACCCATGGGCAAAAGGAAGATTTAAATTGAAACAATAGGATACATAATGTCTTCTTGTCAAAACAAAACCAAACAAAATCCAACTTAACAATCTTCTTATTAAAGGAACTGTCACTTATGTGCGCACAGAAAGAATGAAAAAATCCTTAGGTTTATGGTGCTACAATGAGTGAGGATATCAATGAAAGTATAAAAAATATGTAAGGATCAGAAAGATTCCTAGGATCAAACTTACTATCTAAGGTAAATGCAAAGCATGGCTACCTGCTATTTCACTCCAATTATTGGAAGAAATAGTTTGACATATATATACGTGGAGAGAGACTAAGGCAGCAAACAAGGTCAAATACTGTCCAGTACATTTATTGCAAACTCAAGGCAGCTGAGGAATGTGAGGAAGATGGGGAAGTTAGCAATAGTAAAGAGAGAAATCCTAGTAAATGGTTTATAAAGTGGGGATAGTCACCACCAGGGTTCCAACAATATCTCATTGGTTCACAGGGGGGCAGAAAGTCAGTCAGTGTTGTCTTGTTAACCTGCATGGCTGCAGTTTGGTGGAGGTGGTACCTATTCTACATTGGAACTCTTTAGGTTTTTATCCTCTTTATATCATCTTTTTGGTTGCCAGGGGCAGCAGTTAGTAGTCAGGGGCACTTCTATTTGGTTTGTCAGGACTTGCTTCTGTTGTCAGGGGCATTTATGTTTTGTTTGTCAGGTGCAACATCATGTCCACAGTGCATGTCTCTAATGTTTATTAATTGACTGTTGATCACCGATTGTCACATGCTGGGCTGCTAGGTAAGTGCATTGACTGCATGGTAGTCCTATCCTCTGAGACAACTCCTATAGGTCAGCTTGAATGCTCAAAAGCAGCAACAGACAAAAATGATTTCTCCTGGTTAACAAGACACATGTCTCTTTTACTACTGTGATGATGGTAAATATTAACTCCAAAAGCTTGCCAAGAAAGTTACGTTTCAGGTGGGTGCCACAGAAGAAGCTTTGAGCCAAAAATTTTTCCAGCTTCTCACACCTGCCTTTACCTCTTTTTTGTCACAGGTGATCCAAGCAATTTTATGTATACTGCATATGTACTACATATATGTATTATGTATAGAAAGATGCAATATAACAGCATAAATATCAATTACATTACTAATGGTTCATCATTAGTTCATTAAGTTAATTTTTAATATAAAACATTGATTGAAATATAGAAAGCAAGTCAATCTACTTTCTGGTAAAGTAACAAGCAGATTATTGTTATTATTTTTTTTTTTTTTCTTTTTGAGGGACCAAGATGGAAATCAGCTCACAAAAAACAATAGAATTGTGTAGTATAGTGGAAATATCTAGACGTTCCGGAAATATCACTTACTTTGGTGACATTGTTTAAAAACACAATAAGCCACTCTACAAAATGCATAGTTCTTCTTAAATATGATTTCAGGTTAGAGCACTGTGGAATGCAAATTCTATTTAACTGTAAAATTAAGACCTGGGACGTAGAAAATCATTTAAAACACAATCATTTTATTATAGCATTAAATATTACCTCTTGGATTGAAAAAAAAAAAAGTGTATTTCTTTAAACAATATGTCTTGGATTATTTATTTTTATTTTACAGGTTACTGTATTTGCTTTTGCTTTATAGAAAAAAAAAAATCTGACATGACAGGACCTGTCATCTTGGTGAAGAGAGCTGGAAATGAAAAGCATCGGGCCAGTTAATACAGTTACTTGAAAAGGCAAAACAGACAGCTTTCTGCTGGTATGTGGAAGAAGAAGGAGCAGATGGAAGCCTGTTGTAAGGGAGTAGGAGGGAAATAGCTCTAGATGAGCATACAAATTGCTTCAGCGTTCCAAGGATTAATGGCAGGTAGGGCAGATATCTGAGATATCTGAGGGACATCATCTGTGGGCATGGTGTTGATGGGGTGGTGGTTGAATCTGGTAATCTTAGAGGTCTTCTCCAATGATTTAATGATTCAGTGATTCTGGAGAGCTGAAGTGGTGGCTACGCCGTACTGACTCTCAGTACATAGTGGTTTCAGTTAAGGCCAATACACATTTCTGCTTGTGCAGAATGCAACAAACCCCATGCATAAAATGAGCCTAAGTGTCATCCACATTTGTTGCCCAATGAATAATCCTATTAATACAGTGGTTCTGCTTGTAGAGGTCATCCATGTTACATGTAAGTACTTGGGATGCCAGCATCTCTTAGACTAAAATGTGCTGTGTGCACATGGAAGCAGAGAGTCATAAATGTAGTTTTGGCTCCATGGCTGGAAACTGTAATCATAGTTCTACCAGGGCCCAAGCAGATAGAATGAGACAGGAACCACTGCAAATCTAAAGCCCCTCACATTTTAAACCTGCTGTGGGAATGTTGGTTATATAAGTATAGGATTAAACCTTGTGCTCTAGCTTTCTGAGAGGGGAGTCACAGTTCTCTGTAGTGGGCTGGTGAGATTTAAGAGTAAGAGGAAAGCCATGGAGAAGATGGAAAAACAAAGGTGAATCTTGCTATTAACATGTTTTCCAGCATTTTGGATGAAGTGCCTTTGTGTAGGTCCCCAGTTTTAAAGTTAAGCAACTAGCTTCCACATATGCTCACTAAAGCTATATATGCTTCTGGATACCTTGTAAATAACCAATACCATCTGGATGGGGTGATCGGCAAGCATGAGGCCTACAGTCAGTGATGTTCACACATGATCACCATTGCTTGTATCTGTGGTTGAAGTCATATTCATGTCACTTCATCTCCATGCTCTCCAGATGATGTTAAATGTGGAAACGAGGAAGTTGTTACTGACCCAGTTCTGGCTCACTGGTGCATAGGGCACCTGGGCTGCAAGGAGAACAGCTTGCACTGACGTGTATTTCAGACATTCCATGGGCCTCCAGTGTCTATGTCAGTGGAGACAGAGTTTATGTTAACAAATTTTGGCAAAGTAGAGTGGTTTGAACAGTCGATTGAGTTGAACTGGGCAGAATTATACCCACCACAGAGCCTTGTTGCATTATACATTAATATCTTTGACTAGAGTACTCTGGATTCTGAGAAATAACAAAAAAAAAAAAAAAAAAAAAAAAAAAACCACATAAGATAAAAAAGTTGTTAGTAACTTTACAAGTTACTAAGAGCAAAGAGTTGAGGCATATCTCCCCAAAGTGACATTTTTTAATAGAAAGATTTATTTTTTTCTTCCCACTTTATAAATGCCAGTGTAGGTTTACTCATAAATGATTCTGCTCTAGGGAGCACTCATCACAGCAGCTCACTCCAGAACTTCCTTTTTTAGTCTATTTAGGGAATGTCCATGGGTATGTCCGAATGACTCCTGTGTCAGACTCAGATGATGACAGAAGCAACTTGGGTTTGATCCCAGATGCTGAGTAACTGGATTACAAGTATATCACTGAATCCACATCATTTACAGTTCAAAAGCTCATTAGAAACCTACATGGAGAGAAAACATATTACAGCATCAAAGCAATGTTCTAAACATGGCAGTCATAATGGAACTCTGAAGTCGTTGGATGTAAAAACAGCAACAACCAAATGAACAAGAAAAACACCACCACAACAATACTAACAGCTGTTCAGAACAATGCAAATCCCAGTAACTAGGGATCCAATACAATCTGACGTTCAGTATACTCTCCTGATGTGGGAATAAGGGACATAGAACTTTAAATTCCTGAGCATCTCCTGAGAAATGCTGCGTACTCAGTATTTATTGACATCTCTTAAAATATCTACTGATACACAAATCTGTAAAATCAATTTTCTAACAATGCAATATAATATAGCACAAGACGGTTTCTGTACTCTGCAGCCCTTTAAAGATGACATTTCCATCTTTCTTACTCCCATGAGTTCTGTCTCATTTTGTTCTGCACAAAATTATTCAGTAGAGAAAAGATTTATTTTTTCTCTGGGACAAAGGCAAATGGAATAACCATACTGTTAAAAACAACGAACACATTTAATTAACTTCATTGTGGCTAGGCATTTGACTTTTGATCTCTTATGCAACATATTTTGTCAAAAGAGAAGACTGAGTAAATACAGTGATCATTTCATAAATATAATTCTTGTCTGAGTAATGACAAAATTGGTCTTTAATTTGAGAGAAAATACATTATTATGAAGTGTATGCCTAGATGAAAGACTTTTTGTTTTTTGTGCTATGCAGATTATAATTTCCTTTTTTTTTTTAGTTTAGCCTTCTAGTTTGTAAATCCTGTTTAATGTTTCCTATACTATTCTTAAAAGATCACCTCTGAACTGACTGTTGCTGGATTTTATCTTCTTTAAAATTCTTTCCTTTTTTTTCTGTATATGCTTTGCTTTTGTTGCAATAAATCCTCACTGATGCCATGATTCCTTCCTTCTCTATGGCCATAGAAAAATCCTAAAGATCAATAATATATTTTATAATTACAATACAGCAAAGACTGTTTTTGTTTTTTCTGTTTATTTTGTATAAAAACTCTTTAGGTACTGTCATTCTTGTCCTTCTTTTGGTGGTTGTCAGCACAGGTAAGGAACTTAAGTCACAACATTCACTCATCAGAAAGCCAGGTCCTCTGTGTCCCCTATGGTCCAAGCAGAGACACTAATGCAGCTCCCAAGACATCTGCAAAGGGAATCTGCAGCCAGGGGAACAGGCTGCAGGGTGGGCCCAAGCTCTCTGTCAGTGTCTGACAGCGGCAGTGAGAACATCTGTGGGAGGCATACCAGGGAGAATTGCTGCTCAGCCTGGGAGGAAGTGGGAAGGCTGAGGGTCATCAGGTAACTGGAGAAGATGGACTGATGGAAGCATGCTTTGCCATCCCTGTGACAAGTGTGTCAGCCATGACACAAGAAATGAAGAATCCTCTCACCACCATGTAGAAGTAGAGAACCCAAGAGGCATGGAGAATGGCAGAAGGTTTTTGTTCCAGATTGCATGTGAATTCCCTCTGTGCCTATCTCATCCTCATTCAACATGTATGAGGCTCTGGAACTTGATAGACAGGCAAACCGAGGTGTAGATGAAGGTCTATTCAGGTTGGAGGCTTCACCTAGGGCTAGTCAGCCTACACCTAATATCATGAACACCTCCACCAAGAAAAAAGTGATGTTTTCTGAGGGAAAAAATGGCCTGATATGCCATCCAGACCCTACCCATGGGTAAGTCTGCTGCCTTGATTAAACCCAGGTAAAATTCATTACTAGAAAACTCTATTATCTATTATTGATTTTTCAGGTCTGCAGTGATGAAGAAGCAAAGAAAGTCAAAGGGCAATCAACTTGGGTCTTGGAGCAACTGTTTAAAGGACTAGGGGCAGAGGTAGTGTTTTCCTCTGTCCTTCTAGTATCAGGGAACAATACCGAAAAGAACAGGCAGATGCAGCTGATCCACATGTGACTCCAAGGATCCAAGGCACTGATAGAACTTCAAATGGTCTACAAAACACCAGGCTTCCTGGCATCTAATGGAATGCACCTTTTCCATAAGGATAAAGGAAATTTTAGTGCAGAATCTAGTGGGGTTAATTTATAAAGCTTTAAACTAGATTAGAAGGCGAGAAGACATAAAACCAGGCTCACTAGTGATAAGCTATGAGACAGCACATCCGAATTGGAGGGACTGAGTGCTAGTGTGATCCTTCAGTCTCTTCCAGAAGGTCGTATGTACAACAAAGCACATTTGAAACATTTCTACACTAATCCATGCAGTATGAAAACAAGCAACTGGAGCTACAAGACTTATGTCAATCCTGGAGCTACAATGCCATTGGCATAAATGTAAACAGAGTAGGTCTTATGGTAAAAGTCAAGACTGATGATTGTCTTGGCTGTAGCAACCATGAAAAGTAGTCAAGATGAAAATCTTTGGTGATAGGAGAAAAATGGCAAACAAAACTTCAACTTTGAGTACAGAGAGGGCAGATTTCAGGATGCTTTTCTCAGTTAAAAAGATCATCAGAGGAAACTGTTTTTGGCAGCACTGAGGTCCATCAGTGCTCATCACTTCTTAAGTGTCACCTCTTCAGAGCACAGGAACAAAAAATTCCAAAATATTGGAAGTCAGTCAGATGAGGCAGAAGGTCACTTTAGCTAGCATGGATTTTCTAGAGCTTTGGTGGATAACGGAAATGTATGGCCTCTGAAAATGAGGTCATGTTACACGGGAGGACTACAGAGATGCTGTTTGCCATTGCAAGGAGAAAACATGCAGCCAAAGATCAAGTAGAGTTGAAATTAAACTGATGAGGATGATCACCTAATAAACTGGGATGCAGTCAAATCAGAATAATGTCTTCTATGCCTCTGTCTTCAATTCTAATGATGAACTATGGGATCCTTGGAGCACTGAGTTAGAGGATTGTGATTGTGATAACGATAAAATCCTAGTCAACAACAACAACAAAAAAATGTGTGGGGTTTGCTACTCCAGCTGGATACATATAAATCTATGTGGCCCAACAGAGTTAACCTCAAGTTACTCAGAGATGGATTATGCCATTGCAAGAACTCTCTCAATTAGTTTTCAATGATTTAGAGAATCTGGAGAGGTTCCAGTCAACTGGAAACTTGCAAATGTGGTCCCAGTTTTCAAGAAGGGCAAGAAAGAAGATCCTAATAATTACAGGTCTGTCAGCATTATTTCTATGACTGGAAAATTATGGAGAAAATTACTGTGGGATTTCTAAAGAAGCATCTGAAAGACAAGGCAATCATTGACCACAGGTAATGTAGGTTCATGAGGGGAACACTTACCTAACAAACTTAATCACCTCTTATGACAAGGTGGTATGACAACAACTACCTTGTTGCCCAAGTGTAGCTGGTCAATGTTGTCTCTTTGGATATCAGGAAAGCTTTCAAAATACTGTTACTCACAGTATCCTCCTGGACAAAACGTCCAGTATACAGTTAGACAAAAACATAATAGAGTGGATAAACAGTAGACTGCTAAATCATACTCAGAGTAAGTTGTGTTATATCTGGCTGGCAGAAAGTTATTTCTGGGGTTCTGCAAGGCTCTGTTTTAGAGTTAGTTCTCTTCAATGTTTTCATCAAGGACTTGGGTGCCGGACTTGAAGTTATACTAAGTTTGGGGATGATATTAAATTGGGAGGACCTATTGACTCTCTTGAGGGTAGAGAGACCTTGCAGGGAGATCTTAAAAAATGTGAGGGTTGGACAGCAACAAACTGCAAGAGGTTTAACAAGTGTCTGTGCTGTACTACTGCAGTAAGGACAAGATGTATGTGGTGAAGCTGAGATCTCCTGGTTTGTTCAGCCCAGAGCAGAGGAGTTGAAGGGAGGCCTCATGGCCACTGCAAGCTCCTCACTAGGGCAGGGGAGGGGCAATGCTGAGCTCTGCTTTCTGGTGACAGCGACAGGGACTGAGGGAATGGCATGGAACTGCATTAGGGGAGGGGCAGCTAGGGGTTAGGGAAAGGTTCTGCACCAGAGGGTGATGGGCATGGAACAGGCTGTCCAGGGCAGTGTTCACAGTTCCAAACCTGTTGGAGTTCAAGAAGCATTTGGCCATACTCCCAGACATAGGGTCTGAATTTTGGATGGTCCTGTGCAAAGCCAAGAACTGGACTTGGTAATCTGTGTGTCTCAGTATACTTAATGATTCTATGAGTTGTTGGTAGTTTTTTTTGTCAACAAACACCTAGATATTACATTGTATTACTGCAACTTGTTAACCAATCTTTAAAAATTAAACAGTGGCAGAATTAATTCTAGATTTGTGTTAATAAACAGAACTATGGTAATATGTATTGTCTATTTTGTGGTGTATTTAATAAATGCTTTGTAGCATTATGCAATATGTTCTATCTGTGCACAGGAACTGCTGATTTAGACAAGAAAGTGCAGGATATTAGAAAGAGGCATTTGTTATTTTTACTGCTTCCTTCTCTCTATTAAAAAATGTATAAGTTTGTCCTACAGGCTGAAATCTTCATGTAGTTGCCATGCAATCTTCCCTGTGAGGTGAGAGAAGTGGTAGCTGCAGGAATAATTCACTGTTGGGTAACGATAAGGGCTTTTCAAGGAGTTCAGTAAATGTCAAACTGGATGTACATCTCTCTGCGTACTCTGCAGCTACTGGGGATCTGGTGTAACTCTTTTGCCTCATTCCTAGCACCTGTGGGTGGACATAACATTTTGAACACAGGACTACTATGCCATTGCTGTTGTATGTGGCACGCTCCTGCAGCATTAGTGGAAGGATGATAGAAAACATACATGTCAGACAGAAATGATCATTTTTCTTACTTCAAGAGAAGGACCTCCTTTACAAGACGGAATCTACAGACCGGAAGTATATAATGCTGAAGGTCTTGCACCCTGCAGAACACGTTTGACCTGAGCTAAACTGGTGCTTCTGGAAGAAGAACTGGTGTATACTGGAAGAATGACACAGTAATCCCTACTTAGTTCCTCAGTTCCTCACTAATCTCAACTCTGCTAATCAAATCCTGGTTTCTTCTTACTCAGTCAAAAATTATTATTCACTTTCAGATCTTATGTTGTCTGCTTTCTCAGTTTCTTTTCCTCATCTTGGTTATTTTCATTTTTTTTCTTTTCCTCTGCCTGTCCTCTTCAGCTTCAAAATCCCCTTCCAAACTCAGGAAGAGGAGTAATTGGTAAGTACTTCTAGGGAATTTTTCACTTCATATCGGAAATTTTCATATAAGTATGATAATACTGATGAAGAGACTCTTCCTTGTGACCAGATTGTTTCAGGTTACATTTTTTTCCATTTTCTATCTGCACAACTAACTTGTCACTGAAGTAGTCCTTTTGTGCAGTATCATCAGGAAATATAAAAATTTCCATTACACTTAGAGGGATTTCTCATGAAATAAATTACATCTTGGAGAAATGTAGTTGCAGCAATCTAGCCAAACTACCACCTCCAGGCAAGATGGGTAAGAACAAGTTCAGAGGTCATCAGTGAAACCTGTTATTATCGTATGAAAATTTTTGGTAAAAGCTGGAGGTGCCTATCTGCATTACAGAAAGAGTTCTAATGTTACTGAAATCTCCCAATTGTCTTTACAGTTACCTGCTAGACAAACCCCAGGGAAAAAATATAAAAAAACTAAACAAACAACAATAACAACAACAACAAAGGTACTATTTTTGTAATACGTCATTAAAAATACAATTTTAGATTTAAAAAAGTTTCTTATCTTGTTGCTATAACATTTATACCAAAGGGAGGTAGAAGGAGAAGGATAGAAAATATTTTGGTAGAGGAAACCTACTCGAAAAAAAAGTAAGTGAAGTCATATTTGGATGCACAAAGATGCAGAGTTTACAGGACAGTAGATGGGTTTTTCATATTGTTTCAAGAAATTTTAAGCTTGAAAATAAACACTCAGTGGAGATAATAAACAAGCATTCATTATTACACCAAGAACTTCTGTATACTATCTCTGTTCACTGTTTTGTTAAAGCTCCCTCTGATGTATGATGGAAAAGAAATATAACACCTTTTGAATGAGTTAATTCCACATTTCCCAAATTAGAAGAAAAAAAGACTACAGGCAGGTGAATAGTTTGAGTGATTTCACATTCAAAAATTATTTCTGAATTACTGATGATGAGAGGCTGATTCCTTTTAATTTAGTTTCTGTCAATAACAGTTATGAGTTTGTCTGCTGAAGAAGAGGAATAGTTCATGAATTCTTCTCTGTAAAAGAATAGATGTTAAACTCAAAATGTCTTCCAGTGAGGAAGAATAGTTTGGTTGTATTTTTCATAGCCTTCAGCACACTTTGCAATTAATACTTTATCACTACTTCCTTTTCATAAGTTTCTATCCCTCAGCTACTATAATTCAAATAGAAATAGTAAGACTGGGGGGAGGAAAAGGAATAAGAATGTAAAAGAAAAAACAGCAAAGAAACACAACAGTTAAGAGATTCAGAAAAATGTCAGCACATATGTAACTTCAGAACCTGTGGAGCTGGATGTTAACTGGTATGGGACAGTATGCTAATTAGTATATATATATTTTTTAAATCCTAATAGACTTCTCAATTAAGAAATTACACAAAATTGAAAAAGATATATTTTTTATAGAGTGGTTGTTTTGTTTTGTTTTGTTTTGTTTTGTTTTGTTTTGTTTTATTTTGTTTTGTTTTCAGACAAAACTCTGAGGAGTTTCTATCTTTCTGGGCAAGCCAAGAGATTCAATTGTAGGATCATCCTCACTAAAACAATTTACTCACAGCCAAGCAGAATTTTTATCCTTATATTCATATAAGCAGGTTCTAAGAAATGCTCTTTCCCAAGCATTAGATTAACAGTAGATTAACAAAAGATTAGAGGAAAGTATGTTGTCTACACCTTGTAAGATGCCTTGTTTCTTTCCCTTAACAATGTACTGAATTCAAAATAAAAATGACTTCTTTGGCATAGATGAACTACATTAATTTTTCCACTGAAAATATGTACCCTTTGGCATTCAGTATTTCTCAGGGTTAGCTTGCTAACTCCAAGTTAGAGCATTCACCCAAGTAAGCATTTCTATTTGTAGGTGGTGGCCTACAGACAATAAGAACTGAGCTTAAATGCTATGTGAGAATCTTATGTACACCTTAATGTTCTTTTTCCTGGGTTGGGAATGTCACTTTGTTCTGAGTACCTACTTATACCTGCTAGCGTAGCATGCTATACTGTAGAGACAACATATCATTGTAGAAATGGATATTTCTTCCACTTACACTGTAAATCTATGCTATGGGAGGTTAAACAATAAACAGGAAAATGACTGAGGCCTGAGCTTCACAAGCTGGACATGCAACCCTCAGGAGCACTCAAAGCTGGCAAGCAAGCATACCACAAAAGAAAAGCAAGGGGCCAGAACCTTGAAAGCACAGTGAACAAGTATGCGGTAAATTAGGAAAGGACATAATACAACTGCAAGCACATCTTGGACTATAGTGGAGATTGCTCCAGCCCCCTTCTACCACCCTTTACATGATAATTAGAAGTGAAAAGTACCATTCATCATACTGAATGAAGGTGTCTGGATTTCAGATTTCTGCATTTTGTCACCCAAAACCTCTTTGAAGAGCTGAGACCCAGTGAGTTGTATCTAGAGAACAATTTGTCTCATCCTAATGTAGAGACACACATTGCTCAAATAAACATCTTCATAGAGGAAATGTCTCAGGAAAAAAAAAAAAAAAAAAGGGCTGCATTCTGATTCATGTCACAAATCCAAATCTAGATTCTCTTTTAATTACTTCTAAACATTTAGGTTAGATTGAAGGTGAGATAAACACAATTACACCTTATACAACAAACTCCAGCTCTGAAGAAAGCATTCTTAAATCTTTTTCTTGAATCCTAGGGCTTCTTTGAATTGTTATGAATTACAATAGATTTCTGTGATCAGCAACATTTCCAAAGAAGAGGTAGAATATTCTGCACTGATAATTCTTGAGTCTCTCCAACAGCTATGGCCCACAGTAAAAGCCAGGGCCTAGGTCAGTGTCAGAGCAGGAAACAGTTCTGCAATAAGCATTTTCTAGATCTAAATAGACATCTCGCCGAAAAACTTTATGCCTAATTTCCACCGCTAGTGTGACAGAAAGACTTGTATCACCCACAGTATTAGAACAGTGTAATGTCAACTTCTTATCATATTCTTGTTCCCATGGGAAAAGTGATAAATATACTCCACTGTGCTTTGTTTACCTCATGACACTCTGCTTGTAGAAGTATTAAGCATTATCTTTGGTGTTACTGAAGAAAGATTCACAGATAATCCTTCAAATTTTACTATGAAATGTGTCATCAAATTTTAAAATACAGACTTCGGAATTATAACATGACACAACCTATCATTTATGAAAGATTTCTATTAAGGCAACATTTTTGTATCTTTACCAGAAGGCAATGTCATGCTACTTAGTATTGCTTTTGCTTTGTTTTTATTATTATTATCATCTACTTATTTCACAATTATACTGTTTGCATCTGAGACAACAGCTGTATTTAAAATGTCATATCCCTAGCAATTACTTTTAAGTATTTTAGGTTACCTTGAGGTTAAAAAAAACTTTCTTCTCTTAAGTAATGCATAATTACATATTGCTCAAAATGATTGATGGTTTGTTGAGTGCAGCATTACGAAATAATGCCCTGAATATTACAACAAAACAAGTTCCACTAAGTTTCAAGGTTTCAGGAGCTGTCACACAGATCAGTCATCTTGTATGGTAATCAAAAGGGCCTTCTAAAATGGTTTAAAAAATAATAATAATAAAAAAAGGCAAGCTTCTCTTGAAGAGTGGAGACAACTTGATCGCCATTACTGTGGGGGAGAGGCACTAAAATATCACAAGGGAAAATAATCTCAAGACTATTTAATTTTCTTCTACTTACTTTCTTCTTCTTGTACATTTTGATGTGGTCTCTAACTAAGTTCAGTTCTACAAAATTAATGTCCAAATGAGAAGGAAATCTGCATAGACAACAAATCCTTACAAAGTTGTCACTTCAGGATTTCTGCAAAGGGGAGAACTCTGAATATGTAACAGCTGCAAATGTGTGGTTGCACCTTTTCACCTCAGGGGTATATGAAAAAATCTTAATGGCCTCTTCTGGCCATAATCACTTTTTATCTTTTTAACTTTTCTTTATACTTGCTATGTTTTCAACAATGAACATGATAATACAAAGAGGAAATAGCAAGCTTATCTCGGATCAGACTAGGTGACTGACATCCCTTTTCATTATTTTTGTGCAAAGGTCATCCCAAATTCTCAAGCTTTGAGAAAGAAAGGATTTACTTCAGCAAATTCGTCTATTTTACTGTTTCTGCAGCTGACAATCTATTTCAGGCTAAATTCTGTGGTTGAAATACTCTCTGTGCATGGATATTCAAAATGATAAATTTTAGGTTTGATTGAACAAGATCAAACGTTTAAAGAATACATAAACTGAAACAAACAAACAAAAAAGCCATAAACAAACATAATGCAGGTCTTGTGCAATAACATTCACAGGTATTATTGAAAGGCTGGTGAAGATCTTCTGAGATACCAAGATGAGAATCATTTTGAAAGCTTACATTTGTAGCTTACAATGTTAGAAAGAAATTATTTATAATACTGTTACCTGAAGAAAAGCAGAGAGCGATTTGCATATTGGAATTCGGTGAAAATGACAGACAAAACTAGGTGACATTTCAGATCAACTTCAAAAAATGACATGTAAAATGAACATTTACACTCCTTGTACAGACAAGGAGCAAGCATGATAGTTTATTCAACTAAAGCTAAGCTAGAAGAGTCCATCAAAACTAACAGACCTGTGTTATTTTATTTGCATGCAGAAACAGCTATTCATTTAATGATACTCACTCACACAGAACTTTCAGAAACAAAAAACTAGATTAACTCCCTTGAGAAACGTAAAGAATTAACATCCACACCTGCTAATAAGAAGACAATACTATAATATATATTAAAAATCATGTATAAACAGAAATATATTACTAGAAAAAAGAGCTAGAAAAGAATTTCCAGTGTAACGCTTTTGACTTTTCTGGACAAAAAAGATCAATTTCACCATCAGAATGTGGCAGTTTTGATTATCTTGGTTCAGGACCAAGATAGAATAGAAATTTGGCCAACTTTTTGTCAATGACTAAAGAAATCACTTCAAGTTCCCATCTCAACAAAGTTTTCCAGACAAAGAAAATGGCTTGGCCATGGTACAAAGTCACGGAGCTAACCAGAAACAGGAGAAGATCTTAAACAAACAAACAAACAAACAAATAAAATTCATGAATTTGAACATATTGAAAAGGAGAAAAAAAGTCTTTCTCCGTTTCATCCCCTATTTTTCACTTGACTACTGTATTATACAGTGATTGAATTTGGTTTTTAAAGCAATGTATTACTTATTATCTGCTAAACTAGCTAAGCAGTGTACAGTGATCTCTATCTCTCCTAGTCTTTAACTAATGGGAAAGATGTTAGTGCGACAGGAACGTTTTTCTCTGAAGAAGTAGAGAGAGGATTCTGCCTTGGTGCTGGGAATCTTTGCTGATATGAAGATGTCATTTTTCTCTCTATTCACTCTAGACTGGGGAAGGGGCACTGCAGAATGGAAGCAGATGCAAGAGCCTTGTGTTAAGATGTTCGATATCTTTTTACAATAGATAGAATCTAACTCTACTGTGGGTGCTTTGATTTGTCAGATGGCTTTAAATTAGTTGCATTTCTGCATTACAATACAGCTACAGTGAGACAAAGTTAAACTGAGGGAGCAGAATTTCTCTGGTCATTGTATAGTAATTATTTTATATGCTTTGATTAGTGCACATTTTATTAATTTCACTGCTGTTGCCATAGATAATATTATTTTTAAGATACCAAGTGAATCTCTTCACTTCCAATCATAACTGTCATAACTTCAAGCCACACTGCAGCTTAGAACTACTTTACAGTATTATCCACTTTGTTATGCAATATATTGTGTTATTCTAACGATGTTTACAAAGCCATAGTGGAGCAGCGGGGTGCAATCACTGTGACAGTACAACACACCAGCCAATCTACCACACTGGAGAACAGATCTTACACAGGTACTTTCAGGCCAGTGACAGCTTTCCTGTGGTTTGTGGCTGCTGCAGGTGTTCAGCAGCTGAGATGTACCACTGGACAGTGTTGTCATTTTGTAATCAAAGTGCACAAATATCTATTACAGCATTTCTATTTGGCAACAAGCAGTGTCTTCCAGGGAGATAATAGGTGTGATTATTTGCACAAATGTACTTATTGCCAGACTTATTGTCAATACTTTCAAAATTTAGGTGAAAATATTATTGCAGATATTTAATGATTTTCCTATCAGGAATGAAAGGTATGATTTTATAATCAGGATGAAACTCGTTTGAAGCAATGCCAGCAGTCTTCACAGCCAAAATCTGACTTTGCACTCTGAAAGAATACGAAAGAAAACTTTAGAAAGTAATATAATATTGCTGATTACATGTCTTTATTTATAATGAGGCAGTGCACTGAGGTCTCCAGAGGGGTGTAAATCTTTTAAACATGGATAAGTTTGATCATGATAGAAAATGGATGAATAAGCAAAGTTAAAACTGATAATTATGGTTGCCTGATCACACTACTCATTTGATTTTGGCCGTGCTCCTAACTATTTCTAAGTCCCTTCCATCAGCTTTAAATCTACCAACATAACTGTTTTTAAACATTGTTTTTAAAACCAGCTTTAAATCTCCTATCACAAATCACCTGATTTATTGAGAACTTCACAAGGCACATTGATCTAGATGCCTAGAATTTGCAAAGGTTTCTTCCACATTTGCAGCCAGATGAAAAAATTCATTTGTATATTTTGTTCCTTTCTTAGTTTAAGAAGTCCTCCACCTCTATCAGAAAAAAATAAATAATTATAATAAAAATACTTACCGCTGTTTCAGGATATGTGAAGCTGTTATATTTATCTCTTCTTTCTTCCTATGAATGCTGCTACAAGAATGAATGAAATGTCATTGTTTTTCCGTTGTTTCACTGAAAATTCTTTTCACAGGTTCCATTCCCAGAAGGCTTGTTGGATACTATTACAAATATTAGTATTCAAAGTATATTTTAATTTTGCTCTCACTGAGTGTCCTTGCATGCAGAGCAGAAGTTTGTTAGTAGAACCAAAATTGCCTTGAGAATCAGCTACATACTGTGTTTCTTGTGACATTTTTTTCAGAGTGGCTTCATGGCCTTAAAAGATCTTCAAAGGGACACTATATATTCTCTGGTGATGTCACACTATTGTACAAACAAATTTTGATGTTCAGTTTGTTTGACATGGCAAAAGCCTGGGAGCTGATGTTAGAATTAAGAATATTTAATGATCTTTAAAAACTCTAAATATTGTTAATTCAAATTATTTTTATTTCAAATTTATGATTAAATAGAGAAATGATTTTAAGCACGAGTAGTTCTTGCTGAATAGATTAAAATCACTTTACAGTATTTAAATGCTTAAATATCTTTATGAATTAGGGCCTAAATTTACTGCTGATGTATATGTCCTTTTCGTTATGTCTATGTTTTAAGACTGTATCTTTCTTTGATGAGCACCAAGTTGTGACTCCAGTCTGGCACACATTTTGGCAACAAAACTTTTCAATTTAAGCTGACGATTCTTAGTCAATTGTAATCAAAATATTGAAGTTATTTTGTTTTAAAATTTCAAGGCTGAGATTTAAATATACTAAAAATAGCCTTGTGAATGATATCCAAGTACTGTGAACCAGCATTTATCTAATCTCATCATTTGTGGTTTACTTCCTGATCATATGCTCTTTTAATCAGCAAACATAAGGAATAGTCAATAGAAATGTGAATGTGGTGGAGTAAACAAATCAACAGCTGGATTTTCTTCATAGTAAATCGTGGTGCAGGCCCACAAGACATTTACTAGCAAAATGTTCTGTTGGTTTCACTTTATTCCTTACTCTGTGATAAGCAGTAGGAAAACAACCACAAAGAACACAAAAACTTGCAATAACATACAAAGTAGATTTTGTCTTGTGCTAAAAGATTTTCAGTTTGCAAAATTCTGAATTCCTGTTCACATGTATCAAGCATGAAAAAGTTAAGGTAAGTAGATGTGAATGTCAGATTTCTAAGGCTGATGTTTGTACAAAAGTGACACAACAAATACCATAATACCTGTTCAATACAATGAGAGATAACAGTGCCCATGAGTGCATTTATATCTAAATTTGACTAAGTGGAATTAATTGAATTTTTCTTTTCCTCTTTTTAACTCACACTACTCTAACTCAAGTTTAGATGTAATATTAATTATGTATCCATTAATTAATTTATTTAATTATATTGTAGTTGAACGAAATTTTAGGGGAAAAATGTTATCCCTACTCTTTGAGACTTTTAGTGTCGTTCCTTTACAGCACCAGGCTCAACGCTAAACAATTGACTGCAATCAAAATTTGGTAGCATGCTAAGGATAAGTTTTGGAATCATACAAAACAGAAGAAAATGTTAGTTCTTGTTTTCAGTGCTATGTGTGAAGGATATTTTCCCTTTTTTCAGCAGCCTGTCACCCTAAATAAACAAAATCTATCAGCATAACAAATGAAGAAATGAATATAAAAAGGATAAATGACCACCATTTTCCAGGGATAATTATTTTTAAAGATAACATTGGTGGTATTTCTTTATGAAATTGATGCATATTTTTTATAAACAACAAAGAAATTTTGATATGAAATTACCAGCTGCATATAACTATTACTGAAATTATGGAATTATGTATCTCATTGTGAGGTCAGAAATGTTTGACATTCAAATGCATCATAAGCTGCCATTATGTGTTATGAAAATAAATAAAAAACTGGCTGTCAAACTGAAAATTTATGTGTTTTCTTTCCCCCTCATTTACAATGGTTTTCATATATGAGTTTGAAAAATATAAGACTGAAATTTACCCTTTCCCTTGGGGTTTTTCTTGAGCTGTAATATTATGAGTGGCTGGAAAAAAAATTACAAAACTGGGTTTCAATCATGCAAAGGATGTATAAAACAACTCATAGTTGTTTGAAATTTAGGAATTCTGTGGTACTTCGTGAGAAGGTAGTACATAGAAAGTAAAAAGGAAAGCATAGAGTCATAGTTCATATATTTGAAGGAGTCGAATGTCAGAAAGACAATGAAAGAAAGGTATAAATAGTAACTGCTCGAGCTATCATTGACAGCACAAACTTGCCTACTATAGGGAACCTGCTTTAACAGAAGAGTTGGACTAAAGGATATCCAGAGATATCTCACAGATCTTATGATTCTGTGATATTGTGAAACTGTCAAAAGCAAAAGCACATAATAATGGGCAAAACTATAGATTTAAACAATTGACTTCTGAGTAAATCAGGTCTTCATAAGTATAATCAGAACCTCCAAACCCACTCTTGGCCCTCAACATTGCATGTGAGACTTCTTTTCCTGCAAAGATAAAGTTATTTTGTAATGTGCCTCTGAATGAGCAGCTACCCTTCCAGGCTCCAGAGACAGCTAAGTTAAAGTTGTTTCGTACATAGGTTAAAAGCAGAAGTGAAGATGCACAGGTGGAAGGCACAAGGAGTTATGAGCATGCAGGAAGAGAAAGAATGTAAGAATGGCTGTACTAAATCAGACCAAAAATCCATTTAGGCCAGTGTCGCCAGCAAGGACTGACATCATGTCTAAGGAACAGCAGAATAGAACAAGTTTATAGCAATACCGTTTCATTATATTGTCACAACCCTCCAAGGGCTTAAAGCTCAGGGATTTCCTAACCCAAAGATGACAGCTTGGCATTTAAGAAAATTAAAGTAGTTAAACCGGTGTGGATATTTGAGCTCTGAATATTTACCTAGGGAATTACAAAACAATTGTAATTAAGATAAAAAAATTAGCACTTTTTTCTTTTTTTTTCTTTTTCTTTTTTTTTTTTTCCCTGTAGATAATGTTCCGAACAACTGCAGATCTACCTGCTTAAAACTATCCATTCACAAGAATGACTTCAGGAAAGATGTATTATAAATATATGACAATTACATATGTAGAGAGGTCACTCTGAAAGTAATGTCTTTTATTTATCTCCATGGAAACTAAAACAAAGAGCACAATAACTATATATGATAGAAAAAGATCTCAGTTACCAAGCATTGTTTCTGAACAATGTCAACACTATTAGCTATGTGTTTTTGCCAACACTGAACAAGAAACTCTTGAAACTCTGTTGTGATTACATTGCTATTGCTACTTTCTTATACCAAGGACCAGCAGAAATACAGCAAATTTCACCTGTAAAGTATATATTTCTATGCCTTTAAAATTTTTTTTTTTCTGATTTAACTTTAATGATATTGTTACATACATCCTTTTTGTCTGGTGAAAGAATTAGAGGTCTGCTTTGGTAAAATCATTAAGTATTTATTTGCTAAACCAGAGTGGCATGGGTTAGTTTAAAAATAATAAATTTAAAAAAGAAAAAAAAATGATACCAGAAATGTTTAGATACTTTAAAATAATAAAGTACAGAAAGATGTAAATGTAATTTCCTTTTTTTTTTTTTTTTTTTTTTTTTTTTACTATTATATACTGTAAATTACAGAAATAAAATTTTATTAACCAAATTATTCATCAGGACATTACTTTAATTCCCTTCAGTAATGTGCCTAGAAAAAAAATCAAACAAACAAAAGCCCTGCCAATATTCCTTGTGGCAGTGCCAGCTTCAATTTCTAACCATCATGGTGTTCCCAAAATAATAGCCGTTGACTCTGGATTTCCTATGACCTCTTCTAAGAATCTCCAGTTCTATGCATAAATGCATAAAAACAGTGAGTTTTTCTACATAAAAAACGAACAAACAAACAAACAAAAACCAAAAAGAACCAAAATCAAGTTTAAATAAATAAACAAGAAAAGAATACAACTGATTCTTTTATTCAACATTTATGTAAGGAAAAGTCTACAGCCACATTGTACTCATTAGCCAGAGTAATCTTATTAACCCATGAAAAGTTGACATTATACATGAAAATAACTTGTTCTCATCCATCTTAACTGCAAAGCTGAGATGACATTCATATAGCTTTTCAGACCCTTCAGTGTCTAGCTGTTTTAAGAATCTTGATTTCTTGTGAAGACTGTCAAGAGTAATATTTCCATAGAGGACTCTTATAACTACACAACTAAAGTCTAGAGGATTCTAAGAAGCCGTAATTTACATGAGGAAGAATGCAAGCTGTAAATTAATTATAGAACAAAAACATTAACTTTCACCTAATTTTCAGCATCTGGTTTCTCCTGGACAAATTCCTCAGGTTGTTTTTCCAAGAAATAGAGAATCTTACTTTGAAGTGATATTTGTAGTAGCAAAATAACATTTTTCCTACCAGTGATTTTATTTTTTTACAGCCACTGACATTTATTCCACTTCAAAATCTAGTCTAGGGATAAACGTATGGGTGTTTTGAGGCAGTCTTCATGGTCCAGTCCTTCTCTCACTGATAAAACTGTTGATACAAGATTATTCTATTGTCTTGTTTATGTATGATAACCACCTTTCAGAAATGTGGCACTGCAATAACACATCACAAACAGATGTACCAGACAAACTCCATATAGATATATCTAGTTCACTCGGAAAGGAAAATCTACATACAAAGACATGAAAAAAAATTGTTCTAGTAATTTCATGGCTCAAGCAATGATCATGTCAAGTACAGGAAAATTGCTTCGATGGTTAGGATTATCATTCTGCATAAAAATCTATATGTCTTTTCCTTCCTTCCTTCCTTCCTTCCTTCCTTCCTTCCTTCCTTCCTTCCTTCCTGTCTTTCTTTCTGTCTGTCTTTCTCTTTAAGACTAGCAAAATAGGAAAATGAGAAAATAAGTGCAATATACCAACTCTTCTTTCACTATTTTGTTGTAATTTTGTACATGAATATCAGCTTGCAAAGAAAATCAGAAGCAGGCCCAAGAGCACTGGAAATGTATAACTGTTTCCTTAGAAGTGGACATGTGGTCTAAAGGAATTTTCCATAGAACATTTCTTTCAGTGCAATC
This sequence comes from Gallus gallus, assembly GCF_016699485.2. NCBI lineage: Eukaryota > Metazoa > Chordata > Aves > Galliformes > Phasianidae > Gallus > Gallus gallus. The sequence continues at coordinate 81,794,546 of NC_052533.1, forward strand.
CTGGCTGTAGTTTTACTTTGTTAATAACCAGAGTAAGGTCTGTTACTGTTTTCAGTGGCTATGAGTTCTTCCCAGTTTTTTGATGCTAGTCTGTAAAATACTGATGAACACAATCAAAGATTCATTGTTGTTTAGCCCATTTTTTTGGGGCTTGAATTTTCTGCTTCAGAATATTTAGTCAGAGCATTATATTCAGTGTGTATTAGATGAGCACTTTTATTAGTACTTAGTGATTGAGCCTTCTATTTGATTCACAACAGCTAACCTGTTATCTAGGCTTAGAGGAAAATAAGGTTACTTACTATATCATTCTTGCTCCACTGTCATAATAACTTAGACACTCCTGTAAGAAATTCTTGTGCTCTTGTAAAAACAGGTTTTCATTAAAGGTTAAATGCCTCTTTTCCTGGCACATTTTCTATAAGAAGAGTTTTACATTGGCTTAATCACTCTAGTTCAGATTTACAAGGAAAGCTTAGGCAGGTGTCTTGGGAGAAAAATTTCTAAAAATACGCTTGCAGAAATGTTGTGCTAAGTGTTGAAAATTGGTTAAATTACATGCAGTAGGTGGGGGCACGTAATTCTGTTTGCTTCTCTTCTAGGTTCTGACTCACATTCACCTTCATAAAATGTATTTTTTCTTTGGGAACCACTGCATTTCATTTTTACTCCTGCTAACAATTTTTAAGCATTTAGTAGTAAATTATCTGGACCCAACTTCCTGATCTCTTGTGTAAGTTCATCAGTCTCTTTCTTTGCAATGTTAAATCACTTGTGAAGATAACTAACTAACTAAATAAATAAAAAGAGATAAACAAGGTGAATTCATGAACTTATGTAACTAAGAAAATAATTCAGCTGGCAAAGGTGAGTGATGCATATTTATTATAAAGTGCTTTTGTCAGAATATTTTCTTAAATATAAAAGTCACAATTTAATGACATTTTGTGGCTTGATTAAATGGCTTGATTCATTAATTATTTAATGCAGATATTATTTAGCTTGAAATGACCATACAGTTATAACCACCTCTGACTTATAAATGGCAAAACGCATGGCTTACTAGGTTTCTTTGCTGGTAGTTTGAAATGTGTACAGTCAGGTATGTCTGGAACCTGTAACCAAAACACAATGAGGCTGCACTTGCAGCTCCCACAGCCACACTGGGAGAAATATTTACCTGTTGATGCATCCTTTTCTGGATTTGTTGCCATTCCTAATAGAAAATGCAGTTTGGCCCACTGTATTTGCCTCTCTTACCTACTGCTTTGTAACTGTATAATTATCTGTAGCCTTTGTTTTGTAAATGTGCAGTCATATGGTACAAGTAGGGGGGGAACCCTCAAACCATTCTTTCTAGTCTTCAATTTTTTCCATTAGGATGTACTTGGAAAGGAAATTAAATTGGTGTTGTGCTGATGATTTATTGCAGGAAGGAACTCAAGTTACACAGAGAAAAGTGCAATTTTAATTTTATACAGTTCAGTAACAGCGAATTCATATCTTCTGCCTATACATGTTACAATTAAGATGAGAGTTTGGTTTGATTTCTAATACGGAGAAAATGTAAAGTTTATTTTCACATTTAATGTGTTATTCTAACATTTCTTCTGTACAATAGAAGGGAAGTTTTCAATCAATTTGAGTTATCATTTTAAAGAAATCCATGTCCACACTTCAAAATCTTCAAAGGAGTATACACATACCACTCTCAATGTACTTCAAAATATTCTGGTGCACAATAGTACATTTATTACAATAGTTCAATATTTTTATTATGTATTAATAAAATATTCTTCTAAAATTGTAAACATATCTATCACTAATTGCTGCCTGCAATCAATTCTTTAGACCTGGCAAGTTAGGAGCTCATGCTATTCATGTTAATATATATTTTACATTACTGTCTTCAGGAGATTTCAATTCTTGGTAAAAAATTTTAAATAATTAAATAAACAGTATGTCAATTGACATGTATAGTGTCTATGCCATGTCAACACCTGTTTATTTAACCTCTGAGCTGCATTTTTTGTTGGGTTGGAAAAACAAGTTTTCTTGCTAGAAATCGCTACTTAGCGTATGTAGTATGTATAAGTGCAGTGTAACAATATAAACATAACCAGAGGAAAAAAGGATATAATCTGAATAGTTTTCCTAGAGTTTATTTTATTTCTGGCTCCAGAGGGTTAAATCTATCCTCCCTCTAAAGGAAAGATAAAGGTATTTGTATAGGTAGTGCGTCTTTGCCAATTCACATTTTCAGAAATGAAAGAAATTGGAATTATATCTAATGATTTCTGGAAGAACAGAATGTAATTATTCTTTCACTCTAAAAGACTTTGCAAGGGCTCAAATCAATACAACCTAAACCATTTTTTTTTTCTGATGAGCTAATCTGTCTGTTACCAAGTTGCTCACATCTAGAATTATAATGAAACTAAATATAATTCAAAGGACAAAATTCCGGTAGTTTAAAAAATATAAAAATATTGCAAGTTTAAAATTTGCAATAACATAGTATATCACAAGACCATCCTAATCTAAGTGAACAGCCATTGTTGCAGGTTCTCTCTTCAAAGTGAAAAATCTGACTGGAAGTTTTATATACACAGTAATTTGACAAATTCAAAATATTTTAGAGCTGGTTACTATCTTTTTTTGGTTGCCAAAAGTATCTTTGAAAATGTTGTAGTTTTTATTTTTATTTTTATGTTTTTCCATGAGTGTAACATATCAAAATAAAAAATATGTGTCTAATTGTTTTGGAGGTGTTTCTTCAGTTACTGCTTCTCCTAGAATGTAGAATGAAAAAGTAAAAAACAATTACTATGTTTATTTTCCTTACATTCATTTTTACTTTTACAGACTTGTCCAGATCTACCAGTTTAAAACCAAAATTACTGCAATCAAACACACATTTTTATTGTGTTTGAACATTTTTTTTTTCTCCTATTTCTTCCTAATTTTCTCTTTATATTACTGTCTTGTACAGAAGTGAGTGAAAGGCCTCAGGAACGGGCAGGGAGAAATTTGTAATGAAGATAAATGCATTGTTACTGATGCATAGAAGAGCATTAAGCTTTCAAACATAGGCTGAAACCACTGTGTTCTATGCAGCCAAGTGAGGTGTGCAGTGATGGACAGGAGAAAGTTTGTAAAAGAGGAACTAGTTAAGAACTGAGAAAGTAACATTCAAACACAAGAATCTGAATTCTGAACGAAGTAGCACAGCCTTAGAATACTGTCTTTCATTTTGGACCCCAGTACATGATTTAGTACATGATATCAATCACCCAGGCACGGTATTCTTCTGATGCTCTGTAATATTATGCAAATTATCTTGGTATTCTGAGCATCTGTTGTTATTGACTACGACACAAATAAAGAAGTTCAACTACGTTCAACTACAGTATTACTTATTTAATAAATACAATTTTCATTTTGAAAATGTATTTTACTGAGTTACTTTGTTAGCACAATAGTCTGCACTGTTATATCAAGTTTTTGTTTATCTAGTAAAAAACATTTAAACATTTGAACAGCTCAGGCTTTGCAGTACATTCAGAAATAATTGTGGTAGAATATCTGCTTTCAAGTGGCACTGAATCATGATTACTTCTGATTTAAATGGATTGTGGGAAGTTGGAAGAATTACTTTGACAGTAGTTTTCCTTGATGAATGATTCTTGCTTCCTGTACAAACCAAAGTAAAAGTAACAGAAAATCTTCAAGGAGAGATGCTCTCTGACATAGCTACATCATCAGCAAAACTTTAACAGCAATAAGTTTGGAGAAGATGAGGAAAACATCTCTATGAAGCAAAACTGAAAATCAATGGTAAGAATGTAGAAAATATTTGAACATAATATATAAATGAATAATTATGGAAGAAGCAGCTAATAAACTTCTGCATTATGCTGATGTTTAGCATCCTCACTTTTTTTTTTTTTTTTTGCTGCATAGTGTTCCACTTAAGAAAGAAAATTGAAAGAGCTTTCTGTATACATAGAGAGTTGTTACAGATTTCTTTGTGATGCTAGCATTTTTCAAAGAAATGTCAAATGCAAAGAAAATGCTAATACCCAACTTAAGGAAACCATTTTTTATTTTTTTCAACAATACCTTTTTTTTTCTTCTGTGAATATTCACATTTTACCATTTTCTCTCTTTGAAGTACTTGTGAAAGCCTGAAAAAGACCCCAGTATGCTTTTTGAGAATCTTTTATGGAGATGTTATGGTTTAATCCAGCAGGCAGCTTAGCACCACACAGTTGTTCAGTTACTTTGCCCTCCCAGTGAGATGGGAAAAAAAATTGGAAGAAAAAAATAACAAAGTAGAACTTTTCTGTTGAGAAAACTATGTACTAAGATAGAAAAGGGGGGGGGGGGGGGGGGGGGGGTGGGGGGGGGGAGGGGGGGAAGTGATAATAATAATAATTAATAGTAATAATAATAATAATATACACATATACACATAAATTGCTCTGAAAATAATACGTTCTATTTATTTTCCTGGAAGTGACTACAACTCTAGGGAGGACAGTAATACTATTTGATATAAAAAAATCTCAAACAAAAAACTGCTTTTCAACATAGTCAATACCATTAGCCATGCCTTTACACCAGCAGTGAACAAGAACCTGCATAGTGTACCTGTGAAAATCTACACCAGTAGAGGTGACACACTGTCTCGGTTACCACTGATAAAACCCACCACCCACCACCTCACTGTGCTCACATTCTCTGTTTGGTCTTCATAAATCTTCAGTAAGCAACAGTGAATGTCAATGGATGCAATTTTTTTCTGCATGGAGGAATTCAATGATACACCTTTTCTTCATCTGTACTTCCACGTAGATGCCATTTTGAAAGACTCTCTGCTGCCATCTGTTGCACAGCAACAAAATGTAGTGGAGTATTGGCAGAAAGGTTCATCCTTTACTGGCACGGCACCAAAATCTACTTTTGACATTATGGGCTAATATAATAAAATAGGAGGCATTACTTTTGGATCATCGTTGCTATATTTCCATGTATGTCTTACATATATGGACATGTATACAAATATATTTCCATATGCATATGGATATATTTCCATATGTATATTTGATATGTATACAAATATATTTCCATATATTTTCATATATGTCATACATGTAACACATAACATAAAACACAAAACATAAAACAAGTGATGCACAGCAAACTTGGCCACCACTTGATATCTGATAAGCATCCACTTCCCAAACTATGTTCGTCCCCTTGGTCAACTAGCCACAGTTTTATTCTTTTCACATGACATCTTGTGGTATAGTATATCTCTTCATCCAGTTTAGATCAGTTGTCCTTCCGTCCCCTCCCAGATCCTTGTGCGCTCCCAGGCCCCTCACTGGCAGGATAGCATGAGGAACTGAAATGTCCTTGGCTCTGTGCAGCACAGCTTGGCAAGAACTAAAACATAGGTATGCTATCAGTTTTCTCCTATAGCAAAAACATAGCATCATAACAGACCCTATGAAGAAAATCAACTCTGTCCCACTCAAAACTGGAACAATATATATTCCTTATTTCATGCCATCTATATTATGCTCAGATCCCATACATTCTCATACATCCCAATTAATAATTATCAGTTGTCCTACTTTTTGATATACACACATATCATTTCCATAGTTTATGGGCCATCCCTCTAAATTGTCCATGGAGTTAATTTAGTCTATGACTTTGGGTTCCATCTGTCAGAACAGTCTTTCAGAGCATGTACTTCCCCGATAAGTACATACCAAATTCATACATTCTGCCGTATATCCACCAACTACACTCATGTCCTTGAGTGAAAGCAATCCCCTGAATAGTCTTGCCTGTGCCTGAGGCAGGAATAACCCAGACTGTCTTGCCCTGCATGTTTTTCATGTGCACCAGAGGGGCTTCTTCTCCTTCTATGGTACATAAGAGATTTGATTGCACAGAACCAGCTATACTGGCAGAGTCCCTAGTATTGACTAACCAGATGGCTTTTACTAAATGTGTATCCTACTATTTGAATGTCCCAGCACCCACGGATCTCAGTATAGTCTTTAACAGTCCATTGCATCATTTGATTTTCCCGAGGTTGGTGTATGATAGGGTCTGTGATATAATTACTCAGTGCCATGCTCTTCAACCTAAGTGTTTCTGAGATGGTTTTGCAAATGGGTCCTGTTATCTGACTCAGTTTTTTCAATTCAGATCTTCCTGGAATCCCATATTACCACAAGACTTACTTTTCAAGGCCCAAGATAGTTTTTTGTTTGGTGGTATGTGTCACAGGAAGCATTTCCAGCCACCTGATGCAAGAGGGCTCTGAGTTCTTGCGCATGCAATACAACTATTTTTTGTTTATTTTTGGCTTTTCATTTGGTTGTTTTTATTTTTGTTTTTAATAGGAAAATCTATTATTATTATTATTATTATTTAAATCACTGCAACTATATATTCAGAACCAGAATTATGAAAGCCAGGCAGGTGCAGGTAACATATTGTGGGAATTGAATGTTGTTTCTGCATCAGAAACAAGATAAGAATTTTGTTAATTTCATGACCTCTGCTACCATTTGGGTTCTTTATTACAATTAATAACTCTTTTCAGGGGTTTTTCTACTTTATCAGGGTTCTCTGATAGTTTTCATTGCTCATCCTCTAGATAAACCTTCCCCAACAATGTATACTCAGTATATAAGTAAAATAATATATGCATACATACGTAAGCTAGTAACAACTTACGTATAGCCAGCATAAAATAATATATGTCACACACATTGCAAGAATATCCTGCACAAATTAAAAGGACAACTCGTGACATGCCTTAGGGAGTGCCTGAAGAATGTATTGAGGAAGATCTGGCACCCCCCTCCACCCCCCCTTCCGTACTCTTTGTCTTTATCTAAGACTCTGAAGAAAATCAGTACGAATGAGAAGGGTACCAAAACATCTTGGAGACAACAGGACTGCTACTGACTGACACCAGATAACACACGATTTAACAAGTAATTAACAAATGTAAACCTTTTGATAAGATTGTGAACCTGGAGTACCCAGCCAGTGGGGAAACAGGAGAGGCAAGGAGGGGCGGGGGGGGGAGAAACAAGGTACAAAAGCTAACATCCATGCCCATAAGCGTGCTCTCCTGCTTGTGGGACTCCCACCATTGCAATCGCGAATAAAATCTGCTTTATCAGAGATACCGTCCTGACAAAATTATTTGGATATTTCCAACAATATACAGTTGTAAATATACACATTACATTCTTAAACACCAGAAGATATTCAGTCAATCAAGTTGTATTATACAACCAAATATGAGAAAGCTTCCTACATTGCCAATCTACTGCACATGAACACACGTAATTTTACAGAAAATACTGTTTTCTAATTTAGAATGCAGACATAGCACAACTTTCAAACATACTTTCAACGTTGTTAGGCCTATCTTAGAATTTTCTGGAGCATTTAACAACTGCTACAACAGCTAAAGGTTTAGAAAAATACACTGCAACAATGTCAACAACTGAAATGAGTGCGAGTCCAAACAAGCATACGTCTCAGCAGCAGCTTTCGTAGCTCCTGCTCCCACACGCTAACGTCCACCAAGCCTGGAGGTTTGATCCTTCTTCTCTTGCGGTGGTGAATGAGCCATAGGCTCAGGGTCTGCAAGCCTTGCTTCGAGTTGCTGAGCTCCGATAGCTTCCACTCCAGCGCCTTTTGTTGTGCAAATTCTTCAGTAGTGGGATTCTTTACAGCACGCAGCACCTCTTGGTAGTCAGCGTTCGCATTTTCAATCACCAGCTGTTGAAATACAAGAGCTCTCGTCTACTCATTATCAACCTGTTTTTTTTCAGCGAGTTCTTAAGCCTGTCCAGAAATGTCATATATGGTTCTTGGGGCTGTTGCTTAATACTAACAAAATATTGTCTGTGCTTTCCAACCTCTGGTACAGCTCAGGGAGCACACGTTGCCAAATGCTTAACTTGCTGTCATCCCCCCGCAGCAATTAGCACCTGTAGTGCTGGGGTGGAGAAACCTCCCTCCCCCATCAAGGCCTTCACATCTACAACCCGAAGCGGGTTTCTCTGCGGCTGCAACAAGTTTTCAAGTGCCTGAATCTGTGTCAACCCCCTCCATTTCGATTCCCACACGGTGTCCCGCAGGACACTATACGACAAAGTCCCCGCCGCGGCTCCTGTTTCTCGGGGCCACCATAAAAGGGAAAGCCCTCAACATATCCGCGTCTCCAGCTTTCCTGACCTCCCTGCGAATACGCGCCCGGGTATCATGTGGATCGGGGAGAAACAGAACCGGCTCTTCCTTAAGGTCTATCGGGACAGAATCAAAAGTGTCGTCAGGACCTTCGTGAGAGGAGGCGGCGAGGACACCACCCCGCGGCGGTGATAATGAAGGAGCTGATGGCACAACGGGTGAGCCCGATGAGACTTACAGAATCAAACCCTATAATCACAAAGTAGTTATAAAATTAGGTATGTTTTAATCAACGCTGCACAGAGCCGGATGCAAGGGGGATAGCTCCTCCTAACTTGCATGCCATCGGGACAAAAACTTGGTATAGATATAGGCAGAACTAATACATAATCAATATTTTTCCCAGAATTCGTATACATATTCATTACATTTCCGAGAACTCCTTAGCGTACAGTCCCTCCTCCTCACACATGCGTCATGAGCAGTGCGGGTCTCCTCTTGGTGGTCATTGAATGAAGGCTCATAGTCTTCCTCGCGAAGGCTCGTAGTCTTCCTTGCTGTAAACTTCTGACCCTGAGGGGGGGTAGCCCCCGAACCAGTTCTAACTTATTCTGGGGACATCTTGTCACCTCCTTGCCTGGTGTCTTTGAGCCGTTTTCGGACCCTCATCTTTATCTCTTCTACCCCGGCATTGTCCTAATCCCATCTTGTTACTATCCCATTCTTCTAGTGGCCTCTGCATATTTGTTTCTGTAAACTATTTCTAATTCTCTTTTACCCTTAGTTTCTGCAGACCCTTTCTTACAGAACCCTTTCTTACTCTTCACATCCTCGGACGAATTGGGGGCAACTAATCATAAGCCTGTATGACGTCTTAAGGCTTCAAATTTTTTTCTCAATATTTTTAGCAATTCGGACACCATCCCATCACCTCTAGTGGATGCGTCCCACAATTTTACAAAGACATTTTTTCAGTTCAGATCTCATTTTGTTCCCCCTGGTATGCAATTGCTTACCTTTGTTGAATGAACGGCAGTCGGCTGAGGACGGTAAGACTTCTCTCAGTCTTGTGCTTCTTTCAGCAGGACAGGGCTTCTTTCAGCCTGTGTCTCCGTAGGGCTTCTTTCAGCTCTTTTTCTAGAGCTTCTTTCCGCTCTCTTGCCAGAGGTTCTTTCAGCTCTCTTAAGATAGGGCCTCTCTGCCTGGCAGTCCTCTCAGACATCTCCTGACTGGTCTACCTTTCTTATCCCTGTTCGGGTGCCATTTGTTAGAAGAGGGCTCTGAGCTCCCTTGTGTGTGTGGCAAGAGAGGCACAGACTCTCTTGCTCGTGCAGAATGATGGACCTTTATTGTAGGTGCTTACAGCCTTTTATACCTGCTCAACAACAACTGGTCATATGTAGGAGCCAGGCGCCTTGTCTGTGTTTACATCTGGCTCAAGTTACTGCTGAGTTTTTTACTCATTAGCAGTATAATGACTTTCTTTATCCCACAGCCACCTGCTGGTTATACCATCCAGTGATATAGACAACCTGCCAGGCCTTCCTATGTACCAAAGATGTTTATCCATCTGGTTTATTTAATTGCAGTACATTTCACATTCATGGAAAACCTGTACAGTAATGTCCATGATCAAGACCACCTCTCAATCCCAAGCCCATCTTTTCCTTGATGGCCTGAGGTATCATGGTCTCATCAAGCTAGAAATAATCCACCCTTACATTTCTGGTCTAGACCAATCTGATCTCCTGTAATCCTAGCAGCTTAATCTACCTGCTGGTTGTTTTGATGTTTTTCAGTGGTAAGAATCTTGGGTACATGGGCATCTATGTCATGAACTTTTATAACTATATTCTCTACCTGAGCAGCAATAATTTTCTATGTTTGACTCAATACTGTAGTCATTTTGCTTCCACTGCTGTAACTACAATTATAGGACATTTTCCACCATTCATGAGTCAGTATAGAGATAAGAACACTGACCACTTATCTAATACAGAAATATCTAAAGCCAACTGGATGGCTTCCACTTCTTCAAATTGGCTCAGTTCCTTCTTCAGTGGTTTCTGCAGCTTGATGTGTTGGACTCCATACAGCAGACTTCCACCTCTAATACCTTCCCACAATTAGACAGGATCCATCACTGAAATAGATGTATTGGTTCTCATTCTCTGGTAGTTTCTTATATAGTGAAGTGTCTGTGTCATACCAGATACTATGGACAATATCAACCCTGTCCCTGATGAAATCAGGACAACGAACCACAAAGTAACACAATATTGCATTATATAAATATACATTGCCTACTGCAGATAATTCGGGAATGATGTTTTATTGTTACTGTAAACTGAAGGTAAAAGAAAGGTATGAATGACACTAGAATAGTTAAGGATTTCCAGGAGTGTTTAACTCTGCTTTTCCACCAGTAAGGTTCTTTACATTATGAATTATAATTGTCATTAAGTGACTGTACATCACCATGTTAAAACTAGGGCTATGTTTCCACCTAGCACTCAGCCTGCAAGTTTTCTCCCTTCTTTTTGTGTCTCAGTAAACTCTAGAATTTTTTTTTTAAGTTCTTCATAAGAATCAAGAGATTCTGACCTGTGTTTTAACTCAAATAGGTAGTAAATTTATCTTGACGGCTACAGAAGAAAAGGTTCATCTAAAACACAAGGAAAAAGATCTCTACCTAGAGACCAAGTCTGATTTTTCCATAATCCATTTCCTCAATAGAAGCTAGATTATCAAATGCATGGCTCTCATTACTGTACTTTAACATGTTATCTGATCATTTCTATCTTCTCAAGATCCCTCTGGGGGAATCATCACACGTATTGTACAGATGCATGGAAAGATAGGTCAGCACTTCCTATGTGGTTAATAATAAACCATCGATCATCACAGACTGTTGAATCTTTATTTATCAGCTTTTTGTGAAAGACCGTCCTTTGAAAACTACTAATATGAACACAGGGAACAATTTCAGATCTTTGGGAAGATTCTGCACACAGCTGTAATTTCTATCACTTTCCTCATTTTCACTTATTTTTGCAATCTTCTAAAATTTTTAATTTATTGATCAGGCTCTCAGTATCATCTACTTTTCTCTATTAAATTTCAATTTCCACAGTGTTCCTTCCCTAGGTATGTTGATTTTTTCTTTTGGTCTACTTGTATTTGGAAGTCTGTAGCTCCTTAGGACAACAATGTATTTCTGTTGTGACAGTAATTCCTACTTTGCTGGGACCTGCTAGATAAGAAAACTGCTTTTTCTGTGAGTTGAAGCTACATGAATCAGTTTTATTTATAAGGTAAATAGCCATGCTAATATGCAGTTGTACTTATAAAACTAAGTCCTGCTCAGAAATTAATTACTTGTTACTGTACAATCATTGCATTTTTTCATATGAGTTTTGCTGTCTGATTAAGCTTACTTATCAATCAGACTGCCTTCGGCATAGTTTACAGCAGTTTGCAATTCATCAATTAGACTGCTACCCTTCATCTTTAAGTGTACTAATACTTACAGAAGATTACATTAAGTGGGAGATATAATGTATGGGTGGCTTGTTCTGTGACTTAAGAACTATACATGGTCCTCCACATAGTCACTATTCAGCTCAGTATTTATGTAGTAAAGTCTTTTTCCTTATATTTTCAAATATAAAAAGTAATCTTCAGATTAATTTAAGAGTTCTGGAGCTGACGTTGAGTGTGAGACTTATCTCATAGGCACTTGTCATAAGAGCTCTACCTACAGCTGGTCTCTTTGCCCAGCACTATTGTTTGGTAAGGAAGAAAAAATGAGGTGTTTCTGTAGCATAGTTCAATTTATAATAAATTAGCTATCTAAATTTGGATGGTTGAACCTATAACTTTTTTTTTTTTTTTTCCTATTCATTTAAACACAAATTACAAGCTGTTGGCTCAAAGGTAAATCTGTTTTCTAGCTACCTAAAGTGAAGTCAGCCAAATTTTCTCTAGCAGGGAGGGATAGCTAGGTAGCTAAGTATCATATGATCTTGACAAGGTACTATTTGCCACATATAGGTACTATTATCAGACAAACAAGTTGTTAGCTCACAAATCTAGGCTTTATTTTTTCTCTGTTTCTTTCATTTTATTTTTTTTTTCTTTTCCCTTTCTCTACATCTCATACTCCAGAGTTACAACTTGTCTTATTCAGCTTATTTAATGAGCTTGAAATACCTTATTTATTTTTCTCTCTCTCTCTCTCTCATTTTTTTTTTTTTCTGCTTTCATTACAATAATTATAAGCCATACATAGAAATTTTGAAAGCAGTCCATTACAGTTGAATGGCTTGGATGTGTGACGACTTTTATAGCTTGATACTACTTAATGAAATACAAAGTTTCTTGTACTTTCAATGTTTTTTCTCTAACAAAATGCAAAGTCTTCAATTCTGTTTAATCTTGTCTCAGCCCTATTGTTAATGTACTTGCGATCAATATCATTCTAATCCTGTTTGGCATTTTTGTCATCAATGCTTTCCTTTAAAGTCAACCGACACTGTTTTTCACTTAGTTTCCTGTAAGATATAACACATAGGTCATAATCCTAACTCTATACGATATACTCAGATATGTTTCTTTATTCCCTCTTCTGCATTTTAGTTCTCTTTAATGTCCTTGTCATTCATAGTTCTCCTGGAGCTTTGTGGAATTAATTCTTCATTCTCCACTTCTTTCCTCACACACATACTACAAAAACATCATGTTTAGGTTTCACTGGGATTTTTTTTTTTTTTTTAGCTTTTACAGCAACAACAATGTGTTAGCTAGTTTTCATTGGTGCAGTCTATCAAATTTCACCATTCAAATGTCTTTCTACTGTTTAGTTTTCTTCTCAGCCATTAAGAAGCAGTAAATTTAGAACTAATAAAAGCAAATGCTCCTTTATGTAGCATATAATCAACCTGTGAAATTCCCCCTCACAGGAGGCCATCAAGCCAAATACTCTGGGTGAATATTAAAAAGAAGTGGGTTAATTTTATGAACACTAACAGCATTTGCTGCTATGCATGCCAAAATAAATAATAAAGGTAAACTAAATATCATGCTTCAGGGCAGAAGTTGATTACCTGCAGGTGTCAGGTTGGATTCCTACTCTCCACACAGAGATTTGTGCAATTGCTGTGGTTTTCGTTTTTATGAGGATATAAGGTAGTACAAGTTGTGCATTCTCTCTTTCTGTCTGTCCTTTCTCTCTCTCTCTCTCTCTCTCTCTAATTTTTTTATTTGTTTTCATTACTAAACAATCTCATACTATTTTCTTCTGCTGTCACAATATTGTAGCAAAAGGTTTGATCAAAGAAGGTGGTCCCTATTCACTCAGAGATTTCATGTGGGAAAGAATCTGTCTTGTACTCATTTGTCTACAAGGAAGTTTAATGCTGCAGAGGGAGGAGTTCTCTATTTGTGAGCTGTCATGCTGTCTTTCTTCAGGTCTGCCTTTAAGTTTCAACTACATCTTAGTGCCAACTGACAGTGTTCCAGCACGTGTGCTGCAATCAGTGCAATTAAATGTTTAGATTTCCTATCTTCATTAATCTCACAGTTATCTTTCTTTTTTTGCTAGTTTCTTCACCACATTTTTCCCTAAATTGTAAGGTTTTTTAAGACTAAAATTATCTTATTGATATGTTCTGGTGCAATATATAACAGACCAGAGCCCTGATTATTCTGAAATAATATCTTCTTTATAATAAAAGATGGAAACCAACGTCATGACCACTGTAGTGTGGATCCTATACTTAATCAGTCTTTCTTTTGGAAAATTGCTGCCTTTAACAAATTGCTTCTTATTTGGCAATGTCCTTCTACATATTCATGTCATTTGCAAGGTTTTTCTCTTCTTAGCTTACAGTTTTACATCTTTCCAAGTATTTTTCTATCTAAACTACCTTGAATATTCTGAGCAAAGGTTTTCCTTATCTTTGAATCATAAATATATAATAATCTTGAATAAGGTCGACATTGGCAAAATTAGTTTTGAGAAGTTGAAAAATGTGCTGTTTAGCCATCAAAGCAACCTTTTTTGTTTATCTCATTTATAACTTTGAATTATTTAAAATTTTTACAGATAGTTACAGTGACGGGAAGGGGAAAAACTTACATCAAAGTTAAATAAGTATCTAGTTTCCTTTAGATAATCTTATGGTAGGGTTCAATTCAATTTTGATAGTCAGTTAAGCTGGATGATTAGTTCCAATATAACTCTTAGGAAAATTCTCCCTGGATTTTTAATAGGAGTATTGATGTGTCTAGAGAAGTGAGATTTTGTCAGATAGAACTTATATTAAACTCCAGGTAAATAATCCAACTAACATGAAGACAAGATGAACACAGCACTGAAAATAAGAAACCAACTCATTCACTTCAGAAGAGAAGTAATCTTGTTTTCTGTATGGCACAGTCTTCATTATTTCTGACTACACATATCTCTCATTGTCTGGTCCAGCTGACAAGAAGTTGCAATTTTTATAATTTGTTAAACAGTAACTTTGCATAAAAGGGCACTTGCTGTTAACTAATGATAAAGTAGTAATTAATATAAGAAGCTTCTGCTTACTGGCAAAAGGGGGTGGTGGTGGTGTGCCATTCAGATTACAGATTCTATATGTGTGTAAGTGTATGAATCCTTCTTTGTTTTCTGGCTCAAGGCTTGCTGCCTGAGGTATTTCTTGTGATAAGACTCTAGGAGATGAGAGGTGGGTGCTGCCATGGGGCAATCAACATCACTGTCTGGACAATTTACATTTGAAAGCATTTCTTTGGAGCTCTTTGCCTTCTGCCCAAGAGTCAAGGGAATGCTCAGGACTGTTTACTGGACTGTTTACTGGCCTGTTTACTGGCAGAAGATCTGCCCTGTGACCAAAGTCTGCTATGGGAGACTGGGGGATGATACTATGGTATCTTGTGAAGGCAAGATACAAGTTGGCGTCTCCATACTCCCTCTTATCTGCTGACAAGGCCAGGGAAATAGGAACAAAAGGAGTGCCTGTTGAGATCCAAAAGCCAGAAGCTGTCATTCCAAAAGGCTGATTCAACCACTTTGGTCTTATAAATAAGTTTGTGCTGCCATCACAATTATCATCGTCATCGTCGTTGTCGTCGCGGTGGTTACCGTCCTCATCAATGGAACAACACCCAACAGCCCACCTGTACTGAAGAGCAACAACTGAACTATGAACCACACTGGACCCATGGTGACTACCTCCCTCTTGCTTCCTATAGAGACTCCTTGCTCTTATTTGCTATCTTTTCTACTGCCCTTCTTCCCTTCCCCATCACCCTAATTTGTACCTATGAAGACTTCTTTGCTTCTATTTCCTATCTTTTCTATAGCTCGCCTTCCCTTCCCCATTACCCTAGTCCGTAATAGTCTCCATCCTCCCCTTTCTTCATCTCCCTTATTAACATTTGTAATAAACTGGTCGGACCAACATTTGAACCGTTGGTTCACGCCAGGTATACATACATCAAAGAACCTCCTCTCCCTCCTATAAATTGGAGCAAGACAGTAAGTCTATTAAAAAACAAACAAACAAACAAACAAACAAAACCAATGTTATATTCTTCAGTCTTAGAATTTAAATAGTTGATCAATGGTATTCAGACTTAGCAGCATATTCTAAGGAACTAACTGCTTTGCAGACGTGCTTCAATATGCATTTAACATTTCAGCTGAGGTCTGAGAGAAAATGATCATGCATTATCTAACAAACTACGTGATCGAAATACAATAATTAATACATCGTGTGACTTGTAAAACATAAATGAAGATGAATGAGAGGGAGGAACTTGCTAACCTTTAAATGCAGCTAACCTATTTATATAATAAATGCCTGCAATATTTCTCATGAGTCATTCCTTTCACTCAGCTTTAGAATATATAATAACCTTTGTTGTTCTGCATCTGATGTCATTAGCTCAATTGTTAATGTAATCCACTTTTATAAATAAGATTCAGACTGTTTTCAGAAATGAGATGCAAATTTACACAAGTTTTTGAGTTTGCTATAATCAACAGAACATTGGACAAGTGTGACATGCAAATTCTTGCAGACAGAAGCTACAGCTAGCAATTCCAGTTTAGCAGCAGTAGACTTCTACAGAACAGAAGGGGGACTTGGAGAAGGACATAGAAGGTGACAACACAGGAGACATGGGGTCTATTGAATTCCTGATTTGGAGCTTGGTATTGCTTTTGGAAGCTAAAGAGTTTGGAAGAACTGTTTTTATTTATTATTAAGAAAGAAGTCTACACAGAAATATAGATATGTATACATATTTACAGAAAACATGTTCATAAAATAAAATAATTGTAAAGGCTACATTTTAAAATACAAAATTCAAACACTGACAATACCAGTCGTTACTGCACTGCAGTTGTTTGTCTAGTTCAAAGTGGAGATTCGTAATTCCTGCTTTTGTTATTATTCACCACTTTTTTACAATTTATAGAAGTCTTCAAAAAACGCAAAAAAAAAAAAAAAAAACCATCAAACTGAGTTTGTTTCACTGTTGCTTTAATTCAGTTGAAACCAGAAACACACAAATGAAATAATAAACAGAGAATTATAGAATTATAGGATCATAGAATCATTTGAGTTGGAACGGACCTTTAAAGGTCGTCTAGTCCAACTTGTCTGCAACGAACAGGGACATCTATAGCAGATCAAAGTGTTCAGAGCCCTGTCCAGACTGACCTTGAATGTTTCCAGGGATGAAGCTTTCACCACCTCTCTGGGCAACCTGTTCCTGTGCCTCAACACCCTTACCATAAAACACATTTTCCTTACATTCAATCTAAATCTCCTCTCTTTTAGTTTGAAACCATCGCCCCATGTCCTATCATAACAGATGCTGATAAAGAGTCCATCCCATTATTTTCTTAGATACTGAAAAGCCTCCCTGAAGCCTTCTCTTCTCCAGGATGAGCAGTTCCAACTCTCTCAGTGTGTCCATGTAAGAGAGGTGTTCCATCTCTTGTCTCATTTTTGTGGCCCTCCTCTGGACACTCTCCAGCAGTTCCTTGTCTCTTTTGTACTGAGATCTCCACATTTGGACACAATACTCCAGGTGAGGTCTCACCAGAGCAGAGGATCAGTTTCCTTGATCTACTGACCGTACTTGTTTTGATGCAGCCCAGGATACAGTTGGCTTTCTGAGCTACAAGGGCACATCCACCAGAGTAATGGAAAGAAGTGAGCTCCTCTAGATTTCAATGTTTAAAATATTGTTCCAAGAATGTAATGATTACATGTTTGAATTAATTTTCTCTTGATGACCAATTTCAGTATGGGAATTATAAAAGCGGAGTACACCTAAACTGAAATAACCTGGCTCTTAACAGTAATCAATTCTTACAACACATACAAAATGGTACCCTACTCACCCCCCCCCCCCCCCCAAAAAAAAAAGTATATATATACCTCATAGTCTCCTAGAATGTCCCAGTAATATTAATGTTATTGACTTCATTTAGCAGTCAGACATAGTCTTTCAGTGGAAAAATACATATTCACTTATGACATTACCTTTAGATGTTCTTTAAAAGTAATCTACAAGAAGATTCACATAGTGTTACACCAAAAAGCCCTCTTTCCATAGGGATTCCAGGTAAAATCAATGACACTACACAAACTGATAAAAAGCTGCATCAGAATCAAGGTGCTATAATTCAACAAGAAAACTGATACAATACTGTATTGTATTGTATTGCAGTTTTGTTTGTATTTGTATTACAATTTGTATTGTATTACAGTTTTCCACTCTTCATAATCACCGAACAAACTTACAGTAAACACTTAATGCACACAAACTGATGTGTTACTAACTGTCTATTTTCATATTTTATTTATTAAAGCAAGTAAAACGTCATAATACAGAGATCTCTGACATCCCAACGGAAATCAACTGAGACCAGTAAAAGGAGAGAATTATGAAAGCCCCTGCAAACTGTTGAAGATGTTAGTAGGGCCAAGGATCTGATTTTCCATTCCCCTCTGTTTAATTTGTATGCTTAAGGAAAACTATTTAGTGAGAGGCTGAAGTGCATTTGGTAGATCAATACTCCATTGATGTTGATAGTTGTCAGCATTTTCTTTAGCTGATGATTTATAGGGTGCCAGAAGCATTTATAGAATTCTTAACTCTTTGTCATGTCTCAATTTGCTCTATGCAGAAAACACTTATTCTTAATTACAGTGTATTTTTAACAGAATGAAGGGCATGTCACATTAGATATTTTATACATACGCTTAAACAAGGTTCTAGTACTACTACACAGTACTAAGTTGATGCTTCTATCTCTAAAATCTTGAAAATTTAGTTAAAAAATCCTAAAAAAGATACATAACTTCTTAGCATGTACAGAACCAACCATCATTTGAATTCATTTATATCTTTTAATCCACATTTTTTTAATAAAATAAAAATAATTGAACTTGTTTCTTTGTAGTTAAATGACTGTTGCTGATGAAATTAAATCTGAGTTCTTACAATGTTTTTTTCTCGGATTTGTTCAGACTGAAATAAGAAAGTTGTTTTCTTCTGTGATAAAAAATGTTTGTTGCAACTTTTTAAAGAGAGAATTGAAACTTGCAACTTATATAGTGATAAAAAATTGTAAAATGCCTGGATGGAAGTAACAGTAATTAGCTCATACACTGCATTTTTTTTTTTTTTCCAAAGCTTAACAAAAGATATCTGCCTTTTTTTTTTTTTTTTTTTTTTTTTTTTAAAGTTTTGTGAATCTAACATGTACAAAAATGATGCAAATTCTCCAAGTCAGAGTTAAGGCTGTAACAGATTCAGCAGAAGATAGGCTCACACCTGGTGGCACAAAATCCAGGTGAAGGCTAGTCTCCAGTTGCGTACTCCAGGATCAGTAAAGGGGCAAATACTGGTTAGCATAATTAATAACCTGGATGATGGTAAAGAGAGCACCTTGCAGAGCTGACACAAAATTGAAATAAGTGTCTGATACAGCAGATGTATTTTTGTGCTCCTTTTCACACTTGGAGTTTTGTGGCCTCACCAGTACAATAAAGGCTTAAGCAATTTCAAATAAGGAACACCAAGATGATTAATGAACTCAAGCTGAGGCTGAAAACTGGGACTGCTCAGCTGGGAGATGGGAAAGTTGGGGAGAATCTTAGCAATGTGTTTAAATGGGGGCAATGGACAGGAGGGAGACAGACTCTTCATCAGTGCCAAGTGACAGAACAAGAGGCAAGAGACATTAACTGAAATACAACAAATTCCTTTTACGAAAACTGATTAAAAATAATTTGAGGGTTATTGAACACTGAAGTAGGTTTCCCAGAAAAGTTATGGAGTCTCTTTCCTTGCAGATACTCAAAACCCGACTGCACAGTCCTGAGCAACATGTTCTACATGACTCTGCTTGAACAGTGAGTTTAGACTAGTTGATCTTCAGAGGTCCTGTCCAATCTCAAAGATTCTATGAATCCTACTCCTCTGGCAACTGTCTTGACCACAGACAACAGGCTTACTTTCCTGGTTTGCTATTCCAGTTTAAAATGTCTTCATCAGTGAATATAGATCAGTGTAAAATTGAAGTAACAGAGTGATATTGCCATGCAAGGCAATGTTCCAAATACAGTGAAAGATTATTTTAATCTCAGAAGAGATTAGTTAGCTGTATAGGTAGTAAAATAAGGACCACTGTTACAGATACTAAGATATTATTTAAACAAATAACCACAGAAATATCAATATTATCTGCTTTTTCTTTACTTCACAAGGTTTTTAAAAATGTCAAGGTGAAAAAAAAAAACACACAATGTTTAATATTTTATTCATAGATTAGTATAATACATTTCCAGATAAAATCAATACTGTGTTATTATTGTTATTATTAAGAACTACGTTATCCTCCCCAGTGAGAAACAAAATACAACATAAGGAAGAAACTGATGAATTAGAAAAGAAGAAAATAGCCAATTCTAAACAGCACTATGAACAATCAAATAATTCTTATTCGTGTTCCCTTACTTGCAAGCCTGTTCTGTTATTGTTTTGTTCTGACTGTTTGTTTTTTTAACATTTCTGTGTTTTCTTTGTTTCAGCAAGAGACTGAATCGATAACGATCTCAGGGCTTCATCTGAAAATGATAGTATTTTCATCTGTATGACGCATTTGGTGAGATCTTTGAAATAAACACACTCCAGTCAAGAGGTGGAGTGCAGGGATACAGGAGAAGGTTGTCTGAGAGTCAACCAATATAAAAGGGAATCAATACATTTACTACTGGTAAATAAAATGGAGTTTTTGTACAAAGTGTAGATGATCAAGATGGTCTAGAAAAATGATTCAGAATGTTAAGAAGCTTTTGTGATCATTTCCACTCATTGTTTTGTAAGCCTGCCTACTCAACAAAGATTGACATGAAAGTGAAGAAGGCTGATAAAAAGCATTCTGAACAGCACAAGGAAAAATGGGAAAAAAAAAAAAAAAAAAGAGAGAAACAAATGCACAAATGCTTTGAAATATGCATGGAGTGAAAAGTTTCTGTCAGTGAAACTGGAAATCCCAGATGAGAACTTTACACTGCTTTGATTGTTCTTAGAAAAACTGAAAAGTTTTTGTAAAGCAGTAGAAATTCTTTTTGAGATAGTGTAAGGTCAGTAAAGGATCATTATAAAGTCAGAAAAAATTATCAACACATAATTCAATGTCTGTCACTCTGAATGGTTAATTCAGGAAAAATATTAACTCCAAAATATATCTGTTCTTTGTTGAAGTGGGAGGTTCTTTTTGTTTGTCTGTTTTTGTTTTTTTTGTTTTTTTTTTTTTAAAGACATCCCATCTAGGGGATAACAAATAATTGTGTGACAAAGAATGTTGAGTCTTTTTAGTGACAAACACAAGCCAGATGCAGCACTCAGGGTAATGTTCATTCTCTTCCCTGATTGACCAAGACCTTATGACTGACAGCACTTTGATTTCTGTTTCCTCAAAACATCTGGTCCCTCAAAAGTTCTGCACATCCCTGGCAAAGTATTGTTCCCTAAAAGCCAGCTATAGAAAACTTGTTCCTCAACACAAAAAGTGAAAAAGTTGCAATTGATTCTAATCCCTCTTCACCATTACCTTATGAAATGAGGTTCCTAAAGAATCTTTACATAAGTGATCTTTCTGCATTTATTCAGTGTCTTGAGAGGGCAAAAAAAAAAAACAAAAAACAAAAAACAAAAAACAACACATAGTTACTGCTATCACAATATCTGTTCTTGTATCCAGCTCAAAATCTTCTTATTTAAAGAAACAGGAAAGTTTTGGCTATCCAGAGTTTTTAGTCCAAATCTTCACATTTTTATCACCAAAGAACTGTGTGATGCCCAAAGAGCAAATATGATTATTGTTTTACATTAGTCTAGCAAGAGAAGTTTGTGCTCCAGCATGCCAGTTTCTGGCTCAGCTCCAGCATGGTCAACTCTGAAGTTCTTTTTAAGCTGTGATTTTGATACTGCAAAATAAAGTCTTAATCACTGTTTATGCTCTTCTGTAAATTCCCTTCTAATCAATTCTGTAGAATAACTGTACATGGAGTGTATAAAAATAAAAAATAAAAAATAAAGATAGTACAAAATAAGTCCTATATGACAATTCAACCCTATGACTGCAGCACGTATTCCACCTCTGACAGAAACTCAGTTTTTTGTTTGTTTGTTTGTTTTTGTCAATGTGTAGTGTTTTTTATTTAATCGTTTTGTTTGGTTTTTTGGGGGGAAGAGAGGAAATGACAAGCTGGTCCTTAAAAAAGATGGTGACCCTTCTTGACAAGGTATTTTCTATGTTTTCTCTTGGTCTCTCTCTGTGGTAGTATTGCTAAATTGCCATTTAACTAGAGCTTGCATTTCAGCAAATGAGAGCTAGGTTGTTGTGTTTTGTTTTGTTCTGTATTTTTTTTTTTCAGTACTCTTTGATTAGGAGAACAATATTTTTTTTCCTGAGTTTTCT
The DNA here is from genome assembly GCF_016699485.2 of Gallus gallus. Lineage (NCBI taxonomy): Eukaryota > Metazoa > Chordata > Aves > Galliformes > Phasianidae > Gallus > Gallus gallus. Next base: position 81,816,798 of record NC_052533.1, read on the forward strand.
AACTAATTGGCATTTTAACAGTTGGAGGTCTTAGCTGAGACTCATTTCTTATTTATTCTATACAAGGAAAAATAGCATGGCAAATGTTTGGCCTAAATAGATATGACTTTAAAGAAAATAACAACAGGGTGGAATTGTCATAGTCACGTAGCCAGCAGTTACACAGTCATGAAGAGAGCCCTGACACAATCAACATAAGACATTAGGCTTTCTTTCTACTTCAGTGATTTGCTACTTAAATCATAAAGCTTAGTTTAATTTAGTGTCTTGTACACAACATCTTTTCTACATCAGAATTTTCCATATGAAGAACTAGTAAGAAGAAATTGTGAACCTTCTTGCACATACCTAATGAGATTTAACACTCCAGATTTGGTCTAACTTCACCTCTAGGGTTCAGTTTTCACAGCCATGATTTTATTGAAGGGTAAGAAAGGGTTCTGTAAGAAAGGGTCTGCAGAAACTAAGGGTAAAAGAGAATTAGAAATAGTTTACAGAAACAAATATGCAGAGGCCACTAGAAGAATGGGATAGTAACAAGATGGGATTAGGACAATGCCGGGGTAGAAGAGATAAAGATGAGGGTCCGAAAACGGCTCAAAGACACCAGGCAAGGAGGTGACAAGATGTCCCCAGAATAAGTTAGAACTGGTTCGGGGGCTACCCCCCCTCAGGGTCAGAAGTTTACAGCAAGGAAGACTACGAGCCTTCGCGAGGAAGACTATGAGCCTTCATTCAATGACCACCAAGAGGAGACCCGCACTGCTCATGACGCATGTGTGAGGGGGAGGGACTGTATGCTAAGGAGTTCTCGGAAATGTAATGAATATGTATACGAATTCTGGGAAAAATATTGATTATGTATTAGTTCTGCCTATATCTATACCAAGTTTTTGTCCTGATGGCATGCAAGTTAGGAGGAGCTATCCCCCTTGCATCCGGCTCTGTGCAGCGTTGATTAAAACGTACCTGATTTCTAACTACTTTGTGGATATAGAGTTTGATTCCACATGTCACTATGATTTTCTTACACCGTTAACCATAAATGGATTATCAGTTTATCAGACTTTATTCATTTTTCCCTTTTATCCATATTCCTTGATCAGATTTATAGATTATCCTAACTGAGCAAAGCCAGAAGGAGAGAAAATTTTCTGATTTTTTTTTGACAGTGATTCAATCTTGGAAGTGATTATAGAATTAAATACATCCAAGGAAGACAAATCCAGTAAGAATCAGTAAATGTATGGAAACCAATGCTCCCAGGGTCCTGAAGCATAAGCTGCGAGAGGCTAAGAGAATAGCATTACTATGTGTTTGCTCTACTCTTAGAGACTTTCCCAGTAAGTGCTCTTGACCACTGCCAGGGGAGAGTTTACAAAGGTAGAAAAGTTTTAAGGGTTATCTGGGGACATTCTTTCCTAGTAACCACATGTAATTCTTCTGTGTTTGATCCTGGCCTCCTCTAATTGTTTATATTATCACATGAAAACAACAGCAGTTCTAACAAAGGAGATATCAGATCTTGTGTAGAAAGGGCTGGGCATCTCCTCATTAGCAGCTTCAAGGAGCACAGAACATGAGCTCTTTATTTTGTAGCTCTAAAGGGACAAGAATTTGGATCTTGTGATAAGGATCAGCAAAGTTTGTGATGTTTTCCTTGACTTCAATATGACTAGGATCACATCCTTAATGAACATTCATTTGAAAAGAAAATTAGTTCCAATTTTAATTATTATTATTATTATTATTTTTAATAAGAAATCATTGTTTAACATTAAAAGAAGTTCTCTATCTGAAGTAATGTATGCTTATATTGAAAACAAACCTGAATGAAAGGAATCTGTGAGAAAACAAATTTTATAGGTCCTCGTTCCAATTGCACATTGTAGGTCGTAGACCTGTGTGTGAAATACAGACCAATAATGCAGATGTGCAGAGAAATGTCACCAGGGAAGTAGCAAAATCAGACACAGAAACACAGAAGACTTGGCTGTGAGAAAATGTTTAATTAGAAACATAATTTCTAGTTGTGTAATGTGATAGGATGTAAGAAGGTAATTACTAAAAGTGTACTGAGATAATAGAAGATTGTTGATTCATTTTTTGTCCTTACATTCAAGAAGAGTGTTTAATCTGAAATAAATAAATAAATTATCTACTAAGAACAAATCAAAGTTATCTGACAAATCATTCTCCTCCCAGACATGCACAAAACTCAAAATTTTGATTTAATATTATTTATTATTTCCACTGTGACTATGTGATCTCAGTCACAGTTCAGAACTCTACCTGAAGAAAGGTTGAGGGAGTTGGGACTGTTCAGCTTAGAAAAGAGAAGGCTTCAAGGAGACCTCACTATGACAATACTCAAAGAGAGCTTACAAGTAGGAGGGGGACCAACTTTTTTACTTGATCTGACAGTGATACGACAGAAGAAAATGGCTTTAAACTAAAAGAGGGGAGATTTAGGTTAGATGCTAAGAGGATATTTTTCTCAGGGCATGGTGAAGTGTTGGAACATTTTGCCCAGGGAAGGTGTGGATGGGAACACTTCCCATTCCTGGAAGTGTTCAAGACCAAGTTGGATGGGGCTCCAAGTAGCCTGGTCTAGTGAGTAGCTACTCTGCCTGCAGCAGAGGGGTTGGAGCTAGATGAAACATGATTTGTCTGAGCACTCTAAGACTGTCATAATTTCAGCTTAATAAATGTTACTGTAAAATGATAGTTGTTAGTTGCAAGATATGTTCTTTAGTTAACTATTATATTGTATCAGAGAATATAAAAATCAAAACAAAAGAAACTTTGGATGTATTTATTGTGTGTCTTTGAACGAGAAATAATGATGGGACTATTAGTGCGAGTGACTCTAAAAAAGGCATCTCAAAGGAAGTGGAGTAAGCTCTCCACGGCTTGACTCCCTGCCCTCCATCAGAAAGAAGGGTTTGGCTGATAGTGCCGGTGTATTATTCAGGAGATTTGTACAACTGACTGTCACTCTACTCCTCCACAACTTTAAATCATGTATTTGCAGGTCAGTGCTGCTGATGTAATCAGCAATCTGCAAACAATCAGATTTAGGTACCCGGGGTCTCGGGGTCTTGCTACACCTAAAACAGCAGGATTCAGAGGAATATACGGGAAGAATACAACTTTCAAGCTAAACCACAGCTGGGGCACCTTCTCTAATTGGCTGACGTTTGTTGTATGACCTGACAAGTGTCTCTCAAGAGTTTGTGGACTATCACTGTTTGCTGTTATTTGTTTTTCTGTTATCTTTGTTTCTGTTCTTTGTTGATGGGGTTGTTTTATTTATTTATTTATTATTTGCTTTCAGAACAAAGCGGAAACATAGTCTTAGCCACATTGGCTACAACTTTGCTTTATCCATGCAAATGTTACAAGCAACCCTGCAGAATGAGAGAATTGCTTGGCGAAGTTCATCATCTGCTGAAGTTAATTCTGTACTGAGAGGCTTTGCAAAACAAAATCAGAGTGGATTGCATTTGTTTGGACTTCTGAATTTACAATCAGTTAACTCACAGTTGTAAATATGTGTTTTAATTTGAAGACATATGGCTACACAGATTGATCTTTTTCAGTGTTTTTTTGTTGTGGATAACCTCAGTAGGCATCTAAGACCCACACAGCCACTCATTTACTCTCCCCAGATGGGATAGGGAAGAGAATCAGAAAGGTAAAAGTGAGAGAACTCATAGACTGAGATAAATACAGTTTACTAGGTAAAGCAGAACCTGTTTGCACAAATAAAGCAAAACAAGGAACCCTTTCACTACTTCCCATTGGCAGACAGATGTTTATCCACATTCAGGAAAGCAGAGTTCATCACATGTAACAGTTTTTAGGGAGACAATTGGCATTCCTCTGAACCTCCCTCCCCGTTCCTCTTTCTTTACCCTACCTTTTGTTGCTGAGCATGATGCCATAGGGCGTGGGATATCCCTTTGGCCACTTTAGGTCAGCTATCCCAGATGCATGTCCCCCCAGCTGCTTGTGCACTCCCAGACCCCTCACTAGTAAGATAACATGAGAAGTTGAAAAACCTTCTGTATGAAAGTACAGCTCTGCAACTGCTAAAATGTCAATTTGGTATCAGCACCCTTTTAATGAAAAAACCAAAACAGTATCATGTGAGTTATCCTCATCAAAATCAGTGTAGTCTTATGTTGTGTATTACAGGCCAAAGTCATCTTTCCTGGGAGTGTACCTAAGGACAGGCTTTGGTTTTAATTGTGTACTTTGTGGCAGTCAGGAATTTAACCTAAGAACTGTATTGTCAGAGAAAGTGTTGGTGATGGGAATATTTATGAACAGGTTATACAACTCTCCTTGACACCACTTCTCACACCATCCCTGTAAACCATGTACAACTGCTTTGTTGAAGTTAATGAAGTTTAATTAATATAAAAATAGTGTAAATAGGAGAAATATCACGCCTATCAGATTTGGATACTGACTTGTTTCATCAGGTTTTAAGAGATTATTAGTCTGCTGTTAGACTCTGTTCTTCCACATATTGAATGCTATTATAGACATATCCATAATTCTGAGAAACTAGTGTATCTATGACTATGCATGCAACTTAATGCAACCCTATGAATACTACAATATGCTTTTAATTTCCTCACTTTAAATATATTTCACTTTTGTATTTCACTGTTCATAGTGTCATTAACTGTTGGGTTCTTTCTGCTTTGAGTTGACAATTCATTGTAAATTACAATTATTCCTGTCACGTATACAGGAGGTTTCTTGCATACTCCTCAGAATAATATAGTACTTGAAACTTACCAGAAATTCTTAATAGTTCTAAACTATACTTAAAATTCTACAAGAGGGATTTCTTCTAATTTCTGCAAGGATATTCTGTGAATCCTGCAAAACGAAGTTAATCTATTAATCTACAAGTGAAAAATAGTTCTATTATTTCCTAGAATCCCTTTTGTATTTAGTCAGCACAAATGAGAGGTTTTGTGGGTTTTTTTGTTTGTTTGTTTGTTTTGCTTTGTTTTTTACCTCTCAGGGTGATTATTTCAGCTCAAACTGAGACAGATCTGAAAAGAATGATTACAAACGTATCAGAAAAAAAGAAAAAAAAACAAAAAACAAAACAACACACCTGGGCATATCCTGTAACAGAGAGTTTCATGTGGATACATAGGTTTTCTTGTTTGTTTGTTTGTTTTTCATTTAGTCTTTATACATGACAGCAATTCATTATTCTGTTACTGTAGGTTTTCTGAACTCACAATGTATATGTTTCAAGTAAAGATCCAATCATTTGTGTAGTCTTCTAATTATTTTCTGATATCATAGGAAGAAAACTAAGCAATTACGGGTTTGGAGAAAATGCATGTCTTCAATATTCTTTATTTTAAGCTGTTTTCTTTTGTGAGTCTAGGACTTTTTCAGAGCTTGAAATAAAGAGAAGGAAGCAATCAAGCATCCTGTTTGGTGATGATTCATTTATTCAAAAGCCCATGATAAAAAAAATAAAAATAAAAATAAAAATGTATGGTTGACAGGAACTCTGACATTTTCAAAGGTGACTTGTGGCATAAAATAAAAAGAAGCCTAGAGTAATGCTACAGCCTTTTATATCATATTATCATTGCAAATATATCCAGGCAGAATCACATTTTCTGTTTATGCCATAATCTCTATTTTGATGCATACACCGAAGTCCACTTGCAGCCCTAATTTTTATAGTAAAATCCTAGGTACACAGATAAATGTTACAGTTAATACCTACAGGAACAAAAAAATTGCTGCAATAGTAGAAGCAATAGTACTATAAATACAATTATTTCAAAAATAAAAGAATTTTAGCTCTTTCCTTAACCTTCAGATGCTTCCGGCATTGGTTGAACACAATATTCTCAGAGTTAAGATTTCTGGTTTCTCTGCTGTCTTACATTTGTATATTTATACATATTCATAAAACCAAAGAATCAAAGAATACTTGAATCTGGAAGGGACCTCTGGAAGTCATTTGAGCCAATCCCCCTTTTAAAGTAAGGCCACCTAGAGCAGGTTGCCCAGGACCATGTTCAAACATCTTTTGAATACCTCCAAGGAAGAAGAATTCACTATTGTAATTCTACAGGCAACCTGTTTGCAAGGTATTTTCTTCAATATATCAGAGTCAAAGCTGGAGCATGCAACATTTTAGAGATGTTGAGCTCAATCATTTGCATGTGGCTTGTTCTCAGAAGCCAAATTGTTCCCAGAACACATACAGAACTCATGTGAAACAACAAACCAAAATAAGGTATTCTTTCCCAATGAGTATTAGCATACCTATCCCACTTAAATTCACAGTCAGAATCTAATACTATTAAATTCTCCAAAACAAACAAAAACAAACAATAAAATCTCTTCCCATGTTAGATTTCTGGAGATGCAACCTCTCTCATTCGTACTTCCTTATCCTATTCATTGCATGTCTCAAGATAAATATGAGGATTTACTGAGGTCAAATCAAAATGAAATCTCCTGACCAGTAGGAGAGATTAAAATTTAGATTATACTCTGTCTGATGGTCTGCTTTTCTTGTTCTGTAGTGCCAGAACAATTTTTTATAGGCAGCTCAAGGTAACTGGTTTTTATGGTGTTGATAATATTCCCTTAAATAGTACTAGAAATTCCAGTATTTCTCAGACGGTAAAAAATATGGAGTCAAAACATTTTAAAGATCCTTAGAGTGCAAATTCAGCTATAAAAATCAGAATTTATTTCTACCAGCAGTTGGTTACAGTGAGTTGTTCAACCATTAAGACTGAAAATGACTTGAATCTTGGTGAGGCTTGATTATATTATCTATTAACATCAAAAACAATTCCTGGAATATTGTATGGAATATAATAAAAACATAACTATCTAAGTATTTATCCTAAGGTAAGGCAACCAATATGGGCAAACTGTCGCAACAGATTAAGGTTTTGCCCTGCCATAACCTTCTGGGAATAACCTAGAGTAGGATATTTCTAAACATAAAGTTGTAGTTCTCTATGTCATCTTTAAACAGTTTTCTATATATATGTAATGTAAATTGCTAATGCAATTATTCTGAATACTGATTGGTGTTATCCCTTTCTGTTTCCACAGGACAATTTACAAACAACTGTCTTTCAAAACCAAAGTTTTCCCTGCTTAAATTGTGTGTTGCTTTGACAAGTGACTGTGAAAATGCTACCTTGGAGCTTTACTTCTTTGTAATTTTTAAATCAAGTGTGTAGTTTTCAACTTTGGCATCAAATTGCACCTGGATATTTCAAGTCATGGCAAATGGCTTGTTTTCTTTTAGCTGTGCTCTCAGTGGTGCTCAAAATTTTCAGAATTAATAAAAAGGACTACTAAAATTATCTCCATTACTACAAAACAAAGTAGAATACCACTTACTGTGCTTTTAGAATACTGTGCTGTATTGACCTGAAGGACTGACAGAATAGCAGAGAACTAAAAATCTTTGTAGGAAAGAAAATGATATTAACATTTTTAAAATTATATTTTCAGTTTAATGGTTATTTTCAGCTAAATCTCATATGTAGATGATTTTATTGTTCACATGTGAGATGACAGTCTCTGCAATGGCACTGATCCTGTGTATGTGGGATAGGAGGAAATCTATGTAAAATATGAGAAAAATTTATGAGAAGTATGCAGTGAAGTGAGTACATAAAACATCAAGGATGTAGACAATAAAATGGAGTCCAAGGCAAGCTCTCAATCAAATATATCATCTTTTCAGTCAGCATTCTGTCTGTGTTAAACTTCTTGATCTTCCAAAATACTTTGAAATGCCCAAATGCTGTTTTCCATTCCCTGGTATAGCTTATATCTAACTATTTTAGTCATTTGATCAGCAAACAGATAGGTCAAAACTATTAAGTTTTCTCAGACACAGAGAGACCTTGACAGACTTGAAAGGTGGGCCCGGGTGAATCTAATGAGGTTCAACACAGCAAAGTGTAGGATTTTGCACTTGGACCGGAGGAACCCCAGGCATCTATACAGACTGGAAGGAGCAGTCCTTGAGAGCAGCTCTGCAGAGAAGGACCTGGGGGTCCTGATGGATGACAAACTTAACATGAGCCAGCAGTGTGCTCTTGCAGCTTGGAAAGAGCAAATGGTATCCTGGGCTCCATCATGAGAGTGGTGGCCAGCAGGGACAGGGAGGTGATTGTCCCTCTCTACTCTGCTCTTGTGAGGCCCCATCTGGAGTACTGTGGCTGGGTATGGAGCCCTCAGTACAAGAAAGACGGGGAGCTGTGGGAGAGGGTCCAGAGGAGGGCCACAAAGATGATCAGGGGGCTGGACCACCTCCCCTACGAGGACAGACTGAGGGAGCTGGGCTTATTCAGCCTGGAGAAGAAAAGGCTGCGAGGTGACCTCATTGCAGCCTTTCAGTACCTGAAGGGAGCCTATAAACAGGAAGGGAGTAAACTCTGAAAGGGTAGATAACAGCAGGACAAGGGGGAACGGTTTTAAGTTGAAAGAGGGAAGATTTAGGTTGGATGTTAGGGGGAAGTTCTTTACCAGGAGAGTGGTGAGGTGCTGGAATGGGCTGCCCAGAGAGGTTGTAGATGCCCCATCCCTGGAGGTGTTCAAGGCCAGGTTGGATGGGGCCCTGGGCAACCTGGTCTAGTATTGAATGGGGGGGTTGGTGGCCCTGCCCGGCAGGGGGGTTGGAGATTCATGATCCTTGAGGTCCCTTCCAACCCAGGTCATTCTGTGATTCTGAGAGACTGAGTCCTTCGGACTGAGACATTTAAATGGTGGATTTAAATTTCATCTGATATCTTCTTGATATGGAGGAAAACAAGCTATTGAAAGTATTTATAGAAGAGCCTAATGCCCCCACATATGTAGTTTAGGGGTAAAGAGAATAATATGAATTATTCAGTAAGAAATGAATAGTCTGAGTAAGAAAAGAACATTTCAAACTATTCTGAAAATAAAACCTGTGGGAGCCTCTCATAAATGAGCTATGAGAAAAGTTATCATGTGCAAGCGAGGATACTTCAGTAAGTAGTCAGAAGCCATTTTGTAGAGTTCTGTGTCATATAAGAGAACTGAGATTAATGGGGAAATTGGATGCAAAAGGGATATTGTAGTACACAGCAGCAAGTTTAACATAAAACAGCTTCTCAAAGGAAACCAACCAACCAACCAACCAACCAACCAACCAAAAAAAAAAAAAAAAAAAAAAAAAGGAAAAATTAAAAAAAAAAGAAAAAAATCCAAAAAACCCCAAAACCCACAAGAAACCCCACCAACCTTTCAGGAAGAAGTCTTCAATAGATCTTGCTCATAAACTTATGTGGGTGAGAGTAAAGGAAATTATATTTCTCCATTGCCAATTAAGGATACAATTAAAGCTTGGCAAGGTTACTACTATGCACAGAAAAACAATGTATTTCTTTGACTGAAAAATAAGATGAAACTTAAGTGTCCATTACCAATGTGAGCCCAACCACCATATGTATATCCTCAATTTAATCTTTTTATAAGGTGTTTTTTAAGTGACTACAAGTTTTATGGGTTTGTTTTGTTTTGTTTTCCCAGAGAAAAGACACATAAGCTAAACAAAAGCTCAAAGTGGAAGCCTTCATAGAATCATAGAATCGCTAAGGTTGGAAAAGACCCACAGGATCATCCAGTCCAACCATTCGCTCATCACCAATGGTTCTCGCTAAACCACGTCCCTCAACACAACATCCAAACGTTCTTTGAACACCACCAGGCTCGGTGACTCCACCACCTGTTTGGGCAGCCCATTCCAGTGTCTGGCCACCCTTTCAGAGAAGCAGTATTTCCTAACACCCAGCCTGAACCTTCCCTGGCACAGCTTGAAGCCATTAGAGCTTCTAGTCATTAGAGTCATTCTAGTCAAGCTTCTAGTCATTAGAGAAAATTATTATCTCTATTTCATTTTTGCCTATCTGATCAACTATCTTATCTTACTAAATGTACCATTACAAAGCTCACATTTCTGTGCCTTCAAGATATCTTGTTTTTAGTTAGCTGGGATCAACTTTTAACTGATTGTTTTTTCTCCTATTTTTCCATGAAAAAGCTATTGCTTTCTGTTGTAGTAGATTCTGCAATTTCTAATATTTCAGTTTGAACTTGCGAGTAGACTGCTGCCATGAAGACTACCTATTTCTTTCACAAGGGACTATCTATTAAGTTGTCCTGTTACATTAGGTATGTATCCATTTTTAAAGTACATTTTTGTTATACAGGGAGATAGGAAAGAATGCTAATAATAACCTGGTCCGTTTTTCCATTTCCAGATTTACAAGTATGTATTTATCCATTTTTCAGATGTCGCCTGTTTCACATAAAAAGTTTTTTTCCCACTGGTAGCAGAATTTCATAAAAAATTGAGAAAACAACCTAATTCTTCATCTGAATTATCATTCAGAAACAGTGTGGAAAAATTATTAACAAGCCAGCAGCCCATGGGAGGGCCATGTCTATCCTTGATAGTTCCATTTTGTCTCTTATTTTACTTGCTAAGAAAGGCATTCTTAAGAGATGAAGAAATTGAGGCTAACTCAGAAACTAATTGACAGGAGATAACCAAGCCATCTAGGGAACAGTCATATACTGGATAGAGATAGAATATCAATGGATAAAGGGTTAACTTTAAAAAAAAATTTAAAAATTCTAGAGTTTTGACAAAACTAACTTTTAATTTCAAAAAGACTGAATAATCATGGAAGTGCTTAGTAGCAGGGATTTTGTATGAGCTGGTAAATTTATCTTTGAATTTGCATGTTAGAGTTTTTAGAAGAAATGTACAAGCTCAATAAAAAGATAAATGGTCCATGGGGAAAAAAACATATAAGCTATAAACACATTGAAAATTTACTAAGTGATTGAAAAGGAAATAAATATTTTATTTAACAAATCTGAATTGTTTTATCTTTTTTTCCAATGAAAACATTTAAAGACTCATTCCAGAGGTCTGAATTTTAAACTGTGTTTGCTTTCATGACTATTGATTTATCTTGTACCCAAATATGTGTTTTCTGGAATAACAGACATCTTACTGGTTATGCTTCTAGTCATAAATCTGCCTCATCCAGCTCTTTATGCCAGCTTACACAGTGTAAGACTTTGTTTTTTGTGGGAATTGTGATTCTTAGAGCCTCTTTTTCTGGAAATGTTTGACCCTGAAAAATGACAAGGGGCTTTTATCTCTTATCTACAGTATGGTGATGTTTGTGTTGGAAAATAACCATTATGTTCCATGAACAGGACATGATTATGTTAAGACTATAGCCCTGAAGATTAGCAAATACTATATGTTTATACAAAACACTAAAAGCTGTCCATTCTTTCCCTTGCACAATGAGAAGTTCATGGATTTATCAGTCCTTAACTAACCCAAGCACTCATTTTTTTCATTTCTTATCCCATACTGATAGTTACTCTCTGGCAAGATCATGCACTGTCCAGGTGAGACATGTGAAAAAGAAAATGTAGATTCAAACATGTTTTTCAAAATCAGGAGGCAGTTGGTGGTTTACTTTGGTTAAATATTCACTGTCAAGAAAGAGTACTGTACCTGTTATCCCAAGGGTTATTTTTGTTGTTGTTGTTGTTGTTGCTGCTGAGTTTTTGTTTGTTTGTTTGTTTTCGTTTTTGAGTGGGCTGTTTTCCAGCTCTCCTACAAATGCTGATTCTCCTTGTTGAAATATTTAAATTCTTATTGAGCTAAAGAGAAAGGACAAGACAAACTTGATTGTTCGGTAACTAGAGTAGCATCTTGGTGAGCACTTGGTAGCCAGTCCACCTGGAAAACTGAACCTTGCAATTTCAGTCTCAACTCTAATGGATATTCACAAGACAGTGGGTAAAATTCTGATATTTCAAACACTGGAATTTGTGATTCACCTAAAACTTTGAATTTCAGCAACCCAAACAATTTTCTATTCATCACAACCCTGTTTTCCTGTTTTAAATAAATAAAGACAATTATAAAGGGACAAGCGCTGCTTCAGAAATTTATCAGAATATAGGCACAGATATACTTACTGATACCCTGAAGTGCAAGTAGAAAACTTCTAGGACGTCCATATATAAATCAGAGCTCAGACAGACCAGCATAATTCAAAATAGGGACTCATATTTCTGATAACAATAATCTCTACAATCTTGATACTTAATTTTTTAATGAAATTACCTGCTCACCTCTTTCATCTGTAAACTGCTTTTATGGTCAGCCCTATGTGCTCTTATTAATGATTTTGATGGAGGGTTTTGTCACATAATACATAGAAAACCACAGATCTCTTTTGCTGCCTACCAGCTGCTCATTACTACACTTTCTATAAAGATTACCACCCCAATAGCTGAATTACAGTAATCGCATGACTAGTCCACTTCAGCAAAAAGGCAGTGAGCTTGTGGACACTGGAGTTAGTTATCATTTACTATGGCTTGGATGGGTGAGACTCAAACTGTTACCAAACATTTGTTGATCCTGTAGGGTACTTATTCAGCTTCTTCATTGAGTGGTAACATATTTCAGTGTCTACCTCTTAGTTCTTGTTGAAAAGACCACTTTTGCCCTTGCTACAGAGAAAAGTTTGCCTTTCTCTGCTAAACTAATTATTAGTAATACCTTAAATAACTTCAAAGCTAAGTAAGTATTCTCATGTAACTTCACTATATTGTGCCAATATACAAGAACCAACTAGAAAACTGTTATCTAATGTCACCTCCCACCTTATTAGCAATTATACTGTATGTGATGACACATGCTCCTGAAGACTTTGCTGGGTAAACATTGAAATTTCACGTTGCTGTAAACCATTCCAGAATGGGGAAACAATCCCCACCCACACTCGTTAACAGAGGATCAAGATGAGATCTAGCCCCACCTCTGGTATGCTTTATTGAGCCTTGATTTTGCAGTCCCATCTGTTCTTCAGAATTGCAGGTTCATCTAGCACCTCATCATATTAGACATTTTTAAACTGTGAGAGAAGTTAGCTGGAATTCTTAACAAGTTGTTCTTGTCATCTATCATCAATTTCCTTGTTACTATTGACAGTAAGCTCAACTGTGGCCAATACCCATTTACACTTCCAACTGAGAGAGAAAGTTCCCCCCCCTCATAAAAACCCTCATTAAACTAAGACATGAATTATGTTCATCTGACAGATACCAACTGAGGGCTCACTCACATCTCAACAGAAATGGAGAGAGGAATTACTTTTTGTCCTGAAATGGTATCTAAAGCAAGTTGTATTAAAATAGATAAATTTAGGATTCTCTGACTAAAAATAAATAAATAAATAATCACAGTGAGTTGGAGTAAGTGTTTTCCAGCAGCAAAACACCTGTTTAGACTGTTGTTTTGTCACTGACATTCCCTGAGATTTTTACTGTACACACTCAATAGGACCCCTCAAAATCCTTGTCCTTCGTGGCTCGTTCATTGCTCACTGAAAGACCTGCCTGGGAAGCTGGATAGATTTGAGGAAATAACCACATGCTTAACATAAGACTACCACAGCTATACAGGTGATTTTCTCCCTCGTGAGACTCCATCTATGGTACTATGCCCAGGCCTGGGGATCCCAGCTTAAGAAAGTCAGAGCTGTTGAAGCAAGTCCAGAGGAATGTCATGAAGATGATAGAGGGCTGAAGCACTCCTCTTACAGAGAAAGGCTAAGGGAGTTGGACTTGTTCATCCTGGAGAAAAGAAGGTTCCAGAGAGACTTCACTTGTCCTTCTAATACTTAAAGGGTGCTTATAAATGGGAGGGAGACACAATCTGATAGCGACAGGACAAGGGAGATTAGTTTTCAACTAAAGGAGGGTGATTTAGATTATACGATAGAGGGAAAAATTTCTCTCAGAGAATAGTAAGGCACTGGAACATGTTCCCAGAGAAGTGTTGGATGCTCTGTCCCTGAGGTAATTCAAAACCAGACTGGATGGATCCTGAATAATCTTATCTAATGGGTGGTAAATCTGTTCACAGAAGGGGAGTGGTAACAAGATGATCTTTATTATCCCTTGCAACTCACATTGTTCTATGAAAGCTATGATTCTATGAAAGATTTGCTATTGAAACTCTGGGTTTGGTCACCATCCTACTTTACTCTATGACCTTTATGAACTTATTACTGGCTGGTGCTTTTTACTCCTTTGTACAGTCAGAAGGAAATGTTTTTATTAGTAGCTCTAATATTTACAGTGTGAAAAGGGAGTAAGATCGCACTTATTCACATATTTTTCTTGAAGAAAATGTGGGTCAGATTGAGGATAGGAGATGGAGGGATATTGTATGTAAGCAAGTCTCACATTAGCAAGTCAAAGTAGCACTTTCATTATTATTGGAACCTCATCTTGGTTGTTACAGATAATTTTTTCTTGACTTTGTCTCTTGAATCTGTGGGGTCAGTGAAAGACTTTGTGTGACTGAAAAGAACTACCTTTGCTGCTATGAATAGTAGTTAATGGAAAAGTATGTAGAAGAGTTGAGGAGCAATACATTCATGATTAACCATTGTTTCTTAGTCAGGATTCCATCTGTACTAAATGTAGTCAGCACAATTGAAGGAGAGCATTCAGGTTAGAAACAAATGACACCTGATTGAACAAAACTATCTGCTTCATATTTTCCTTAGTATCCTAGTATTGCACAGAACAGAACCTGGAAGGTACAGAAGAAAAAGAAACCACTCAGAATGCAGCAATCAGGCTCACTTTCAAATGCATAATGTGGATGATATTGAGGTGAATACCCACAAGAAAACCTGAATAATGTAGTTCTGGCATTTAGATATTTACTGATTCTAAACTATCTTTGTGAAAACTGCAATTTAGAGAGCATAGAAGCTTAATTCAGTATTCCCTGAAGTACAAAAGAACAGAGGCACGGCGTCATTTGACTGATTTATTCTTTTTCTTTCTTCAAGAAACCCTGCATTTTATTCTCTTGAGAAGACTTGTATCTTTCAGAGAAGCAGACTGGGAAGCAAACCAGGCATTGCCAATGCAGCATCACCTTGCAGCTGGGAAGAAGTTTGATGAGCTGATCCCCAGTGACACATCTTTTAAAATACAGGTAATGTAAATGGAGAATCTATACAGTTGTCAATAGTTTTGGAAAGCTTATTTGTCCTCATCCTAAAGTTAAGAAACAAAGCTGCTAAAGTTTTCTCATTACTAGATGGCATTTTGCAGCAGATAATATGAGCTTGTAGGGATAAGACTAGAAGCTGTTAACGTTCTACACGGTGGAATAGTGGGAGGGTTAAAACTATTCTAGTTCCAGCACTAGATTGGAATAAATTAAAAATCATCAGCATACAGTCACTGTGGTTCATTTCAAAATATTTAGGATTTTGCAATGAATATGCTATATTTGTTTACAGTTCTCACAGCCTACAACAGAGAAAATCATAAATTGCATACATTTTATATGAATCAGAGCCTGCTTCAAGATATTTTGTGAAGTGTAAAGAAGCAAAGGGATTTTTTTTCTAATATCCTGACCTTGTCTTGCTCTGTGTCGTGACAAACTAACCTGAAGACCTATAATGTTTTTTTTAAAAAAAGGACATCAAATTTAGAATTACTTTGTGTTACTCATCACAATGAGTAAATTACATAAAAATCTAATACTGTTTGTCCTTGAGACATGACAGCTCCTTCAGCTTAAGGTATCTTTATGGCTGCTCTAAAGTATACCTGAAGATACATTTGATCTGAATTACTTTAGAGTCATGGGTCACAAAGAGCACTTCAATGCCTTCTTCACTTAGCTACATCAGCTGATGTCACAGCCAAGTTTTCTTTAAGGAGGCCTGATACTTCATCTAAAAATCAGGAGAATACTTATATTAGGGGTCTAATATGAGCAACAGGCCCAAACTATAATCAAATGCAGGAAAAACCTTCATGATTTTCAAAGATATTTGAATCAAAGTCTTAATTTCTCAGAGCTTCACTCATAAGGTTGCAAAAAATTTATCACATAATCCTATAACATATTTCCCTTCCAAAATTCAGACTTCATGTCCTGGGATTTATGTTAGAAAATGATGTTCCTTTGTCTGTATATAAAGAAATCACTGAATGCTTTACATGAAAATATATTTGGTTTGGATTCTGTCAGTTTTGTATGGATTTTTTTTTTCCCCAACATAAAAATCTGTAAAATTGCAGGTGAAATGGAGCCTATTAAGCAATGTACCAACTGTTCTTACATTCCTCCTTGTAAAACATCAGTCATGGCCCTTAAGTGCAAAAAGTGTGTGCACACTAGCTATTTGAAATAAATAAAACATTACTACTAGGTCTGTGTATTCTATGGGGTTTCTTTCTGCCTTCTGATCTTATGAGGATCTGATGTTCTTTCTTTATTTGCAACTTAAGTAAACTTACAAGCTAGAAACTTATCTAATTCTTCATTCAAACAGAGCAAAGCATAAAGATATGACTACCTTTTTTGTATTCATTTCTCTATGAACATTTGCAATCACATTTTTAAATGAAAATGGATAGGTGAGTGGTCATTTACTCCAGCCAAGTTGGCCTCTTGATCTTCCTCTATAATCCATACTCAAGGATACTTTGTGCTTCTCGTAGAGCTAAGTAGCTTCCAAATGCAGATGAATGAAATCTGACACTCACTTTCTGCTAGATGTCTGCTATATCTTCTTGCATCTTAAATTACTAATAATCTTCTATTTTTTTAATTTTTTACTTTTTTCCATCTCTACTGTCTGCTTTATCCTGCTGTGTATGCCCAATTATTTGTTCTCCTTGTATTTCCACATGACTGTTTTCTAATACTTTGCCCAAACCTTCTGAAGTTAGTGATTTGTCCCCTTTCATTTTTCTTTCAGTCATTACTCTAATGATGATGAATCTGAACATTAATAAGATGCTGAAAATTACATATTTCTATAAGAATAAATATTTTAGAAAATGAGAAAAAAGGAAATTGAAATCCTGGAAGACTTCCACTTTCAAAAGATGTTATTCTGGGTAAAGAAGATGTTACACAAACAAAGAATAGCATATTACCAAGACACTGTACTTCAGAAGGTGTCACTTCTGAGTGGGAAATGGAATTGCTGTCACTGTCCTCCTGGAAATGTTAACCTTTGATGTTTACTTTCCAACAAGTGTATTTCTCTTTGTTGACAGCCAAATGGAAGACCATCCTTAGTACTAAGTCACTCCAAAAGTAATGTCTCCTAATTATTTCCATGGAAACTATAATAGATAAAACATAATAACTCTATTTGATAGAGCAAATTCTCAGCAGCAAAACACTGTTTTTCAATATAGCCACCATTAACCAATTTACACAAAAGAGCTGATTGAGATTGTCTTCATTTTATGATGTGATAAATGACAAATGTGCATAGCCATCCAGAATGTGGCTTGTCTTTCACATCACTGTTGTAACTGCTGAAACTCACCACCCACCGCCTCACTATACTCACATCCACTGTTTGGTCTCTATAAACATTCAACAAGAGTCAGTGAATGTCCGTGGCTGCAGTTTTTTCCAGAGGCATGAGTACAGTGATATACCTTTTCTTCCTATGCATTTTCATGTCAGACACCATTCTGTCAGACTTCTCCTTTGCTGCTGCCTGTTGCACAGCAACAAAATTTCAAGGAATATAGTCAGGAAGGTTCAGTCACTACTGCCATACCACCACCATCTCCCTCTGATGGGCCAACATAATAAAACAGAGGGCATTACTTTTGGAGCACTACTTGTGTTTGTGTGTGGAGATGGAGCAAGATAAGACAGGAGATTAATCAGTGCTTCTGTGGAAAAGAAGTATTTGGAGCATCACAGAACACTGATTTCAGATGCTGCAAATGATTTCCCTGGGCTATGCCACTTAAAGTGAAAAAGCATGGCTTCACTTCAACAGAGTGCATACCTTCCTTTGTCAACAAGGCAAGAGAGATAGGCAAAGAACACAATACTAGAGTTATAAGTAGTAGCTTTTAAGAGGCAAGGAAGGCAGACAAATGCTCCTACACCAAACAGCTGCAGTAATAGTGGGAATCCTAATCTTTTACCATGATCTACTCAAGATGGCATCCAACATGCCTTGTACATCAGAATTAATGGATACATTCTTTACTGCATTTAGGAACAAAAAATACGGGGAATTCAGACCAGGAGGGTATAGAACTTATTAACGGGCACCTCTACATCTCTTATGCTTCTTTCAGGGTTTTGACTCTATGTAAAAAACAAATCAACACAGAAGAATCGATTAGGACTCTGGACAGAAAGTATATTCTTTGAGCACTGAAAGGTATGCTATATAGTTTACGTAAACTTTTGTATGAATGCAAATATAATTCAATGACTATAGGTACTTTTGGATAACACTGAAGAACTAATTCTAATGTCAAATCAATAATTTGCAGTGTGACAAATCACAGAATGGCTTGGGTTGGAAGAGACCTCAAGGATTACCAAGCTCCATCAATTCTTGATTATTTCGCTGTTGTCATTACAAAACACAATTGCAGGAGTATTATTTGCCCATCTAAGATTCCCCAAATTCTAACATTTCCTTAAAAAAAGGTGTTCAATAGTTACTTAAATGGGAATAACATACTTATTTAACTTTCTATAAAATGAAACTGACTGGAAAAACCAGATCTAGTTGAAATAGGTCATTTAAAAATAAATGGCTGCTTGTTGAAGGTTGTCTTTATTCTCCTTCTGTATTTTTTTCGTTTCAAAAACAGACTGTTGAAAGAATCCATAGTTTTTTTAGTTCATGTAAGTTTGACAATATTCTCCCCCCCCCCCCCCGAAATGATTCATCACATAAATTAAAGAAAAGATGAAATTCTGGAGAACTACAGGAAGTCTAGCCTACCTAGAAGGCAATTGTCTGGAATCAATACTGGAACAGAAGAAGAATCTAGAACTAAAATATCCATGAGATACTGCAAATAATACTATAGCTTAATGATCTAGGTTAATTTCCCATGGAACAGGAAAGAAGAGTGGAACATATTCTTCTCCCCAGATTTTGAGAAAAATCAAAACTCAAAGAGCTAGCTAGCAAGATGAAAACATCATTAAAATTAATGTACAAGAAGAGTATGATTCATCAGAGCTAAGGAGGAAAAAAAATTGTTTCCCTAATATAACAGCTGATCTCTTGCTAACCTCACTTGTTGATATACCTCCTGCCACTTCAGAAGTTGACAAGTTTGAAAAGTTGATGAAAATAAGAGGGAAGAGAAACAGATGACACAATGTGACAAATCAGCATGGCACTCTAATACCACAAGAAATATGATGAACAAAAGTAAAAATAAAGGATTAACCTAATACAAAAAGTATTAACAAGTCAAAAACTCCACTGTCCAACAAACTACACAGTCAAAAATTGCAAGTCTGATTA
Source organism: Gallus gallus (assembly GCF_016699485.2). Lineage (NCBI taxonomy): Eukaryota > Metazoa > Chordata > Aves > Galliformes > Phasianidae > Gallus > Gallus gallus. Next base: position 81,836,252 of record NC_052533.1, read on the forward strand.
CAAAAAGAGTACTTTTCATAAAGCAAGAATACTTTTACTTATTTATCTCACTTTCTGGAGTTGAACTCCAGAACAACAATAACAAAAAAAAAGAGATTCAGGCAATCTGTTTATTCCAGATTAGAGTTTATGGAAAGAGCAAAGTGCTGAAATACAGCTGATAGAGGGAATAGGGAAAAGTTCTGAATATACACAAGGAAGACACAAGAAAACTTTTGTGTCATTAATGTGAATGTGTCCTAGATTTGCCTTCTGTTTATTTAATTGCTTTTGTTTTTTGCTGTTGGAGAGAAGAGAAAGACAAACTTGTTTTGTATTTAAGAATTTTGAGACTGGAACAGGTAGAAGATGCACAGGATGTAGCAAATTTTTTTTCTGAAAGGTGAAGTGGTCAAGTTTTTCATATAGAACTAAGAGCTTTGTGCGATACCATGCTGCTGCAAGGACATGGAATTTTTTCTATAGCTAGGGAGCTAGAGTGAGTGCTTTGCTAGGTCAGCTGGCAGTAGTCTCTTTAGTGTCTATCAGAAATTTCTATTTTAGACTTTCAAGAGCCATTCACCTTTAATTTGTTATTCCTTCTGTCATTGCAGCTTCCTTTGTAACATGAACTAAGTGCCTAAAAAATGTAATTTAATATAGTAAGTAAAATAAAGGAAAATAAAATTTACCACACTGATTTCACGCACAACCGAAATGAAATCTACAAATCAGCTAGTTCAGTTAGTTCAATGACCAGTCTGTTTTCCCCATGAACACCCAAAGGAATCTTACTTTTTATGCAATTATCTCATCACTGGAACAAATTAAATACTGAATAAATTTTGACAAAATTTTGACCTGTTCACAGGAAAAAATATTACTATAAAAAGTAGACTTGTTAACAGGATAAGGATCTAGGTGAGGTTAAAGGACAAGTTATTTTCCTAACCACTACTCTTACAGTATGGCACAAAAAGCACTGAACAGCAAACGTCTTCATGGTAAAATCACTAGAGTCCTTGGTGAGTTTTCAGATTTTTTTTCATGTTCTTCTCTTCCAAAATGTGGCAGCAGGTTTGTTCATCCTGTGATGCTATACAATTGCTCTGATAGACATAAGAGCAGAAAGTCTCAATAGAAAATATATTGTTCATGACCCACAACAGCACAGCAGGAAAAGTAGGGTGTCTAGGGATAAGAATACATTCCATGAAGAAACCTAAGTGATTTAGAAACCTTAGTTCAATTTTTTTTTTTTTTCCCCAACAGTGAATTGAGTTTGTAAGCTCAGATTCTCAGAAGAACATAGGGCTTGGTTTAGGACAAAGTACACTCAGTTGTACAACAACTGTACTGCCACTAGTACAATATTTGTCAGTTAAAGTTAGCTTAAATATCTGTGTTTTCAAGAGTATCCAGGATTGTTGACTTAATTGCGAAACTCACTACTGAAAATGACATTCGTACTTCCAGTTGGCTGAAATCCTTTGGAAACATGTATGACACAACCCAGCTTTGCAAGGCAAAAAGTCCCTTAAGCAACTGATGCCATCAGAGGTAATGGAAATCAGCAGAAGAAAACAGCAAAAAACAAGTGTGAGAGTTAACTGAATGAAAAAAAAAAAAGAGGCAGATTTTTTGATTGGTTAGTTTTTTTTTTATGTAGCAAATATTTAAATGTTTAATTTTTAGTAAAAAAAGAAAAAGTGATTTCATCCTACACATATCTGTAATTATAGTAAGTATACGTGATGTTTATATATTCTTAGATATGTTTATGTATTATTTGTATCATACAAAACCAAATAGTAAACTAGGCATAAATTCAATAGAATCACAGAATCACTAGGGTTTGAAATAACCTCTACGATCATCAAACACAGCTGTCAACCCACCACAACCATGATTATTAACCACATCCATCAGTGCCACACCTATATAATCAACAAATACACAAAGTGGTGTGGTTAGGCCAGTGTCTACAGATCAAACAGCAAGAAAAATTATCACGTTGGAAAGGGATAATCAAAAATAAATTAAAATACTCACCCATATTCTAGGCTTAAGGGAAAAAAACAAACAAAAAAAACCAACAACACTCCAAAAAGAGTAATCTCCAGAAAGAAATCCTTTCCCAGGGGCAGTCATCCCTTAAATGGGGGGTCTAGGAGAGGTGGAGCCAGGTTCCACCCCATCCAGTCACACAGGTGAATTGCCTTCACCTGTGCTCCTGCGGCTGACTCAGTGCTTGCCTCAGGTGATCAATCAGAGGTTCAGGCCGTGATTCAACTGTTCCCATACACACATCGATATGTTACTTGAATGCCTCCAGGGACAGTGATTCCACCACTTTCCTGGGCAGTACGTTCCAATGCATTAATAAATTTTCAGAGAGAAAAAATTGTTCCAAATATTCAACCTGAATCTCCACTGGCACTATTTAAGGCCATTCCCTCTTGTCTTATGAATAGTTACCTGAGAGAAGAGGTCAACACCCACCTCACCACAACCTCCTTTCAGGGAGTTGTAGAGAGTGATGAGATCTCCCCTGAGCATCCTCTTCTCCCGACTAATGCACCTGTCCCAGGAATCTCTGCCTGGAATGATTAATAGAATAAGTAAATGCATAAATAGTATTGTTCTTTCAAAATGTTCCTTGTTACTCAGCATAGTTAATTGTAACTTCATTACTTTTTACGGTATATTTTGTCTTTATAAAAGCAAGACTGAAAATAAGGCAGTATTCCCAACAGATGTCTCACCTTACAGCATAACTACATATTGTTCAGCCTTATACTCTGGATTCACTGAGTTGATCTCAGCAGAGGAATATGGCTGTTAATACAGCTGCAAGCTTATGAGAAATAAACGAAACCATAAGATAAGTACACTGTGTTTGTCATACTCTGAATATGTAGGAATTTTCACAGCAAGAATACCTGTTGTGTGTTTCATTGTTAACCTATAGCAATCGTTTGTAAGAATTGTGTTAAGAATTTTTCCTTTAAATTTATGGTAAGTACTAAATTGTCCAATATCCTGAAGAAGCTACATTGGATATATTGAATGCATCACTTCAATTATATGAACTTTCTATAATGGAAAAGTAAAAAACCTTGCAAGAAAGAAAGCTTTGATGTCCTGAAATACATTAATAAGCCTTAGCAAAACACAAGCCTATTTGTGAAATTTGTGAGAAATATTATGACCTATTTTGTTTTACCTCCTGCCCAACAAACTTTTTTTTTCTCTCAGCTATTCCATAGTGTGCACTGTGCATCCATAGTTCTTTCTTAGTGATTTATTTATTTATTTATTTTAGAGTACTTGAGTACTGTGTAGAGTAATTCTTTTCTGGAAATAACTTCTTAGCATCTGAAGTTGCACTGGTTCATGCAGAAGTGAGATAATCGTGTATTATTTGCACTGACAACTTTTACTCCACCACATTCTTCAGTAATGACTTGTGCTTTGCTTTTACTGAAATAGGTACACATATTTGATTTTTCATATTTCACTTTATATTACTGAGGCTAAAAATATATTTGACCAGGGTCACTTAACATGAAGATCCCCCTTTAGTATTCACATGATTGCTTTTGTCACTTTCTTCTTTTTAATCTGTCTTGCAATACTCTCATATATTAATTTTTCTTTCAGTTAAAACAGCGCAGGACTGATTGTGCCCTCATTACCCAAACAGTTATTTCTCCCTCTGGTCTCACAAGCAATAGTAAATGATGTTTCAATGGGGGAGTCCAGCAATGACATCCTGAGTAATACTTTAAAGAATAGGTCTCAAACTGGATTAAATTTATATTTAATAAGACATGTTGTATGGCAAATTAATTCTATCTTACTGTTGAATGTATTTTGAGAAATAATAATTAAGGAACGAATAGCATGTTTGTTATATGCAAGGTTGTAGAATTTCCATAATATTATTTTCCAGGAATACAGTGGTATTTATTTGACATGTTAATTATTTCATCAGATTTAAAAGAACAAGTATTGGAGCTCTGTAAACAAACTCTGTTAATTAAAATAAAAAAGTAGAAGGCTTTGCACACACAACACACAGAGTGGACTTTTTTACTAACTTTATTTTCTGAATGTTTTTCTGCTGGTAATTTTGAATTTCATCATTTCTGCATGTGCCTCCAAATTAAATAACATCAAATAACATTTTAGCCATAAATTTGTACATGATCTACTTTAAGAAATGGATGAATTGAGTATTATGTTTTTGAAGTATAGTTCTTTTCATGATGCGTGCCTTTTATACTTTTTGCACTACAGTTAAGTTGAAAAAAAATCCTAACAGCTAAGCAGTTGTATTCTTCTAAGATTTTTTAAGGTCCAAACATCAGAAAAAATTTGATTCTAAAGCTTTGGATGTTTAGCCAAGTCAACTTAAATGATGTGCCAGGAATACAAAATTTTTTTAGTGTTCTTTTCTTTTCTTTTCTTTTCTTTTCTTTTCTTTTCTTTTCTTTTCTTTTCTTTTCTTTTCTTTTTGAGTAATACTTAGGTATCAATGTTCAGTTTTTTCAAAGATTTAGAATTTCTCATCTGTCCCTTGAATCATCCCACTTTAACAGTACAAGTTCTATAAAAATCAGTTAAAATATTTCACATAGATATTTAATAAGTTTGTCAAGAAACATAAACTACTGGTAATAAAATGGACCTGATTCTTCATCATTATTCCTTCTGTAGGTATTGGCCCTTGTGTAAAGTACTTTTCTGTACTGAATTTTTGGAAATATTTGTCCTATTTTTCACAGATGTGAGTCCATGAGGAGAAATTGAAAGCAATCCCAATGAAAACAGAATATGTCTGCTTTCTCCTGCTTCACAATTCTAGTTGATCATGTGAACTGGAGTGTTATTTTCATTTCTGTAGATTTGACAAGATAAGGATTTTTGAAGTTTAATGCCATGTGCATTTTTTAACTGATACATATGTGTAATATTAAATTGACCTTTCTGTTGTTTTGCTTTTTTGATGGTGTAACTAGACAAATTTTTCTTCTGTACACTCCTATAATAAGGCTATAAACAATGCAGGAGTCAAATGACCACTCAGTCTAAGTATAAAATATTGAAAAGGTCAAAAGAGTGCAGCACACTACTAAGATTCATTGAATATAAATTAGGCATTAAACTCCTGATACCTTGTTCCCTTGACTGAGTAGTAATGAGAATGGAAAATGGCAGAAAATTAATCCCATCTCATTAAAAAGCTTATAATGAGAATGTGGAACTTGGTAGAAGTGTAACCCATTCTTATAACAGTCTTTGGGAAAGGGTCTTTGTGGTCTTTCTCAGATGGCACAGCAGCAAAAATTTCCGCCCTAGTAAAATAGTGCTGAAAATGTGGTTACATTACATACAACTCCTTTGCATAAATCTTCTGCACTGTAAAATCATCATAATGTGGCATAGCCTTTTTTATTCATTGACACTGGAATTTCTGCTGTATCTATATTTTATGTTAATGTGCACATACATCTGTGTCAGCTCTACTTTCAGTGTTATCTAAAATAGTTGATAGATGCCCATTTCTCATTGAATTTCAGTGTTATTTGCAGATTAATTTCCCTTAGAGACTTTCACAAAGCCTAGCAATAGGTAAAATTACTGTCCCAGTGACCATTATCCAAATATAAATGTTTATACATAAAGCAGTGAGTGGAAATTCTCAATAAGATAAATATCAGGAGAGTGTTTGCACGCCCACCCATAAACACATATTTCTGACAGAAAAGCTCATAAATTTCTGTTCTCCACATTGAATTTTATTTTGCCCACAATATACAATTAATTGTACTAGAGTTTAGTAAAATTCATATGTTCCTTGACAAAGTAAGCAGAAAATAAAATATTTTGATGGAATTTTATAAGTTATTTCTTGTCTGTCGTTATTAGAACATAGTAATCAAGAAAATAACAAAATACTTTTATTTTTGATACTAAAAAATATGTTGCAGAATGGTGTGGTAATGAATTCTGAGGAGGAAAAAAAATATATCTCATAGTGTTCAATCATCTTTTCTAACTTTGTGGCTATGTTGAGGTGCATTTGCCCTGATGGAAGAGTAAGCCCTACACACTGGCTGTGCATAAGGGTTTTTCCTTACAAATGGGCTGCAAATAAAAACAGGGATTTCACCTAGGTGTGCTCACAGCTCATCTCCTGTACCAGGAGACATGTGGCAAGTGTAGGTATTTAGACAGACAGACAGGCAGATCTATCAGGCAATTTACATTGCCACATTGGGAACAAAACCACAAGTGCTCCTCTGGATTCCAGTAAAGCCCTAATGCTATGAGAAAAGGTTGTTACAGAAGGTGGAGGGTATTAAGGACTAGGGAGAGAAGGATTTCTATAGTGGAACAAATATCCATGCTCACACACACACACACACTCACTCATTCACTCACTCACTCACTCACTCATCCACTCACGTGCCAACCAGAGAAGATCAGACTGAAATCTGTCTGTGTAAACTCCCACCCATTTTGCACAATGGGTAATGATAGTACTCACTTCTATGGCTGCTCCAAATACCCTTGACAGCTTCAGGTTGCAGAATTATGCACAGGTAACCTAGGAAAAGCATCTGTAATTTAACAACTTGGCTTCTCTAAATTATGCTGGCAGCAGTTCTGACTCTTGAAATATAATCTGCAACTGGAAAAGTTGAAAAGTGCTAATCTTATCTCTTTCTTCTTATCTAGCTGTTTTCTTGACATCACTGCATCACACACAAATGCACACACACCTACGCTTTTACTCAGCACTTTCTATTGTGGGGATAGACGGATGGATAGATTAGATGTGTTGGTTTTTTTTCCTCTGAAAATGGTCATGAAAATGGGTATTTTCAATGGGAAATTTCTCATAAAAGTATTGATGACTTCCACAGTCAATCTATTTTTCTTAATATTTTTCAAACTATTATTGAAATTTTGTGGAAATTCGTTTATCAAAACATTTGAAGGTATGTCAGGTAGGTTTAAATCACTATCTGTGGAAAAAAAAAAAAAAAAAAAGAAAAAAAAAAGGAAAAAGAAAAAGAAAAAAAACCCCAAACCCTGACACTTAAATGTTGCCTGGAAAGTATTGAACTTCAGATCCAAGAGGGACCTGCTATACTGTAAATTTCACACCAAAGACCTCTGAAAGGAATGTTGCTCAGTAAAGCAAATGGTTTTAGTTTCCCTGTGCTGCCTACACAGCTTCGTCGAACATGTCAAAACCACTAGAGCATGAGTGGCCTAGCAGAAGCAACAAAGATGCCTAGATCTAAGTCCAGTAGTATGGATACTTCAATGTCCATAGGCTTCCACTTACATGGAAAGACTTTTTTTTTTTTTTAATAGTAGATTTCCACATCCATACAAAATACTCACCAGTATGAAAGTACTTACTAATTAGATATCACTCATCTTCTCATTCTACAAAGTCTATAACTCTTCATGTGTTTTGCTAAATGTTTATAGGATTCATTGCCAAGTATATTATTTCTTTTTCAAAATATTTTTCTTTCTCTTCCTTTCTCGAGTAGATTACTCAGTATCTTCTCTGTCATGGCCCTGTCTGATCTTGCAACTTTGTGTCAGATCACTTCCAAAATGAATGTTATCATTAAATATATGTTTGAATGCATGAAGTATTTTGCTCTTCATCAAATAGAACACCTGAAAGCTCATCTTCAGAGTCCTCATTTTCTCCTTCCGAATGACAATGCTCTTGAAAATCTAAGGTGAGAGAACTGGTATGATTTGGAGGGATTATTAAAGGGCTACCTAGTCTCTGAAATGTTAGCAGTATGAATGTGCCCTTTCATATATTAAATCCCTTGAGCAAAAATTGATTAAACATCCTTCTCTTAGGATCAGGTGGCCAACATCTCCAAAATATCACCTTGTTTTTTGAAAATTATGGTTGTATCATTCAATGCTCTTTGAAGCCATAGTTTCTGACCCAGTTGTGTGAAATACTAACAGTAGTAGGAGCACTCTATTTCTTTTGAGCAACTGTAAAAACTTCCTCAGTCACCAATGAATAAAGTGATGCACGTTTATTTGGCTACTGTAGAAATATTTTTAACTATATTTATAAATCCATGATTAATAGTATTTATTTATTTATTTACTAACAAATATATATTGAGGATCAGGTTAGAAGCTACTAAAAGGAAATGACTTCCATATGTGTGCTTCCTGAGACTATAATCAGTTAAAGTTGTTTTACAAGTCCAGTGGATAATATCATTTGAGATATATCAAAAATTACAGAGATGGAAAAAAAGCCTTCCAATTATTTGAACTTATGCTTCTTTTGTTTGAAATGAGAGAACTAACTAAGCTGGTAGAGTGGAAATCATTTGTCATCACTAACACTTTTCTTGACTTTAACTGTGGTTAAATGGTTCCATCCCTTCTGAGTAAACCTTGTAAGCAAATGCTTATCTTAGTATACTGGTTTAGAATCACTGAATCATAGAATCATAGAATTATAGATTGGAAGAGACCTTAAAGACCATCTAGTTCCAGTGTCCCTGCCGTTAGCAGGGTTGCCTTCAGCTAGATCAAGTTGCCCAGTGTTCCATCCAACCTGGTCTTGAACACCTTCAAGAATAGGCAATCCAAAACTTCTCTGTGTAACCTGTTCCAGTGACTTACCACCCTCAGAGTAAAGAATTTCTTCCTAATACCTAGTCTAAATCTACCCTCTTTTAGTTTAAAGCCATTTCCCTTTGTCCTGTCACTATCAGATCTTGTAAAAAACCAGTCCCCCTCCTGCATATAAGCTCCCTCCAAATACTGCAAGGCTATAATGAGGTCTTCCCAGAGCCTTCTTTTCTCCAAGCTAAATAAGGCCAAGTCCCTCAAACTTTCTTCCTATGAGAGGTGCTCCAGCCCTTTGATCATCCTCGTGGCTCTCCTCTGAACTTGCTTTGACTAGTTAAGTACCTCAGCCTTCTCCAAGTCTGAGGAAGCCAATTCTTCCTTCTTATCTATCTGATGTGGAACACTCTGCTTTATCTATCTCTTATGACCAATGTACCTAAACAATCCCTTCTTGTCATTTTTCATATCCTTTGCTAAGTTTAATTCCATCTATTATTTAACCTTCCTAATCTTGTCTCTACACATCTGGACACAGGTAGGTTTTAGGTAGATGTTCTGTGATAGAGAATTAAGCACCTTTGTTTTCTGAGTTAAGCATGTTCAAATTACAGAGGGCAAAAGGTAGTGAAGGTATTCAAGGATCACAATCTTCAATATCACCAGGGTAGACCTTTGTCAGAGCTGAAAAATAAAACTGAAATCCATAAATGTATCATGTGAATAAGTTATTCCATATGCTTTCCTTGAAGTAATATCTTAAGCAAATGAGCAATATTAAATTGCTTTTCACATCAAACATTTCAGTGGAATATGCAGAAACCGTGTTTGGCACCATCATAAACACACATATACCATTCTATAATAGAATAGGAATTCTTGGAACTTCCACGTGTTTTATCTTACAGAATAGTTTATAATACACAGATACAAAAGCTGACATTATTATATAAACAGTTACTATTTTGAGAAACTGAACTTTTTTAGAAAAATATGAACTTTTTTCTCTTCCTGTGAGACATGTTAAGTGAACCTGATATGCTAAGTTGAGCAACATGACAAGAAAAGAATAGGAGGGGTAGACAAAAAGTTAAACTATGACTATCCCACTCCCCCACTTCTGTTCATCCCTCTGACTGCTGATCAGAAAGCTATCCTTACAAAAGAGAACGAAAAATTACTTTCCAGTTTCAAGAACAAGACCTTTTACTGTGCAAGCTATTGTATAGTAAAATACCGTATTTCACTAAAATTATATATTTTTTGTCATGTTACCATTACATTATACACAACAAACCAGATCAAACTAAAAACAAACAAACAAACAGAAACCAAACAAACAAACAAAAAAACCCACCATAATCTTGGATAGAAGTATGAGTTGGAAAGAAATGAGATAGCAAGCATTCAAAATGGAAAAATAAAACCTTGTGGATGATTTCATTTTGTCTGGACCAAATTTAACCGTTCGGGACTGAAGGGGCTGACCTGAAGACATTAGAGCATGTATATATATACATATATGCATATATGGTCTCCTGGCTCAATTTACATCCTACATGTTGACAGTATCTCATTTCTATTCTCTATGGCATTGTGGTATCATATTGCTCTCTGCCTACATGTGGATGAAATAATAAAGGTCACTTGTATTATTCAAGAGATCCATACTGTCAGGAGCCAAAAGATAATCTGAAATTATATACTTGTTCTTTATAAAGCTGCCTCTTAATATGCAGAAATATACAGTGGTAGCAGAGTATCACTTAGGTACTCCTTTGTATGCCATGCAGAGTTTCAAGGCATTGCTGTGCCAAATGAGTTGGAAATTCACACTGTAATTCTTGGAATTGCAATAGAACACCCACCTTCATGTGTGATACAAAGCCTATTTGGCTTTTATTTATTTATTTGTTTGTTTATTTATTTTACAAGTTTACACTTTATTTAAGCCATATTCCCTCTTAAGTATCTTTCATGAATCCCTTACAAGCAGTCTATTGGCTCTGAATCTGTCAGGTTCATGAGTTGTCAGGCCACAACAGTGGCAGTAGCAGAAATAATAAGTCTGGTGATGGACACTAGATATCTTTGGATTTCCAGCCATCCCTCAACTTTTCTATATGATCTCAGTACATCTCAGATGCTCTCAGATTTCTTCCCTGTTATAAGTTGTGGATGATAACCCTCCCTTTATCTACTGCTCTGAAAGTAATGCTTCCTATTTTATTATGTTGTCTCATTAAGTCAGAGATGGATTTTGGTGGTATGGCAGTAGAGATTGAACCTTCCTGCCAATAAACATTCCATTATATTTTGTTACTGTGTGATACATGGCAGCAGAGGAGCAGTCTGACAGAATGGCATCTGACATGGAAAAGCATATGAAGCAGTGGTGTGTAACTGAACCCCACCATGTGGAAAAAATGGCACCCACTGATGTTCCTCAATGACTGATGAATGTTTATGGAGACCATTTGGATGTGTGCATGGTTTACTGATGGGTGTTGCATTTCAGCAGTGGAGACACTGAGAGTGGGTCACTTCTGCTGGTGTAGATTTTGATGAATGCAGCATGCAGACTCTTGTTCATAGCTGGCTAAAATGCATAGCTAATGGTGGTGCATATGTTGAAGAATAGTGTTTTGTAGCTGAGAATTTTCTCTATCAAATAGTATTATAGTGCTCTTTGAATTTGTTGTATTTTCAATTGAAACAAATAAGAGTCATCACTTTCAAAGTGTTCTATTTACTTCCCTTATGCTGAGCTACAATGAGTGTGCATAGCCTGGTGCAGGACAAGATGTAGGGTTATGGCCCCATCTGCAAGTTCCTTCCACAAGTACAAGAACTCTTTGTGAACCTTTGCAAAAGCCCAGAAGAGATTGTTTGCATGCTTCCTATGAAATGTACTGGTGACAACCAGTCTTCATATGTCAGCTAATGGGAATCTGCATTACTAACCTTTATTTTCTGTAAGGGCTTTATTATTCATGTCAATCCAAGCATTAGTCTTTTCTCTGTATAAATAGAAACAATACATCTGTATTGTCTACACCCCTAGAAACATCCTCTGAGCAGAATTTAGAAATTCAGATTACACAAAAATGCATCATGCTAAGAAGTAAGCCTATGGCTAGCATCCTTCAATGGCTTGGACTTTCTGAGACATAAAGTTCAGTGACAATAGAATACAACATTGTAACATTCGCAGTTTGTTTGTGGTGTTACAGTTAATAAAATAAACTAGGCATACAAAGAGAGCTTTGCTATAGGAATACTTTATTATTACTGTTATTGTTTTTTTTTTTTTTTTTTTTTGAATCTGTAATGATTACTTCATTGCTGTATACTTCCCTTTCTGACTACCAGATACAGAAATGACAAAATACTTCAGCAGGGTATTTCCAGCTCAGTAAAAAGTGGAAAGTACGAGACATCTCACAAGAAGACCTATCTTTAACCAATTTATTGCTGGATTTTACTCTCTACAGTCTTTTAGAACTGTACTCTACAGTCTTTTGAGCAGGATCTTTCTGGCATTCTCCTTTTTCTTCCATTCTGTGTATACTTCTAACTTCATCATCCTCCTTCTGATGTTTCCTACTGTTTTTCCTTAAAAACAGTAGCTGCAGGCTGCTTCTCTTTTGTCACTAAGACATTAAATTTCACTAGGAGTTCAGATCTGTGAAATGTAGTGCTAAAAATCCAGGAAACAAAGAAAGAAAGAAAGAAAAAAAAAAACCACCTAGTTCCCCTATGGTCAATGAGAATTTTGCTTTTTATTTCAACATGACAGGATCATATAGAGATGATACAGACAAATATCTGGGAAAGGAGAAACTTCTTTTCCTTCCCCTTTTATCATTTCCTAAAAAACTCTGGAAGGACTATTATTTTTGATTCCCAGATTATTTTCTTGAAAATAATTGTATGTAGATCTTCTTTACATTCTTTCAAATGTGTATCAGTCCACTCCAGGTAGATTGAGAAGGGGGTAAAGATCACTCTCGGTGCTTAACAGATATGAGTACTAAAGGATAGTTGTATTTCCTTAAGGTCATCAAAGTGAATGCTAACAGAGAAAGGACCAGAGACCAACTCAAAAGGTAATAACTGATAGTGATTTATCTGTTTTAATTAATACAAGATCACTTTTTATATTATCGAATCTCAAGTTTCTGCACATTGCAAAAGTTGGTCAGTGCCTTAATTGAATTGACGTGCCTGACCACTACAGTAAAAGAATAAAAACTCCTCTTGATATGTCCTGTCGCTAGTAGAAGTTCTTTGCTCATGAATTCTGTAAATCAGAAGTATTACCGATCCTAGATCTGACTATGCACCAGCTAACTCCAGGACTGGAAGTTAAATGGCCATTTCTATGATTCTATGACTCTATGATTTCAAAACGTTTCTAGTATCATGCTAAAGAGCATTAATGGGAAGAAAACATTACATTCTTTTCATAGTAATAGAGAATGTCTCCACACAGGACTGCTTTTGATTGAAGCCAACTCTGTTGTCTCTCCCTTACCTTTCAGAATATGGTGAAAAGATATCAATTGACAGTGCTATGGCTTTTTGTTTTCCACTATCATGTTGCAGATCAAAAGATTTTGACATAATTTTAGTTTAGGGTTTAGTAGGATTTAATAAGAATTTCTGCCCTTTTTGCAGTTTTGATGCCACCCCAGAAAAGCATCATTTAAAAAAAATAGTAATACAAGGCAAACATATTTCTTTGTTTTCTTTCTCATTTAAGTTTATATTCTATGAATGATATCAGTATATTTTTTCATTGGTTTCCATGAATTCTGGAGTACAAAAGAGTTTATGAATTTGGGAGCATAAGATAAGCACTGACAGTAGTAAAGAAGAGTGAACAGTGGTATGGCTACAACCTCAATAATAGTAATTTTCAGTAATGATTGACTGTTGGCCTGAGTCACTGCTACTAGACTATCTACATACTGTACATTGTTGCCAATGTCCACCAATTCTGTATTCCTATGCGTATAGAGCACTAATGAAACACGTAAGGAATTTTTATAAGATATTAGGAAAAGAAAGCAGAGAAAGGTATTATGAATACAGATACAGATTAAACGGAGAGTGAGACTATCTATTAAATTTTACCATTGGGTATTCACCTGCAGCGACCACAAATACCACAGAATGAGCACTACTAAGGTTGCTGAAGCACATCATAATCACAGTTTAGCTTGTTTATCTCTACACTATATACTGTTGTTCCACTTTAAGCCTGCACATTTTCAGCCATAAATAAATAAGCTGGTATGAGTGTCAAAGCTAATTTATTAAATCCACATCTCAGCTTGTAAATCAAGGCCTTGTTATATAAAAATGTGAAGAAAACGCAGCCCTCACTCATTTCAAGAGGACATCAGAATGCCTTTGGGAAAAAATATGGAATGATTTCATTGTCATTTGACATTGCCATTCTCTAGACATACTTCAGGGCCTCAGTACCTTTCCTGTAGTGAGGGACGCAAAACTGAAAACAGTACTCAAGGCGTGGCCTCACCAGTGCTGAGTATAGAAGGATGATCACTTCCATGCTCCTGCTGACAACATTTCTGAAGCCAGAATGCCATGCTGGCTCATGTTCAGCTGAGCGTCAGCCAACATTCCTAGGTCCGTTTCATCTACACAGTCTTCCAGCAAGTCTGACCCAAGCCTGTAGAATTGCCTGGTACTGTTATGGCCAAAGTGCAAGACCCAGCACTTGGTCTTGTTGAAATTCATCCTCGTGGCCTCAGCACAGCAATCGGGTTTGTCCAGATCCATCTGTAGGGCCTAGCTACCCCCAGTCAGATTGATACTTCCTGCTAACTTGGTGTCACCTGCAAACTGACTGAGAGTGCACTCAACTCCCTCATCCAGGTCACCAGTAAAGGTATGGAATAGGATGGGCCCCAGTACCAACCCCTGGGGAGCACCACTCTTGACAAGTCACCACCTGGATTTATCTCCATTCACCACCACCACTCTCTGGGCCTGGCCATGCAGCCAGTTCTTTACCCAGCAAAGAGTGTACCTGCCCAAGCCATGGGCCAACAGCTTTTCCAGGAGAATACTGTGGGAGACAGTGTCAAAGGCTTTGCTGAAGTCTAGGTAGACTATGTCAACAACCTTATCTACCTGGTGGATAACCCAAACACAGAAGGAGGTCCGGTTGATCAAGCAGGACATGCCTTTCATGAACCCATGCTTGCTAGGCCTGATCCCCTGGTTGCCTCACACATGCTATATGATCTCCCTCAGGATGATCTACTCCATAATCTTTCCTGGCTCCAACATCAGGCTGATGAGCCTTTAGCTCCCTGTATCCTCCTTATGACACTTTTTGCAGATGGGATTAATGCTAGCAGGCCTCCAATCCTCTGGGACTTCTGTGGTTGACCAGGAATTCTGACAGATGGTTCAAAGCATCC
This sequence comes from Gallus gallus, assembly GCF_016699485.2. NCBI lineage: Eukaryota > Metazoa > Chordata > Aves > Galliformes > Phasianidae > Gallus > Gallus gallus. The sequence goes on from NC_052533.1 coordinate 81,851,332, forward strand.
TGGCAATCACCTCCACCAGCTCCCTTAGCGTCCTTGGGAAGATCCCATCTGGCCCCATGGAGCTCTGTCAGTCCAGCTGCTAGTAGGTCTCAAGCTGTTTCCACCTGAATAGTGGGGAGTTTATTTTGCTCCTCATCCCGGGCTTCCCAGTCAGAGGGTTGAGTACCATGAAGACAGCTGAGCTGACATCTAAAGACAGATGCAACGAATGTATTGAGAACCTGTCTTTTCCTTATCCTCGTTGGTCTCGTCCCCACTGCATCTGGTAAAGCATAGAGACTCTCTATATCCCTCCTCTTACTACTAATATATTAATTAAAAAGATTTTTGTTCTCTTTTACCCCAGTGGCCAAGTTAAGTTCAAGCTGGTCTTTTGCCTTTCTAATTTTCTCCCTGCATGTCTTAACAACTTCTTTATACTGTCTCTGAGTTCTGTGTCCCTCCTTCCACGTGTGGTAGATTCTCCTGTTCATCCATCCACACTGGTCTTCTTCTGGCACAGTCTGCTCCTCTACCTTTAAGACTTCCTGCTTGAGGAGTGGCCAGCTTTCCTTGATTACTTTATCCTTCAGGAGTGATTCCCAAGGGACTCTCCCTATCAGGGTCCTGAATAGTTTGAAGTTTGCCCTTTGGAAGTCCAAAGTGGCTGCCCGTGCCCCCCCACCTTCCCCACCCTTCTGATTTCACGAAGAATCAAGAACTCTACCATCTATTTCATGGTCACTCCATCCAAGACAACTCCTGGTCTCCACATCTCCCACCAGTCCTTCTCTGTGAACAGCAGGTCGAGTGGGGCAACTCTCCTGGTGGGCTCTCTTACCAGGTGCATCAGGAAGTTATCATCCCTACACTCAAGGAACCCCCTAGATTACTTCTGTGCTGTATTGTATTGTATTTCCAATATACATCAGGACAGTTGAAGCTGAATCAGAAACACAGAAAAGGAATTCAGAGAGCAGAGTGTGATGGAGTTAGTACACAAGATTTAGAACAGTTTGCTCAGGTAGATCAGATGCTGGGCACATTTTTTCAAGATTATGACCTAATGTAACCACTATTCAAATTTCTTTTCATGCTTCTAGCACATATACAAACATGGAAGATTCTGTATTGCCCCAAAATCAGTTAGGAGAGGAAGAAACAGTCTTTATGTTTCTATAGCTGATTTAAGAGCTGTTGTTATTGGAATTTTGCTCTATTGTGAAGTACAAGATATCTACAGGTAAGCCACCGAAGTTCTATTGCATATCACTTTGTACACTGGCTATCTACAAAGTGAAAGAAATGAAGTAGAACTGTAACTAAAAAAAAAAAAAAGACAAGTAAAGGAAAGAAAGAAAATCCTGGAATAGTTGTCAGTTGTTTTGTTTTGTTTTGTTTTGTTTTGTTTTGTTTTGTTTTGCTTGGGGGGGGATGATGGGAGATGTTTAGTTTGTTTAATCTTCGTGCTTTCTATGTCTTGATCTGTGTAAAATCTGCCTAGTATTTTAAAATAGAAATTAACAGTGTTTTTTACATTTGTAGCCTCCGGGAGAAACAGATTGATTATTGTGGGTAATAAAAAAATATAATATGATATAATAAATTCTAATTATATATTTATAAATATATATATTATACATAAGATATTATATTATTACATAATATAATTTATTATATACATTATATATTATATATTATTTATTATATATATTATATGAATGATATATATATGATATGATATGATATGATATATGATATGATATGATAAAAATTGGTAAAGAGTAGGGGATATTGGATTTATATGTGTGAAGAACTGATGGAAGAAAGCTCAGCGGTAAAAGAAGAATGAGTCCTATATTTAGAGCTGAAAGCAATAAAGGATCATTGCTCAGCTAAGTACCTTTGAAAATTCTGTATCCCAGGTTCACAGAGCACAGCAAATTTATTGATTCCAGTGAAAAGATATTATTGCTGGGATCTTGCGGTCACAATGTGAGGATTGATCTCTGGCAATTTGATCTGATCCTTTGGAGGCCTCCAAAGACTACTAGATTAACTTTATGCTAAAGTTATCCTGAATTCTAGAATTCTGAATGCTGGAATTGCAGAGACAGAATAAGGAAATAAATTAATGTCTACTTAAAGGTTTGTTCTCAAATGTCTATTACTTTTTTTGGCATGCTTTATTTTTCTTCTGTGATTTAAATTTGACACAGAAGTTTTTAAGACAATTAAAATTTTGAGAAAGTGTATGCTTTTTTTCTGATAAAACATAGGGAAAAAAAAGTCATTACCTTATGCAGTTTTCCAGTCTCATTTCACAGTAACTCGGTACTGTTTGGTAATGTATAACTTGGAAGAATAAAGTCCTTGGGTCTCAGTCTTTGCTTGGACTAGAAGGGGAAAATTGCTTGTGCTTTATCGTTTTAAAGTGAATTTAAAAGCAGATTGCATACACATTTTTTTTAGTTTGCTACTATAATGAATTGCCATGGTTTCTGATAATGACATGGTTTCTGATAACTCTGATAAAGACATTAAGGCTATCTTAGGGCACAGAGCTATGAAGTCCAGACTCCCAATTAAAAGGGGACAAGAGCCAAAGTGAAGTATATCAAAGCAACAGATTTGGAGAACATATGCGGCAAGCGAGGCATGGACTCCATTGCTGGTGCAGAATGAAGACCTTTATTGTAGATGTTCACAATCTTTTATACCCCTGTAACAACCGCTTGGTAACATGTACCAACCAGGTGCCTCCTGCGTGTTTACGTCTGGCGCAAGTAGCTGCTGAGCTTGTCTACTCATTTGCAAGCTCTTTTGTTCATAATGTCTTTGCTTGTCCCACGAGCCTATAGTAATATATATGGAGACTTGCATCACCCACAAGGTCAGAGCAGTTTTAGAAGTAGTTGCAGATTTCATACACAGCATTCATGTCCTTTAACTGGTTCTGGTATGAATCATGCAGAGCAATAACCGTGGAAAAGGAAGTAACAACAGACAGTTCTGTCTCCAATAAAAGTATTTGTACTATGCTAATATGCTTCTGCTTGGTACAAATTCTAGGAAGGAATTGCAGATTAAACATAGATAATAGGTAGATAATTAATTAAATACCCTGGAGGTGTTCAAGGACTGTTTGGACACTGTGATGAAGGACATGGTTTAGTGAGAACTATTGGTGACGGGTGAATGGTTGGACTGGATGATCCTGTGGGTCTTTTCCAACTTCAGTGACTCTATGATTCTATGAAATAACTGTGCTTCCAACTTAAAAAAAAAATAATAAAAAAAAAATCAGAAACTAAAGCTATTAAGTAAACTGCAAAAGCATCAAGTTTTTTTTATTACAAAAATGTATGTACACAATTTCACTCATATGCATTCATAAAGGTGTAGCTACTTCAGAAAAGACTATCCTGAAGTGATGGGGATGATTATATTAGTGCAAATTCATTTCACAATAATTTTCGGCTGTTTAAAATATCTAACCTGAAATCTCATATGCCAAAAAACACACATATTTCCCATTTCTCATTGACTGGCAGATGGCTTCAGCTCCCCACTTTTATTCTTCTAAATGACATCAACATTTAAGAGAATAAATAAGTGGAATAAATGTTTTCTATTGTCTTGCAATTCCTCTCCTCTCCTCTTCTTTTCCTTTCCTTTTTCCTTTCCTTTTTCTTTTCCTTTCCTTTGTTTTGCTTTCCTTTGCTTTCCTTTGCTTTGCTGTGCTTTGCTTCCCTCCTGCCTTGTCACCTTGCCTTCCTTTTCCTTTCTATGTCTAAAAATGATTTTTTAACTGCCTGTGTAAATTCAGCTTGGAATCTATTTTTCCCCATTGTTACATCATCATTGGTAAAAAATAATATTCTGCAGCTGGAATTCATCTGACAGTTTTGCTGATTTTAAAGCTAAGAGGATTTATCCAGAGTAAAATTCTGTAAAATTCTTCAGAGTTGTCTTGTTTTTGCAGTGCTAGCTTTCAAAACATTTGTTTCAGTTAGTAATGTAAGTACGTAAAGTGAATATGAGGATTACATCAGTTGGGTAAGAATATGGTGAACTTCATATTCATTTTTCAAGCTGTAGTTGCATTTTAAAACTCTGAAAATGATGACATAGCAGTTTGACGCCATCACTACTTCAAGCCTTTTAACACCACTGTAGTATACATTAACACACTGGAACTTGCTGCAAAGTGGGGGATCACGTTAAAACCCTGAAGTAGCAAATTAAGTGGTTAAAAAAACATTGTCAGCAGCTAATCACCCACTCTCTGCCTCAGGCAAGCATCTCTAGCTAATGAACTTCAGTCAACCTTCTCCTTAATTAAGATATATATATATTTATATGTATTAAAAAAAAAAAGTTAAAAGGGCAGTTTTATGTACTAATAGTGCTCAATATACAAACTGCATATTGTAACAAATCAATATAAAGAAAAAGGAAAACAAACACTCTGGAACTTCAGAAGCACACCATAGTTCAGCATATTTTATCACAACATTAATTCATCACAAAACATACTGTATTTTATTTTTCTCTTAGCCTTTTTCCTCAGATTTGCTTTTCAGAGTGAAGAATAGATATTTACAGATTTTCGTGTGTACATATTTATGGTCATTTTGTAAGTATTAATTTGCTCATGAAAATGTTATGTGTATGCATTTGTAACTGAATTATGCTTTGAATTTAATGATTTACTGTGAAGTACACTTTCAGTGAGTATAATCTCAAGAATTTAGAGAGCACAAGTACTTTGGATGTACGTCCACTAAATATCCAGTTCATATGTGATTATAAACAGTATGGGATTCAGGTGGACCAACATAGCATTTGCAGTGATTCATTTTCGTAACACAAAAGAACATATGTTTTTTAGTAAGGTAGTGTGGATTTTACTTCAGAAGGGACTTTATGAATGCTTACAATCACACGATCTTCTTACAAAGTGCAAAGATTATATCTGTTCTTATAGTCCTCTTGGTAGAACTAGGGCAGTGAAATAAATGAAACAAGAGGTGGGTATATAGTCATTCTGCAGAGCTATAGTGAGGAAACTCAGAGTGTAGTACCTTCGTGCTGCCATCATTTAATTCCTTCTTTATTCTGGGTACAGCAGGAACACTCTTTCATTGAGGTGAATGTAGTCTTATACAATGGAAAACGTTGATATAGTTCTTTGTAGGCATCACCAACAAATTAATTCTTTTACTTTTTTTGGTTCAGAATTCTTCATGTTTTTATTGTAGCGGACCATCACTTTTCTAACTTTTCGTCTCCCCGCTTCCTTATCTGAGGAATTATAAAGAATGAAATTATAGATAATAGAACTAGAAAGATTCCAAAATACTGCCAAGTCCAGCTGCTATCTCCAGGGAGGATAATATTATTTATAGTCCAATCTACTATTCCCCCAAGAGTCCCACTGAAGAATAGCTTTTTACAACCTTCCTGAGAAATTGATTCCAACGCTTCTGTCATGGTTTTGGTGTGGATCATTAGGAGAAAAATTAGAGTCATATAACATTTCCACCCAGGCTATTTCCCTCAAATACTGGATACCTTTCTCAATTGTATCCCACATTTTCATTGCAGGCTGCAGAAGTTCTTTGTAGGGATACCTTTTCCTCACAGCTATTAATATTTGGTCCCAGAGGGTTGCAGCTCCATCCAAACATCTACTAATTCCTCTGTCAATGGATTTGTCTCTGGCAATGTCTCCTAATTGGTGGGCTTCATTACCATCTAGAGACAAGCTACTGGCCCCACTATCCCAACAGCAAAGCAACCAGGTAACAAGAGTTTCATTCGGGCATCGTTCAAATTCCTTTCTTGAGCTTTGGATTTCAGTCATCTTGAGAGATCGACGAATAGTAATAGAGATCTCCTCTTCATCACTGTCCTCTTCATGCCTCTTAGTTTTTGCCTTTGCCTTTCTTGGTTCTGAGGAAGTCCCCTCACCTGGATCTTCCTCTACCTCCTCCTCCACTTCTTCTTTTTTTCGCTCTAGACGCGAGGACAGCAGCTTCCATTTCTTGCCTTCTACAGGGGCTACTAACACTGTTACTGGTGTCTGCTGTGACTGATCAGGTCTGACTTGAAGATTTCCCCCTTTGGCTTGCACCTCCGCTTGGAAACTTTCTCTCTCCAGAACAGTACTATACAGAGTGCGGTATGGAAAGCCAAGCCCCACATAAGCCGCACCTCCTTTGATCTATCTAAACCGCACTGTCCCTGACTCAAATGCTGGCTCAGTTTCTCGGGATCCCATAGATGTCCAAGAGTGAAATCCCATGGCATGGCAGATCCCCACGCTTCTAAGATTCTTCCTAAACCTTTCCATATTCCTTGCCAGTCATCATTCTCTGGTCTTGGAGGAGACTTCTTCCACTTAGCACGAATGAAGAGGAATACATTCAAAGATACTGATAACATGCACACAAGTATGAGCACTGACTTGGTATTTGAAAAATGTTCGACAAACTGAGAGGGAAGCTTGGAAACCAGTTCGAAAGTCTCAAAATTCAAATTATACAACATTGCATAAAGCCACCAGGCAGTTGCCTCTATCAGTGCCCTTATTTGGTTGTATATGAACACAATTCCACAGCAAGACATCAAGATGTTAATTATAGACCGGTAACTGGCAAGGAACATGATAGCTTTTAATCCCTTATACAGTGCTCTGACAATAAAGAGCAACCTCATAGCTGGTAACTGCTAAAGGGAGGGGGGGGGGGGGGGATGAAGAGAAGGAAAAAAAAAAAAAAAAAACAAATGGAAACCACTTGGTACAGTGTCTGGAGTTTGGCGGACTGCCCAAGCTATAATCTAATCTATGAAGGTCACACCAACACCAGCAATGCCTTGTAGTCTCACAGTCTGGCTTAACAAAATCCTTTTTTCGTACTAATGTTAAAAGCTTCAGACTACTGCCCGCATTCTCCACCAAAAATTTGTCACGGAGTTACCTAGATAGATCTGTGCCCGTGACAGGGGGGAAGTAGGCTCGTAGACCCCCTCCCCCCCCCCCCCCGGCTCCCCGAGAAAAAAATGGAGCAGTGGCAATGATCTAAGAAGGAGAACTTATTTTACTAACTACGATGTTGGAGTGCAAGATGACACGATAACATACAATCTAATTGGGAGTAAGGATAATAAATCAAATGAAATGAGAGAGAGTGAAAGAGCGATAGAGAGAGAGAGAGAGAGAGAGTGAGAGAGTTTCCGAAACTGAAAGCCCTACTTGATGAAGGCGCACAGCTTGGAATGCACACCCACTCCTCTCCCTGGCAGCTAGCGAAAGTGAAAAAGACTGTGCGCAACCAGATGACGTATCTTCTGTGATGTATATTCCTTCTCTGACTGTGAGGTCCTCTTGGATACGTAGTTCTTCTCTTTTGTCCATGATATGATGTGGAATACCAATAGCAAAGTTACAAAATCATGACAGCTTCCCAAAGTACATATGGAAAACTATATATGTAAACATACATTACTTACACATATATTATTTATACACATGAATCTAAGCAAGTTGCATTTTAAGTGAGCCCTGTTATGTTTTATTCTATCTCTAGTGGCATAAGAAGTCATTCATTCTTTCCCTTTTGTAAGTGAAAATACCTGAGTTCCATGTCTTCCTCCTTATGTTTTCTTATCCCATTTTATACAAACCCAGCTCTGTCATCAGCAAGTATATTTACTTAAAATACTGATCTGAGCTCATGATCTCTTACTCATGTTTGGCTCTTTACTTTGTTACTGGAAATTGTTGTTTTATAACTCCTTAAATGAGTTTTCCTTACAGATGGCCTTAATACTGCAATATAAGCCAAACAATTCTTTGAAGTAGTCCTTTCATATGTGTATATCTAAAGAAATTGCAACATTTTCATGCAGAAAATTCATTATTTCTGTTGGTATTTATAAATGATTCCAGTTGGTCTGCAAGCACTGGAGTTGTGGACCACTGAAGAAAGAGCACAGAGTACATTAGCAAACAAACATAAAATTACCCCAAGTAGTTCCTACAATGAGGAAGAAGAAATTATTGGTATCAGGAATCATAGTCCTCCCAGCACAGCATATGGAATGCTTGTCATCTTGTTCCGGGTGAAGCCAAGTGGAGAGGTGAGTATAACAGCAAAGAAGGTTGTTAGGCACTGTAAGACTTCTGTGTGTGTCATTTTAACTGTAATTAAGTTGAAGTGAAAGTATTAGAGTCACCATAAAGGGACTAGTAGTGGTTCTTTGTTTTGTCTGTTTAGATTTAATTAGAATAACTATATAATTCTTGGATATGTTCTTTTTGCCTATAAAAAGATTTTCAATCTAATAACCTGGTAAGAATGAAAGCATCCTTTGTAACTCGGGTGTGAGAAACTGATAATAAAATACAGATCAGACAGGGACTTCCTAACTTGTGTACTGATTAATAGAATGTAACTCATCTCTTTAATTACAGAAGTCTTTGTTGTGGACATTCTGTCAAAACTACAAATTGAAGCTTGTAGTCACTTATAGTCACTTGAAACAGAGGGCATAAATTAAATATTTCCTTTGATATTAATTACAAATTTGACTCCACTGATCACCTTGACTGACTTTAAAATCACTTTATTGGCTCTAAAAGATACTTAAGGTGAGTGGCTCGGATGGAGATTTCCACTCACAATTTGTATATCATTCAGATAGTTGGTTACACTCAAAATCTTATACTAATGAAAAGGAAACACACTTTATTGGAAAGCCAAGAATTTATTTTTACCCTAATTGAATTCTTAACAGTCTAAACAAATAACTATTACTAAAGACCTAATTAGTACATGAGGGCATAGGATGGGAGGGATTTACAGAAAGAGAGAGAGAAAACAAAGAAAAGGATACTATTCAGGAAAATGGCTTAACAACAAGTAATCACAATGTAGTTCAAATTATTATATCAACATTTTTTACTACCTAATCCCTTTGTCTGGAGTTATGCTCGCTGAATGAAATCCCTTCTAAGACCTAACATTAGCAATTTTAGCCTGTCTGGACATTCAGCAGAAGATTTCTGGGAAGTTGACAGTGTCACAGATTCTTCACCAGAAGGATACTGATAATAATGATGGGAATCTTGCATCTTCACTGACAGAAGGTGAAACTGATCCAAATGACATTCATTTTATATATTTTCTAATGTGCTTTACACCTTAGTCCTTTTTTAATATATTTATCTGCAAGTTCACATCACATCTATATTTCCTACGTAAAGTTTTAGATATACTGAATACTTGCTCATCATTCTCTTTTTGTCATTGAAAAATATCTTGCTCAAGCCTTTGGAGAGATACTTCTAGCTCTGGAGTCTTCAGAATTAATCTGTCTCTTTTAAACACATTCCTTCATTCCTCTACACTCCATCCTGCGTCCTCCCTTTCAAGGCTTCTGCTGTTATATGAGGTCTGTTTATCTATATTGTATCATTATGTCGGAACTATGAATATTGCATAGAATAGAATCAAAGAATCACAGAAATATTTGATCTGGAAGGGATATTTAAAGTTCACCTAGCCCAATTCCCCTGCAAAGAACAGGGACACCTACAGCTAGATCAGACAGACCCTGTCTGGCTGGACCCTGAATGTCCCCAGAGATAGTGATTACACCATCTCTCTGGGCAACTTGCTCCTTAGCTGCACTACCCTTATTGTAAAAAAAAAAAATAAAATAAAAAATAAAAAAAAGATCTTTATATTCAATCTGAATTTTCCCTCTTTCACACAGAGTCATAGAATCACAGAATAGCAGGGGTGGAAGGGACCTCAAGAAATCATTGAGATTGAGTCCAACATCCTTGCTAAAAAGAATTCCCTACAGTAGGTTGCACAGATAGGCATCCAGGCAGTCTCAAACACCTCCAGAAAAGGACACGCCACAACCTCTATGGGCAACCTGTTCCAGTGCTCCATCATCCTTACTGTAAAGCAGTTCCTCTGCATGTTAGTATGGAACTTTCTCTGTTCAAGTTTTAGGTCATTACTCCTTGCCTGGCCTCACTCATTTTTCTCCCAGCTTCCCTGAGATATTTATAAACATCAGATCCTCTCTCGGCCTTCTTTTTTCCAGGCTGAACAGACCCAATTTGCTCAGCTTTTCCTCATACAAGAGATGCTCCAGGCCCTTTATCATCTTTGTGGTCCTCCACTGGATTCCTTCAAGGAGACCCCTGTCTTTTCTGCACTGGCAAGCCCAGAACTAGACACAGTAAGTGTGGACTCACTTCCCTTGACCTGCTGGCCACACTCTTTCTAATGCACCCCTGTATATAATTAGGCTTCTTAGCCACAAGGGCGCACTGCTGGCTCATGGCCAATCCATTGTTCACCAGGTCCCCGCAGCTCCTTCTCTGCAGAGATCCTCTCCAGCAGGTCATCCCCTAATCTGTACTGATGCATGCAGTTACTCCTCCCCAGGTGCAAGATTCTACACTTGCTTTTGTTAAACCTCATCAGGTTCCCTCCTGCCCAACTCTCCAGTCTGTCCAGACTTGTACCAGTCTTGTTGAATGGTAGTAAAGCATTCAGGTGTGTCAGCCAATCCTCCCAGCTTTGTATAATCAGCCAATTTGCTGAGGGTGAACTATATCCCTTCATACAGATCACTGATGAAGTTTAATAAGACCAGATCTAGCACCAACCACGGGGGAACATCACTAGTTACAAGCCTCCTACCAGACTCTGTACTGCTGATGACCACCCTTTGAGTTCTGTCAGTCAGCCAGGTCTCAGTTCAACTCACTGTCCACTCACCTGTCCCACATTTTCTAAGTTTCATAGCAAGGATGTTGTGGGATGCAGTGTCAAGTGCCTTGCTGAAGTCAAGGTACACAACATCCACTGCCCTCACCCATCTACCCAGCCAGTGATGACATCATAGAAGGCTATCAGGTTGGTCAAACATGATTTCCCCTTAGTGAATCCATGTTGACTACTCCTAAATCCTTCTTCTCTTCCAATTGCTAGGAGATGGCATCCAGAACAAGTTGTTTCATCACCTTTCCAGGGACGGAGGTGAGGCTGACTGGCCTGTAGTTTCCCAGATCCTCCTTCTGGCTCTTTTTGAAGACTGGAGTGACACTGGTTATCCTCCAGTCTTCAGGCACATCTCCTGTTCAGTTTGAAACCATTTCCCTTTGTTCTATCACAACAAACTGTGAAAAAGAGTATGTTCCCTTCTTTTTCATAGTCCCCCTTCAGAAACTGACAGGCTGCTACCAGACTGAACAGCCCCAGCTTTCTCATCCTGTCATCATGGGGGAGGTGTTACATCCCTTCGATCATTTCTGTGACCCTCCTCTGGATACAATCCAACAGGGCTATGTCTCTACGGTACTGATAACTCCACATCCGGACACAGTTCTCCAGATGAGTAGAGTTCTCCAGCACAGAGCAGAGTAGCAACATTTCATTTGGCACAGCATAGCTGTTTATTACTATTATGTATATTAAAAGTATGTATATATATAAGAAATTAAATGCAGTATGTATAACTACCTGGTCATTGGAGAAATTGTTGTTGTAACTATACAACATAAAGTTTCAGGAATGCCTAAATGTGTTTCATCAAAGTGTTTCTGACATGCTTTGGTTCTGTGGACCAGCGTACCCCTGATCTTCTCTTATCCACCCATTAGTGACTAACCATAGTTGTGGTAGCAGGAGGGACAGGAGTCTTAGCAACAGGACATTATTTGGCTACTCAGGTCACTTAGATTACTGACGTCTAGAATAGCAAGGATCTTGAGCATCTATCTGCAGATTTCAGGAATGGATTTGACAAATGCATAAATATTGAATAAGTTGCAATGAACTATTACACGTAGTAATAATTTCAATTTTCTTCTTCAATTGCTGAGCTTCTCTTTATGCAGATTGCTCAGTATTAGCTCAATTCATCCATGCTATTCAGCAAATGAGACCACATGATTATTGCCAATAGCTCAAGTATGAATTACTTCTTACCTGTGGAGTTGTAATGAAAAGATGGAGCTGTGGAGACTGTTATGTTGAAAAACAGCTGGGATTTATAAGAGTGCCTCAGCTAGCTTAAGTGTGTATTCACTCGTTTCATGAATGAAAAAAATCTGATTCTGAGCTCTAAAGAGAAAAACAGTTCTTTATTCTGAAAAGGTTATGTAGTCTCTTAGAAAATGAACTCAGGGGAAGAATCAGGTACAAACAGAAATAAGATTGCTTCCTTCTCCTTTTCTTGACTGTTGACTGATCAAACAGGATTCTGTGAAAAGAGTGGCAAAACATACGCAAAAAAAAAAATAAATAAAGAGTTAGAGTGGATATTTATTAATGGAAAAGGTACTGTAGTGAGAGGAAGTCAAGAGCTATTAAAAAGATGCAGCATGCATTACAAGTGAAGGAGGGACAGACAGCTCTGTTAGTATCTACCTGGCTTCTTCAGCAAGGATATTGCATTGTCTAATGCAGTGTTTTACAGCTAACAGTTGCTGTGGGATACTGGTGGCTTTTGGTAGGTCCAAAAGGCCATTTCAAAAGGATAAGACCCAGAGTATATGTGCCAAAATGTTTCTGATCTCAGATATATATATTGTGGCTTCTTTTTCTCTTAGAAATTTTATTCAGTCCCAATTAGAAACAAATACAGTCTTTCTGCCAGATACAATTGACAGAAGGCTATAGAAAAACATTAAAATCTTACATCTGTGATAACTAGTCTATACACTATAGCAAGCGAAATGTCAAATATCAAGTTTTGACTTAACAGAAAGAGAGCAACATGGAACTTTGAGTTATGCAATCAGGGCTACCCTTGCATTGTTTAACTGTCTTTTGGGTGTTAATGCTTGCTTCCAGGGCTTTTCTAAAGATCTTGATTAAAAGCATTTGCAGAAGAGTAATTACTAGAAGTTGATACAATCTGGAAATCTTTATCTCTGTTTAAGGAAAAAAAAAAACAAAAAACAATACAGAATAAGAATGATGCTTCTACCGGCCACCTACATAAGCAATCATAATTCAAAGTATCTCTGAAGTAATTTAAACCCTTCAGTTGAAGTTCTTATCTACTCCCTATTTAGAACTACTCTGGTAACGTTAAGCTACCCTCTTTAATACAGTTGATGTGATTTTTGCTCTAAATAGAAATCCAATTTGATAGACCTAATGTGCAGTACTACGCAGTTCTCTTTCAATGCTGTTTTTCTAAAAATAGAAATGTATGAACTCATTCTGAAAATGTTTACATATGAAAATTACCAAATTTACAAGTAAATGTCTGTCCTGTGGATTTCTTGCATTAAAATTTAAGTGCAGCAGTGATAAATAAATACACCCAGGGTTAATGAACTTTGTTAAATATCACTAAAATGGCAGTGCATTGGCTCAGTTACAGTTAAATCTGTGAGAAGCCATTATGTTAATGAAATCATTAGAGCTGTGTTCATTGACATGTTACTTGAAAAGCTGTTTCACAAAGCTCTTCTCATTTTGAAAATAAAACAGAGCTTGGAAATAATCATCTTTGAACATGAAGAGCTAGAAAATAGATAATATAAGAGACAGATATCAGAACTCTGTTTACTTCTGAAGGTTTAGATTCAAGTGGTGTTAAGTGGTCGGCAAAAATATTTAGGATGTTTTCATTATAAAATACAAATGAAGCATTAACACATTTCCAAATTATTTTTTCTCCTCCTGACTTAATGGATCTAGCATTTGACTCCTAACAAATATAACCTAATTCCAGTACCTTCCGTTCTTTCTCTTCATTTCCTACAACTACTTTAAGCATCTAATTACTGTTAAAACAAACAAACAATAACAACAACAAAACAGCCGCCATGATTCCATAACAATATTGCACATATAACCATAATATTTCAATCTGCCACTTCTATGCACAAAAATCACAGGTGCTTGACTTCAAAGCTATACAGATTTTTTTTCACAGAAAGGTGTTTATTTTTGATACTTCTTGCCATGACAACCCTCAATATGACTTCCATATGTGATTCCTTCATTACAATAAGAATAAAAAATCTCAGATTTTGGAGATAGAAATACAGTCAGAATTCTTTCCCATCAAAGTAAAGAAAAATATCTGAAGATGTGAGATTTTAAAACTTAGAATGCTACTTTATATTTTCAGTGTTTTCTCCTTACCAGTTTGTGATACATTTGCCCTTATTCTTTAATCTTAAACGGCTTCCTCATGTTGAGCATCATGACTAGTTTGCTGAGGGCTCAGAAAGAACAGGCTGCCAAGTGAAGTCCCCAGTGACTGGAAAAAGGGAACCACCACTCCCATTTTTAAGAAAAATAGAAAATCCAGGAAATGATAGACTTAATGAGCCTCACATCTGTGCTGAGGAAGATCATAGAGCAGATCTTGCTGGAAGAGATGTTAAGCCACATTCAAAAACAGAAGGTGATACAAGACAGACAGGATGGCTTTACCAAGGGCAGATTATGCCAGACCAATCTGGTGGACTTCTGTGATGGAGTGATGGCACCAGTGGACAAAGGAAGAGCAAATGTTATCATCTACCTGGACTTCTGCAAGGTCTTTGATATGGTTTGAAATTACATTCCTATCTCTAAATTGTAAAGGATTTGAAGGTTGGACTTTTCAGTGGATAAATAATTGATTGAATGATCACAGTCAGAGGGTTGCAGTCAATTACTTTGTCTCCATGTGGAGGCCAGTGATGACAAGTGGTGTCCCCCAGGAGTCTATTTTGGGACCTGTACTCTTTAACATCTCTATCAATGACCTGGAGAGTGGGACTGAACGTAACCTCAGCAAGTTTACTGATGACACCAAGATGAATAATACAGTTGACAGAACAGAATGAAAAGATGCCATTGAAAGGCACCTGAAGAAGCTCGAAAAGTGTGCTCATGTGAACCCAATGAAGTTCAACAAGACCAAGTTCAAGGTGTTGCGTTTGAATCAGGGCAATCCCAGGAATGTATACAGACTGAGAGAAGAACTCCTTGAGAATAGCCCTGCGGAGAAGGACTTGGGGGTTCCAGTAAATGAAAAGCTGGACATAAGACAACAGTTTGCTGGAAGTCCAGAAAGACAACTGTTTCCTGGGCTACATCAAAAGAGGAGTGACCAGGCCTAGTGAAGCCCAACTTGAAGTACTACATCCAGATCTGTGGACCCCATACCAAGAAAGACATGGAGCTGCTAGAGAGGGTCCAGAGGAGGACTACACGGATGATCAGAGGGCTAGAGCACCTCTCCTATGAAGAAAGTCTGAGGGAGATGGTCTTGTTCAGTTTGGAGAAGGCAAAGCTAGAGAGAGACCTCATTGCAGCCTTCCAGTACTTCAATGAAGCTTACAAGTAGGAGGAGCACAGACTTATTACATGGGCAGATAGTGATAGAACATGGAGGAATGGCTTTAAACTAAAAGATGGTAGATTTTGATTAGATATCAGGAGGAATTTGTTTGCTCAGAGGGTAGAGAGACCCTGGAATAGGTCATTCAGAAAAGCTGAAGATGTCTCATTCCTGGAAGAATTCAAGGCCAAGTAGGAGAAGGTTGTGGGCAACCTGATCTAGTGGATGTCAAATCTGTACACAGCATAGGGGTTGGAACTAGATGATCTTTAAGGTCCCCTTCAACCCCAAATATTCTATGTTTATGGTATCACTGATCAAAAGTCTCTCAACAGAATTAAAAAATATGTATATATACATAACATAGTTATTAATAATGGTATGTTCTTGTCAATGTAATGTAATTAATTTTGCTGTTAAAGGAAGGCTGCAAAAACCCACACAAAAATTGTGTTGGAGAACTGTAACTTTTTCCCACCTCCACCCCAAGCTGTTTCTAAGTAGGCAAGACAGGAATAATGACAGAGTAATAGAATCTATTCTCCTGAAGGCCTGAAGGCACTTTTTAAAAACTTTGTAGTTCCACTGTGTCAGAAATATTTTCCTAATCAGCATAGGAACCTGATCTTTTTCCATTACAGGGTCATTAAAGCAATTTAATAAGATACTCAGTCTTAACTGCTCCAACTGAAAGCAAAAGGTTAATTAACCATTAAGATTTTAGATTACAATCCTTTTACTAATTTTACTGAGACAGAATTTTGATTCTAAACAGCAGGAGTTTATATTTTGGACTGCAAGGATTTTAGTATCTCAGTGTCTCCTTGGTGTTCCCTCAATTTTTCACATCAGAGAATCTGATGCACTGTAAAGCCGACTAGATTGTTATGTGTGCTATGCCCAGTCACTCTGTCTCCTTTTGTATGCTTCATAATAGAGCCTGTCTACCCACCACTTGGAGGTAAGCTATTTTACATGATTTTAAGGGCATAAGTTTGTCATATAGCTGAGCAAAACCATGGATCATTAAATTTACAGAATTTGTATAGATGCATCCAAGAGCATGGGGCTTGATGGAATCCACCCAGGGATTCTGAAGGAGCTGGTGGAGGTGACTGCCATGACGCTTTGCACCATCGATCAGCATTTCTGATCAAGCAGACAAGTCCCAGAGGATTGGAGGCCTGCTAGCATTAATCCCATCTGCAAAAAGTGTCATAAGGAGGATACAGGGAGCTAAAGGCTCATCAGCCTGATGTTGGAGCCAGGAAAGATTATGGAGTAGATCATCCTGAGGGAGATCATATAGCATGTGTGAGGCAACCAGGGGATCAGGCCTAGCAAGCATGGGTTCATGAAAGGCATGTCCTGCTTGATCAACCGGACCTCCTTCTGTGTTTGGGTTATCCACCAGGTAGATAAGGTTGTTGACATAGTCTACCTAGACTTCAGCAAAGCCTTTGACACTGTCTCCCACAGTATTCTCCTGGAAAAGCT
Source organism: Gallus gallus (assembly GCF_016699485.2). Classification (NCBI taxonomy): domain Eukaryota; kingdom Metazoa; phylum Chordata; class Aves; order Galliformes; family Phasianidae; genus Gallus; species Gallus gallus. The sequence goes on from NC_052533.1 coordinate 81,868,195, forward strand.
GTTGGCCCATGGCTTGGGCAGGTACACTCTTTGCTGGGTAAAGAACTGGCTGCATGGCCAGGCCCAGAGAGTGGTGGTGGTGAATGGAGATAAATCCAGGTGGTGACTTGTCAAGAGTGGTGCTCCCCAGGGGTTGGTACTGGGGCCCATCCTATTCCATACCTTTACTGGTGACCTGGATGAGGGAGTTGAGTGCACTCTCAGTCAGTTTGCAGGTGACACCAAGTTAGCAGGAAGTATCAATCTGACTGGGGGTAGCTAGGCCCTACAGATGGATCTGGACAAACCCGATTGCTGTGCTGAGGCCACGAGGATGAATTTCAACAAGACCAAGTGCTGGGTCTTGCACTTTGGCCATAACAGTACCAGGCAATTCTACAGGCTTGGGTCAGACTTGCTGGAAGACTGTGTAGATGAAACGGACCTAGGAATGTTGGCTGACGCTCAGCTGAACATGAGCCAGCATGGCATTCTGGCTTCAGAAATGTTGTCAGCAGGAGCATGGAAGTGATCATCCTTCTATACTCAGCACTGGTGAGGCCACGCCTTGAGTACTGTTTTCAGTTTTGCGTCCCTCACTACAGGAAAGGTACTGAGGCCCTGAAGTATGTCTAGAGAATGGTAATGGAGCTGCCAGAGAATGGCAATGGAGTGATGGGATTGGAGCACAAGCCTTATGAGAAGTGGCTGATTGTTTAGTCTGGAGAAGAGGAGGTTCAGGGGAGATCTTATCATTCTCTACAACTACCTGAAAAGAGATTGTGACAGGGTGCGGTCAGACTCTTTTCTCATGTAACTGTCAATAGTATTAGAGGGAATGGCCTCAGGTTGCTCCACGGAATATTCACACTGGATGTTAGGAAAAATTTCATCTCCGAAAGAGTGGTTAGGCACTGGAATGGGCTCCTCAGGGAGGTGGTGGTGTCATTGTCTCTGGAGGTACTGGAGGTATTCAAGAAACATTTAGATATTGTAATAAGAGACATGGTTTAGTGCGGAAATACTGGTAGTAGGTAGATGGCTGGATCAGATGCTCTTGGATGTCTTTTCCAACTTTGTGATTTGGTGATTCTGTGATTTTTTGATTTGTCTGAAGCTGCCATTTTTATACACATTGTTTGGATGAAAACGTACAATCATCTGTCTCTAATTAAGTACTCTAATTTCTTTTTAGAGATATATCTTGATGTTACAGGAATGTTTAGGTAAAAATAATCAATTAATTTATAGAAAAATATCAGGAGAATGTTCTGGCACTGAAAATAATGGGGCATCCATCCCAAAAATCTGTGGTAGATAACTGGTGACATGAGGTTACTCTAGTCTCATTACCTCAAGCAGCCACCATATCAATCACTGTTCTTAAAATCAAACATTACCAACCTGGCTCTCAAGTTACAATGTACTTTATCTTTGGAAAGGATCAGAAAACAAATAATAAAATAAAATAAAATAAAATAAAATAAAATAAAATAAAACCACAAAATCAGATAAGGTCATTAGATTTTTTTTAAAGTTATTGAGAGTTTTATGTGCAAAGCTAGTCTTATTTTCATATTTACATTCATGCATTATTGTACACATGCATACCATGATGAAAAGATGTAAGTAAATAAAAGGTATGCAGAAAAATCACCTATGTAGCATCAATTCAGGCCTAGATTTTTGCTTCTTGGTCAGATAGCCATACATGACCTCTCCCTGCTCAGTACAAGGGTGAATTAAATTCAGAAAAATAATGTGTTTTTTTTAAAAAAAATCTCCGTTTTGTGAAGCGTGGTTCGTACCACATTATTTAAGTTCTCCTTTGAAGACATTTGTTTAGAATTCTCTTTGTTGCCAATGACTATATTTCATGAACAGTAATCCATTTACTATTAACAGTTTCCTCTGAAGAATGACTTTAATACTATACTCATTTTACACTAGGTATCTAAAGCACTAAGATTAAAAATCACTAATTTGAGGAGACATTTTTCTGGAATGTCTTAGACTCAAATACTCAGTCTATTGTAGACTGCTTGAGTCACAGCTTCCAAAGAGAGCAACCTTCACTCTAGTCTATCAACAATGGCCTCTTTTCTATTTGAAGAATTCATCCTACAGAGTATCAGATGTAGGTCTTAGAGAAATTGTAAAGGTCATTAGTCAGCAATTAGAATAATGTGTTTTAAGCAGCTTGCCTAGAATCAGGCAAAAATTCTGCTGTGGTGCCAGGGACAGATATAGAAATTGGACTTCTAGTGTCTTAACTGTGAGATAACCTTTGTAGTATTACTTCATTTGGGGTACGAGTTTCAGCTTCTGTACAACAGAGGCAGGGTGCCCTGAAGAAGCAGCCTCCTTCTTCCTCCAAGACACTTTGTAGAGTTCAGCCCACCTTCTCAGAGACTGAAGTCAAGTCCTGTGCTATAAAAGAGCACAGGGCTCTATCATTAAGAACACAGAGGGGATTGTGCTGGAGCACACCAAAGATCACCAAGCATTATATCTTGCAGTGGTTAGCAGAGGTTGCTTAAGGAGTGTAAGAGGCAGTAAAATATGGACTGGCATTGCTATCTCACAGTGATTAGCAGCTTAAGAATACATCCACCCATGCCTTTTCTTTTTTTCTTCATAATATCTTATGGCAACAAGTTTCTAAAGTCTACAGTTGAGAACCATAACAAATATGTTAATCCAAAACAGTCTACAGTCTTGTTCAGGGCACATTCTTAACAGGATGGGGCAGTGTGTTTGAAGCCCTTGGATTCAAAAGGCATTTTATCCTGAATCCTACACATTAAAGAATGAGAGATATTGAACAAGTCAAGACATGTGTGAAGCTGTGTGAAGCTCAAAACAGTGAATATCTCAGCCAAGTTTTCTAGAAGCTTAGACATTGCTGGCATCCAAACTTATATCCATTGTTTCTATTATGAGTGAAAGCTTCTCTGACATATATCATATACGGAAAAAATGCTTGAAAAATTATTCTTTCATCTCCTAACTAACAAGAATACAAGATGTTTGTGTATAAACATTGGGCATTATATCTGGAAGCACCTGACACAGAGAAAGCTCCAGCGATGTTGCTCAGAATGTCTGAATATCTACTTTCCCCTCACATACATATATACAGAAGTACAAGCAAAAATATTATAGTCATTTTTAGACTAAAGATAGAATGAATGTTCCTCTGAAAGAAATTTGGAAAAAGTTAAAAAATCTTTAAAACCTTTAAAAAATCAATAACAAAAAAAAATACTCTCTGAAGGTATGCCAAATGCCCTTTTATCCATATAGTTCAGTGTTGAGCATTTCATTTTAAATTCCTTACCAAAGTCCATGGAATCTGCTGCAATATCAAAACGTAAATGATTTAGGAAACCAATGAGGCATTATCCAGCTTATATGGTTAGTAAGGTTTGACAGCATAACTTTGGAAAAATTGAATCTTTTAAGTAGGTCAGATTAGTAACAATACAACAAAAAACATGCAGGCATATACCATCTAGATGAACCAGAATTTAAGGAAATTATAAATAACTGACTATTATCAAGTAGTCATGGAGAGAAGGAGAAACTATATATCAACCCAGGCCATCCTATGATTCTATGATCCCCCAAATCCTTCTTTTTTAAATTTCAAATATTGTTCAGTCCATGATAATAAACCTAACCTATAAGCAGCAAGATGTATAGTGGGACAAATTAGGGAAGAATATATGAGAGAAAAAATGCAGTTAATGGGGAATTACTCAAGTTATAACTTACTAAATATTGTTGCAGATTTCTTGTGTCAGGTTGTATTAAAAGGAAAATTTTCCTAAATTAATTTATACTGAGTAATCAAGACCTAGTTAATATCTATGGTTTTCTGCAACGTGAACACAATAATTTAATCTGTATGCCTGAAAGTAGACACTCAAAATCTAACAGTATCTGATACTTTACTGATCCCAAACTTGAAAATATGTAGATATATCTGAAGTTCATCTTCAATCTGTTGTCATGGTTCAACAATTAATGCCATTTATTACCTCATTCTGATTATTCCTTGGTTTGCTGACAAATTTGCTAAAAATATGCCTCCTGAAAGTAGGAAAGTAGAGCTGAAAAAACCAGGCTCCATGTAGATTGTTATAAACACTTCTCCAGAATACATAGAAGTACTGTAGGTAGTTATTTATTTGAGTGGCACATATTTCTTTAACAATGCTGGACACTCTTCAATAATGCATGCCACCTTAAGCTAGGGAACTGTGACTAAAGACAGGACTGCAAATGTTGCTGTGCAAGTCTTTTCTTCCTTTCCTCAGTCTCTTATCTGTGGTGTCGAGGGGAGTAGGTCCAGAAAGGGAGGAGAAAAAATTATAAGAAAAGACTTGATGTGTTACATTTGTTGTCTGATTTTGCTTCTACTGTTTACTTTTAAATAGATCTTACATGGCTGCTCTTCTAGGGATAAATATATAGAAATTAAATAAAAATAGAAACAGGATTAAAAAAGGAAAGAAAAAAAACAGAAGAAGATAACCCATATACTTCCAAAGAATTTGCTTTGTGAAAAATCTTGGTAGATTTTTATCCACTTCTAAAGTGTGGAAGAGAAAGACTTGTTGAAAACAAATAATTAAAAATACTACTGATATTTTTCAATCTCTATTGAGTGTATTGAGTATATTTTCAGTACTAAAATTCCACAGGGCGCAAACTCTGTGTCTTCCTCTGTAGTCAGTTTCCACTGAAGCCAACAAGACTATGTCCTTGACTTACAGTCTTTTCACACTGTTGCCATGACATATGGCACTTTCAGAATGGTCAGTACTGCACCAGGAAAGCTAGACCATGTCATCAGCATGACAGATTCACCTTCACATCAAAGTAATTACTCTGTTATACAGTAACCAAACACTTACAAGTTCAACTTAGGGTGAATGCATGAGGTTTCATCTGTGAATTCTGTAACTTTTTAGTAAAAGTTATCATCCTTAACACAAAAATTAATAATGGGCAGACTATATGCAGTATTCCCAATGAAAACAAAAAGAAAATGCCAGAAACCGAATCGCAGTTTGAGTGACAATAAATGCTTGTCTGGCAGTATTTAACCAGCAGGTTTAACTGTAGGTTAAATAAACTGTAGGTTTATAAACTGTAGGTTTGTAAAACTGCATTTTGATATCCATGTAGCTGACAATAGAAGAAGTGTCATGTGGTGATTTGGTGTTTTCCCATAAGTTGTGGATGTTTGAGATCAACATATAAAAGTATTACATAGGATTGAGACGGGCCCTTTGTTATGTTTGTTGTTAGTTCTCTCTAACTATTTGAGTTTAACTCTACTGTTTTTGGAATAGAGTGGGAACGTAACGATGCTGAGAAAGTGACACAACTAATGAGCGTTGCCAATATGGTCTTTGGACAGTAGCAGAGAAATCTGCATGATTTCAGAAATGTACAGTGGAAGTCATTCTTCTCTCTGCCTGTGCGCCCTCCCCAAGGGCTGCTGAGGGAATGAGTAATTCTGCAAGTACCACTTTGTGCTTTTCCAGATGAAAAATAGAGTTATCTTCTTGCACTGCTAAGTGCAGGAAGTGATGCTACTTTGGGGCAACAGAAGGTTTTTCATTCTTCTTACCATCTTTGAGGTACCTGCAGTAATCAGACCAGTGTGTTTAGAAGACAATTCCATTTTTCTTCATTCTGTGCTTTCCCAGATTGTTAGAATTTACTAAGTGCTCCCTAGGGGTCAACTGTGTGCAGCAGCACTGTGAGTTATGCAGTAACTACCATTGCAGCACTTACTCTGGTACTAAAAAGAATTACACCTGCAACATTCCCTTTGATTTTATAGAGTGAACAGAACAGTGTCCTTTGTGATGTCTCCAGCTCCAACAGTACAAAGAACTAGAGTAACTCACTGTCCTACTTCAAATTCAAGAGAAGACATATTTTTCTCTTGTTATAAGGAAAAAAAAAAAAAAAAAAGAGAGAGAGAGAGAAAGATATGGAAAAAGACTTTCAGTTCCAGTTGTAAAGATGTGGCAAACAATGTAAATTGAGCATTCTTTTTAGGTAACCTCTTCCTAATCTTTATGGGTAAGGTTGTCAGACATGAACAGTAGGGTCAGCCAACTTGCTTTCTATAATATGTGCCATACTTTTTCTACTTGTAAAAATCTAAGTGATTCTGTGCTCTGATCACCTTATCTCTGTTTTTTTGTCTGTCTACAAGAGACAGAATGCAGGATCATTTGATCTTAACATCAGAAGAATCATTTTTCCCAAACTGTTGCTAAAGCTTGATATCATAGATTTAAGGGCAGAATCAAGAGACTTCTCAGAAAACAGTATTTGTCCAACAGGGTTTTGTTTGCTTTTTCATGGATTCCTATATTTATATTCTACTATAAAATTTTTCATCTAATTAGGTGATTATGTGAGCATAGATGAAAGTTAATTTCTTTCTCTTAAAATCTTACTTTGTGGAAGAATTGAAGAAACTATGAAATCCTTATGAGGATATTTGTTGCCTATGCACAGAAATGTCATTTAGGCACCTTAAATTATTCATCTACAGCTACACTCTGTAAGAGACTATTCTTTTATATCATTGACTCAAAGTTTGCTGAGGAACAAGTCCAGGCAAGTCCTGGCAAAGGCAGAGAAATCTTTTGTCTTGAGGACACTGATGGACAGGTCCTGGCTAAGGATTGTGAAATCCTCTAAGGAGCACAGATGGACAAGGCCAGGGGCATGGAGAGAGAGATAAGCTGCTGCTAATGGCCGGGAAGCGGTCTTTTTGTGTGGACTTATCTCAAGGAAAATGGCCATCTCAGGAGGTATGCACAGGACTCTTGCTCAAGCACCCAGGAATGTCATGTAGGCAGCAGAAAATGGAGGATAAAAGAGGGTCCAATAACCACAACGGTGGAAGCTGATCCTTCACCACAACCACGGCAACGGGAGAGGCTTATCTCTCACCACGACAGACTTGAGGGGTTCTCTGCCATCTGATCCTTCACCACAACGTGGAGACTGATCTCTCACCGCAACGTGGAGGCTGATCTCTCATCGCAACAGTGGAGACTGATCTCTACGTGGAGACTGATCTCTCACCGCAACATGGAGACTGATCTCTCACCGCAACATGGAGACTGATCTCTCATGATCTCTCACCACGACACGAGCCTCCTGCCTTCAGATCCTTCTCTACGGACCGTTTGCTGACGGACTTCCCTCGGCCTGCTACCTGAGACCTGCTGCTTCCTCCCTGACCTTCACCCTCTCGTTGACCAAGACCGGCCTCGCTGCTCCTGCCCTTCGGCCTCGGACCGTCGGAACATCGTGCAACGGGACTGCTGCCGGATCCTGGTGGTGACGATCCCCGCTTTACGCAATTCTTGCCTCTTTCTATATTTTCTATCGCTCGCCTTCACTTCCCCATCACCCAATCCTTAATAGTGTCCGTCCTCCCCTTTCCCCATCTCCCTTATTAACATTTGTAATAAGCTGGTCGGACCAACATATGAACCGTTGTTTCTTAATCTCACGCTGGGCATACATATTTCAAAGAACTTCCTCTCCCTCCTATAAATTGGAGCGAGACACACTCAAAAAAAGATACAGGACTAATCTAAATTATTTTGTGCATCTGCTAGTCCCAGGCAAATGCATGAGAAAGACTAGGTAACCTAATAATAGCAGTAGATACCTTTTGAACAGGCAATTGAATTGCTCCGTTGTTTCTGTGCTGTGTGAAAGATTCAAATAGCATTGGCAAATCATGGCTTGGAGTTAGTGCTTTCATAACTCCTGTACCAACAGTGCAGGGACAGGGATGAAGTTGAAATAAAGGGTCTATTCTGAAAATACATCTCATGTAAGGAAAGAAAACCTCATTGCTACTTAAGATACATATCTGTATTAGAGAATTATCTTGAACAATAAATCTTCTAACACTTTCAAATCCTCTGTTAATCAAATTCTCTTGTTGTCTTTTGCAGTGTCAGAAAAAAAACCAAACAAACTTATTTTGCAGCAACACTAGAGTTGTTCTTCATGAACAGCCTTATGCTGAAATCCTCAAGTTACTATATCTTCTTCTAAGCCAAGAACCTCAATTAGAACAAAACTCTTAGTAATTATGACTTTAATGTAATTCTTCCCACCAGAAAGAAAGGCCATTTTCTTTTCTTTCTCCTCCTCTGATTCTACTACTCAACATAGGTCAAGCAAAGTTACAACACACAGTTTGATTTCAAAAGAATTTACAAAGAAGATCTCTTTCTGGATTGTTCTTTGTTTGTCAGTTCGACAAAATTTGCCTCTGCCTTTCTCAAAACTGATTAGAATGCAATACCTTCTCACTTAGAATGGAATAGTACATGGCAAAGAGCCACAAGATGGATATCATGGACTCTGAGAAAAGGAAGATAGGAAATAAGTTCAGTATTAGTCTTCTGCTCCATTGGGATCTGAGCTGGTGTCAGCAGTCCCTTTTGGCTGTTTTCTAGTCAGGGATTTGAGTTGCAGTGTTTGTAGGCTGCTATAACACTCAGCCTGCACTTGCAGCTCAGTAGCCAAAACTGCTGTGGTCAAGAATCAATGACTTTGAAGTCATTTGATCAGCTGGTTAAAAGAGCTAACCACAGCTATTCAGAACCCTTCAATGAATTGCCATTTAAACTAATTAAGTTAGACAGTTAATTAGTCAACACTTACATGTAATGCAAGTTGTGAATGATCTGGAAAGGGCTGATCAGAGCTGTTGTAAGACCTTACCTCTATTTTTGTATGCCTTATCTTTAACTAGTATGTACTGCGGTTTTCAGAATAATTATGTCATTTGTATGAAAAAATAGAGAAGCATCAATATTTCAACAGAGAGGCTGATCCATTTTCTATTTAGATCAATGGAAGTTCTATCTTTCTTCCAAAAGTATATCAAGTCCTAGATAAATAAAACTTTATTTTACTTAAATAAATTATGAAATGGTAATATTCCACAGAAGAAGTTATAAAATACTCTTTTTCTTTGACATGTCTATATACAGGTAACCTCCATTTTCAACAGACACATTATCTTCACATTTTAATTTTGTACTTAATGACAAAATGAGGAATATATATACAGAGTTCCTCATTATGCTGTGCTGTACTTGCATAATAATTATCAGACTTCACTTAATAATATGCCCCTCCACGTGTTGCTTAGTATCTAAGTAGTACTACTTTACCGCTAGGAATATTAAACAGTGAAAAGCAACACTCTTTTGCTTGGTTACATGACATGCTGTGTCTGAATTCAGTCTCTTCTCACAGGTCCCCCCTCCTGGCTTCTGACTTATATCCTTTACAAGTGTTTCAAAGAAGGGCACTTCCAGTCATGCTTACTGTAAGGGCTCACGTGCAGCTTTTTGTATTTCCTCTATCCAAGAATTTCTCCCATTAGTCAGGTTAAAAAAAGAAAAAGAAAAGAAAAATAGAGAGAGAGAAAGAGAGAGAGACAGATGAAAATAGTAGAAGAGGCTAAAAAAACTACAGAGGTTTGGAAGATTTATTTCAAGTAATTTTTTTCTTACCCTGCCAAGATCACAAACTAGTAATTGAGATGAGGAAAGAATCATTGGAATAGCTATTTGTTTACAAATGGTATTTCTTAGATACCTAATACTGAGTTTCTCTAACAGAAATGGGATAGTTAAGAATCAGTGAAGAAAAACAGGCAGTAATTAAAATATACCAAAAATTTCACTCCAGTTCAATTGCATGGGGGTTCAGAACAAGTTTTATATGTCTGGAAAGCTTTTTCATTGTACTCAAAATATATGGAACTTCCTGACCTCACACGTGTCAGTCAATGACAGATTGACTAACTGGTCCAGCAATTATATCTTTATATAAGCAGTTGATATTTTTTTTTTCTTAGAATTATTTAAAAGAGTCTGATTCTGAGAAAAAGCACACTGACAATGTCCAGATCAGGGAGGCAGATGGGATTTTTATTTGGTCAGTGTCATTCTTTACTAACCAGAGAAGTTGTGAATGCTAGGCTACTGAAGTTAAATGAAAAACTCCCATTGATTTGTCAGCTTTACGTCAAATTGAAAATGGGGGTATATATTAGGAATGTCTCTGAGACAGGAAGATACCTTAATGACTTTATTTTATGGTTTATTTTCTATAACAATATTCTGAATTATATTCCTAAAACAAAAATCTTAAAAAAGGAAAAAGAAAGAAAAAGAAAGATACATGCTGAAATTAAATTTTACTGTTAAATAATCCTGAAAAAAATAAAAATAAAAATAAAAAAAACCAAACAGCTCAGATGAACACTAAACTCTGGAGGACTACTGCCTAGCAGCTAGGTTTGCAACAAAAACATTCCCATTTTTTCTAAATCTTTCTGTCCCTTGTGCCTTCTTGGTGTTGCACTGTGAGGGTAGCATGATAGTTAACAACCCTACTTGAAAACTAGTATTTCAAAGGTGGTTATATCTGGTAAAATAGTGTGCAGGGTCAAAGATTAAGAATCTTACCTTTTCTGTCCCAAGAAAATAGTTCCTTTCAGAACATGAAATTATTATGGTACCTGTTTCAATAACAACAACAAAAACAACAGTTCTATATAAAAAGAACTTAAACTGTACTTAAAATGATGAAAATGGATTTACCTACTGAGGAAAAAAAAAAAGTAAAGAAATATGCAGCTATTCCAGTATTTTCCAACACCCCTTCTGTGAAGATTTCCAATGTATTAAAAGGTCATTATGTTACTTTGCATTGCTGCTGACTTATCCACTGCTGACATATTCTGCTCTATTTTGAAGTTCTTGTATGTGCTGTCATCATCAGCATAATGGAAGTTTACAGTTTTATTAAATCAAAGAGCACTTCATTCTCAAGCTAGACATAGCTTACCATATGGCTTCATTAAGAAAGATTTCCTTTGTTGTTTTTAAAATAAAATTACATGAAGATTTTAGTGTTTTTTTTTTTTTTTTTGGTAGAATGGAAAGGAATTGAATTCTGAAAATTAAAACCTTCCTAAGTACTTCATAATTTTCTGGGTGAGTAAATGCAAATACTGTGCAATGATCTTGACCTATCTGAATACAGACAATAATAGCACCTTTTGCAGTGTGCCTCATCTACAATTTAAGCTGACTCTCTGAGTTTCCCAGCATGACAGGAAGAGATATGAGCAGTTCCTCACCAATTTCTTCCCTAAACAAGAGTCCACAAGAGGGGCAAGATGCAGTATAGATTAAAAACACAAACCAAAAATCTATAAATATCTAATATAGACATCCGTTTCATACCTGGATTTTGATACAGACTGAGATTTTTCTGGATTGTGATTACTATGGTATGCAGAAATCCGTAAGTCTAGCATAGTTAAATTTTGTACAAATTGTGTACACCCGTAAGACTTAACTGACAGGCAATAAGGAATTGCAAGCTAAAAAAAATGAGTGGTATAATTCATAAAGACTTATTTGAACAAATGGACTTGGTTTTAGAGGCAAGGGAACAGATAACACCTATCATGCAACAACAGTAATAGTACTTTGAAGTGCTAAATAAGGAGCCTATCCTGCAAGAAAAAAATGTTGTTTCCGCCCCTAAGGCTTGTTGATGTTGTTTCCGCCCCTAAGGCTTCTCTGTACCACTGACTCATTGTAAAAATCCTACCTGAAAAATAACACGTTTATTTTGCTTTCTTTGCTGCCATTTCAGTATGTGGTTACACCCAATATATCTGTGACAGTGAAGGTAGGGAAGAAAAAAGAAAAAATTAATAGGAAAAAAAAGAGAAATTCTCCAGTAAATATTCCTGTGTTGTTCCATTAAGAAAACAAAGTATACTTTTTTGCACATTCTCAGTTCGTCAAACTCACGGATCCTAAGATTCCTGATCTGTCAGACAGTAACTAGTGAGATTATTTTGGGGTGAGTTCTCTTTAAAGTTTTTGACTGGATGCAGGAGTCAAATGTGTACTAAGTTTGCAGATGATACTAAATTAGGAGGAGCATTTGACCTCCTGGAGGGTGGAGAAGTCTTGTTGGGAAATCTTGACAAATTAAAGGGCTGGACATTCACCAGTGACAAGAAGTTTAACACAGGCAATTGCCTCATTGGAATGAGGCAACACTGGATACATGTAGAGAGTGAGGAACAGAAGAGTGGAGAGCAGCCCCATGCAAAGAAATCTGGGGATAATGGTTAAGGCAAGCTGACTATGAGTTATTGATGTGCCCTGGCAACCAAAAGGGCCAACTGCACATCAAACACAGCACTACCATCTGAAAGAGGGAAGGGGTTGTCCCACTGTACTTTGTGCTGGTATGGGCTCAGGTTGAGTATTGTCTGCAGTTTTGGACATGAACATATAAGGATGTGAAACTAACAGAGAGTGCAAACAAGGGCTATGAAGATGGTAAAGGGTTTATAGAGCAAGATGAGGACTGGCTATCCATGGTTAAGACAGTATAAAATCCGGCAACAGAATTTTTGCATCTTGGTTTTGGTCTTGCTAAAATGCTATGACTATGATTTAGGAACTCTTTTCAAAATTGACTTATGCCATAAGTATGAGATTATCATACTGTAAATATACTTCTAAACAATTCTGGTTATGAACCAAATGGGAAATAAAAGGAGAAAAACAAACAAACAAACAACAACAACAACAAAAACACTAAGAAAAGAAGAGAGGAAGAAATAAAACAAAGCAAAAAAAAAAAAAGAGAGAAAGAGAGAGAGAGAAGAGGTTCATTAACAAAAGAAATACAGCATCAAGACTTTTGCACTGAATGTTGAACTTTGTATGTTTTCCATAATACCAAGGTATAGGCAGTTCTAAAAACAGTTTGCTATTTTAACATAACAAGAATTAGCCTTGTCTCCATTCATATGCAACATCGTGCATTCTTTAAATGCATCGTAATGTAGGGATTTTTTCTAGCTCCTTCTCTTGCACCATTCTAGGTATATGAAGAATGGAATTTGAATAATGATCAAGTCTTTGATGTTTTGGTTATTTTTATTGTGTCCCTAGACCTCACTCATGCACACTATTCAAACCCTGAGCTGAATACAGAATTATTCATTTCCTTATGGTCTTCCCTGCAGTGCACATTACATGAAGCTCTGTGAGCTTCGGATAGGTTAATTTGTCTTAGCAAAACCTCTTTTAAGTGACAGGGTAACATATCCCGCTTCACAGACAGACAGCACATGTACACAAGCAACAGTCAACTCTGAGCTACTTCAGCCCTGAGTTGTGTTTTGTCACTTGTTTTGTTTTGTTTGTTTGTTTGTTTTTTGACACATCTCATAACAATTTGCATATTGAAGCACAGCACCCATTCATTTTAATTGCAGCTGTGGCTGCTCAGTGCTTCCTCACCTTAGTTCCCAGAATCTCACAGTGAGCATTCAGAAAGGAGAAGCAAACGGTTACTGACTGTCTGTGAAATATTTTTTGTAAGGTAAATATCACACAAGAAATCTGGCAAAGTCAGAGTTGAACTCTGCTACTCTAAGCCAGAACTTAGGTACTTTGAGGGAAAGGCATTTTTCCCTCTTCCAATTCTTGTAAGAAATAAGGCACGAGTACCACATACAGTGTCATCCTTTAGTTCTCAAGCATAAGCAGAAAGACATCCTTAAAGTAGGACAATCTTGTCTATTGAGAGAAGCATGAGTTAGGGTTAGAAACATGTATTCACCTGAAGTAGAGTTTGCTTGTAACTGTGTGAATGAAAGGAATGAATTAAGATAACAGACATTTAATTATACTACTTTTTTAACTTTCAACCCCTTGACTGCTGTTTCAGCTCCTTGTCACCTCTTTCTTTGCTCTTGTTTTTCCTCTTCCTCCAGATTCTAATTAGATTATTTTGTCCACCTAGCTCCTTAGTTTGTCTGCTCACACTGTATGGATGCCATATATGCGCTTAGTCAGCTAAGTGTACTAAATGTTAATAATTTTGGAAGTTTACATTTTTATACTTCTCTGTTATGATTAAGGTTATTGTGTTCCTGCATTGTGAAATATATATCATTGTTATGTTATGTTACAGTTCCTGGAGCCCACTATGATATCATTTGCACAAATGCAGCTATAAGAAAAATGTTGACCCAGAAATACTTAAAATGTAAATCTTTACTAAGTTTTACTCTATTTTCAAGGATTACAAACACTCTGAGCATAGCCAGAATTCTAATTGATCTCAATATTGGTAATTTTTTCTCGTTGTTCAGTTTAGACTGCATAGATGCGTAACTGCATAAGAAGTTCCACTGATACTCTCAAGTGTGAAAGTAAGTCTTCCACATATTGGTCATAGACTTCTATATATTTTAATTAAATATTGAAAATATTCTGATACAAGAGATACTATTGCAAAGACAGAACAATGATATGCTAGAAGAAGCTCATAGGAGTATTTAGTTTAACAAAGTCAAACTGTAATCCTTGGTAAAGAATCCATCCTTTTTTTTTTTTGCTTATAAATCAGATATTTATTCAGAAAATGCACAATTCCTATTGAAATAGTAAGCCAATCCTTGAAAAATCAGTAACAAAGGAAAGAAATGGAAATATTAGACAAGATTCCTTTCTCTTTCAGTGTTTTAGAGTATATATACATGCATGCTTAAAATCTCTTACATTAAAGTTTGTCAAATTCACTTGAATATATAATGCTATTCACAGCAATGGCTACACACAGCAGTGATTATAAATACTTAAGTTTGATTACTCAGGCATCCTGCATCCCCTCAAAAGATTAGGTGAGTCTTACCAATGTCTTCATAAAATCCTACTTTGGGACAGAAACTGCTGCTGCTTCTGTGAGTGCATCTGCCATGTCTGATCACAGCAGCTGCTATAAGAACAAAAATCTTGTGGTAATTATGACTAAGGATATTCTCTGGCCTGCACCAGCAGCTAACAAGAAAACAAAACAAAACAAAACAAAACAAAAAGTTTAAAGACGAGATGTAATTCTCCTACATAATATAAAATGGAGAAATACTTTTCCACTCATAAACAAGTGGTAAGTATCCCTCAAAATGAATACAATTCACGTTCTTGTTGAAAAATGATTCAAGCTCTGAATTTCTATGATATAGAAAAAGAGCAGTGGAACACAAAGATGTAAGCTTTGCTCACACCTCTGGACAACAGCTCTTACACCAGTTAGGTAGACTGTAAAACTCTGTTAGAAACCTAATCCTAAAGGACAATTTCACTCATAGAAGTTTTCTTGGCATCTAGCCACCAGTGTAATTGAAAACCTGGGTTATTCATCTGTATTGCAAAAGATTATTTGTCTTGTACAAGCTGCTACTAGCAAGTACAATGATTGGTTTTCACAAAGTTATGACAAAGTATGAACAAGTCATATGGCTGCCACATACTGTAACACTACCTAAATTCACTTTATTAAGAAAGCAGAAGGTATCTAAATACATTTAGATTTCCTTTTTCAACAAAAAACACTTCCATGCCAGTGATTCCAGACAATTACCCAATGTAGCCATTGTGAAACTACATGAAAGAAAGAAAGTGGAGCCCTTTTAACTTCATTCTATCAGTCAGCTTTGTCTAGAATCATCCAGTAGTCCAAGCACATCTTACAGACAGAGAACTAAAAAACACTGGAGAGGAAAAGTAACTCACTAATCAATAATATCTCCATGAGACAATGAGCTTGAAGCTGACTGACTTAAAGAAGGCTTCAGTTAGTATCACCTTGACAATCTCATAATTTTCTTCTCAATCATTTAAGGGATAAGATACATTTAACAGAACAAGAAGTAAGACTCTTTCATCTGAAATGATCTTCTGAACAGAAATAACTATCTTCTTACATAGAGAAAACATTGCATAATATTCTATTGTTTAACATTCTAGATTACTAACTTCTAATACAATAGATTTTCAATACTAGCTACACAAAAGACCCTTTTGACTACATAGTCTTGTGAAGATATTTTTGACATATTTCTGGAGTAGTCTCAGAGAAATGATCTCTTGTAATGCTATTCCACAATAACTGTTCTGGGTTCTTTCTCCCTTGCAGTTTTATCTTATGCTATTCCACAGCCCTTTTAGGTGCGTAAGCAATTTCTTTCAGAGCCAGAGTGAAGTACGTTGTGAATAAGGTAAGGAACATACCTGTGTATAAAGTCCTTTTTTTAGTACAGAACTCAAATTCAGAAATATAAACACACAGACAGTATTCCAAATAGGACCGTGTCACCAATTTTTTTTTTTTTTTTTTTGACTGTGCGCCAAGTAACTTTCTTTTTTTTCTTCTTTTAATATTTGACTGACATTTCTTGGTAGCAACACAGCCATTGCTTCATGCAGAGAGATGTTTTGCCAGTTGACCACCTTCCTGCAGGACAAAGCAGCCTATACCAGTGCATATATAAAGTTTTCATGGGACCAAAGCACTCCAAAATTATTGTTGACTGGCAGTGCAGTATCTTTCATTTCTCACCTTTATTGAGCTTAGCATCAGAATGTCAGTAGTCATGTTTTTCCTCAGTAGGTAAAAGAAATGCATAGTCATGGGAATTGTAAATTGAGCAGTGATGAACATGCATGGCCTTTTATGATTCTGAAGGGGGACCTTATCAGAAACTTCTACTGCAGTATTAATAAGATACACATTTCTGATCCGAAACAGCATACGTGTCTTCCACTGAATTTCTTTAGCAAATTTCAGAATTCATTCCCCTGTGCATAGGAATTTTTACTATGACCTGGGAAAGTTTCCAGTCATGATTCATCTGTTAGAATCATTGAAAAGGGGGGAAAAGGAGGTAGTAAATACCTCACATAAACTGTATAGTTCATATAATAAGTACAATTGATATTTCTTGTGTAAGATATACTACATGAAAACCCTTTCTACAACAGCAAAGATAGATTTCACACCAAGCTACGATAGACATTTACTGCTCAGATTCATCCGGTGTGCTTGATCACAGACAAAACTCGTTCATCAGTATGAAATTTAACACTGATAGCCCAAGGTGGGTCTTTTCTGTAACTCTGGTTTTAATATTTGAGAGAAGTATATAGCCTGATGCAGTGAATAAATAAAGCAGAAATAAATATCACTTAACCAAGTATTAGGATTCTGTCCATTAAATCAGACTTCTAATAAATACAAAATCTGCATTCATATATTATTAACTATATATATTATTTTGTATCTCCTTGTGACATTATTGTAAGATTCAATTAGTCTCCTTGATTACAAGGAATTTTGGAGGATTATATTTTTCTAAATATCAAATTGATGTCATTTAATTTACCTATCACATGCTTCAATTTGGAATAAGCAAAAATACAAAGAAAGGAAAAGGGATCTATTTTTGTTTTCTTCTTTCCTTCTAAACCAGGTGAAGCTTCTTAGAGTTTCTTTCCTCTTGTCTAATTTACATTTAACTTGGCTGCTTATAATATGTCTCTAATTTGTAATTTCAACTGATTACTGATGACGTACATGGATTTGAACTGAATCTTATAATCAGCCTTCATTTTCAAGAATGACTTGGAATTTTGGTTGCCCATCTGAAAAGGATCTGATTTCTTTTATAAAAATTAGTGAATCACTCACCATCTGAACCTGTAAAGACCCCAGTAGTGTTTATCTTATAGTTGAATAGCTCAAAGTTATTGGCTACTTCAAATAAGTTAGCTCCTTTAAAGACTTCTACTTTTCTTTTGGAGGTTTTCTTTGGTTATGAATACATCTATCATGATCTCCTTTAAAGTAATTAGAACTGTGGTAATGGAAAACCTGTAATGCAACATAATTGTTTTTATATTTAGTAGATTATTTTAATCATTTTAATCGTACTTGATTTACTGTAGTCATTGCTAACTCAGAAATGTTGCTATGACTATGGTATGACATCAATGGAATAGACCATTACCAAGGGAAAATGCCTTTTTTTTCCCCTATAAATAATGATGGGAACAATGGGAACCATAACACTATAAAACAAATAAATGCCAAAATGCAGATAGAAGGATTATTTTCCATTTAGATAGCATTAATTAGGTAAAAGAGTTCTTTGCAGCTATGTTAAATGTCATGTATGCATGCAAACATCTGGAAGGTTGCAGTAAAAAAATTGCATCTCATAGCATTGTGGAACTACTGCACTCCCACTGCCAGAAATGACAGGAACTGCCCAGTTCTTCATCCAATATTCATCCAACAGAAAAGCATACTGCCCATGTGGATGAAATTATTTTTAATTTGGTTTTCTCTCTCTTTCCTTCTTCCCCCCCCCCCCCCCCCCCCCCCCCCCCCCCCCCCCGCTCCTTATGATCAGCAGTTAATATAAACTGTTTGGCAGTCTGAATTATTAACATGCATTCTTTTCACATTCATCTTTGTCCCTGCCTTGTGAAGGTATTTGTTGCCAGCTTAGTGCAATAAGCACTTTCTAGATGGATTTTCACCATAAAAAAATATTTTGATTTTAGTTAGAGAACTTCCCTCATCACAGATGCTTTTCAGGTTGTTTTGAACACCTAATACAATCAAAGTTGGTTTCTTGTCTAAGTAGTATTAATATACAACAGTAGAAAATAGGAATGAGAGATGGAAATATTCATTGCAAGAGAAAGATTCTTTAATACATTATAAACATCTTCTCTACTGCAAATATATATATTACCGTGAGTAATCTGTAGAACATCAAAATCCATTTTTATCTGCTTCAATTTTTTTTTCCACAGAAATCTATATAAATGCATACTAAGCATATTATTTGTAGCATCCTCTTGATGTCTCTTTTGAAAAAAAGAAAACAATATTTTAATATAAGATGCAAGAGCATAGTAATTTGGAGCAGGCAATAGCAAGTGCAGTAAGATAACTGAATAACTATTTTCTTCTCAAACTCTATGAGAGGAAGAGATAAAAGAGAAAACAGAAACAGCTTAACTCACCAAAAATCAAACCACTGCATTGCCCTCTTAGCCACTGAGTGTTTTGGAATAAAAGACTGAAGATTATATCAGTACAATAGAGGCTCCCTGCTCTTTCTACAATCAGAAGCTGTAGACTGTGATTAAAAAAAAAAAAAAAAAAAAAAAAACCAGCATTACACCAGCACTTCAGCCAGTAGAAATCAGAACAGGTAGAGAGGTGTACAGAGCAGAGAGAGAGGGAAGGGTTAAAAGCATCATCGCAGCCATTAGAGGGAAAAGTTGAAGCAATACAAGCACAGTAGACTTCCTCTCCCCCTCCTCCCCCCCCTTCTTTCCCCTCTTTTCAAGCTGGATCAGTGTGTAGGGAGGGTAGTCATCACGCCACCCTGAGCAGCAGGAGCTGACGTTGGATGAAGCCGCCAGGTAGCTGAAAAGAGGCACGGGAGGCAGCTGATACCCACTTTTCAATGTGTTCTTTTTTTTTTTTTTTTTTTTTTTTTTTTTTTTAATAGTCTGAATCTGGACTTCAAGCAACACAGTGCCTGAGACAGCTCATCTAAACCTCACTGTAACGCAACACTCTCTCTTCCCAAAGAAAAAGACTCCACTGAGTAGCAGAATGCTGCCAGTGTCACAGCTAGGGCTACAATACAGAGCCTATTTGTAACATTTTTTAAATCTCTTTCTGTTCATACATTTAGAGATACATAAATACACTCATATAGAAATTCTTCCTTTTTTGAGGGCACTTTTGGCTTTCATTACCCTGATGTGACTTCTTCTTCATTTTGGAATGATGGGGATCTTTCTAGCTTATGTTGGATTCATTTTTTTTTCAGTTATGTATGTTCAGCAAGGACTGTCTACCCAAGGTAAGATCATTTATTGTCAAATACATGTGTGTGTGTTCCATGCTAAAACATAGCAAGGACAGGAGTGGGGAGGGAGGAGGAAGAGGATTAAAAAAGCAGGGAAAACAAACACAATATGTAGGAGATGAAGACACCAAGCATCAGGATCAAATTTATCTTAAAAAAAAAAATTGCTTGTAAAGAGGGATAGAAGCAAAAAGTTTCCCCAAAGTGAGAATAAAACAGTCTTCTTTTATTTGATTGGGAAGAAGGAAATAATAGGCACTTTACAAAAGAATTAAGGAGTGCTGGTGAATGGTGCTTTCATTTTGCATGTTTTTGTATGTACATGTCTGCATAAAATGAACACACAACCGTGCATGCATAATTATTGCATTCAGACCAAGTACCGGATGGTCAAATCTACTGCCTCACTGAAAATATTGCAGTATTCTTTCGTGTTACATCCCCTTTCTTCTCCTATTATACTGCAATCCTCAATGTCAGACCTTCATTTCCATTTGGTGACTGTGTGTGTATTTCTGAAAGAAAAAATAAAAACAAAAACCAAACCAAAAGAGGGAGAAAGGCAAAATCGACTTCTTTTAAGATCTCCTTCTGCCTTCCCTCTACCCCGCCCCCCCCCCCCCCCCCCTCCACACACACGCACACACACACACACACACTCCCGTCGTCTTCCTCCCTCCTCGCTGTAAGGCGCACCTTGCATTTCAAGCAGCCCCGGCGCTGCGGGTACCGGTTGTTTGGGACCGCGAGGGCTGCGGAGCCGCTGTCAGCACCATGGACAGCTCGCCAGGGGCCGCCCCCACGCTGCTCGCTCGCTGACTGCCCGCCGCCCCCTGTCCGCCGCCCTCCGCAGCCGGCTCCGCAGGGTTGGCGACCCGTGCTGGGTTGTGCCTGGCGTTGCTGTAGGGAAGCGCAAGGGTAGCATTCCCCTTCACCTCCCCTCGCCGCTCACACGCGTTGACCAGAAGGGGGAAGCAGGCAAAAAGAAAAAGAAAAAAGCAAACTTGCAAGCCCCTAAGACACAAAATGCCCTTTTGCCAGTTTAACCAGGTGACTAGCAAACGCTGACTGGGGAGCTTGTGTGTGTGTTTGTGTGTGTGTGTGTGTGTTTGGGGGTGTGTGGGCAACACAAGAAGCGACACGGTAAAAAAATATAGCTGGTAGTTTTGCTGATGAGTTGTTGCTGACAACCATGAATGTGTATGCGTTTGTGTGTTTGGGGGGGGTGGGGGAGGGAAGTAAAGCTGTTTAAGTGTATTTCCAAATTAACCCATCAATTCCAGATTAGCTAGGAAGACTGGATAAGGAGACAGCAAGAGGGGAGGAGGTACCAGTAATATTTCCTCCGCATCATAATTTGCTCTAGTCAGTCTGTAACAGTCCATAACAGAAAGCAACACTGCAGACTCTTTCCAAAATTTCCTGTTCTTGAAACACACATTTTTTTTCATCACATTGTTTACTGCAGTCCCCCCTTGCTTGACCATAGTGTTTCATCATGATGCACAATTTTAAAATGAATTATGCGAAAGAATGAGAAGGAAGTCAAAACTGAGACTAAAAGAAATACTGGACTATGTTGAGCAGGATTCATTTTTAAACCTAGAAGTGGTATGTAGAGATGGACAAACCCTGTTTGTGAAAGGACAGAGATAAAGAGGTGAAGGTTAGTTCTATATTGTGCATGCCCATAGTGAGAATTAAAACATGTATTTCTCCTGGTTTGATTACACAAGCAGAGTTTCTCAGAAAGAGTAAGTAACTCAGATAAAACCTTTGAAGTGGGCACTTTAACAAGTGGTAATAACCCACCCCTCAGAAGAGAACATTTCAGTATTTGCTCCTGGCAGCCACAGAACCTTCAACAGTTTACACATTTCTAGTTCAGCCCTCCAAAACACAATAAATCAGCCTCTTGTGTTTTTTTCCACTTCCAAATTGGTTTTGAACAAAATACCTCAGTGATTTTGGTGAAATACTGCATTCTGCCCAAGGGTATTTGGACCTAATTAAATGAAACTTCACTAGCCCATGCGAGCAAGCAGTGAGGTCTGTAACATTTCCCTTGAGCAGAACTTAGACTGCTAGGAAGATGGATTTGTACATAAGGGAGAAAAGGCTTGAGTTTTAGAAAGGCAGGGGGAGATAATGTGTGGGGAAACTGGAAAAAAAGAATAGAGAGGGAAGGAGGGTGGGAAAATGGAGAAATTAATAGAGAAAGGGAGAATGGCAAGATAAAAGGAGAGAATAAACAGCGTTCAAATAGCAGAATCCCAACACATTACGCATTTGTTTTGCAGCAAAGTTCACTGAGTTTCCCCGAAATGTCACGGCAACTGAAGGGCAGAATGTGGAGATGTCTTGTGCTTTCCAAAGTGGCTCCACTTCAGTGTACCTTGAAATCCAGTGGTGGTTTCTGCGGGCTGCTGAGGACCAAGAGGTTGGAGCTGAGGTGACAGGAACTCAGGTATTGATCCTCTGTCATGGGGTCCCTAAACCACTTGGGAAGAACATCACAAGAATGGATAGAATGGAGGAACAGAAAGGGGAGGAAGCAGAGGGAGGTTCTGTGTCTTCTCAGGCACTTAATTTCAATTTGTGAAATAACAGTGCAGGAACCTTCAGAGAAAAATGTCCATCTCAAGGGACAGCACCTTTGGTGCCTGTCACTCTAAGTATGCAACTAGGGGCATTCATGAAACCACACGGATTCCCAAAGTCTGTGTTTTCTCTTTTTTTTATTATTATTTTTCTTTATTTTTTTCTCTTTATTTTATTTTATTTTATTTTATTTTATTTTATTTTATTTTATTTTATTTTCCCTCTAGCTTCCCTTTGGAAGGCAGCTGTTCAGAGACTGCTTCTTGTGAGAATTTTTTATTCCCCAAACAGCAAACGCCTACATGGCTCTCCAGTTTACAGCTAGCACAGCAGAATTGCCACAGAAGGGCATATGCCTTTTTCCTTTCTTTTTTTTTTTTTTTCTTTTTCTTTTTCTTTAGAGGGTAGAGTGGATGAAAGCCATATAATGCCCAATACAAGCAAAAAATCCATACAACAGCGCAATTTCATCCCTCCACGAGATTCAGAAAGGAGCCCTGTCCCAACACCATCCCCTGGGGGACTCCCTATTGCCATCTCCGCACCACTCAGGGCTTCAGCCGACCCTGAACGACGCCACCACGACACGGGCGAGTGGCCGGCGGGTCTCAGCCTCTGCAGAGGTGGAGATTGGGCTCTGCCCGCCGCGGCCCGCAGGTGGCAGACGCGCCGCGCCGCTGTCCTACTACACGGCAGCTCCGTGGCAGGGTGCGGGGCGGCCTCGGCGGGGCGGGGGCAGGATACCTACGGCGATGCTCTTTTCTCTGCAGGTGGAGCTCCTGCCCGAACGGGACCTGGAGAGCGACGGCACGAAGATAAGCGTAAGTGGCGCCCCCAACCCGCAGTCCGGGTGACTGTTTCCTAACTCAGAGCCGAGTTGGGCGCTGCCGGCAGGCCTTAGGGAATCTGCTCCCGCAAGGACCTCTGGGCATGAAGGCGTCTGCAGGGAATGCCCTGGTGGTAGAACTTTGGTAGAACCTGTTTCCACATCGCGTAGCAGACAGCATTTGCCCATTGTGCTGTTTCTTGATTGCATTTATCTCTGGATACTGTTGAGTCTGATCTAGCACTCCTAAGCTATTTTTAGGGCTCACTCACTCTGAGGACAAGACCTCCCCACTGGGAATAAAGTCTGCTGAGAGAGAGGTCATGCCAATGAATCTCTTTTTGAGGAAAGAGGGGTACTGATGCTACCCACCATTCTGATATTAAACCAAAACTATGATCAACTTTGCTGCAACCCTTGTCCAGGACAAGGATGGAAGGGCCTTTCTCAACACACCCATATCCCAAGTCAGGCATGAAAATGGTTCCTTGACCTTAGAAGAGTTCAGAATCTTCATATGGCAACCCAAAATATGTGCCGTGGTAGGGTCATGCTCACTGCAGTGGAAAGACACAAGTACTTAGTAAATACTGAAACAAGAATACTTCTTCAGAGCCCAAAGGATTTTTCTCTTTCTCAGGCACAATCTCTTAGTGGGTGTAGTCAAGGTTCTAACTAACAGTAAATCTTGCAACAGATACGGTCTAATAATTTTCATTAAATCCTTCATTTTTCTCTTCTTCTGTGCCCATGAACAGATAGCCAAGTAATTACATCAGGTCTAAGTGCAGCTAGATATAACAGAAGAGCATTTGTAAAATTGAATACACACGTTTACATATATACCATACATATTCTAATGTTATTTAAATTTTCTATGATACTTCTTACCATAATCAATGAACTGTTTGTGTCATAGATCATATCTTCTGCTACAGCTGTAGACCAAATTACAAAGAAGTTCTACATGCAGCTTCTGGATACTATTATACTAGACATAGTGCTAGCAGTCTATTTATTCCTTATTGTAGCCAATGTATTCAAAATGTATTCAAAATCTACATAGTAATCAAGAAGGTCTGTAACACAGTATGGCTGGTAAAGCTTTCCCTGTCTTTCAAGTTAAATCTCTATCTTTTATTATGTACGGTTATAATTTACGATGGCTTATTTACATAATGCTTTTATAAGCTTGCATAATACTTTAGGGTGACAGACTAAATACACTTGGAAAATGTCGCCTTTTTTTTTTTTTTTTCTTTGATGGCATAAAAACACTACTCAAGGAACTGATACTTTAAGGAAAGTATCTTCATAAAGACGAATATAAAATTTCAAGTACAATTAGTAAATTCTTAAAAGAAATGGTCAAATCTATGTACTGATTTTTTAAATGGTACTGAAATACACCACTTCTGGTAGTTTTAAATGAGATAATTTGTAAATTTCAAGCACAAACCAAGAAACTTATTCTATTTTCTATTTGTGCACTATGGTTAACTTTGTAGATATTGCATGGAGTCAAATCGGGGTGTATTATGACCTGCAGATTTTCTTTCCATTCATGTATCTCATATGGAATTTTAAAAATCTTTTAGCCAAACATGAGCTGTTCAGTAGAGATACTCTGTTATTGAGTATGTCTTAAATAACTATCCAGCACTTTCTATGAGGGATGCTCTTTCTATGAGGGAAAGTAATGCCTTCTCTTTTATTATGCCGGCCCATAACATCAATGTCGTTCATTGACACTTGCTGGCCATTTATAGAGACCAAATAGTGGATGTAGTGGGTTGTGTATTTCAGCAGTGGCAACAGTGACATGAAAGACAATCCGTGTTTCAGATTGGCATGCACAGCTATCACACCACAAAATGAAGAGAGAGTCTTGGTCTGCTCATCTTTGCAAATCGGCACATTATGACCAGGGAATATTAGCTTCAGTGCACTGAAAATGATGATGGCAACACTGGAATATCACAAAGTTTACACCAGATGGGTCCCATCAGTGCTCACACAGGAACAGAAAGAACATCATATGCAAGTTTGTCAGGACCTATTGAACTAATAAGAGGCTGAAGGTGACAGTTTTCTGGATCACATCCTTGCTGGTGAGAGATGTAGTATCACCACTGCCCTCTGGAGTCGAAACAGTGGTCCATGGAGTGGTGATATATGAATTCATCAAAGAAAAAGCTCAGGATTCAGCCCTTGGTTAGTTAAGTGATGTGCACTGTCTTTTGAGATAGGAAAGGAGTGATCCTTTTGGATTTCCTGGAACCCAGACAAACCATGCTGACTAAGATGAAGGCTCAAACTTCCAGCGTCAGACCAGAGTAGAAGACAACCTTTCTCTTGAAATGCGACAATGTTAGGCCTTGTACCAGTTTGAAGATCATGGAGCAGATTGCCAATGTTGGCTGGTCTGTTCTACCCCACACACCATGTAGTCTGGATTTAGTGCCTTCTGACTTTCATCTGTTCAGTCTGATGAAAAATGGATTGCACGGGCTACATTTCCTGGCAATGATACTGTAACAATAGCTGTGAAATAGTGGACCACCTCTGCTGGTGCAAATTTTTATGAACACAGCATGCAGGCTCTTGTTCATGGCTGATGAATGTGCATAGCTACTGGTGGTGATTATATTGAAAAATAGTGTTTTGAAGATGAAAATTCCCTTTATTGAATAGTTTTATTGTGCTATCTGTAATTGTAGTTTCTATGGAAGTATATTGGAGGCATTGCTTTTGAGGAGTCCTACATGCGTAATTAATGTTGCATATGTTATGCTTGAAAGAATGCAGTTGATATGTTCAACTCAGTCAAGTATAAATTCAGAGCTGGAAACACCACAGTTTCTAGTTTCCAGTTGTAAAGACCATCCAGGGCCCCAAAACTATAATGTATTCATAAGTATTCATCTTCTGTTTGTCGAGTAGGCAGAATAAATACGTTGCCAACACTAGCAACTATGGTAAACCAGGTTATCATAGGCAATACGTTGAATAATCACTAGTAACACACGTCTAGTTTTAATCCAACAGTTGCCCATTTCTGTTATCTGTTAAATATTTGTTACCTTGACTTTTCCCCACTGCCTGTTACTGATATTATAACAGTAACATTTGTATACATGTTTTTTTATGAGAGTGGTATTAAAGTGGTGTTCGTTACCACTGAATCTATCTTAACTGGCTTCCAGTGGGGTAATAGATATTAATCCAGATAGAAGAGCCAATTAATTAAATAAATTCTCTGAGGTGGTGAACATACAGAAAAGAACTTGTGTTACCTTTCTTAGTGCATCTTAATATCTATCAGGCATTCCTGGATGCGTAGTTTTCTGAGGCATCCTTTAATTATTTGAGATAAAAGTATGTTATATTAACCTCAGATATGAGAAACAATTAAAGATAAATCAGGAGTTTGATTTTAGCTTATGGCTTTTAAAATGAACTTGAACATATGCTGCTTTCTATTGCTAAGTAACAGAAATGATATGTGACTTTTAATAAGTATACAAGTTAAATAAATGAGACAAAAGGAACTATTCGATACAAGATTTCTTGTTATAATTAATAAAGACCAAAGGTTTGGACACACCTGAAAGAGATAAATTGAATTCCAAAAGTGAAGTGAGGACTACAAGCTAATCTAATGAAGTTATTGAAGATGTTTAAATAGCTTTAAATATTGGCAAATATCTCCAACAAAATTGTAATGCAGTAGTTCAAAAGCTGAATTATTCAATACAGCCAACTAGCTGGAGAGGTTTAACCAACAAAACACACAGATCTTATGTAAGAAATCTCATTAAGAATGCTCATGATCTGAAGAAAATAATTGGAATGAATATGGTATTTTGGGTTGCTTGTCCGAGGCCAATTAACATTTCAGTGTAAACCATCTAAACAATTTGGAAAAGAAGATGTCAGACATCCTTCTAGATATAAATAATCAAACTCATCTTTGATGTAACTTCCCTGCAGTAAGCACAATTATACCACTGATTAACTCAGCATGTGATCTTCTCTGGACAGTCTCTATATCAGTACAGTCTTCCCAGTGAAAGAATAATAGCTGATGCCATGTTTTTCTGTTCTGTTTTGTTTTCCTGGAAAATCTGTAGACAGTGAAAGTACAAGGGAATGACATCTCCCACAAGCTGCAGATTTCAAAAGTAAGGAAAAAAGATGAAGGCTTGTATGAGTGCAGGGTGACCGATGCCAACTATGGAGACCTTCAGGAATACAAGGCCCAGGCATATCTCAAAGTCAATGCTAACAGCCACTCTCGGCGAATGCAGGCCTTTGAGGCATCTCCAATGTGGTTGCAAGACATGAAACCTCGCAAAAACATCTCAGCAGCTGTTCCAAGTAGCATCCATAACCCTGCCAATCAACGTGTGCGTGCCACCTCCAGCCCTGAAGCAGCAGCCAAAATCCCCAAACAGAGTCCACAATCAGGTATGGTAAAGCATTTTGAGCATTTTATTTGATTGCTTACCAGCATGTAGAAGGAAACTAACTCAACAAGGTAACCAGGAATTGTGACTAGGAGTCTGGTGCTCTTTTATTCCTCTATCTTTCCAGCACCATCTCTCCTACTTTCTCCTTAGTTCCCAAACAGAAAAATCAGCTTCTGGAAAGAAAATACTAGAAGCCTAAATTCCTATTTTTGGAATTCATCCATACCAGCTTCATTCATCTAATGTTAGATCTCGAATCAAAGCTTAGCTTTCCCTATTGTGAATGGAGAGAGGAGCATGTCAGTGAGCAGCTCATCTCATTTTAAGATGACTATGCTATAAATGAAATAAAACACATTCTTTTCCTAGCATAACATAGACTAGTCTAATTATCTAACTTTTGGTGTAATTGGTCTACGTCCTATTTTCAAAATGAACTAGACTTCCAAATCTAATCAGGTTTTAGACATCATAAATTATCAAAGTTTTTCTATAGATCAAGCTATGCAAGTTTTAAGGTTTATCGGTTACTTCTGTTTACACCAAGGGCCCAGTTTAACAAGGAGATCACAGACTAGTTTAAAATACATAATTGAAGCTAATCTCATTTGTTTTATTGTATCATTTTAGTGCTAGCAAATGATATGTCGTCAACATCAAAACGAGGAATGCAACAAATTTCATAGCACATCTATTATGAAATCAATTCTATCTCACAGGCATAGTCTTAAAAAAAAACATTTCAATAAGGAAAATATATTTCTTTTACAAAGAGGAACAATCTGATTATTAGAAAAGATGATGCACATGTGCATTTGTTGGATATTTTTATTGACTGATTGATTGAAAACTTACCTTTAGTCCCCTTTCCATGAAATTGAGCCACTTTAATCTTTTATCTCTTAAAAAAAAAAAAATTGCTTAGCTGTTAGAAGCAAAGAAATGTTTTGATTGATAGAAAATCATCATTCTACCACTACCTTGCTTTCCTATAAATGTGTATTGTGCTTATTTTCCATTGGACTCATGCATTTCCAAGTAGCAGACTTGTCCATAAAATGAAAAATCTAGTTTCTTTTTAATTCTGTGTGAAATTGATTAAAGCAGTCACAAGTTTATGGATTGTTTTGCTACAGGTTACACCATTCTGGGGCCAAAGTACGTTCACAACAGCTAAACCATTAAATCACTTCAGATATATAGTTGAATATGTAATATTGTTTATGCTTTTAACACAACAAATGTATTGCATAATCAGTGGACACTTGTTATTTGAAAGCCAGTAAGGTATTATATGGAAAGTTCCTCGTAAAAACCCGACAAAAAAATTCTCTCTAACCTTTTCCTTGAACATAGGTTTCTGTAGATCATGTATGGCCAATCCCAATCATACATAATTCAAAAATTAAACACATTAAAATACAATTTAATTTATTAATTCATTTGTCTTATGATGGAGCTCAGATTACTGCTATATTCATCAGAAGTGAAACTCATATACTGAGAAACAAAGGATTACCAGGAATCCATATTTGGCTTAATTTCAATTTAATGGTCACTTACTACACAGTAATTACTGGTGATATTTTTGATGAGTATCGGTTTAACTTTTGAGAGTGAAGACTTAGTTTACTTTTCTTGACTATATGTGGTCTTGATTTTCCTTACATGCTGCATTCTACATTTCTGCATTTTATACTTACTCTACACAGATAGAAATACCCAAAAAGCACAGGGCAGTGGAGGACTTAATTCTATGGAATATCAAGGATGAAGAAGGCAAGACTTCATTTGTGAGACTTCAAAACAACAAAAAGGAGATGGCAAAGTTAGGAAGGAACAGTCTTTCTTTATGTATTGTCTAATCAACACAATCTCCTTATACTGTCAAATGAGAAACTCTTCTTCACCATCATGCTAACTGTACATTTAAGCATAAAATTGCATAATTACCTTTCATGTAAGCAATGCATCCATCCAACATAGAACATAGAGATAGGTTAAACTGAAATTTATCATTATTAGCCAGATGTTTGTGTTTGAAAAACATAATGGCTGACTGAGATGTGTTTATTAATGTTGACTAATACACTTCAGTGATACTGAATAGAGAAGCACTTCTAACTGTAGGCAATTGTATTAAATATTGTCCAGAGTTAGAGAGCCAGTACATATTTATTGGCAAGCAATATATTTTTATTACCCTGTTCACAGACTATTTCAAACAAACAAACAAACAAACAAACAAAAAACCTTTAACAGCAGAGGGAAATACGACACTGTGAAATTACCAGGAAACAATATTAAACTATTTCTTAAGAACTCAAATACTAATTCAAGAAAGACTCTTTTTTGTCATACAAACATTTTGAATTTATTTGTGAAAGATAGATAGCACTGTACTTAACTCCTTCCATCCTGAAAAAATACTGCAGAATTCTAGATTTTTTATAGCAATAAATATTTAATAGATAGCTCCAGAAAAGTAGCTGATAGTCACTGTCATTTTGAATATTACCATTTCCCATCTGAGCAAATGTTTCTGCCATTCTTCCCTTTTACTCAGAAATTATATCTGTAAGAATCACTATGAAAGGCTATGTGTTATGAATTTCATTCAGCATTTTGTGCTGCTCTGAAAAATGTTATGTGAGTGGAAAAAATATTTTTATTGTTAGACCAATGAAGATTTAGTATAGAAAGAAAGCTAAAAAAAAAAAAGTCTAACAAAGAGTTTCCAGATAATACACCAAGAAACATTAAACATCCACTTCAAAGTAAAAAAATAAAATAAAATAAAATAAAAAAATCAGGAAAGCAAAAATCAAAGCTAATGCAGCTTGACCCTTTCATTTTATATTCATATGCTGCAGCAGATTAAATAAGTCATCGCATCATAACAGGAATTTGAGTAATTTGACAGGCTAATTTGCATACATTCAGAAGATGTCCTACGTAGGTGGAGTGACATACACTTTTTTCCTGCATAATTCGTAATGTACTTAAGACCAAAGGTAAAAGTGCAGTTAACACAGGGTCTTGTAACTCTAGTTAATGTTTCAATTAACTGGGCTTCAGGAACTGCAAAGAACTCAGGCAAAAGGAATCTAATCTTAGTCTACCTGCATTCAAGTCTCTCAACACTTGTTGCAACATAAAGGGCTGCAAAATTTGATGTGCTGAGAATGTCTATATACCCCAAACTCTTCCTGTTCCTCCAATATTCTGTTAAAGCACTCAAAGCCATTAGTTGCTTTTCAGACTTATGAAGATCAGTCTGACAAAACTCAATAGGGAATAGCTACAAATGAAGAAGTGACGTTAGACCCATTTTCTGACTGCATTCAGACTTTGCAGATATTGTGCAACCTTTTGTTCTTTCCTGAAGTAAGAAGTTCAACTACTGACCTAACTACATACCAAAACTATTTATGTGATGGCAATATTGGAATGAGTGACTTGAAAAGGAGCAGAGAGCAGAAGAAGGTCTTTATCTAAGACAGATAGACCTTTTTTTTTTCACATGATATATCACACCAAGACGACAATAATTAGGTATGAATGCAAAAGAAGAGAATGAGAACCTGTTTCTTGAGTCTGTTGATACTGAGAAACGCACAACGTTCCTTCCAGCCTCCATTTTTAATCAATGCAATCCAGGAACTTTTTATTATCCACCTCTTATAAAACTATTTTTTTGTTGAATTTGAAATCCTCTGGGATATAAAACAACTTCTGTATTATTATTATTATTTTATGTTACATATCTTTTTAAAGTGAAGAGACAAAGCTCTGCTCTAGCTTTTACCAAGGTAACAGCTAACATTACTTCCTTCATGAAGAAAGAGACACTAGCCCTTGAGGCTATTTTTTGGGAAACAAGACTGGGAGGCACCAGCTGTTGTGATTGTTTCACAGTAAAAAGTGAAGTATCTGTTTTCTTAAGGTACATCAAAGCAAAAACTAAATGAATGTTTTATTCTTTTTCTGAAATGTTACCAAAAGTTCTCAGAAGTTCTTCCAAAAAGATGATGCAAGGACTATCCTCTTTTACATCTGTATACATTGTAATCTCTATTTTTACTTGAAATTTAAGTTTAGTTCTCTTTTCCTGAAATGAAGCCACTCCTCTTTAATTTTAATGTTTGTTTTTATTTTTATTTTTTTGTTTGTTTGTTTCTTGGAAATAGCAGAATAAATTATAGTCATGATAATGGAAGTAGCCCTATTAGGGAGTAAGTAGTTGACCTTGAAACTGTAAGGTACTTCAGAGAAGTACTACTCTGCTCCAAATTATTTCTCTGACAAAGCATGATTTCTTGACAGCATTAAAAAAACATTGTTTTTAGGGTAGGATTTCCAAATGAAATATAATAATAATAATATCTTATTTAGTCTACTTGTTTTTAAAAATAAATGAACACAAGAATTTCAACTCCTATTCCTGGTGCTTGGTCTAGCTGAATTTAGCAATAATTTTTAGTGGATCTGAAATTCTAACTCCTGTCACGAATTAAAAATAGAGGTGATAAATCATGCAAAACAGTATCTATTTTTTTTCCAAAACACTGACATTGCCAGTCGCTGATACTACACCACTGTCACCTTCCTATGCCTTACTATTCTCAGTCAGTCTGTGTTCATTTCCTGCTGTTCAAAGTTTTAGCAGTTGTTCACTACCATATGCCCATGCCAGACAGTAATGAGTATACTTAGTTTCAAACATATTCTCTCTGAAATAAGAGAGATTATTTACATCCTTAGTTATGCCAATATTTTTTGAGATAATCATGAATTCTGACTTTAAATATATGATATCTCCCCTGTAATCTGTATTCCCCTAAAAAGTAGTGGCATTTATAATGAAACATGAAATAACTAATCTGAAGCTGAGATCTTTTTTTTTTTTTTTAGTAACCTTACCAATATATTTGTCTATTCACCTACCATTGCTACTTACATCTCTTCCTTTCCTTTAGATATTTAAAAATTAACCTTTCAGACTCATGTTACCTTTTATACAAAATTGGTGGGGGATCCTACAGGAGTATCCTGAGTAGCAGAACAACTGCAAAGTCATTCTGTACTGCATGTATGAGATAACTTTTTTTTGGTAATTAACTGCATAAAAGATTGCAGATGCACCACATGGTTAGTAAAGAGAGAGAGAATAAAAAAGAAAGAGGAAGAAAAAAATAGGCTGTTTGTGAATTGCTTGTCAGTTCCCTCAAATTGCTTTTCATTGCTACACCATCTTGCACTGGGTCATCAGAGATTGCAGCATATGTGACAGGGCCTGTTCTTGAAATAGGTGATGGGATTTCCTTGCTTCAGAACACAACTTGTTTATTACTTGACACATACACAGCAAAGTGAAGGGACATTCTTGCCTTTTTTTTTTTTTTTTTTTTTTTCAAATGAGAAGCAGGAAGCTTCCTATGATGGACTACTTCATTATGAAAATACTTTGCATCAGTTTAAAATAATGGCTAGGATATTCTGCTTGTTGGAATGGGTACAACTTTTCTTAAACCAAAAGAACAGCTTTCATTTACAATAGAAATAAATTGGGTCAAGCATAAGAATGAGGATGAATTCTCTCTCACTCATAAAGTGAGAGTAAATTATAAGAAGAATTCAAGCTTTATACAGTTTCTACTACCTAAAGAAGTTTAGGATAGCTGTCTGAGAGTGCAATGAATTGTATGAAAATATATGAAAACTGTAGTTTTCATATATGTAGAGTTCACTCACAAATATTCAAGGAGAGGAAGTGCTTGATGGTTGCCCTTTTTTTCTTTATTCCTGCATTATTTCCTTAACTTTGATCAACTTTTTTGTCTAGTCTTTCTCTTTGAAACCTTAGCCCACACTAGCTTGAAAACTCAGCACTCAGTATTATCTTATTCTCTACAAGAATGTTCATTCTGATTAAACAGTTATGAGCTTTAAAAATATTCTAGATACATAATGTTTTTTATAGCAACAGTAATAATTAGTTAATCCTACATTGCTGATGATAAAGCCGGATGTCATTTGAAGAGCAGCCGATGAAGATTCCTGGCCTTGTGAAGATAAGCCTCTGCCCCAAACCCTGCATTTTACCTATCATGACAGGAATTGCTGTCATGCTTTTTGGCAGTGCAATTCACTGCCTGTCTGTGTGGGTGTTCAGCTAGATCCGCCTCAATGAAGTTTGTTCCCCTGTCTAATGACAGATCCTAATGTTGTCTTGGAGCAACATTGCCTAATGTTATGAAAAGAATAAAAGGGACAAAGTATCAGTCACAGCCAACATTCCTAGCCCTTTGTTTATAGACTCTCTCTCTAAATGAGGAAGAGAAAAAGGAGGAAAACTCCTATGAAACGTGACTATAGTGCTATGGTGTATCCATCTTCTCTACTTCATCCTGTGCAACTGAAAATAAGAGATAAAATGTCAAGAGCAAGAATAAACTGGAAATAAAGCCATGAACAAGCAGTCGATCTCAGAGTAAACTTGACATTCAGATGGTTAAAAGTTCTTAATTAGAAAAATACTGATTTGTATACTATAATTCTGTTTGAGAATATAGTTACAGAACATCATGCCTGTCTGAAGCTCTGTCAAAATAACATCTCAAATACTTATTTTGTGTTTGGTTTAATTCTTCACATGTATACAATATGCACTGATCAGTGATCACTTTCTATCTGAAAAATCTTTGAACAACAATGAATAATGACATTTTGCATTTACAACTGAATCCACACCTCAGAACTATGATGAGAAAGTTAAAACAACTTGAAATAAATGTTAAAAGAAAATCAGTAGTTTAAAATGTGTAAAAGATGAAATTAATAATGCACAGTCCTTCAAGCTGCATTCCAGTGATCCATAATAATTAGAAATGAATGCTTTGTGCCTGTAGGGATGACAACATTTTGTATTTTTTGTATTTATATCAAAGAAACTTCAAGAGTGAAGGCTTTGACTTGTAGCCTTTGATTTAGCTTTTACAGTTCAAAATTTTACAACTCCAAAGTCTCCATCTTGCTCTAATAAGAATTTATTACCCCAAACCACAATAGCAGAAGGAAATAGATGTCAGATCCTCAGCTGTCCTAATTCATAGCACTGAACATTGAACAAAATCACTGGACTATGACAAACGATAAACTAAAACATCAGTTTGTTAAATTGAGGTAGATGAAGAGGTGGCATGGGGTTTGCTTCTGTCACTCCTACTATTAGGGATTTAATTTCCATAAGAGGAGGAGGTAAAGAGATGGAGGCACTAACATCTTAAACTGCTCCAGTTAAAATAATTTAGAGCTTGTGAGTCATAGTCCTTAGACAGAGATACACCCTGTTAAAGGAATTGTTCTAATCTCTAGAACTTCATTATCTACCAGGCAAGCAAAGGATTAGAAGAATGGTGCCTGTCTCAAAACACTTAAAATGTAGGAATCAGAAAGAAGAAAACAGGTTCATCCAGTCACATGGGTTAGAGACAAAAGGGAGCTCAGGTGAGTTCCACAAAAATGGCTCTTATATAAATGATATAAATAGAAAGAGATAAGGTTGACTCTATGTCGAACATATGCCTAAAATGTGCCAGGTGCATGAAAGGCAAACAAAGGTATTGAATATCTCATGATGAAATATTTTCAAAGAATATTAATTTTCCTTACATGTTAAAATAACTCTTCTTGTATGTGTCTTTCTTCATATGACATCATTGTTGAAGAGTAATATTAAATATCATCTTAGATGAAAGGATGAACAGGGTGAAAAAGCAGGAGATTAAAGATGAATTCAATTATATTTTTCTTCAAATAAAACTTACTTTTTACAGCACTGTTATGGTGTCTTCCAGAAATGACTGTTATCAGTTTAAAAATGATACCAAAAAATGTCAAATGTCCTCACACTTGTGTATATTAAGAAAATGCTCAACATTTTATGCTAGAGCCATGTTTATCTGAAACAGCATAAAGTGGTTGCTAACAAAAGTCAGTTCAAGTATTTTAATTAATAGACAAATTTCCTACCTTTGTGTAAGTGGGACATAACCATATGCAGGTAAAGTGATGAGGATGGGATACCATAGGTGACTCACAAGAATGTGCTACTGTTTACTGTGGAATTAACCACTCACACAGATAAATAGAAATGCATCAGTTTACATATATTTCTGTAGTGCATTAAAAAAATGCCTAAGACATTTTATATCATGTTTTTCAGGAATAGGATGAAAGGGAAAGGTGCCTAGCACTGATAAGACCAGTCATAAAGCATGCTGTTAGTGGTTTGCAAAGAATACCAAGTAACCAAATTATGGTCCACATTTGCTTGTGATTGCTCTACCTCTGCCCCCCTACATCTTTTACTTGTTGAAATAAGCATTGCATATTGGTCCACTTCTCTCACTAGCTTCATTTAAATAGCTGACATTGATGTTTCATCAACTACATGCAAGCACCTCTCTTAGCAACCCCTTTCCATAGAATCATTACCTCACTGAAATAGAAACAGCTGAAGTCAATGTATTACTTACACATGTGAAGAGATATTCAATGTGAAGAAAAAAAAGTCATATCAGGCTCAGACACTAAGCATATGGAGGAAGAGAATTAGAATATCGCTACAAATCGCTGATGCCTGAACATTTTTGGCTGAGAGACCTAGATACAGAGAAGGCAGTTCTCCCCAAAACAGGAAGATACTCAGGGAAGTTCAACTAGCATTACAAAATAATCTTTAGCAACATAGCAATTATCTAGTGATTAGAATAGTTATTAGTTATGTTTGCACTGCCTCTAAATAATTCAAAATGTGAAGGACTCAATATATCCTTGGTTGCACACATGAAACATGAGCTAGTTGAGCACTGAAAGATGTTTAAGTTGCTACAAGAAGGAATATATACCTGAACATATCTTAAGCTTAAAGGTGTATAACTTAAGTTCAAAAATCCTTTTAACTCTGACACACTCTTCTCTGCGTATCTTCTGTATGTCAGAGACAATTAATTTCCACTTCATTCCCCTGGGCAATTTGATCTAGTGGGTGACAACCAGGAGGGTTTGAAATAGATGATCTTCCAACCAAAGACATTCTATGATTCTGTGATTCATTTTACTGAATGAAGTATTTAATTTACTCCTACTTTCTGAAATGGGTATCAAATTCATTGATGTATTCTAAGCGTATTTACAGGAATAGCAGATGAAAATGCCAGTAAAACCGAAATTTCAGAAACTGAATTTTTGATATTATCTGCCCAGATATGTAAGCTCACTTGCAGACTCAGTAAGTTTCCCAAAACATATGAACACCTCTATAGACATGAATGACACTCATGAAGCCAATGCGTAACTGTGTCAGGATTTTCTAGCATGCTAGTGTGCAAAATACTTTTTTGTTCAGAACCACATATTAATGCAATTTAAATACCGATACATTATTAACATAGAATGAAATGCACTGATGGAAATAATAATAGTGAATTTGAAGATGAAGGAGATAAAAGAGAGCAAAGTCAATAACATCATGCAGTTCATTTTTGTGAAAAAAAGATGGATTCAAATCTAGCAGTGTTTTTTCACTATTCTCATCAGAACAGTATGAAAATCTACCAGTGCTGATTGCCATCCAATTCAGCTGTATGTTTAGGGATCTTACCTCCTCTCTACTGCCTGTTCAAAGTAAAGGAATGACTTGGTTAAATAATTCCAGTGATTTCATTGTCATCTTAAATTTTTAGAATATTAGTGTCGATTTTAACTAACTCTCCACAGTGAATGATGTCCCAGTTAGGAAGCTCGGTTCTAGTGAAGAACTAAAGAAAAATAAATGAACTTTTTAACTCTTCATTGCTTGAAGAATTGCAAAGAAAACCAAAACCCTCAGATATGTTGCAGAGGAAAATGAGATAAATTTTACCTTAGGTATGGATTGATATAGGAAAAGGTGTAGAAAACAGCCTAGAGGTAGAATCTGATGTATGTTGTCTCATCTCACTCAGTGGATTGGGTGGAAGGTGAACCTTTGAAATCTCCTAAATAGAGTACTAGACAAGTTTTGCAGGAATGATGGAGTCAGACAGAGGCTGAGAGGAACAATACAGGACAGTATATTGATCTTTCTAAGAACAATTAATCAACCACTTTGAGACAAAATTAGATAACTTTCTAACAGCAATTAGTAAGCATTATGGATAATGGTGTTGATGTACATGTTATTTCCTTATCAACTATTCTAAGGCAAATTTAGGTAATAGAAAATAAAGAGAAATTAGTAAATGGTCAAGAAAAAGAGAAGAGAGATCTGCAGAGAGAGATTTCACCACTTCCTCGTATCACATGTTGTCTTGAGTCTCATATCTTTCTCCGTGGGTGAGGGATCAACAAAGGGAAATGTGCGTTTTCACTGTTATATACTTTAGTTGGTCTGAGACTGCCCTCAGGGTAGCAACCCAGTTGTGTCTAGATAATTCAGGAGTTTTCAACAAGGGTCTTTGGTGGTCATGCACCTCCTCCTTAGTTAATACTGATGGTTTCAGCTGTAAGGGGAAACAGATGCTGTCTATAAGAGGAGGTTAAGCTAAACAGCCTGTCATTCTGCCTCCCAAGAGTGAAGGTTCATAAACCTTATGGCTTTTGCCTTGAGTTGTTTAGTCCCTATTCTGTTTTGTCCTCTCGTTGTTTGAGTCAACAAATTCCTTGTCAGTCTGACATATGTTCACATCAGTATACTCATAATTCCACTACTGTCCATCCTGATATTGTCAAATTACAGAATCCATTCAAGTTCTATTCATCCCTTTTTCTTTCATCATATTGAAATCTATTGCCTCTCCATAGATTTACTATGACTAGTTCTGGACAACTCCCTGAAGCCAATTAGCATTTTGTGACATGCTACCAACATATGAAGTCTCTCAAGGTTTTTCCTCTCCCAAGGATTTCTATCTCAAGTTTGCATTAGAACATGTCTGTAGGCATAGTTATGAGTGAGTTCAAGACTGTGATATGTGCCAGCCCAGAAAGAGCTGTTGGAGTTGTTGTGACATAAATCTCTGCTTTGCTCAGAGATGGAAAGTTGTCATTTTCTTTTGACCTATAACGGCAGTGAATACCTCTGTTTGCCTGGGTGCCTTAACCTAGAGAAAGCTGAGGAATGACTATCCATCTAGGAGCCCATCCCCCTTCCTCATTTGTTTTCTGGATGTCACAGACATAAAAAGTGACATGTAAATCAACGAAGCTACACATTGGATGTAAAGTCTAAGTAAACAGACTTCATGGAAATTTAATACACAGCCTATTTTAAATTTGCACCAATACATAACCTTTCATAAATTACCATCTTATTCAAAAATCATATTGATTTCTATGTTACTACTGGTTAGAAGAAGTAATTTTCTTCCAAAATGCTAGAAACTATCAGAATTTTTCTTCTGGCGCATAAGATGAATCTGTTTGCCCTATATTGTACATTCAACCACAACTGGATGATGGACAATTCACACTATTTGGATTGGCAGAAATATATTGGACACGTTCATATAAAATTACCAATAAAATCAACAATACATGGTTTCACTGATAATTTTGGACGTAAAAATGCAAATACCTTCCAATAAATCTAATGACTCATGAATTTCCCCAGTAACATTAAGGCAGATGTTTCATGAACTTTTACTTATTTTACATGGAAATAATAGAAAATTATGATTTCATGCTGCTTGAACAGGGGCTGACAAGAAGGCTATTTCAAATTTAACAGAATATACAGCAAATTTGAATGCTACAAAACAGCAAACTAGGCACTTCAAAATGGAAGATGTCAGCATAAATTCCACCCCTCCCCCCCCCCCCCCCAAAAAAAAAAAAATTAAAAACTAAAAAAGCTTTTTTAACATCTGTATGATTTCAGAAACCAGTAGTTGAACAAAATTATCTGGTATTCAACATAAGTAAAGAAAGGACAACTACATAAGCAGAGTTTGTTTAGCATTATGTAATACATATAAAGAATCTAGGATGGACTTTTGTGTAACTGGCTGTACTTTTCATGTACTGGTCAGCACAAAGCCAGGACACTACTCAAGCATTTATCTTACCCTGTGATCAGTGGCTTACTAATTGAAAGAAACTGAAGGATATCCTCACTGAACTTACATGTTTAGTAAGGCACTGAAAGAATGCTGACAAATTCACAGATTCATAGATTTAATCTGCTATTTATATGACAATACTTTGCTTGTTTAAAGCAAAAATAAGAGTCGAGTCATCAGAGGCATTTAATATTGAGGATTGGAATGCAGTATGCTATTTCATCCTAATGATTTTACAGATCTTATCAAGCAGAAGGAATACTAAACTTGCTAAATTTCCAGCTTTACAAGTGAGTAAAGTGTGAGACACCTAATGTGGTGAACTGTGCAATGTGCTTTTATATACAAGGAATTCTAAAGCTGTAGAATCTGAAGTAACTGCTAAGTTTACAAATTGGAGTGTTTGTTTGTTTGTTTGATTGATTGATTGTTTTTCCAGCTGTGAAAAATATATGGGCAAAATCATGAAACCAGGATTAGCTTTTCTCTGCTTGGGTCTTAAAATCCCATGTATTTTTATACAAGATTTTTTTTCTGATCAGTATGCTAGTGAAAGCAAAGCATTGTAGTCATTCAGACATGTGGTGAGGAACCAACTTTTGGATCAGGTAGGGATAAATAGTAATTTATAACTTAATCTGATGCACAACATTTTATACTACTACACTCTAATATTAATCAAAAGGTCAAAATTGATGCTTAAACCTTGAGCTGTATACTATGAGCCATGAAGTGTTTGTGGCAAAGATTTTAAATATTTTAAACAATCAGATCACAATTATCAACTACAATTGTTCTCTTTTTTTTCTGTTTTCCTG
Source organism: Gallus gallus (assembly GCF_016699485.2). Taxonomy (NCBI): domain Eukaryota; kingdom Metazoa; phylum Chordata; class Aves; order Galliformes; family Phasianidae; genus Gallus; species Gallus gallus. Next base: position 81,908,859 of record NC_052533.1, read on the forward strand.
GCATTTATGTAAATAAAACCTAAAAATATAGAAAAAAATTAACCCAATAATAAATATATATATATATGTGAAACCATAGTTTCCCATAATTCAATGTCATAAACCACTCTAATGTTGCACAGAATCTTATCTCATTATCATATGCTTTTGGCAAAACAGCATTTACAGTAGACTAAAAGTTTCATGTACATTTACTCTTTTTGATATGTGTCAGAAAACAAACAAACAAACAAAAAAAACAACACATGAGGATTCACTTCTCACAAGAATCCTAGTGACTGGTAGGCCAAAACATGGGTAACCTTGACTCACACATCAAACAGAACTTATCTGACAATGTAGAAATAAAATGTGCATACCTGCCACCATTATTCCTCCAAATTATTGTCTTTGGGGGGTAACATAATTATAGTCCAGCTTTGCCCAATGCTCTTGACCTGCAATAAAACTCTTTTAGTTCTCATTATGTTAATTAGAAAATAATGTTATAAATGGCATGGAAATCAGTAATTGATTTAGAAAATCCACAACTAGTTCTACAGTGTTTTACTTATATTACTGTGCTCACACTTTCAGTGATACTATTTAGGTTCTAGTCAGAAATGTATACAAAAAGCAGATCTGTATGAAAAGTGAAAATTTGAATACTCTGTGGTTTTGTGACATTTGGATTTCAATTTTTAATTTTCTTATGACTTACATTTAAAAATAGTGCAATAAAATCTCTGATTTAACCACCTTAAGACTTTGGATTTGCAATCAAAATGAAAATTTCTAACTATTTCTTATTACTCATCCTCTATCAAAATGGAAAGCAGAATAATAGAATGTGAACTAATATGACAGACTAGAAAAAGGAATAATTCTAGCATGGCTGCTTTGAGTTTTGCTATATTATTATTCTACATTTGGATCTTCCACCCTTCCAAAATCTAAAGAGGCTCTTGTGTTCATAAGAGAACCAGTTAAGTTATTTTTTGCATCTCTGGAAAAAAATAATAATAATAAAAAATCAAACCTCTGTATGATCTTAAGGGCCTTTTCCAATCTTAATGTTTCTATGATTCTATGATTTTTAAAGCCAGTTACATTCTGTAAAGCGTCACTGAAAAGATGAGAGCGCACCTAGCAATCTTATTTGTCACTGGAGATTACAAATCAATTTCACTGAGGGTGATATGCTACTATATGTATTAGTTAGGATTTTACAGCATTTTGGAAACTACTAAGCCAGTAAATTCTGTTCTGCTGTGACATTAGGATATAATAACCAGTTCCCGAAACCATACAAAGTACCCAGTTTAAGATATGTCTAAATTGTTCTTCAGTAGTTCTAACTTCTTTCTTCACTTAGAAGCTGAATTAATATCAGTATAACCCCAACATTTTCTCATGTGACCTGTAATTAGCTTTCACTTACTGTGTGTACTCTAACCTAAATTATTTCCAAGATAAAGAAAAACAGACTTGTTTACAGAAGAACATACATGTTGAATGTGATACAGTTTGTGGAGCATTCATGATTTATGCAACGATTGAACAATATAAAAAAAGTTTATAATGCATCTGCAATATTTGACCCCCTAATTAGAGATGGATTGTCATGCTGGAAAAAAAAAAAAAAAAAAGGAAAACAAAACAAAAACCAATTAATGTTTTACTTGTAAATATAATGGTGTTGCTTTTCCCCCTGTGAAATAGTACAAGTCAAGTCTATTTTGTATGGTATGTTTTTTTGTTCCACACTACATTACAGCTTTAAAATTCTGAAATTATAATACTATTCTTTTTAAAAATCCTTGAAAAATATCCATGAGACTCTTGTGAATATTTGTCCTCATTTGCATTGTATATAATTTGTGTAGAATAAATGTGTCTCCATTGCCTTGGAGATGCATTGGAATTGTCTTAAGCAGTCTGTTTCTCTAACTTAATCAAAAAAAAAAAAAAGAATTGAATGCCAATGAAATGAAAATAATTCAATATGATGTGAAACCATCTTACAGTAAAAAAGATTCTGTAACTATGTTCTGGTAATCTATTTACGGAAAGAAAAGCCTTCAGAATATCTGTCAGATGACATATTTTGCACCTTAAATAAAAGACAGAATAAAGCCATGCCACAATAAAATCCAAACTAGAAATAAAATACACTTGTGTACCAGTATATGAATACTACCTGCATGAGAGCAATCCACAGGAAGAACTTGTAGTAGATCTCTTGCTTGTTCCTAACACAAAACAAATGTTTTGAGAAGTCCAGCAAGCTTCTGCAGCACAGTACAGGAAGGTTAACATTGTTAGATGAGTAAGATGCAAGCATGCTTCCTGCTTTTGTCAACATTCAGTAGGGAAGTCACTCAGAGAAGTCTACTGTGACAACTACTATAAGTGCAGTATCTCACTCCGTTTATTTACAAAAGGAAGCTGTGTTGAGAGACCTGGGATTGAGCTTAGTCCCCATTTTTGAAGGGAAAAATTTACTAAAAGTAGAAAACAAAATACACAATCCTTCACTTATAAACGTTAGCAGATATAGAGAACTATTATGTAAAAAAATGTCTGAAAACTTAAAAAAATAACATTTGCCTTGAATTCTTTTGGCTTTCATTGTATATACTCTTACTAAGAAGATAAAAGTGCTTTTTAGGGCTGCATTGAATTTGGTATTCAATTTAATATTCAGTTCTTTGCAAAATAACTTATACATGATTAATCTTTTTTTTAATAATAATCAATTATTATATGTCCAACAGTATTATGGATTGCTTATAACACTATTATAACACTATTAATACTTTCTAATGGAATTGATGCCTCTAGCCATTAATAACATTCATCCTTTTCAAATATACAACAGAGCAATAAATTTATTAATCGTGTATTAATCTGTTATAATTATAACATATATATGGCATAATCAAACTAAATGCATGATATTTACTCAAGTAATATATTTCAAATTCTAAATCTAATTTTTATAATGGGGCATTATTAAGCACTGAGACTTATTATGTAAGATGTCTAAGTACTCATGTCCTTGGTGTGACAAAATTTTAATTAGAGTAGCTCTGACTCTATTTCGTTGTTGTTGTAGTTGTTTTTGTTTTGGTAACGTGCTTAAAATATAAAGCTACGTTTAGAAAAATACTATACATCATTGTTTTCATAGCTTTCTTTAAATATATATATGTCAAGGAAAATACAGATTCTCAAAATAAACACTTGAAACATTTTAGCATTCTCTTTCCCCCTTATAAATAACACAGCCATTTACCAGTATCTCTTCTGTTTTGCAAGGGAATACTCTGTAGCTAGTAGGTTTTTTGTTTGTTTGTTTGTTTTTTTGTTTTTTGTTACTAGGCAATTATGTGATGCTGGAAGTGACTTTGTAAAGAATGCTCTGGAGTGGAAGGTGTTTGAATTTGTTCCTCTTGGTATATTGTTCCACTGGATAATGTTGTTTCTTTCTTAAAAAAAAAATATAAATAAATACAGACAAGAAACAAAAGCAAAACAAAGCAGAAAACCTCCTGGGACTGAAATACTTGTATGTGTTGTTATTTGCAGTGCATGCCAAGACATTCAAGGGCACCAGAGCCAACCTGGCGAGCTAATTAAATATATAAATGTGTATGTTTAAAACAGCCTTATAAGGAGCATTGGAAATCTGCAAGATGAGCGAATATCTTATAACTTCTTCCGCAGGTGCGAGGATAGCTACAAGCCATGGACTTTCTGTCCTGCTTCTTGTTTGTGGCTTTGTGAAGGGTGCTTTGCTTTAATCTAAAAGTGCTGACTTTTTCCAATATCACTTTCTCTTCTTAAAGCAAAGAGCAAATCGCCTGTAAAATCCACGGAGCGGACAGCAAAGTTGACCCTAAACTCCAACCACCACTCTGCACCCAATGTACTCTAAATCTCTACACAAGGAGCACCTTCTTCAGGAAGTACAAACAAAAAATACTAAATAAATAAATAAATATTATAAAAGGAAGAGGATACCACATTTTCTTGATATATTTTATTTTCTTTGGCGTGTCACTGATCTTTTATTTGAAGAGAACTGGTGTGATGTAATCAAATGTTTCGTAACAGCAAGACCTAGTTTCCTTTTCTTTCGGCAAGGAGAATCCTCATCCTTGACTTCTCAGGGGTTGGTCTGCAAGTCATCGGTATTGTAGAATTAACCATGGATGACATTTGGCTTCCTATGCTAAAAGAATTGTTCCAGCCTAGAAGCAAACAGAGGCCAGTAATGAGATGAAGCATAATGATTCAACACTGGGACCCCCAAGCCCACTCCACAAGCTTTGCCAAAAAATGTGTTTATTTTTTCTTTTTCTTTTCTTTCTTTTTCCGTTTATTATTATTAGTAGTAGTATTTTTTTTTTTTCCCCCTTCATGAGGAATAGGAAGGAGAAAAGAAATTCTGCAGAACAGCAAACGGACCAGAGGACATTTTTTTCTGGAAAACAAATGACAATAGTTTGTTGTTATTGTTATTCTTTTTCCACTGTCAATCTTCTTTACCTCTTTTTTGTTTGTTTGCTTGTTTCTTCGTCAGTGGTGGCAATTGCTGACTTAGGCCAACCCCTGATGACTGCGTGGAGGTTTATATATATACATCTTTCTTTTTGTGTGTGTTCTATATTTCAATGTGTTTTCTCTTATTTTTGCAACTTATGTATATGCAAAACTAACTTAAATTCTGTAAATTGCTTACAGTCTGTGTGATATAACTTCCAAGTAGATATACTTTGGTCCTCATGCAAGCCAGTTTTTAATATTATCTGTATGTTGTGCCACTAGCAGACATCTTTTTCATCTTTTTATTTTTTATTTTTTTATTTTTTTATTTTTTGACAAACCATCTCTTTTTAATTTATAATTCTGTACTGTGTGGATTTTGTAATTCCTACCTTTACTTCCACTGGTTTGACACCTTTCAACCCTCTGTTTACTCTGTAAATGCACATTAAAATTTGTTATGGTCTCTAGACAGTGAATTACTTTAGTTTTGTATATGTTGTACTGGATTTCATTTGCTGAAAGCTCTTTTAATTTGTGATGTTTATAGCAAATGAAGTGATTTTATCACTAGAGACTGTAAAATGCAGGCTTAATGTCAAATACTGCATGTAACGTAAGGTTAGAAAAGGAAAACAGAAAAATAAAAGAGAATATTGCTTAAAGGATATTCTTTCATCAAAGACTGTTAGGAAAGTGAGTTTATTACACTGATAAACTGTATTCACAGAACAACAACTCCTTCTACATGGCCAAAGAGTCATCTTTCTTTGCTTTTTCTGGAAGTGAATTGTCATTGCTCATTGATATTCTTAATTAAAATACTTTATGTCTGTGAACTGAACATGAAAATTTTGCTGTTGACCATAGCAATATGCATTACATGAATTGCGTTCATTAGTGCAGGAAAGAAAAATTGCTTCCATTTGTAGCTGCAATCAGGAAGGACTTTTTTTGTTGTTGTTCCCTCCTTCCACTGATGCTGAACAATCTAGACGCTGTCATTTATCAACCCAGACAATCATGTACACCATATGTTTATTATGATCTATTTACAACTGCATTAAGTAGCTGCAGAGTGGTCAGCTGTTTCTCCAGATTTTGAAGTAAAACAAAGAAAAAGTAAAAATCATGTTTAACATCTCACCAGTCTATGGTTTACAGTCCTCACATTTTATTTCAAAATGTCCATAAGGACCCATTCTTGCACATACCTATGTCTTCCTCATTAATTTCATAGGAGAAAAAGAAGCAACTAAATGTAATGCAGAATCAAAGAGTAACACAGTAATGCTTTGGAAGAGGGTAACATATTTGTGCAGATCTGATTTACCTTCACCATGTCTTCAGTACTATTAGCTGGACAGAATAGTCAGTTGTCAGTTTTAGAAGAGATCTTAGCATTGATAGAGACTGAAAGTATGAATAGAGACAAATCGGAATAATTGCTAGAAGAAAGGGACAAAGTTCTTTTATTTCAACACAAAATTAATGACTCATTTAGAACATTGTGTATTCAATAGGTCGTCCTTATTTTAATAACAGTTTATTAGCTTACTGATAAAGTTGAATCAGTCCGTTTTCAAATATTTGGATTGAAGAAAAAAAAAAAAATAGAGCCAGAGCTGATTTAAGTTTCTTTCTCTGAATTCATCAGGTTCTAAACCAAACTTTCAGAACTGTGTAAGAAAGGTCACATTTTCCCTGTGCAGTAGATATCTATGAAAGGATGCTCTGAGAATCTCCCATGTGAGATAAGTTCCCATGAATCTCTATAGCAAACAAATGCTTAATATCATACATATTTTGTATAAATAAAATTATATATATAGTATGAATATTCTGGTATGCACATACTCATATAGACAACCTTCAGTGACAAAACCAAGTTTATATATGACACTTTTCATAAATAGTTTAGCCACACATTATTAAAGTCAGCCTCTGATCATTATGTTAACTTGATGCCGTGTTTTGTTTAATGCTAGATATAAATTACCATGTATTAGGAAGTGAGATGAAAGAACCAACTAAAATTAAAAGCAGGATTTTAAACTGCTCAGACTAGTGTGATATAACAATTTAGAAGACATCACCAGGGTAAATGCTGCACTTTGATCTTGCTATTGTTCTTCATGGTGTCAGCATAAAAATGAATACAGAAAAGAATGATGGAAAATCAGTGGGACTTTTAAAAAGCCTTTGAATCTTGCATGAGATGCTAAGGGAAAATACTAGATTTCCTTTTACAAATTAAACAAGTCCTGCCTTTCTGGTTGCAGATATAGACACTGGCTTTATAGCTTCTGTCAAACTCTGCAGATGTCACAGCATTAGCACCTAACAAAAGTAACTATAGTATTTTAAAATTTTATGTTGTTACTTAACCATTGCCCATCAGCTTAGGAATCAGCCTTTAGCAAGAAGAAATTCTCAAAATGGGAAAGCATCCCCTCTTTTACATACAGCTTTTGTTAGCAATATTTGATGTAGCAATAGAACTAATACCATTTTCTACCTTGGCTCCAGTTCCATTTTGGGCTTAACACTAACAGAAACTAACAAACTAACTAACTAACTAAATAAGAGATTGAAAATTTTAATTATATGCTTAGAAGTTCCATTGAGTTAGGTATCTGAAATCATGAACTTATATTTAATGGCAGATAAATCATTCAAAAGCCAATGTCCTTAATCTTTCTACTAAATAAATAAATAAATAAATAGTCTATTTTTGAGGAGTCATTTACTTTATTCGTGCTTGTTTCTTGGTGCCCTCAAGACCTCATTCTGTATTTGACTTTCTTCAGATTTTTCCAACAGGTTTTGTTCTTAATAGAAGAGTAAGCATGGGTGAGTATGAAACGTTTTTGTATTTCAAGGAATATGCCATCTAAACACCAGCACACACATGTTGAACTGTTATATCTTGTGAAACTGAAAGAAACGTATTCCAGCTCCATTACATATAATCAGTGTTCTACTATTTCATCTAGCTTTTGTATTACACCTTAAAAAATCTCTAGCACTTTTGTAGTACTAATAAAGGTTAGTACTGCTACAGAACCTGTCCTGTAAATTCTCCTCTGGTTCAGTGGTTATCAGTTTTCTTCTGATCTCTGGAACTTCATGTCTGCAATTTGTTGAGTAATATGTTTAAAATTTCCTTTCTTAATTATCTCTTGTAGATTCTTCAAATAAATTTATTGAGCAGGATGACTGGGTAGCCCATAGATTACAAAAAAAATATTTGACAATCTGAGTTAGAACTGACTTCTTTCTTCCTCAGACTTTGTGTTAAGAAAGGTACTGGAAAACTTGAATAGTAAACACTGAATCTATCCTGAATTATTGTTATTTTTTACTTTTCAGTGTTGAATACTTAGATTAGAGCATACACAAAGACAAATATTGGAAGTATGTATAAACATTAGAGGCACCACAGCAATAACAATAGAACTTCTGGGAGTTCCATATCTGTGCATGTAATTGAGTGCCTCTGTGATTAAGGATCAGAAAACATATGATAACTGTTTTTTCTTATGTTCATTCCTTATTTTTTTGTTTGTTTGTTTGTTTCTTTGAAATAAAATAGAACAGTGGCCATTGCTTAAAAATAAATCTTACTGGTTACCTAGCGCTTTTCAAAGTTAAGCATTTCTCTCCCTAGTAATGATTTCTACAGTAATGTCATCATTTAATTCACCATTAAAAACAAAAGTTAGACTGCATTGCTACCAATCCTCAACATGTTCTTGTGAAAAAAGAAAAGAAAAGAAAATTATTCAAATCTTTATTACCTGTAAGATGAGAGACATTTGTCCCTGACATTACTATTGGTAAATGTCAAATGATGTTTGCAGAGCTAAAAGCATTAAGAATCAAGAATTGAATTGATGTACTTTAGAATATAAAAATTTAAAGGTTAATCTTCCATGATTAGCTTATCTAAACAATACTAAGCACAAAGTAAATTGCTTAATGTAAGTTATTTTAGATAGCTTTTGTTCTAAGCTTCCTAAATATTGATTTATTTGATTTCACAGTCATAAAATTTGCACATACATTAATGTAGTTGAAAGATTATATATAGTTCTGCTTTTCATCTAAACAATAGAGGAAAACAATAGCAAAGAAAAAGGCTAAATTTGTCCATAAAAATGAATCATAACCAACTGACTGAGTTACTTTAAAAGAAGGAGAAAAGCTATGTTTTCTTGAGGATCAAGTGTAACTGAAATCTTATTTCATTTTCTCCTTTTTGTACTTTTCTTGCCAACACATCAAATCAAAAAACACATCAATAATTTGTTTCTGACTACTCACTTCTTACAAGGTTATAGAGGACAAAACGATGTCTTCTTTGCTATTAAAAATCTAAAAAAAAAAAAATTAATTTAGCAAGCTAATTGTTTACAGTGGTCTATAATCTCAAAATATCTCTGCTGTTAGGTTTATGGAGAAGGAGAAAAATATTAATTTGTGTTGGCAATTAATTGTCATCCTACAGCTAAAGACTGGAGTCTTGTACATTTCACAGATATGGTAGTTTTCCCTGTAACTGCTACTGGCAGACTGCTTTGAATTTGGAAATAGAAAAAAAAAGGTGCAGCTCGGCATATATTGCATACTGTTACAAAGTTTACAAGAAATGGAAAAAGATAAAGCTATAAATAAGTCTGGAAGAATATTGTAAACTAGTAATTTTCCGAAAGTTTTGAAATACAACAAACACTTGAATCAAAATGGCTTTTGGTGGGCATTTTCAAGGTTTTTTTATTATTATTTTATTTTATTTTATTTTTTGCATCCCATTCTTAACAGTCCTACTATAAATAGCATGCATTTAAATCCAACTGTATGATGCTCATAGTAAGGAGGGCCCTCAGACAGAAGCCAATTAAATTTTTATTCATTAAAATTCTCCTTTACATTGACATAACAGCATAGAAAGTGGTCTTATGTGTATATGAGTCTATTTACAGTGTCAGCTCATAAGGAATCTGAAATGTACATAATAGACAACTAATTTCTTTTCTCTTTTTATATACCATAGACTTGAAAAACAAGGGCGAAGATTAGTTTTGATGATTAGCTGCTTAAAATAAACTGTTTCATATAAATTTTTGAAGAAGCAAAGTTTGAAGCATTCCTTACAAAAAAAGATTTGTATAAATGACCTTTTAAATTATGTCTTTTAGATTTTTAAGCAGTTATATATATTACATGTGAAATCAGTGTATATAATATTAAGATTAGGAGATGACTTTGTTACTTCTGATAGAGATTTAATTTAATTGCTGCTGACTATTTTCAATGTCAAATGAGGTAACAGACTTTCAAATAATCAGCAGTTAAACTTTATTTTTCTAAAAAATAAAAAGTGCCGAATCTTCATATAACACTACAATACACTTCAGCTTTTGGTTGTTAGCCAACAGTGATCCAGGTTTCATAAACATTACTTGTACACCATTACAGACAAGGAAGAATCCATACATTATTAGAAATAAATGTTAACTTGTTTACCAGATGACCTAAGTGTTTTTTTCTTTGGTGAATCAGGCATGCTATATGCTATATTTGTGTAGATGCAGTATTGTGTCAAGCACAGACACAGTGAATTAAAAATGGGGGTCCTAGCTGATTCACCCAGATTTTGAGTTCCTCTTTATAAGACAGAAAACTGAAGGTAAAATTTCTTCCATTTCCCTAAAATAACCAACAATTTAGTGTTTTTATGGGAATTACTGAATGAAACACTGCTGTTAAAAATCACATTGATAGACCAACTTAGCAGTAAAGTTAACCACACTATGAAATTAATTGCAATTTATCTAGCAAAATGAAAAGGTGTTTCTTCCATAGCTACTACTTTTATCTGATCACTGCTGATAATGCAGGCCCATGCTTGTACACAGACACATAATATCTGTCTGTAGAGAGTTTTGTAATTGAGCCTTTGAATAGGAATGTATTTCGTCAGCCTTTTGCAAATGAGCGATGACAACACAGAAGAGACTGCTTGCTGCTTCCCTTCCACATCACTGCTGTACTTTTGCTATTCTTTATTGAGAGCACTAAGGATATTTATTAATAAAAATTGAAAAGCAGTTATTATTTATAGTTTAATAAGTAATGTTTTTAGTTCTGTAGCAGAAAAAAATTATTATAAGACTCAAGCAAGTTTTCACCAAAAAAGAAAGACTATGTTTTATATTCATTAGTATAGTAGACTTCTGCAATTTTTTTTTGTTTTAAAAACTCCATAGCACTCAAGATAACAAAAAAAGGTTTAAGGAATGACCTTATTACATCCTGTAGCTGTGTAAGTTTCAAGTTTTCTATTTGTCTTAGTGGTTGTCTCACTCCAATTTATAGGAGGGAGAGGAGGTTCTCTGATACATGTATACCTGGCGTGAGATTAAGAAATAATGGTTCAAATGTTGGTCCGACCAGTTTATTACAAATCTTAAGAAGGGAGATGGGGAAAGGGAGGACAGACACTATTATGGATTAGAGTGATGGGGAAGGGACAGCGAGCGATAGAAAAGAAAGGAAATAGAAGCGAGGAGTCTTTATAGGTACAAATTAGAGTGATGGGGAAGGGAAGAAGGGAAGCAGAAAAGATAGGAAATAGGAGCAAGGAGTCTCTATAGGAGGCAAGAGGGAGATAGTCACCACCATGGGTCCAGTGTGGTTTGTAGTTCAGTCACTGATCTTCAGTAGTGGTGGGTTGTCGGGCATTGTTGTTCTGTTGACAACGGTGTCTATGGTGATGACGACCATGATGACAACAATGGCAGCACAAACTTATTTATAAGTCCAAAGTGGTCGAGTCAGCACTCTTTTGAGTGACAGCTCGAATCTGAAGTGGTTGAGTCAGCTCTCCTTGGAGTGGCAGCTACTGGCTCTGGGGTCTCAGCAGAAATTCCTTTGTTATCATCTTCCGGGCCTTGCCAGCAGATAAGAGGGAGCAGGGATACCCATCTGCATCCTGTTTCTCACAGGACACGATGGTATCATTCCCCAGTTTTCCCACACCAAGCTGGGGCTATTAGGCCAGATCTTCCACCAGTAACCACTCCTGAGCACTCTCTTCTGGAGGCAAGCAGCTCTGGAGGAAGGTGCCTTCAAATGTCGAAGTGATGTTGATTGTCACATGGTAGCACCCATCATTTGCCACCTCCATAAATCAGTTAGAGTCTTATCAGTTAGATTCTTAGTGTCTTCACAAGAAATACTTCAGGAAGCAAGCTTTGAGACAGAAGACAAAGAAGGGTTCTCACAGTGGTAAAAATAAAAATGTTTTTCTCGAAGTCATTCTGATCAGATAGGAGATGCCGGTAAAGGCAGCAGTGGGAAAAAGCTGTTGGAGAAGAACTGATGTCTTAACTTTCCAGTAAGTGTTCTTAATCCAGTAAAGAAATAAATTCTGAAAGAACTGATGGAATATTTGCAGCAGCAGAAATAATGTATGCAATAGCACTGACAATCCTGCAAGCCATAAGACCTACTGTGTATACACAAAGCTACAGTGCACATGGGCAGGATTATTTGGCATTGTTTAGATTCTGGATATGGTAGATGCCTGGTACATATAAGACGTCTCATCCAATATCACAACATGTGCTGCTATATATATGCTGCTCTGGACACTGGATGAGATTTGTCTAACTTGAAAATGTGTTCCCTTTTTAAGACTCCTAAGACACAGGAGAAATAAAGAATAGAATATTGAAAAATAAAGAATTTTGAAAAAAAAAAAAAAAGAACTCAGAATTCTCTCTTGCTTATTGTATTTGTGATTAACACTTCTAATATTAATGTATATAAAAATCTGGTTTCCTCATCAATTACCTCTACATGTAGACTCGAAGAATACTATTCCACCTAAAGCTTACAGCTGAGCTTTATGGCTTTCAGTTTGTAGAGGTATGTCAGCATTTAAATAGAATATATGTAAACAAAAAGAAAAGTAGCACACTGTGTCAAATTATTTTAACCAATATGGGACATAAATTATCAACTAAACCTAGTAGTAAAATGAACTCTTTTAGTGGACATATTAAATAAGTCATTGATTTATCATCATAACATTAAAGGAGTCATTTGGAGTTTCTATTCTGCTATTATTGTTGTTGTTATTTAAAAAAAAATAGCAACTTTAAAGCTATTTGTCGTTTGGTAAATTAAATGCTATTTAGCATAATTAACTACTAAGTTGAAAAAGGTGTATCTAAGACATATGTCATGAGAATGCATATAGAACTGTAGAGACAGACCTGCTAATGGTAACATAGCTCTTTTCAAATGGATTAAGAAGATTGATGACTTGTGTTTTCTTGAGAATTTTCCTACTGATAAGTAGTTGCCAGTAGTAATATTAGTACCTACCTTTGAAACGTACACACAGAGTATTGTTGCTATTATTTTTATTATTATTATTATTATTATTATTACTATTATTATTATTTTAATAAACCGTTTTCCCTTCTTCATCTGACTAGGCCTTAGGTATTTCCCAGAAATATGTAATATACAAACAAGTAGATGCAGTTATATAGAAATATGTGAATCTGTAAATATTTTCATGCCTCACAAATTAAATCAGGTTAAATATTTCCTTAGGAAAAGACAGTAATGAACTTATACTGTAAAATGAGTTTGTTATATAGTCATACCTGAGACATTTTTCAGAAATATTTACTGTCACATATCCCACAGTAGAAGTTGTCCTTTAATCATCCCCATTATGGAGATTCCAAAATGTTCTGTTTGTCCTGATTTTATCATGGCTTCCTCTATTGCACTCTATATTTACTTTCTGCAAGTTAAATTACTACGCCATGAAACACCGCTGAAGTAGATGAGAAATACTTCTACAATTTTTTTTTTACCAGGTTAGCATTGAAGATTACAATTTCCTATCTGCAGGATGGCAACAAGCATATGCAGTGGCAAAAAACAAACAAACAAACAAACAAAAAAACACAAAAAAACAGTTCTAAACAGTCACGACTACCTCTGATCATCCAAAAGAATAAAATCATCTGAGGAGCTTTCAAAGAAAAATCATCTGGGCAGATGGCACAAGATCAGCTGATGAACCCACACATCAAGTATCTACTGTAGATGAAGCAGCTATACCTAAGAACGAAAACTATATAGGTAATCAAGGTCTCAACAAAGCCAGCCAACCACTGGGAAGATTTCATTCTGTACTCACTATAATCATTCCAGAGAAAGACAGGTGTCCAATGAGACAGAATCAACAAAAAACATATTTGAAGAGATTCATAGCAAATCAAACAAAAAATATAGCATAATATATCTGAAGAAAATGTATTATATACTCTGAAGATAATAAAATGACATCACATGTTTTTGTTGTGATGCTGAGAAGTGCTAAGTGCAGATTTGGGCTCATTACTGATCAGCACCATTTCCAGAATGTAGCTATTAGTTAGAGCTCTAACTCACGATGGAGCTGGGATGGCTAAAGTCACCATACCCTATGTAACTGTATGAATAATTGATATACATAACAAAATGCAAAGTAATACTGGACATTTGTAATGGCTATACTAAAATCTACAAATCCAGTAGAAAAAGGTTGTGGTTTTTTTGTTGTTGTTGTTGTTTGTTTTGTTTTGTTTTGTTTTTTTTAAGCTTGTCAGAATGCAAGTAAATCTTCCTTTTTCAGGATTGAAGATATCAAACAACCACCAGTGGTGAGGAATAAAATAACCTCTAGACATCTTATTCCATGAATATTTTTCCATAAGATTTATTTTGCCATTTTGCCTATCTTTGAGAAACTGTATAGATATGAATACTACTGAACACTGAATAAAGAACTGGACAGAATCTATTATGTAATAAAGAAATGAAGAGTGCAGAAATACCAGAGGTTTTGAACTGTCAATATAAGTAGGAGCATGGACATGGCAATTACTGTAAAGCTGTATGAATCATAATTCTAAACTTTCCTAAAAGTAGTGTTGTTTCAAGCATTTCATTTTTTTCACAGAATAATTCCTACAACCCAAGAAGTATCTTCTAAATAACTGTGAAAAAATGGCCTTATCTGAAGTACATTATAAGCTTTAAAAGGAAGAATTGGTGAGCTTAAAATAATTATGAACAATTTATTGTCAACAGTTTATAGTGGGAAGGAAAGTAGAGCTAGTGGCTACTTCAAGATGTCACAAGTAGAGCATTAGTACAGGCAATTTGAGGCAATGTAGCTTCTTTTGAATTTTAAATTGATAAAATAATTTAATGAGGTTGATAGATGTATTTTGATTTGACTGGAAATACAAACAAATAATCATCACATGGCAATAAAATGTGGAAATGACATTTCTCTCATCACAGACAAAGTTATTAGGCCATACTGCTAAATACACAGTACTCTATCTAGGAAAACCATACCTTGTATTCACCTTAAATTATTTAATCTCTCTACTCACCCCATATTTTTACAGAAATAACCAGTTGAGACTAAATCTTAACTCAGTCACAATAATCTTGCTGTTAATTCTCTTGAGCAGGAGGCAAAGGGCCGTGTATGAAAATGGGGGAACATAGAAATTAATGCATAAAGTCTAAGTAAACTCTGACTGACATATAAATTATCATCTCTTCCTTGCAGAACGGAAGGAAACGTGGAAGCACACTTTGCCTTTTGGCAATCCAAGCTTCTTATCTTTCCTTTTTTCCCCTTCATTTTATTTTCTTTTTTTCTTCCCATTCATCTATTGCAAAGTAACATATAAATATGATTTGCTCAATTATTAATCATGTATCATTCAAGTCTAGCAAGCAGCTTGAGAAATAAAAATGCACAGAAGACTTAGAATTAAATCCCACTTCAGGAGTTTTACCTAAAAATAGCCAGTTCCTGTATCAGCCACATCCTGTTCATTATATCACCGAA
The DNA here is from genome assembly GCF_016699485.2 of Gallus gallus. Classification (NCBI taxonomy): domain Eukaryota; kingdom Metazoa; phylum Chordata; class Aves; order Galliformes; family Phasianidae; genus Gallus; species Gallus gallus. The sequence goes on from NC_052533.1 coordinate 81,924,331, forward strand.
GTACCCGACTGGAATTCTAAATATTCACAATCCATAAGACACACTCACTTTAAAAAATAGTAATAATTATTGAATGATTTGATATGACCCCACTCAAATTCATCTGTTTTCCCCTGCCGCACAATTACAAAGAGAGAAAGATTGTGCTGTCAAAAGTGTATGTAAAGACATTCAAATGGAAGGATTTGTCAGGTCAGATTACATAAAGAAGACAAAAATGATCTTATTGAGAAGGCCTGATTAGATTTCATTAAAACACAAAGTACCCTATAAAAAAAGATCCACGTAAATTTGAAAATCTGCAAATTCTGAAAATACTGGTTGATTCTGGGAGAGAGGAAATAAAGGTGGGAGAACCACACTCCTAGGTTTATTTCTTCTTCCATAAGATCTTCTCACAAAAGGAGGCCTTGAATCCCTTTCTCCAAGACTGAGTGCAAATTGCAAGATTTTGGTATAGTAAGGATGGTTTCTGCAGGAAGAGGGGGGGGGCTGCCCCATGCCAGACAGAATTGATTCCGGCAAGCTCTTAAATAGACCCACTTCTGGCCAAAGCTGAGTCCATGAGAAAACATGTTATTAAGAAAGGTCAGAAAATGCTGATAAGAAAGAGCTCACAAATTCTCAGTTGTAGAGTGCATGATCTGACGTGCAACTGATTTTTTACATTTAAGAAAGTCTTTCTGTCTGTGACAAAAGGCTTTTTGCAAATGTTCTTGAGTGTAGGATTAGATCTCAGAGGCAAGTTACTCAAAAACATATATCACGTGTGATATACTTTCTAAAATGTGTCTTCCTTCCTGGTTCATTACAGGTTAAAGTGAAAACCAAAATGGTACTGCTTAAGTGGTCCAGGATTTTGAGTTTAAGTAAAATTGCATAATGATCTAATTCCCATCTGATGAACAGTAACATCCTCTTTGGTCAGTCTAAGAGTTTGGGGCACACACCTCCAAGCCACACAAAAAGAAGTTTAGCCTTCTTGTTTTCTTCCATTCAGTCAAAACCTCTTCGGAAAAAAATAATCCGTTTTTCCTTGCTTCAATGTCTTTAAGATTTCTTGAGTGAGTTGCTGATGTTTAAATGTATAGAAAAGAAAAGACCTAGCTAATAGAGGCTGATAGAGATTTGTCAACAAAATGGTCATATATGAAATGCAGTCTTCATAAGCGACAATCACAAAAGTACACAATCAACAGTCATCCACAAATTATTGCTATGTTCATGGTTGACTACTTCAAGGGAACTAGTGGTTCTCGGATCACTGCTTGTCACTGACTTGATAAGAATGATTGTTCTTTTCTATTTTCTTCCTTGTTTTGCTTTTCTGTAGTGTGGTTTGTTAATGGGTCCTCTGAAAGCTTATTAATTCATGCATTTATTTTCTATTGCAGTCCCATAGGTCTCATGGGAATAAAATCAAAAGTGAAGAAGAAGCTTTTATGTGTCACTCAACTAGAAGTATTTTTCCCAAGATGGTAATGTGTAAGATTGCTTAGCATACAAAGATGAGGGTGAGAAAAAAAGACAACGTCAAGTCAGAGAGAGGAATTAGTATTATTTTTCTTAGAACATCACCTTCTAAAATTGAGAGGGTAGCAACATTACTGGTGTCTGGAAGTCTTCAAGGGCAAAGATTTGAATAGCAGGGAATTTCAGAGTTAGCTAGACGCTGGAGTATTTTGTGAAGGAAAAATCAATGTAACAGAATCCCTTCATTTGTTATTATGAGAAGAAAGATGAGAATAATGATGCTTCAACTATTTCAAATAATAATATGATTAAATTAAATAGTTACTTAACAGAAAATATACTGCTAGCTGAGAAACAACACTTAAAAGAAATAGGAAACTGGTTACATTTAGAATTTAGCCTTCAAAATACAAATTCCAACATCTTCTGGTGACTATATACATGGACCACAATTTTTTCTCAGTTAGGTGAGGGACTTCAGAGTTAAATTCTCAGAATCTGTTTTGAAACTGATTTTGTGGATTCAAATGGCAGGTATCATGAATTATCCCCTATACTGCTATATCATGATGTTCAACTATTCTTAGGAGCCATGCTGAGCTGTGATAGCATTAAAAAGCATGGATGAAATAACTAAAACAGACTCATACAGCTGAAGGTGAAAAAGTACTAAAAAGAAACGTAGCACCTGCTAAAACAAATGGGAAACAAGAATAAATCTTGGTAGTTGTTTAGTGAAGGGAAAATAAAGTGGAAGATAAAGAAGATTCTCATAGGAATAAATGTATTAAAATGTTTTGGAAGAAAATAAAAATATTGAATAAATCTGCTCAACAGTTAACTGTCTTTGCCCTTAGATCTGAGTCTAAACTACTGCAGTGATTCTGGTTACAGTATGTGACAGATGAAGAAAACAGAACAGAGACAAAAAGGAAAAAATTTGCATGGTAAAATAAATTATCACATAGAACTCTGCATGCTATGAATTATCTCAAACTGAGGAAATTTATCTGGTTAAATCTCTACAAACATGTTCCATCTCAAGTTATTTTGGTGCATGGTGAATTGCATGTAATTAATCTTACTTTGACTTTCCTCACTTAGTAGACAACTTTGTAACACTTTCTAAATGTATTTTTCTATCATTAGATAATGCATCAGTGTATGATTTCTGTATACTGAATTATAAAATCAGAAAAGATTCAACTGAAGAAAAATAAAATGTTAAATGGTATGAAAGAAAATTGACTGACATTTTTCACTCTTCTTTAATGCAGGAATGGTTTTCATTGAAGCAAGAGCAGATGCAAAAGACCTTGCCCAAACTGATGTGGATCTTTAAATTTCGTATAGATTGATTGGAAGATTGAAAAAGTTCATGGAATATAAATCCATGCAGACACATGTAGAGTCAGGAGATTTCTAAAGTGAAAGTAAGAGGAGGCTGAAATTAGTATTAGGCGGAATTAGGCATACAGGCATATATATAAATAGGCAGTATTAGGTCATAAATTTATTTTACTCTTCCTTTTTTCAATGCATTCTATTTTGGATGATTATGGATACAGCACCCATCTTGATCTTCAGCTTGAGCTTCAACAGGTTAGAAAAATGTAGTAAGTTCTTTAAGTGCTGTCACTCGCTGAAGTCTCTCAGTAAAACTGTAGATGAATCTCCAAAACTAATTGACTATTTGAAATCAGTGAACTTAATATATTCTGAATAACTACCACAGAAGTTCTTAAGATTGTTATTTTATAGTCTGAAAACTTTCCTTCTATTTCTATGAGATTTGAAAGGGAGATTTATTCATTTATTGAATTACTGAAGCACCTCAAACTTCTGGCCTTCTGCCTGTCTCTTTTGGCAAAGTATTCCACCTCGCTTTTTCCTACCACTCTCAGCTTCTTGGAGATTTTTTCTTATATGCATTGATTTTTACAGTCACACTGAAGTCACATTCTGTTTCACTTTTTTTTTCTTCTTTTTTTTCTTTTTCTCCCTCTTTGCAATACTTTTCCAATGAAGCCTTAATTTGTGAAGATTTTTTTTTTTTTCCTGGAATTCAGATTCTCTTTTAAATCCTATGCCTTTCATTATTTAGGGTCACTTCCAGAATCATTTAATGCAGCTGAGATAAGAAATTTATCAATGTCTACACAGATAGCAATACATAAACAAGTATTTTAAAGTTTTGCTGATACCTGGAGAATATTTACAGATTAATAAAAAACAGCAATCGACAAAACAAACAAACAAACAAGAGCACTAAATAACCATTGAAATTACCAATGAAACATTTCCCTCCTCCCATTTTAATATTAAAATTTTATCTCCAAACTGTTCATGTAGACATAGTCATAATTTTCCACTGTTATGCACAGAGAAGCAACAATAATTCAATAATTTTAAGACAAGTCTATCAACTTCTCAACTTAATTTCTCACATGGATATTTTTTCTCTATGTAATTTTTTTTCTGTATTTTGACATGATGAAGTAACACAAAGCTTTCCGTTGAATAAAATCATGAACCATTAAATGTTTTTGGTTGTTTTCCAAGGTGGTGAATTTGACTTTAGTATTCAATTTGGCTATTCTGCACTTTGTCGTTGCCAATATATCACTTCTTTATTTTTCTTTCCTGATAGAGTTTCCTATTAATAATAGTGACAGCTTACATTTATATAGTCCTTCCTCTTAAGCTGTCCTAATGCACTTTTAAAACTATAATTTGAATAACTTTATCCTCCATTGAATTTAATCCACATCTCAACTGGAAAAGGGTAACTATTTAGTTATTCTGCAACAACTTCTCAGTAGTTCAAAGTAGAAGAGATCAAAGAGAAAATATATGAATAAGCTCTCAGATATATGCAATCTAACTAGCTAAATTAAGAGGTCTCTACTCTGACTTTATTTTAACAAAAGAGACCAAGGATATTTATTAATCATAAGAAGCCAGAAAGGATTGTTTTATTTGACATTTTAATTCTTTGGTTTGCTATTCCTTTGGTTTACCATTCCTTAAACAAATCATTGTTTTAAATTTACACTTGTTCATAAAATTTACCACTTGTTCATAAGACAGCATACTTATATCCTGCTTAGGTTATAAATTTATTATGGCGTTAAGAGATTATCTTGTGTTAACTTTGAAAATACTGACTAAATGTGGCATCAATGGCTGCCAGCACTGGTTTCAAAAACAGCAGTATTTTCATCATTCAGCATTACAGTGGCAGTCACAGTTGGTTTCCATCAACAATTCCCTTATTCTAGGATCAGTATACTTTGATAATCAGAAAACTTTGATTTAATGCTAAATTAGCCTTGACTCACACAGTGCCTATCTGTGTAATAGTTTAAAGTTACATCATCTTCACTGAAAGCACTATGTATTGTGGAAACTCAGAATTACCTATTAGCTTTCTTAATTCTAATTGGGAAAGATTTCAAATGAGTTCTAAAACTAGCATACCTGTGACAAAACTCAGTGATATTTGCCACCTGAAAAGGCACCTATCTTAAACACAAGCTCATACATACAATAATGCTAAAATGTTGGTTTCTTAAAATTAGTTAGTATTTCGTCCTCAAAAGAAGAGAAAATATATTACTTGAAAAAACAGCATACAGAAAAGTTGCAGTAAATAATTTATTTCTTTATTCTTTATGCAATACTGTATCATAAATATCATCTATCCATTACTTGCTCTAAATTTTTCTTTTATACCCTCAACTAAATACCTATTATAGCTAGACTAGAAATGATTCAATGAACAGAGTTGCACTATATGGCCAAGGCTTTTCCCAGTCTTTATATTCTCTACACAAATTTGATAGCTCAATGATCTCTTTCTGCAGTGTTCTTTTTCATTTAAAACTGGCTTACCTCATTAGGGGCTTTTAGGAGCATATTAGACAGTTTTCAGAAAGGTTATTGTGCAAATCATTTTGCACTACAGGAAAGAACACATTGATTCTCAAGGTCTCTTCATCGTACTTGCTTGGCTTTTACAAAAGTTAACAATGAAGTAAAATATAAAACATAACTTGGACAATTTAGAGCATGTGCTTGTGCCATGTCATGCCAGTGTAAGCTTTTACAATCGATTGCAAATTATAGCATTTGGATGTTGTGTTGAGGGACATGGTTTAGCGAGAACCACTGGTGAAGGGTGAACGAGTGGTTGGACTGGATGATCCTGTGGGTCTTTTCCAACCTTAGCGATTCTATGATTCTATGATTCTATATAGGATTAAGGGAAAGTGTAGTGATTATTCTAATCCATATTCTTACATTCTTTTATAGTTGTTATCATTCTAGCATAAATTGTCAAAGAGGTGATGATTATACATATTGCGAGTGTTTTTCAAACCTATTTGGACATATATGCACATTATAGAGTATCAGATGGCAATGGATAATCTAAGTTGTTAAATGTATTTTGAAAGCTATGTTTACAGACCAGATAGCTGCTTGGTGATATGTTAAAGCACAGACATCTGGATCATTATAGCATCTGTATGAACAAAAAACATGTTGTTGATTTCACAGTCATTTTTGACCTCTGAATAATTTCAGTCTGGCTGTGCAAGAATTCCATTTGAAGCAGACTACAGTACTATAACCACGTCAATTATTGTCGGCCATGAATGTATGGCTGCTGAATAAGTGAGTAACTCCTTCCAGAACTGGTATTTAGTTCTGGCATCTGTTTTCCTTGGCTTCTTTTTATGCTGACTCTGCCAGCTTCTTAAATTACTTCTCTTTTCTCCTCTGACACTTTTCCTTTGCTTTTAAATTTTCCTTAGCTAGCAACATACTAACCTGACTGCATTTTGTGGTCTCATTTTTCAAATTCAGTTTGAAATCCATCCTATAATTCCAATACGACTGTTTCAAGTTTCAGCATATTGCTTAATGTTAGTTCCCCACTGTCATAGCTCCAGGAAGACAGAGCAGTGAAAATAAACTTGGAGAGGTCTGAATTCATTGCAAGAGGTGAAAAACCTGGGATAACAGAGACATTTTCCTTGCAAGTACAAATTCCTTAAACACAGTTAACAAACAAAAAAAAAAAGTTAAGACACCAAAAAAGACATTAAAAACCTGAAGTTTAACAGCACTAGAAGAACTGCAAAGGTATAAAAAAAAATATTTTAAATGATATTCCTGTCTCTATGCTCTGGACAGCCTGGTCCAGTGGTTGGTGACTCTGCACATAGCATGGGGGTTGAAACTAGATCATTATGGTCCTTTACAATCCAGGTCATTCTATGATTCTATGATTCTCTAAAAATGAAAACAGGTTTCCAATAGGTTTTCATTGCCACATCAGCTCCTTCTCTTTTAATTGAAAGAAAGCATATTTCACCTGTATATACTGTAAGAACCTAAAGAGCTAACAAACTCAAGTACCTTAGAATCTACAGGCAGCACTGAATCTATCACACAGTAAAATAAGAGATTACAAAACCCATAACACTGCGTGATACTGCTTAAAACTACATAGAATCTAGCAACCTCCCATGAAACAGATCCAGCTTCAGGTACAGCAGTTTATGATGTAAATGCACTGATAATGGCCAAGATCAGAGACAAAATATGGGTTTATAGGATCTCCAGTGTTAACTTCAAGGGGCATTCTTAATGTTAATCTAGAACTCTAATTGGGTTGTCTGTCCAAAAGGAAAAAAAAAAAAAAAAAAGCCAAAAATTCATGTTCAAATAACCTATCCACTTAAGGTCATTAAAATGACTAAAATTGAGACACTGTATAGAACAACTACTATCATATGACAACTGTATTCACTGTTCCCTTCAGTAGTATACTATGCAAATATGTATATATATATAACATACAATGTAAACAGAAAGCATCCTAAATGAAGACCTTGGAAATAGAAAATGGAAGAACAAGAACAAGTAGTAACAATGACCATTATGATTAATATTTTTTTAGGCAGATGTACATGCAGGTGCAGATGTAATTAGAAGCTAATTTTTTGGATAGGCTGAGGAACTGCATTCTGTAATAATAAGATAGAACAGAAGCTCTTGAGGTAGCTGGTTTGTTAGATTCCTGGATAATAATTATTTCAAAGCTGTTCAGATACTGATGCCATCACTTTTGGCAAGAAAATGAGGATTTTCACAAAAGGAACTATTAAGGTACTAAGAGGTGATTCAAATTACCTATTTTATTGCTACCTATTTAGCATTAATTCAACAATGGTCACAAAGCAATGTATTTAAGACTCTTGAAAAAGTGCTGAGGTTCTTGTGGATTCTTTTAGGATATGTAGGCAAAAATTAAAGGAAGCCGTAAGCTTTCAAGTTTTTTTAAAGACTTCAGAAGATGGTTCCCTCCTCATTTCAGTGAATGTCTGTCCTCTGGAATCTTCTTTTATTCACTGAAAGAAAAGCCAAAAATTTCAAAATTGCCATTGATATAAAGAGTATATTTTTCTGTCTTTATCTGTAGTATTAATACAATTTCATTTCATCAACACTTTCCTCTGATTTTTACAGGTCCCTTCTAGTTTATAGTAGATTACCAAATCTTGGAGTGCAAGGCTGTTGAGCCAGTTACATCTTCTACTGGGTTCCTCCTCTACTTTTCCACATGAATATGAGAGATTTTTCAGTGCTCCAATATTTTCTAATCCTATGCTTCTTTCTCTTATTTAAATATGAACTTTGTTAGCTTACAAGCGGACATGATATTTGAAACTCCAAGTCATAATTCACTTTCAGATTTGAAAGAGAAATAACAAAGTTGACTTAGGGAATTCCATCAAAATCCTGCAATCCAACTTGTGTATTCTGCATGTAGTAAATATATGCTTTCCCCTTCTGTCTTTTCCCAAGTGAAATTAAGTTGTACTCTTAACGTGACAACAGTTCTTTGTGTATCTCTCTGTTGTACTTCATCTTTGAAAACTATGGCCATAAATTCCAATATTTCATAGAAAATTTAATGATCATTATGATATACTTCTAGAGAGAAGTGGAGTAGAAAAGGTTGGTAAAAAAGGAGAATCAAACAGGCACATAGGTCATTTGGCCTCACAGGCTTAAGAATTTTCTTTCCTCTGCCAAGACAGCACTTGAATACAATAAAGTTAATCCCTTGCAGCATATCTAAGCAACACTTCCCAGACGTTTTATGTGCCTTTTAATAGAAACGTAAAGAAGCATATCATTATTTCTTACTCTCTGAATAATATCATTATTTCTTACTCTCTGTATTACTGAATAAGTAATTCATAGACTGTTACTGATTGTGAGCAATGTTACTAATAATTTAAATGGCATCAAGATATTCATTTTATTTTCTAACACCACCAATTCTTATTTTTGCTACTGGATATCAGATTATAGAATATGAAACAGGTAAAAATAATATGCAGGGAATTCTCTTTGAGAAGGATTCAGAAGAGTATTCCTAAAAGAAATAACTTTGAATTCAGGCATGAACTGTTATCTTCAAATGTTTCTTTTCCACTTTACCTATATTTTCACTAAACTACGTACTGAAATAAAATTGTCATTTAATGGACAGTATATGGTGGATGATCATTCTCTTGCTGTTTCATTGTTGTGATTTTTTTATTTTGATATGTGTAACTCTATCAGAAGAATTTTTAAATTACAAGATACATTAATTAATAACAAGATCAATTAGTTAATTGATTAATAGGAAGACTATGGTGAAACTGACAGTTTCACCTCAACTAAAGTTCATAGACTAGTGTGAATATTCTGATGACTCTAAAAGTTGAGTAATAAATATAGTTACATTAAAAAAAACAGCAGATCAACATAGGGAAAATTTATTCTGCCAATTATTTTCAACTGCAATTAATTGAAGTTCTCATTCAAAGCAAACTCATTTCTCATAAAGTCATCAACTTTTACATGTGACAGCAATGGATGAAATTATTTTCACCTATATATATACTACACCTTACTCTACATTATGGTCAGGATATTGTACTTTTTTAATCAAGATAGTTTTGTTGAACCTATTTTATGGCTTGTGATTCCCAAGACTATTCTTCAAGGAATAAGCAGGAGTAAATTTTAATCCAATCAAACAGTAGCAAATGATGAAGCTGAGGGTTTCATTTAGAGTTTGAAGTGAGAATGTCACCCTCCAAAGTGGGTGAATGTTTTCAATCCCCAGAAAATTTTCAAGTTCTAATTTGCTTCTATTATCTGTGTCTTTTTGCCACTGTGCAAAGTTGCAACATCTAGGTGGTGCTTGGTTAACAACATAACTGTAAGCAATGCCTATTCTAATTTGATTTTATAGTTTGGTTTTTGTGAACACTCTGTATTTCAATAATATTGACTTCATACGTTGGCATCAACTCAGACAGTATATGACCCTATCTATGGCTGTACTTTAAGAAACAGAGACTACGTGGAAGTTCTGCTGAATGATAGGAATTTCTAATCTTCCCCATTTCCTGCAGCTTCTTCTTTTTAGTGATGGAACGTGTATCTTCTCTGTCATGATACAAACACAATGATTTCATTTTTCATGTTGCAGGAACCATATTAATTTTTTCATATATCACATTTCCTAGTTCTTAGGAGTTCTCTACATTTTATAAGTTCATCCACTAGCTCTATACTCTGATCTTCCCTTTTTCTAGCTGACATTCTTTTCCTCTCAGTTGTGGAATCCTGAAAGATAAAACTATTTTTCTCCCTTGAATTTATACATATTAGCTTGATTTGTTGGTATTTTTATGCTAAATCTGAATGATTACAGTCAAGCACAGCAAGCATGAACCGCTGTTGCTGTCACTGCTGCTGCAACACATCACCCACTGCCTCAATGTGCTCACATAAACATTCTCTTTGTAAACATTAAGGAAGCAGCAATGAATGTCAGTGGGCACAATCTTTTCCATACGAAGGAATTCAAAGACACACATTTGCTTTACCTGTTCTTCCACATCAGATGCCATTTTGTCAGACTGCCCCTCTGCAGCCACCTGTCTCACTACAACAAAATGTAGTAGAATATTGGTGGGAACGTTCAACCTCTGCTGCCATACCACCAACACCTGCCTCTGATATAGCTGGCCAACATAATAAAATAGGAGGCACTACATTCAGAGCAGCCTTTGTACTAACAGGAATACTGAATGGCATTTATTGTGACAATTTAGTCTGTCTTTAATGTAGAAAGCTTTCCCAAATTAATTTTTTATTTAAATTAATTTAAATTAATAATTAATGTGTGAGTGGAGTTTTTTGTTTGTTTGTGTATTTGAAGGAGAAAAAGAAAGCCCTAAGCTAATGACCTTATCTTTTGATAAATTGCTCTAAGGTCTAAGGAAGCCACACTCCCCAGTCTAAAACCTCTTGTATCTTATTTCCAGGATACATGCTATTTCTAATTTCTTTTTATAATTTTTTTTTTTTTTTTTAGGCGTTGGGTTTCCGTGCACATCATCTCATTTTCAAGGACATTGCTGGGAAAAAGATGAAGAATTTTTTTTCATCTAGGAAATTAATAATTAATGAATATATTAAATAAAATAGCTCCCAATTATATTAGTAAAATAATGCATTCAAAATAGAAAAGATATAATCTTGTACACTCAGAACTGCTAAGTGGTAGCTTCATTTTGTATTGGTTTGAACAGCTTTATACAATGCTTCGCACATAATGCACTCCTTTTACGATCTAAAAGTGTGAGAGATATGAATTATTGGCATAATCTGTATGAAAAAGTGTTGTTGTTTTTTTTTTCTTTTGTAAATGCACATGACAAGTCTGCTGCAAGAAGACATTTTTAGTACATCTGTATGTTAAGTGGAAGAAATGAAATTTATCAGGAGTAGAATGGATTCACTAACAGGAAATCATGTTCAATCAACCTGGTAGAATTTTGTGATGTTATCACTGTCTGGGTAGATGAGGAGAGAGCAGTGGATGTTGCATGTTGTGATGTCAGCAAGGCTTCTGGCACTGTCTACCCTAACATCTTCGTAGGTAAACTTACGAAGTGTGGGGTAGATGATTGGGCAGTGAGGTGGACTGAGAACTGTCTGACTGGAACAGCTCAAAGGTTTGCGATCAATGGCACGGAGTCTAGTTAGAGGCCTATAACTATCGGTATTCCTCAGGTATCTGTACTGTGTCCAATCTTGTTTAACATCTCCACAAATAACCTAGATGAAGGGATAGAATCCACTCTCAGTTTGTGTTGACATGAAACTGAGAGGAGTGGCTGACACATTAGAAGATTGTGCTGCCATTCAACAAGACCCAGACAGACTGGAGACTTGGGTGGAGAGGAACTTGATGAGGTTTAATAAGGGCAAGAGTCCTACACCTGGGGAGGAACAATCATACGTGTCAATAGAGGTTAGGAGCTGGCTTTCTGGAAGGGATCTCTGCGGAGAATGACCTGGGTGTCCTGGTGGACAACAAATTGTCCATGAATCAGCACTTTTCCCTTGTGGCCAAGAAGGGCAAAGTGATCCTGGGGTGTATTAAAAAGAGTGTGGCCAGAGGTACAAGAGTGGTGATCCTCCCCCTCTGCTCTGGCCGGTGAGGCCTCACCTAGAGTACTGTGTCCCATTCTCAGCTCCCAGATTCAAGAAGGACAGGGAACTTTTAAAGAGAGTCCAGCATAGGGCCACAAAGATTACAAAGGTTCTGGAGCATCTCCCTTATGAGGAAAGGCCTAGAGTGTTTGGAATCTTGAGTCCGGAGAAGGCTAAGAGAGAATCTCATAAGTCTTCACAAATATCTAAAATGCAGGAGTCTAGTTGATGGGGGTGGTCTCTTTTTGGTGACATGCAGTAACAGGACAAGGGACAACAGGCAGAAACTGGAACACAGGAAGTTCCAAATGAACATGAGAAAGAACTTGAGGGTGACAGAGCAGTGGAGTCTGCCTGCAGAGGTTGTGAAGTCTTTCTCTGGAGATATTCAAAACCACATAGGGACTTTCTTGTGTAACCCACTCTAAGGAACTTACATCAGTAGGGAATTTGGATTAGGTGATCTCCAGAGGTTCCTTACAACATTATGATTGATCTGTGATTCTGTATTTTGCAATTGCAGATGACTTGACTGCAATCCCCAGTATTTGTGACCTAAGAGATATCTCTCTACATATATGTCCATGGTACTAAACATCTCTTAAATTACTGTTTATGACTAATCAAACTTAAGTGAGAGTACTTATATTTGTACACTACATTAACCGCCTTCTTAAATTACTACTTACTGACCACACTGGCTCATTTTCTGTAGCTCATTGCCATACCAAGCTAACAGGCTAAAGGGATACTTAAAGTCATCAAGAAATGCATGGTCACAGTATTGTTTTTAGCCATAGTTCTTGATTACTAATGCAGTTAGACAAAGGAAAAACAAACAGTACTAAAACCAAATAAAATTCATTTAAATTAGTAATCTCACAAAATTAAAGTCACTTAATGAGTTTATAAGTGCCCAATGTGTACTCCAGTTATGCAGAATTCTATAAAATGATAGCTTATATTTTGAGTACAATTCCAACTCCATATCATAATTTCATCCTTTGTTCTACTGTTGACATTGCACAAAAAATGAAAGGCAGTAACTATTGTGTGATAATAAGGCAAAAGCACTTAAACTTTTAGGGAACTAATGGGAAGATGAAATTCCTTGCATTTCACCAACCAATAAAAGCCTCATATTGCATCTCACAGACAATCAGTGCTATCTTATTGATGGTGGACTGTCATAATTTCAGCTACCATAAGGAGGCTTTTATATGTGTGTATATGTATATACTTCAAAGAAATAACACAGAAGCATCAATATGTAAATTATGCATGTAAATTCACAGATAACCATCATCAAGTATGGAGAGTACTGTCACTATACTCACTTTTACCAATGCTAATGAATTGGTAAAAGAATTCTCATAATGGTTTCTTCAAAGCCACAGACACACTTTTTTTTTTTTTTTTTTTTTTTTTTTCCTGAGTAAAATAGTATATAACAAAAACTCAGGGATTTAATAAGTTATAGAAGACTTACAAAGGATTTGGCTCCGAAATGAAGGTTTCAGAGTATTATGTAAGTAATACTAAAGTATGATCCTTCAGTCAATGTACCTTGAACAAAATATAAATAAATACAGAGATAATAAATAAATTCCTGATGTCTGATTTCACTGGCAGTGTTCAAAACAGTCTTCATTTAGAATAGCTCAAAAGATAGATCTGACAGCTCCTGCTTGAGTCTGAAAACAGAATTACCTACTCTCAGCATTCCTTTTCTGTCATCTGAATGTGAATTATATTGCTCCCACTATGCAGATTACCTATTGCCAAAGAATGTGGAGGAACTGAAGACTACTGGGCAAGTTCCCCAATGTGCAACATATGTTGCAGTCATGAAAGCTTGAGTCTTGACTCCTACTATGAACACACGCTGTTCACAGCTAATGTGACATAGTGTTGCAAATACAAGAAATATTAAAATTCTCCTGCTTTCTGAGACATATTTGTACATTTGCTAATGGAAAGAGCATTAATAATAAATCCATCTTCAGCCATATTTTACTGAGAAATAGTAGAATTTAAGCTTAGAAACTGTATCTTAATAAGTATGTTTTCCTGTAGGTGTTATTAAATTTTCTACAAAGTTTGACCTCATATATAAGTAGATGAGGTTGTCTCTAAAAGAAGTAAAATCAAGCTCCAGTTTAACTCTCTTAGTTCTTAGACCACAAGAAATTCAAAACTTCTTTATATCTCATGCATAAAATCTTCAGTAATCTGTAAAATACTGTTTTCCAGTATACTGTAGCCTTTTGACTCCATTACTTGTATTTAGAAGCAAAAATTGCAACAGCTTGGATTGCATTACATGCTTCCTTGTGGACTGGTGAGGTCCCAGAAAACTGGAGGCTTGCATATGTGACTCCCATCTACAAGAAGAGCTGCAGGGAGGATCCGGGGAACTACAGGCCTGTTAGTCCGACCTTGGTGCCAGGGAAGGTTATGGAGCAGATTGTCTTGAGGGAGATCAGGTGGCATGTGTGGAACAACCAGGGGGTCAGACCTAGGCAACATGGGTTCATGAAGGGCAGGTCCTGCTTGACCACCCTGATCTCCTTCTATGATCTAGTGACCCATCTGGTGGATGAGGGAAAGGCTGTTGATGTAGTCTACCTAGACTTCAGCAAAGCCTTTGACACTGTCTCCCACAGTATTCTCCTGCAGAAGCTGGCAGTCTGTGGCTTGGACAGGTACACTCTTGTCTGGGTAAGGAACTAGCTGAAGGGCTGGACACAGAGAGTGGTGGTGAATGGAGTTAAATCCAGCTGGCGACAGGTCACGAGTGGTGTTCCCCAGGGGTCGGTGCTGGGGCCTGTCCTCTTCAATATCTTTATTGATGATCTGGATGAGGGCATTGAGTGCACCCTCAGTAAGTTTGCAGATGACACCAAGTTGGCTGGAAATGTTGATCTGCCTGGGTAGCAAGGCCCTACAGAGGGATCTGGACAGGCTGGATGGCTGGGCTGAAGCCAAAGGGATGAGGTTCAACAAGACCAAATGCCGGGTCCTGCACTTTGGCCGCAACAACCCCAGGCAACGCTACAGGCTTGGGGCAGAGTGGCTGGAAGACTGTGTAGAGGAAATGAACCTGGGGGTATTGACTGATGCTCGACTGAACATGGGCCAGCAGTGTACCCAGGTGGCCAAGAGGGCCAATGGCATCCTGGCTTGCATGAGAAACAGTGTTGCCAGCAGGAACAGGGAAGTAATTGTCCCTCTGTACTCAGCCCTGGTGAGGCCACACCTTGAGTACTGCGTCCACTTTTGGGGCCCTCACTGTAAGAAAGACATCGAGGCTCTGGAGTGTGTTCAGAGAAGGGGAAAAAAGCTGGTGAGGGGTCTGGAGCACAAGCCTTACAAGGAGCGGCTGAAGGAACTGGGATTGTTCAGTTTGGAGAAGAGGAGGCTCAGGGGAGACCTTATTGCTCTCTATAACTACCTGAAGGGAGGTTGTAGTGAGCTGGGGGTCAGCCTCTTCTCTTGGGTGACTAGTGATAGGACTAGAGGGAATGGCTTCAAGCTGGACCAGGGGAGATTCAGGCTGGACGTTAGGAAATACTACTTCTCTAAAGAGTGGTCAGGCATTGAAATGGGCTGCCCAGGGAGTCACCGACCCTGGAGGTGTTCAGGGAATGTTTGGATGTTGTTTTGAGGGACATGGTTTAGTGAGAACTACTGGGGATGGTGAGTGGTTGGACTGGGTGATCCTGTGGATCTTTTCCAACCCTGGTGATTCTATGATTCTATTACTCCTTCCAGTGCTTCTAGTTTGTTCTTAACTATTTAATTTTCATTAAAGTATCTTTGTAATGGTCCTGACTGGGAGACTGTTGGGTATTAACAAGTTAGCAGTCTATGTAATAGTTGACCTGAATAGGTTCAAAGTTGTGTTGTTTTGCACTAAGCTTAATATGCAGTGTGGCTTTCACACCTATGTTGTGCTGCACTAATTCCTTGGACACTGCATGAAATCATTATGAAAGAGGAGCCTGCAGGCAGCTCCCACATGGTATCAACAATTGTGACACTTGCACAGCCTTGTCTCTATCAAAAGTGCAGCAAGAAGATCTAATGGGAATATTATAACTGTCTAGTAGTGGAGATAATTAACAAGATTTTTTGTTTGTTTGTTTGTTTTTGTTTTGTTTTGTTTTGTTTTGTTTTCCTTGTAAGAAAATATTATATTGTTTGAATGACCAAAAAAGTAAGATTCATGGGTAGGATCCATGCTGTAAGCCGTGGTAAAATCTGAGGTCTGTCTAAAAAGCAAGTTTCCCAACATTTAATGAGACATAGAATTTACTCATTATCTATAGTCCTCTTTTAACTCTTTCTTACTAAACCATCTATTACGGCTTTTATTATTGGACCTTTCCAACTGAGATCCAGAAAGTGCTCTGCATCAACTGTCTCTCTCTCTCATCCCTCCCCTTCCACCTCTGCAGAACCATTTCTCAAGGCTGTCCTTGACTCTCTCTTTTATACCTTGTTCTATTTCAAACAGAAATGCATTTTTGAAATTCTGTGAGGCTGATAAGCCCTTTTCCTACAACAAATAATTCAAGAATCCTATAATTGCAGAGTTTGATTTCTGACATTATTTACTATCAGAACCAAAATTTTGAACCTGGAGGTCATTTCTCTCTTTGGATAAAAAGCAAGAGTAGTTCCTCACTACAGCTGGGTTGGTAGTAGGGATTATAAACTAACCTGGTTCACAGGTACATCCTTGACCAAAAAATTTTGAATTTTTGAATTGAATAATATTTGAATAATCCACTCCATGACTGCTTGCTCTACTGTAAATGACAGTGGGTGCTTAATTAGACAAATATCAGCACAGAATTCATCTGGAATGATGAAGGTCAGCTGCATCACCCTTAACACATCTCTTCCCAGCAAGGAAGCCTGAAGCGAAAGACTAACGGCTCATAAGATATGCCTGCAGAAAAATGTTCTTTTGGTTATTTATGATTGATTAATTTACAGACACTCAGTTGAGCCAAGGGGCCACAACCAAACTGGCAAGTCTATTTTCTTTTTTTAATCCTGACAGGAATTTCTGACCACTGTTCCATACACTACATTTATGAAATTTTCCCTTCAAAGAAAAATTGATTTTATCCACACCCATCATTTGACAGAGATTTATGGAAGGAGGTTTTGCAGAATTTTTCCCACTAGAAAATTAGAGTGAAATGCACAATTGGCATGTATTCAGTATCAGTCTAGACATCTAGCTGGGCCAAAATTAGGCAGGAACTTGAAGGGAGAATGGGATAAAAGAAACAAGAAACTAATGCCGTAAAGAGTCAACGAAAGTATCTCTGGCAAACATAACTTCAATATTCATTCTACTCAAGGTAATGTATCGTGATGTATACTAACAGATAGTTTTGGAACAATTTCCCTTTACAATAAAGGGTTCCATTTTTTTCATCTTTGAGCAAACAGAGGCCAAAGTCATACATCCAAATCTCAGTATTTCCCACATGGTAAAAATTTTCTTTAGTCATCATTTCTGCAACTGACTGGCAAAAGAATTTGATAGAAAAACTGAGATACGTCAGAGGATGTGATACAAAAAGAAATTATAGGAAGAGAATTAGTCAGCATATGAATGAAATGTTTGTTCCTTGCAATTTATTTCTTCTTTTTATTGCAGAATGAACACTCTGGGTTCATCGGTTACATAAGGCTGCAAGTGTTGAGTACATGGAGCCACCCTGAGTCCACCTATGTGTATCAGTTCAGGCCCCATGGATGATAGTGTTAAGGAAAGCCATCTGGTTTACCTTGAGAATAAATTACTTTATCTTTCCTCATGTTGAGTCTCTTTTGTACATCAGCGTAACTGTTCAGAGATCTCCCTGTCTTTATCTTGACCCACGAGCACTTTCATCCTAATTTCTGCTGCTCTCCTTTTGGGGAGGAGGAGGAAATGAGAAGCTGGGAATGAGTTTGGGCCGTGTTAAAGACTAGACCACCACAAATGTATATCAGGCCAAAACCTCTGCAGGAGTTAAGCAAACAGTCACAGAGAGTTATTTCTGAATGTTATAGACAAGTACTTACACTGAGAATACCAAGAATTTGAGAATTTTTGATCTGAAGTCTTAGGGACAATCTAAAAATCATTTAGGTTGCAAAAGACCGTCAAGATTATCAAGCCCAGTCACATGCTACTGGAGGCTTGTTACTCAATAAGCAGCCATCCTAGTCTTGTGGCATGCAAATTTTGTGCTCCAGTGTATACAGCCTATTACTGAAGCAATTCAGTACTTTAGGTCAAATCCTGGAGTATCAGATTCTGCCCCACTTTTACTGGCTAAGTGTACAGCTGGCAAAATGGGACAAAATGTCTGACTGCAGAGTTCAGAGAATTGTTAAAAGCAGTGCAGAGTCTGGTTGAAGGCCCACAGCTAGCAGTGTTCCCCAGAGATTGATATCAGGTCCGGTCTTGCTCAAAATCTTCATCAGTGACGTCAGAGAAGGGACAGAATACCCAACCAGCAGGGTTGCTAATGATATAAAGCTGGGCAGCAAGTTCAAGTTGGCACCATCCTCCTTCACAGTTTATTTCTAACTAGAATAAAAAGTTAACTTTTGCTGATATAATAACCGTAAGAAATAATATTATGGTGCTGTTGAGGAAAAAGAAAGATAAAGAAAAGAAACAATTAAGCCAACATCTTGTTAAAACAAAATATTTTCTGTTTCATTAGGAACCTAGCAAATGTAGTCAGAATTGATAGATCATCTCAGTTTCCTAATGCAAAACTGCACTTCTTCCGTTCCACATTTGGACTAGTGAGAGCTGTGAAAGCCACCCTATGTAGAACTGTGTCCTGCAGTTTGCTTTTCTCATGTGTAAACTGTATTATTTTGACCCTCAGTTACATTTCATGTCCCATTCTCCCATTCCTCTAAATATAAACCATTTTTGTTATAGCTAATTGTCCTAGTACATGATGTAGCAATATTCTTTAAATGATATGTTGTTAGTTTGTTTCACTTTTCTCCTGCTTTTTCTTTCTCACTACTTAAACAGTGCAGAGTGATCTTCTCTTCGATCATGTCATGTAGGTGTATCACTTCCTACTCATACATGCATCAACATTGATTTATTCCAATTATTTGCACTTTATTTCTTATACAACAAAACAGAAGTTCAATTTTAATTTATTGCAACTGTAAAATATCTGTGAAATGTTATGCACAACATTAATCACCCCTGCAGTCAACTGAATCACCATTTCCTCCAGTCACCATGTAAGACCTATTCTAGTAAATGGAAAATCTTTCCTTATATCTGTACTAGTTCTATATCAGCCTTCCCCAAAAAGTCAAAAGAAGTTCTGACATCTGTGTCATTTTGAAGAAGTAAAGCAATTATATCATGTTTCTCAAATTCCACATTCTAAAATTCCTTCATAAATATTTATCTGGCTCCTTTTCTTGCAAAAATTTCTGCTTAATAGAATACTGGAAACCCATAAATAAGATACACCATATGGTCTGCTTAGACAGAGAGTGCTATACAGATGTACAACCACAGCACTGAAAAAAGCAAAAAAGGATACAACAGTATTAATAAGCAGAATAAATAGTGCATGAGTATATAAACACAGAACTAAGGACCAATATTTTCTTTACAAGTAGCATATATGCCCATGGGAAACAGTTTAATTCCCTGTATAATCTCCAAAATCCTGCAGGCTGTAGTGATTATGCTAAACACAGTGTAGATTACCCCACTGCTAAAATCATCAGTAACATGAAAAAAAAAAAAGAAAAATACAAATATTTACATTTTTGAAATGCCTGTATGTAGTTCTGAAGTCTACAATCATGTTTAACATTATTAATCATTTACTTGAGAATTAAAATCTAGGATACAGAAGTTGTTTAACTCTTAAAGATTAAAAAAAAAATAAATACGAATAATCAAAGCAAGATCTGCTACATCAATGCAAACAGTAAGAAATTTCCATATGATTAAAATGGCAAATCATGCAACACATATTCATGTTAGAAAATTAACTCTTCATTTTACATTAGATGAAAGAATAGCTTTGCTTTACTTCACTTTACTGGTGAGAACTACTGTGGAAAGTCATAAAATGTACAGAGCAATGACGAGGACAGAAGAATCCTATTTTTGAATGACAGAAGAATCAGTTTTTTAAACGTTGTTTCTCCAATATTTCTGACCTTGTGTACTCTTCACAAAAGAGAATTCCATGGTCTACTTTTAAATAAAGATTAGAAAAATCGTAATGCAATTCATAAAATATCCACATATATATTTGTATATTCATTTAGTTTTTCAACATTAAAATTATGCAGCACATGGCATTTCGATGTGCTATAAGCACATTCTTCAAATGAATAAAATGGAAATACTACTGCCTAAGGTAGAAGACATTTTTGCACAGAATGATGATGAGTCAAAATGCAAAATTTGCCTGTAGCTGATTACCTATTCTTATTTTAGCTTTATTCTAATATGTATTTACACATTATGCAGTTTGACTGCAACTGTGAGTTACGCAAACCATCTATGGACTGCCTAAACTGAACATAAAGTTTCATATACACTGCTGTCAAGAAGTAGGGAAATGTGTTTAAACTAACCCTAACAATATGGCTTTCTGTGAGCGGAATGGAAGAGTACTGTAGTAATGGAGTGACCTTCACTGAAATCAATAAGCATTAAGAACTGAAAAACCTTCCAGGATTCAAGATACAACTTTTATTACAAGGTACTGGTCATATCAAGTTGTTAAGGCCTTAATGCTTTGCTGAATATGGTCTTCAACATGACTGTAAAGTTAGTCTGGAAAATATCTCACCAGATGTGTAGCATAATCAATAATTAATTGAAAATTAAGAATGATTCTGATATTTCATATGGATTTTTAAAATAAAGTTAATTCATACATTTTTTCACACATTTTTATACTAGATACTTTTTGATTATTATTGTTTTGAATGCAATCCCTTCATCCATTAAACATACAACAATGCAATTTTAGGATTTCTCTCCATGGTTTGGTTCATGTCTTATAATGGGGTCTATGAAAAATGGAGAATATTCAGGAGATAATATATAATTGAAATAAGGGATTAAAAGAAGTTCCTGAACAGTGTTATTTATTTATTTGTTTATTTTACAGTATAAACTGAAACCTAGGATACTTATTTCCTTGTAAGAAATATGTGGACTGATCCAAAAGTAATGCCTCCTATTTCATTATGTTTGCCCATGGTGTCAGAGGAGGGTGTTAGTGGTATGACAGTAGAGGTTGAACCTTCCTAACAGTATTCCGTTACATTTTGTTGCTCTGCAACAGATGACAACAGAGGAGTAGTCTGACAAAATGACTTCTGACTTGAAAATGTGCATGATGCAAAGGTGTGATTGATTTTCTCCCTGCAGAAAAATTTGCACCCATCGACTTTCACTGTATTTGGTTTATGTGGTAATATTTTGGTACTGGGGAGGATGCAGGGGTGGCCTCTATGAGCTAAGCCCAGCAAGTGCCTCATGTCAGATCAGTCACCTCCAAAATGGACCCAATCCTAGCCAGAGCTGAGCCAAAAGAGATGCTGATTGTGCCTCTGGAAGAGCAGATTTAAGAAGGGAAAAACTGCAATACAACAGCAACTGGGAGAGAAAAAGTTGAGAAATAGCTCTGCAGTCACCAAAGTCAGTGCAGAAGGAGGGCAGGAGGTGCTCCAGGCACAGAGCAGAAGTTCCTTCCAGACCAGGAGAGGCCCATGGAGGGACAAGTTGCCCCCTTGCAGCCCATGGGACACCCTGCAGAACAGATCTCCAAGTACAGCCCATGGAGGAGCCCACAGAAAAGCAAGTGGATGTCTCCTTTAGGAAGATGCAGACCGTGGACAGCTTCCACAGGAGCAGTCTCCAGGCTAGACTTCTTGGAGAAAAGTTTGCAGAGGAGCAGGAGGCCTGGAGGAGCTGTCGCCCGTGGGGACCTATGCAGGAGCAGTTTGGTCCTGAAGGATGTGTTCTGTGGTGCAGAGTGCTTGGAGAGCTACAGCCTGTGGCAAGCCCACACAGGATCAGTTTAAGAATGATGGCATCCTGTGGAAGGGACTCACATGGAGCAGGGCAGAGTGATCAAGAAGGAAAGGCAAAGATTAATTGTATGGACTGACTGCAGGCCCCATTTGCTGTTCCTCTGTGCTGACTGGGTAAAAGAGATAGAAGAGGGTGGATGGGAAGAAGGTGGTTTTGTTTGTTTTTAATTCGCACTGCTCTTGTCTATTATACATTGGTAGTAAATTATTTTTCCCCAAATAGAGTCTGTTCAGCTAATGACTGTAACTGGTGAACAATATCCCTGTCATTATCTTAACCCACAAGTTTTTAACTTGTAACTTCTCACCCTGAGCAGAAGTGAGAGAGTGTACTTTCTGGTGCCCAGTGTGGTGCCCTTGAGAAGTTCAAGATAAAAGCAGTAGCTGGGAGAAGTAAAGGGAAAATACAAAAGTGGATATTACTAGAAAATGTAGTATGTGCAATGAATTTTTTTGTTTAAAGAAGTGAAGAGAAAAGAAGCAACGTGTATATTTATCATCTCCTTTGTTGGAGTTGTGACTATGTTATTTTGATATTGCTGTGGGGAATTTTTTTCACTGATGTAACTGACATTTGTAAAGATTGCATGATGAGTGTATAATTAAATTCTTAACATGTTTTTCAGAGAGGCAAAGGGTGGAATGTATTGAGTACTGTACTGGATACTGACTAAGTACATGTTGAAAAGCAAAAGATTAGAAACTCACCATGGATATGCTAGAGTCTCCATTACCCTTGATCACACTGAGCTCAGTACGTGGATGGAGGATGATCATCTATCATGAGTCAAATATGTAACTTTAAATTTCATAATTACTTATGCTTTATGTACATCATCTTTAAATAAGGTAAAATTTTCAGTGACCTTATCTATTGCTGTTGCTTGTCACTGTGAAGATCAATTTAACTTTACAGCATTTGAAGTACTTTTTATTCCTTTTTGCTGCCACAGCACAACACAACATAATTTTTTAATTGAGTGCTCTTAGGTCCCCTGTGGGCTACTAAGGCTCTCTGAGTAACTATGTAATAAAAATCAGTCTTACTGGCTGCATGTACTGGTTTTTTTTTTTTTCTTTCTTTCTTTCTTTCTTTCTTTCTTTCTTTCTTTCTTTCTTTCTTTCTTTCTTTCTTTCTTTCTTTCTTTCTTTCTTTCTTTCTTTCTTTCTTTCTTTCTTTCTTTCTTTCTTTTATTTCCTGCAATCTGGGAAAAAAAGAAAAAAAAAAGAGATAAGGGATACATATGGGAGATATGAGGGAACAAACTTTCACTCTCCTATTCTACAAGGCAAGATTTTAGAGGGCTTGATGGTCAGATTAAGACAGGAAAAAGAGAGATGTGTGGAGAGAAAATTCATGTGAATATCCAGGCACTGATAAGAAAATCCAGAAAAAATCAAAGAAGCTCGCCACAAACACTCAGCGCAAACTTGAACTCATTGCATGCAGTATAAAGACTGTGATTTTGATTCAGTCATAAGAGTGGAAATAAGGAGAAATCTGGCTTTTGGAGAAGTTCTGATATTAGTTTAAACACTAAATAAATTTACATCATCTACATTTTCATTTTCAAATATATGTTTGTCTTCATCTCATCTGATATACTTGATGAACAGAATTAGTCATGCAAATCATCTACTCAAATTTTCTCAAGGAAAAAATGGAATTAGTACTTACAGCACTTCTTCAAATACGGCTTTTTTTTTTTTTTTTTTTTTATCACTGTGGTGACTGCAATATTTTCCTGCAGTTTGTTGTCAGCATACAACAGCAAACTCCATGTGTTTTTTAGAATAGTTTTAAAACTCAAATATTTTTCAGTATGTAATATTATTATCACATACCGTTTATAATTTTTTTTCAGCTTGAAGAGTGAGACATCAAGGGCAAGCTGGAAGAGAAATGTGGCCGAACTATTTGCTCTTCATAGAAAACCACTCAGAATCTTTGCTGTTTCTGCTTTGAAATAAGTTAAAGGGGAGAATTATAGTAATCAAACATTCTGTATAATGTGCAAAATTAAATGCCATTTACAAATATTTTAAATATTAAATTTCAAAGTGTTGAAATTTTGCCTGAATAAAAATAGTTACAAGCCATTACAAGTACACTGTATGTGTACAGGTATATGCTATATAAAAATAGACAGTTATGTGCTAAACATTATACCAAAAAAATTTCATGATCTGATGTTAATTATGTCACAAATTGAAAGGGTTCAGGCAAGAAATATAATGCTAAAAAGTCATTTTCAATCCAGACAAGTTTAAAAGTGGTCAATATTTTCTTCACCTTTAAAAACCGAATACAACTTGAATGATACAAACTTTCATAGAATCATAGAGTCACAGAATTCTCAGAGTTGGAAGCAACCTTTAAAGGTAATCTAGTCCAACTTCCCTGCAATGAACAGGGACATCCACAGCTAGATCAGGGTGTTCAGAGCCTGGTCTAGCTTGCCCTTGTACGTCTCCAGGGATAGGACTTTCACCATATCTCTGGGCAACCTGTGCCAGTGCCTCACCATTCTCACTGTAAAAGACTTTCCCTTATATCCAGCCTAAATCTACTCTCTTTAAGTTTGAAACCATTTCCCCTTGTCCAATCACCACAGTCCTTGCTTATTCAACTTTACCAGTTGAATAAGTAAAACTTCTTTTTTCAGTTTTGTAGCAGTCTTCAGAACTTCTAATCTGCTCAGGTAAGAAGAAGGAGAGGCTACAGAACAAAAGCTTGACATAAATACTGGAAAGTAACCTTCCAGTTTAATTACACTGTTGTAACTTTAAATTGATTTGGATCAGTTTGACCCACAGTCTTTAACAGTTTCTCTTTTTTACACATGCCCTTGCCCTGCTTGTGAATTATTTAAAAATGACTCACTGAGGTTTATAATTTGTGCAGATTTCTGAAAGAAAAGATTATGCTCTGCTGTTTACTTTTTAAGATATTTACTCCTAACAGATGATTATTTGGACAACACTCTTCATTTTCATTTTCATTTCAAATAACATAAAGTGAAAGAAAGAGTTGATGTAAATCTGTTGTTTCTGGAAGAATTTATTCTGATAAGGCTTCCTTTTGCTTCAGGATATCTAGAACATCTGTTCACATAGAGACTATATCCTTTAAACTGTAAAGTGGTCAGTGCATAAACAGTAATAGCTCACTAAAACATCAGTGTGCTTCTGTGATCATCTCTCCTCAAGTGAAACTGAATACCCATTAGACAACCTTTTGTGGATGCCATTTCCAAGAAATGTAAAATAGTGCGAGTACAGATCCCATTCATCATCAAAGCATATGGACTTCTAACTGAGAAATAATTGTAAGTGAAAATATTAGAAGAGACTACATAGAATGTGGTCTCCCTCATCAAAAATATTTCTACAAAACAACAGATTGTAAGTAGATAGTGTTGCAGTGAGTCTGACACTTGCCAACATATTTCAAAGCTGAAATCATTCATCGAGGTACTCATTTTCCATTTTTTTACACTTGCACTGCAGTTATTTCATGTAGATACACAAAACTATAGGCTTTGATTGAAGCATGCGTTATTTCCTTTCTGACTGTGCTAATTCAGTAAAATGGTAAAACTGAGCTGAATCATCATGCAATTTTGTACTAAGCTTTAAAATACTAGCTGTAAAATGATTACATATTTTATTTCTATTCATAAAGCAAAAAGACTTAAAATCTGAATCTTCTTTAAATCTGCTGAATCTTACAATGCACTGAAGAATAAAAATTCTAATATTAAGTATTATATATAAAAAAAGAAATAGTTTGCAGTCCTGTCACAAATATATGGAGTAGAACTTCCTTTTATTTTTTTTCTCATTATTCTAGTGTACAAAGACCACAAGAATTTTCCAATAGAGTCGTAAATATGTTTACAGTCCAATATGAGACATATGTACACGCTGTTTCAACAATAAATAGCAAGCAAGAGAATTATTCTGCATCAAAATTTCAGCTCCAGGGAACCTAAAAACTTCTTTCTGCTTGTACTTCCAGTTTCATGTTCATTTGTAGTTCACAGATATCCAAAATGCGTAAACGGACACCATTCTGACACACATCAACTAGTGCACAACCAAGAGAAAAAATGAGGAAGAATCTGTATAAAATCACTCTATTATTTCCTAAAAAACAAACAAACAAACAAAAAAAAAGATTACTTCTCCAAAGAGGTTTTGCAGCGTCCAAAACATGGGTACAACTTATAAACAGACTCTGCCTTTTGAATATCAGAGGTCATCCAGACACCACTCCAATACAAGATACCAATGGGATTGTTGAGGATGGTACTCCAGAAAGTAATTCAATGCAGGAGCCTATCCTATTTATTTTGAGAAACTGACCTACAAATTTCCATCCCTCAATAACTGTGCAGAGGGATTAACTTTACCTATCTTTCCTTTTTGTGCAAAGAAAACTATCTTTTGCCTGAAGAGTCTCTGCCTGAATAGTGAAAATTATTTGGAATGCTCAAGACGAGCATAGTCTGCTCCTGCACAAGTTTTGGTCCCTGTGTAATGATTCTGAACAAAAAACAGTGGCAGAAATCCAGAGGTTCAAGGCTATTTTGGCAAATTCAGGAGGTAAGAAGGCTAGAAACATTTAGGATAGATTTAACTGTTCTAAATTCGTCAAATAAGTCATAGAATTGTTGAACCATTTGAGTTGGAAGGGACTTCCCTTGCAACAAACAGAGACATCAACAGCAGAGCAGGTTACTCAGAGTTCCACCCAGACTGACCTTGAATGTCTCCAGGGACAAGGTTCCATGATTTTTGAACTGTCGCATAACACTGAGACTAACAGGTCTATATTTCCCTGGGTCATCCTTTTGCATAACACTGAGACTAACAGGTCTATATTTCCCTGGGTCATCCTTTCTACTCTTCTTAAAAATGGGTGCAACTTTGTTGTTTTTTTTTTTCTCCAATAATCATGGACTTCACCCCACTATCAATTTTTAAATATTATTGAGAATGGCTTGGCAACTACATCAACAGATTCCCTTAGGAGTCAGGGATGTATTTCATCAGGACTTACGGATGTTCAAGTTCTTCACATGGTTAAAAACTTGATCATTGCTTACAGCATGAAGGATATTACTCCCTCTCCTCCTACCTTCTGACCCATCCATTTAAGGGATCTGTAAATAGCAGTTATCAGTGAGGACTGAGGCAAAAATGTTGTTGAGTGTCTCAGCCTTCTTGTCCCTTGATACCACCCTGCCTGTATTGCTCACTAGTCTTGAACTTTCTTTTTCATACTGATGTACCTGTAGAAACCTTTCTTATTCTTCTTTGCTCCCCTTGCCAAGTCCAGTTCCTACTGAGCCTTAGCCTTCCTGACCCCATCCCTACATAGCCTAGCAATATCCCAATACTCCTCACATTATACCTATCCCTGTTTCTGCTGCTCTGTATCCTTGTCCTTGAGGGCAGTTTTCCAGGGAGTTGTTGACTAACTCCCTGAAGAGTTGGATGTTGGCTTTCCTAAAATTTAGTGACCTGATTTTACTCTCTGTCTTTGTCATATCCTCTGGGATTGTGAATTTCACCATTGCATGGTCACTACAGCCAAAACAGCCACCAATCCTTATGTCATCAGTCAGTTCACTTGTACTGATGAACAATAGGTTCAGCCCCTAGTGGGGGTGTCTGTTACCTACCTCAGGAATTTATGCTTGATGCATTTGAGGAGCCTTCCAGATTGCCTACAGCTCACTGTGCTACTTTTCCAATAGATGTCAGATTGGCTGAAGTCACCGAGCAAAATGTAAGCCTGTGATCATGATGCCTCCTGTAGCTGGAGTAAGAAAGCTGGAAAAAAAAACAAAAAAAAACAAGTTCACATATCTGAGCATATTATTTTCCATTTGCTGTGTGTCTCTGTGAATACACAAAATCAGCCACCAGCACGAACTAGCAGAGATAAAATGACATAAGAAACAGTTTGTGATAATGGATTTCTACAAAAGTAAACAAAGGCTGATCACACTTGCCTATGAATAAGTGTCACTCAAAGTTACAAAATATATTACGCCTTCAACGAGCGAATCATCATATAGAATCAACACTATATCACATTTTTAATATTAATAGTTTAATCTTTATGTCCTTATATGTATGAACACTAAAAGGAAAACAAATTTTGACCAAGAATTCAGCTGCTTGAAATCAGACTTCCAGTCATTCAAGAAACGATTCAAATCATTTCAACAGATAAGTATGAGAGCACTAGTGACTGGAAGAAAAAAAATTTAAGGAAAGAAAGTAGTTAGGAAACTGAATATCTTTTTTTTTCCTAATCAATGTCATAGAATAGATTTAATTCTAGTTCTTAAAAACCTAGATAAAATCTATAGATGAGTTGTAATTTACAATGGGCCTTAATACTTAAGCAAGCCTAGGAAGAGAAAGAAAATATTTTGTAAATCATCTGGACATCTGACGGGACTGTGTTTCCTGTCAGGGGCATTGTATGAAACAACAAAACCAACCAACCAATGAGAAAAACATAAGAAAAGAATAATTCTCCAAAATGTATTGAGAATTCTGTGCTTTTAATGAATGACTTGTTTTATGTGTCTGAAAATTCTTCAGTTCAGAATTTATTTAAAACGTGAGGAGTTTTTAAAAGTTTGAATGAGTCCCAGTTGCCATCATATGCTAACTCAATGGCATTGTTATGTGTAATATACCATCAAACTGACATTTTCATGGTACCAATTGGAAATGAAAGACTGTGGGTTACAGTGAAAGACCTTGAGAAGGTAGGCTTCAAAGTTCAATGATTTAAGCTTAGGAAGAAATCCTTTTCTGTGTAGCATCCTTCTTCCTCTTGTTCATCCTATTATTTTCTCCTGTATATAAGCTTAAAATGTTGGTAACTGTTCATCAACAACTGCTTACAGTAACTGTATATTGTGGAATTAGTTTCCTTGCTTCAAAGAGCACTATATAGCTTTTAATACTTCTACTATTGTCCGTGACAATTATAAACATGGAAAAAAAAGAGGCATTTCCTACATACGATGCTTTGACCATTGTGTTTTCTCATATTAGGTCAACAAAATCAAATGGGATGATTTGTCCTCAGGCTTAAGACATTGTTTCTTCTTTGAATTTATGTAAAACCAAATCCACATAATTAAAATAAATGAGAAATACATTTTATTGACTGTGGCATTTATTCAAAACCATCGCAGAGCACTGGCAACATGTACATTCTTTGAATAACTTGTCAAATAATGTCTCTCCTTTTATTTGATTCTGCATATATTTAATAAAATTGAAAGAGCTACAAAAGAGAAGACATTTACTGCAAAATAGCCTACAATATTGTTTCTGTTTCCAACTGTAATTGGAGCTGGAGAATGTACCAGAATTTCCTGCCTACCAAATGTACATTTGTCATGATTTTATGATTTTTGGTTAACGATATTCCACATCACAACATCATGCAGTGTACTGGGAGTTAAAGAGCAAATTCTCTGGTTCTGGGTACTTGTCCAGAACAGAAGAACTATGTTCCCCAGAAGACTGCTCGAATACTATTATCATTCCTGCTCCGGGGAACAGTTATAAGGCCTGTAGGTCACCTGACCTGGTTCTTTTTTTTCATCTCGTTGTGCTCTCTTTCGGATCGTCTCGCCGCTGCTCCTGACTGCATGCAAGGCTTCATTCTTAGTGTAAGGCCTTTAGCTCTCGGACAATCCTTCTCTCAATTATATTTGATTTTATTAACAATTATATTGAATTATATTGTATTATAGTGTGTTATCGTGCATTCTGATACTATATTTAGTAAATTAGTTTGTTTCTCCTCAGATCGTTTCCTCTGTTTTTTTTAATAATTCTTTTTTTTTTTTTTTTTTTTTTGGAGGGGGGGGGGGGGGTCCCTTGTTTCCCTTTTCCGGAGGCGTGGATTTTGAAAAAAAATCCCTCCACCCCACTAGTCACGGAACCAGGCTGGACCAGCCTGTAAACCGTCAACAATATTCTAATAATTTTTCATTTATTGGTGAACTTTTTTAATCATCAGAAATAAAAATAAATGAAAATATGATTCTTGTTTTCGAAAGGTCTTTATCATTCTGTGTTGGGAAAAGTGCTTGTGGGCAAATTGGCAAGATGCCATCTCTATAAGCACTGAAAACACTTTTAGGATGATGTGAGCTGGTAGGCTTTCATTCAGTTTAAGAAAACTGTGCCCATACAATGCAGTTAAGGATATGAGTCTGAGACAACATCAAATTAATTTTTCTTTTAGCAATTCCCATCACTATTATTAAGTCATTAAATGTATGTCCGATTTCTATTGGCTGCAAAGAGCCTGAAAAACTAAATATATTTTGGATGCATCACTTTTAGGTGGCAAGATTTAGGCAATAGTGTGTGCAGGCATCATCTCTGTGGGAGGAGAGCAGG
Source organism: Gallus gallus (assembly GCF_016699485.2). Classification (NCBI taxonomy): domain Eukaryota; kingdom Metazoa; phylum Chordata; class Aves; order Galliformes; family Phasianidae; genus Gallus; species Gallus gallus. The sequence continues at coordinate 81,954,955 of NC_052533.1, forward strand.
GGATGTCCTGTATCAGATGCAGCTAACTCTAGCCTTCTCCACAATTAATCCACACAAGGACAAAACTGAGCTCATCATCCATGTGCATGATTCTCTTGAGAAAATATATTTAAGAAAGAGAAAAATTGTCAGGCAAAAGCAAAGGGAGAAAAGTATGAGAAACAAACTTGAAAATTCTAAGAGAACAAGGAGGAGAAGATGCTCCAAGCAATGCAGCATATATCACCTGCATCCCACAGAGAGGATCAGGAAGGCATTGGATATCCACCCTGCTGCCTTTAAGGGACCTGACATCAGCGCATCTGGTTATTTCCTGAAAGAATTGTGGCTCAAGCAAATCTGAAGCTGAAGTAGATTTTTCCTGAAGGATTACAGCCTATAGAAAGATCCACACTAGAACAAGAAAAACAAAATGAGAAGGGAAGAGTTGTTGGAGTAGTCATGGACTGACTACAGCCTCGTATTCCTAGTCCTCCTTCACTCGTCTCTGTGCTTCTGGGTGGGTATTAGGGATCTGGCAAATGCACCACATCATCAAATTTAGATTTGCTTTGAACAATGACTGAAGGTTTGTGTTCATCAGTACTTCCAAAAATCTAGTTCACCTCTCTTTAGTTCAAATGCCTGACTCAAATAATTGTTGATTGGTTCATTATAAGGCCAAACTGTCTAAAAAATGTATCTAAATATCAAAACAGGAAGATGCTAAAATTAGATATTTAATAATTAAGTAATATTAAAAGTAAGTAATTTTAAAGATTTATTAGCAAACTGCCAGCTATATCAAAACCAAAGCTTTGGCAACCTTCCTGCCTCCTTTGGGGTTATTCTCAAGATCAATTGTTTCCTATTTCTTTTTTAATTTCTATTACAAGCTCCATGATGTATTTAAGTTAAATTATTCTGTCTCCTGGTGTCGTAAGTGACAAATGTACAGCACACATTTTTTAAAAAGACTGATTTGCTTGCTATTAAATTTCATAACTTACAGGCCTAAAAATAAAGAGATTAAGGGGTTGACTCGGGTAGAAATGATATCACTACTATACTATGTTACAAATGAAAGACTGCCTTTAGACTTTTTCATATTTGTTGTTGCTTCAAATGCACAATAACAAGCCATTTATATACATACACATTTTATAGATACACAGAATAAATGCTTAAGTGCTTATAGATATTAAACTCTAAACACATATCTAACCCTTTAGAGAGCATGTTGTGCAGCTGGCTGTAGTAGTACAGCAATCATTTTTAATTATTTCATGTACAAATCAATATTTGGTAGTGCATATAAACTTGAAATGAATCTCAGTTGAGGGACTATTCAAACTAAGTCACTAAGATGTCATTGGAATCTACATCAACTAAGAATAAGTGTAAGCATATAGAAGTGTATTTTCTTATTTTTTCCACTTATTTCTAAATAAAGGTGTGACAGTTTTCTAGAGATACTAATTCTTACTGCAAACCAATATTTGAAGTATAATTATCTAGCCAGGTCTATATGTATTTCATAGCTCACTTCAGTAAAGATAAGTAAAGAAAGACCTGAAAAAACAGTAGAATCTTAATCATATAAATTATCTGAAGATACAGTTCAGAATACTTTCTTCTCTATTATAGCATGGAGGTAGCTTCTTTTTTTTTTTTTTTCTTTTTCTCCCTTTAAGTATATTTACTTTTTATTTCATTTCTCTCTTCAAACCAGCAACTAACCCTTTAGTACTTACCTGAAAGCATCAAATGCCTTCCTTTCTGCCTTTTGAAACACAAATGAAAAAGACAGAAATTTGACTTTCTAGGTTTCACAGTAAGCCGTAGCTCAATTTAGAAATATACTGCTATCTGTCACTAAAAGTTCCTTTGCATATTACTTTTCAAGGTTAGTTTTTGTTTAGTTTTCAGAATTAACATTTTCTATAAACTTTCTCTCAGTTTGAATCTAATATCTACTAAGAAGTACTAAAAAAGACTAAAATTTATCTAGGAGTACTGCCTCTAAAGCAAATTGCTATCAAGTGTAGTGTAACTGCGTTCAGTCCTTCATCATTTTGTACAGGCAAATTGGAGAAAAATATAAACAGTATATTTCCTATCAAAATGAAAACTCATTGAAAATCAGACACCTGAATCTCTCAAGACAGAAAAATTTGATCAATCTAAAATATGTACAGAAAAAATTTATTTGCTTTTATACTGCAACATACTATAAATAAAATCTGTGGCCTTGGTGGCCAAAGAAATTAAGTCTTTTATGATACTGTTTTTAAAGAGTTTAAATTACTAGTTAATGTTCTCCAGCATCTCACTTACAGAGACTGAAAATAGAGACCTATTCAACACGCAGAACATGTCAGTTACAGAAGTTGCCTCTTAGTCCTCTTTCCTCATAGACTTGATTTAAGATGATAAGTTCAAAACACCCAAAAAATGCTATAATCAGTGGATATCAACCATTTCCTCTGGCAAAGCAAAGATCGCATAAATACCACAGTCCCATAAATAACTGAATGTTCTGGTTTCAGCTGGGACAGTTGATTTTCACTGTAGTATCTGGTATGATGCAATGTTTTGGCTTTCGGTGAAAAACAATGTTGGTAACACATCAATGTTTAAGTTGTTTCTGAGAAGTGCTTCACAGACCCAAGGATGTTTCTTATTCTGTTTCCCAGCACATGGGCTGAGGAGGGACAAGGAGCGGGTAGGAGAGAATTAGAACAGATGATCTAAACTAGTGAAAGAGATATTGGGACTGGTGAGGGGTCAGCTGCTTCTAGGGAACTGCTGGGCATCAGTTGGCGGGTGGTAAAAATTGCATTGTGCATCATTAGTTTCATAAATATCTACCTGTCTATACAGTTATCATTATTATTATTTCTCTTTTCCTTTCCTGTTTTAGGAAAAAGTTTTTTATCTCAGCCTATGAGTTCCACCATTGTTTCCACTCTGATTGGCTCCTCCACCACAATGGAACTGGGGGAAGGAGTAAATGAACGGCTGTGTAGTGTTTAGCTGCCTGCCAGCTTAAAACGCAATACTGAAATGGTCAGACTATTCCATCAGTCTGTGCTACTTGGGGAATTCCACAAACATGGTTATATGAAGATTTTATTCTTATTATAATAACTTAGAACCTAAGTACAAGGTTTAATTAACAGTTTGAATAATCTTTAACTGACCTTTGTATATTGCTAGAAGATTAACTTCCAGTTCACCATGCCTGGATCATTCATTCTTGTCCTGCTTAGATAAAGGGATTTATCTATCAGCTCAACACTGTTCTCCATGTTAGACCACTTCACCACAATGTCCAGTCCAGATCATCTCTGCTAATTCTCAACATTCCACTACAATCCAATCCATCCCATAGAGCCTATTCTAAGCCAGTATAGGAAGATTCGCTCTCCATTTTAGACTACTAAAAACATCCACCACTGAAACTCAGTTAACCAGAAGCTACTCATATTGTTCTACCAACTAACGATTCACTTCCTGAAGAAAAAGTATGTTAGTCTCTTTGTCAATCTTACATAGCCACTCCACATGTATGGTGGAGATAAAGAGAGGCCACAAATTCCTCTCAGAAACAGGGTTTGAATTTTGGATGGTCCTCTGTGGAGCTAGTAGGTGGACTTGATGAATACTGTAGGTTTTTTTCTAGCTCAGAAGTTTCTATGATTCCCTGATTTTATGAAAACTAAATGGTTCTATCACCAATATAATATAAACGAATCAAAGAATTCCTCTGGAATATCACTGAAATGTGATAAATAAATAATAACATAACAAAGAAAAACAGGTTATCTGCTTACATATTTAATGAATAAAATGAAATTAATTTTATTAAAGTTGAGAGTATTTTCTGTCTGTGATATAATTTAACATATTCAGCAGATTTTCATTTAATATATTGTGTTACAATATATATACAGTTCTGATTAAGATAAAACAAGTACAAAATTGGTATTTTAGTGATGGTAATAGCATGTTCAAGAAATGTTATGGCATTTTTAAGTTCCCTAAAAGCATCCTATAGTGGATAAGACCTCCCTACTAACACAAAAATATGTAGGGAGGATACAACCTGTTTAATTCTTTAGCAAGCTGGTGTTTGTTAAAAAAATGATATGGATCAAACAAAGAACTAGAATTTAAAGAAATAATGTTCTATAAATGGATGTAAAATTAAAAGGAGTCAAGGAAGAAATCAGTCTGAGATAAGATTTCTGTCTTTTCTTCACACATTCAACATACAGTCTCTGGATTAGTAAAAATGGATAATACTTATTCACAGATGCATATAAACTAGTTGTTCACTCTTAAGCTTGGTAAGAGACAGTATGATTGATCAAATGTTGTTCATGTTCTGCATTCAGCTATTGTTAATTTCCAAACAGAGAAGGAGAACAAAGGAACACTGACTTCATACACCTTTGCCCTGACTATTCATTATTGATTAATGTCATCACCAGGGGAAAAAAAAAATGTAAATTTACAGAATGAAAGATATAACTTCAAGTCCAAATCTATTAGACACTATAAACTTTAACTCTCTTGCTAGTATCTCAATATATGAAGAGCTCCAAACAGAGCACAAAACAATCTCAGCAAAGAAATGAAATATCTGTGCAAGTTCTTGAGCAGTGAGGTAGTACGAGGGACCACTGCTACCTCACCAGTTAAAGAGAACTGAGGTTATTCTTGATAAACTGTACAAAATTGACTGAAAGATTTTAATTTTTCTGCTGTTGTGAAAAAACAGATGAACATTTGTAATGCAAGAATGACCAAGAAGAAATTAAATACAGAATTCATTTAAATAACCGCTCTCTTTCTTAAAGACATAACTGTGATAAAGTTAAGTTCCAGTCAAATAAGGGAATATAATGACCTGTTACTTTTCTGTGTGTGTTAGTGATAGGTATAAATACAATGGAGAGCATGGATGAAATGAATCCATTACTTTCTTCTCTACTTACATGATCAGAAAGCAAGTAATTGCAGACAAAGTTATGAGGAAGAAGAAATCTTCTGATCAAGGAAGTGGTCTTTCTAAGACCAAGCAGATTTTTCCACACAAAGTGGAAATGCAAGTGAGGAAAAAACAACATCCAACCAGCCAACCAAACAGAGAAAAACTGTTTCCACATTAACTGGCAACAAGCAGAAGCAGCCGGCTTATATTTCTGTGCAAGAAATTTAAGACAGATGTAAGAAATAATGTCTTTGCAAATGAGCAAACAAGCATAAAACAAGTGTAAAATCAGTGAGTTTAGTCAACTTCAATTTCCAAAGGATGCATGATAAAATCTTGAAAAAATAATAAGCTGTGCGAAGTTGTTTCCTTGTCTAAATGACTACTTAAAGATGAGGTAACGAAGATAGGAATTAAAAGCCAATTTTCACAAAACAAGAGTGAATACTTATTGTTCTATTGTCAAGCATATTCACAAAATGATTAAAAATGTAGGGTGAACAGCAAGGGGGAAAACCTGACATTCATGGTCACAAAAAGGAAGGTTGAAGGTGAAGAGCTCTAGAGAAAACTTTCAAGATGGATTGAGTAATATGATGGCAGATAAAACATAGCTATCAGAATTTATTTAAAAGTCACTAATACTTACAAAGTATTTCAGATGCTCCTGCCAGATATTTCTTTTCTCTTTAGTCTTAGTGATATCAAGAGAAAACTAACATTCTCACTCACTACATAGAGAGTGTAGGTGCTCCTGGCAAAAAACAAAAATAACACTTCTCCTTACTGCCATCCTCAGTCTGAGTCTAAACCTTTAATACAAAGAATGCAGCACAAAACCTTATAATGACTAGAGAGATTACATATTTAAATAAGTCTGTTCTTTGAGTTTGAGAGCTCCAGTTAGATAGACATTTCATAGAATGATAGAATCGCTAAGGTTGGAAAAAGACCCACAGGATCATCCAGTCCAACCGTTTGCTCTTCACCAATGGTTCCCACTAAACCATGTCCCTCAACACAACATCCAAACGCTCTTTGAACACCACCAGGGTCGGTGACTCCACCACCTGTTTGGGCAGCCCATTTCAGTGCCTGACCACCCTTTCAGAGAAGTAGTATTTCCTAATGTCCAGCCTGAATCTTCCCTGGTGCAGCTTGAAGCCATTCCCTCTGGTCCTATCACTAGTCACCCAAGAGAAGAGGCTGATCCCCAGCTCACTACAACCTCCCTTCAGGTAGTTATAGAGAGCAATAAGGTCTCCCCTGAGCCTCCTCTTCTCCAAACTGAACAATCCCAGTTCCTTCAGCCACTCCTCATACGGCCTGTTCTCCAGACCACTCACCAGCTTTGTTGCCCTTCTCTGAACACACTCCAGAGCCTCAATGTCTTTCTTACAGTGAGGGGCCCAAAAGTGGACACAGTAATATAGAATTATTTTGACCATTTCATTATTGATACTGCATCAACAGCAACAACAACAACAAAAAGAGGAAAGAAAGAAAAGAGTAAAACAAAGAAAACTCAAAGAAAAGTCAGAATTTCACCATATAAACACAAACATTTGAAAAAAATAATTATACACATTATTACAGGAAAGGAAAGTCCACAGTTAAGCTCTTGTTTGTAGCTGAAGTAGATAACCCGAAAAATGTTAGCAGGAAAAAAAAAAAAAAAAAAAAAAGCGGAGTGAATGAATCTCATTTTTTCCTTCTCTTTTTAGAGAGTGCATGACTGTCAAGATTTTCACATTCTGCTATTTCATGTTTAGATTAGGACAGAAAGGGCACCTGTCAAAGAAGGACAGATAATTTATTCTTTCAACTCTAGTGTAAATGAATAGAGAGTAGATATACTGCAAGGAATGCCCAACCTCATAATCACAGCAATTTCTACGAACCAAGAGATTAAGACACAAAATAAAATTTCCTCTACAAGAAATCTATGACTTCTGCTTCTGGAAATATCTGTTGCTTTAAGTAAATAAATAAATAAATAAATATGTATGTATGTATGTATGTATGTATGTATATACACACACACACACAATTGCATAATATATGGTATTGTAGACATGAACACATGAGCAAATTCATTTCATCTCAGTGACATGATTTCAAGTTGAAGATGGAAGGTATTCTGGTTCTCTATCAAAGAAGGATAAGAAAGGTCTGGTAATAATAGTCTATAGTTGATTTTTTTTCTAAATAGTAGGAACTTTCACACTGTCAGTAGGATTTTATGTGGATTTATGCAGCCTGAGTTAATATCCTTTAATCAAAGATGACCTGAAATACATTTCTGAACATTGGTAAAAAACGATACGTGCCAGAGATCAGATAATGTTTTATACAGACCACTGCTAATGAGGACTTTCCAGAGTATCAACAAATTCATCCATGTAAACAGACTATCATGTCATCATAATTTTTGTCTCTTGAGCTGAGAATGATATAAAGGGTCTAATGGCAAAGAGAAGAAATCAAGGTACATTTTATCTAAAGGAGAACTATATTATTATATAGTTCCTGTACAACATTACATATTATATACGTATTTAAACAGCTCAGAAAAATATTTGAGAAATACAGAAATGTCAGATAACTCTTCAGGTCTCAGAAGATATAGATGGAGTATATGCATTACTCCTGATGTATCCCAAGAATCCAAAGGTGCTCCTACCCTCCCCTGGAGGGTAGCTTTCCAAAAGCACAGCAGCTTTACAAGCCTCCCATCTAAAGACTTTAGAAAAGTCATAATTCAGATTCTTCTATCTGTCTGGCAAGGCTTCATATTCAATGGGCATGCCATTGCTCCCCCATATCCAAGGTTGCTGGCTTCTAGAATGTTTCTGGCCTCTGTGATCAGCTGAAGTTATCTGCCTCTCCTAATAGTCTTGTAATTGGCATTTTTTCTTCAAGTGTTACCTAGATGATCAAAATTTGTCTGTCAATCAAAACAATAAAACAATAACCCAAGGACAAGGCAACACATTAACCTTTGTCATCATTTTCTCATCCAACTTTATTCCCTTTCTATTACACATAATGCCAAAAATGACTGATTCTTATTACAGAAACAAATTTTGTAAACTACTAATCTGATGTCCCCATTTTACCTCTATAATTTGAAAAGTAACTCATCTCGACATTCATGCTTGCTGCACTTGTGAATATGCAGGTGTTTGTTAATGAATACAAATCAGATGCTCAACATTAATTAATGAATTTATTGAAGTTTTTACCACACTAATATAATGCTCAAAGAATATTATTATTTCAACCATAGTACTGTTACTTCTTGAATTTAAACTCATTTATGGAAAAAATAATAATTTGGGTTATTACATTTTTATTTTCTTATATAAAGAGAAAAATATTTAGGAACTGTTGTGGTTTAACCCAGCAAACATCTAAACACCACACAGCCTCCCAGTGAGTTGCAGGAAAGAATCAGAGAAAGCATAGTTTGAGAGAAACACTGTTTTCTAAGACAGAAAAGGAGGAGAGAAACAACAGTAATGATAGTAATATAGAGATATTTATTTACAAAACAAATGATGCACAAAGCGATTTCTCACCACCTGCTTACTGATTTCAAGCCAATTTCCAAGCAGTGGCTGTACCTTCAGCCAACTCCCCACAGTTTTATAGTTTTTCCACATGATGTCATGTGGTACAAAATATCTCTTTGGCCAGTCTATGTCAGCTGTCCTGATTCTGTCATCTCCCAGTTCCTTGTGCCTTCCAAGCCCCTTCCTGGCAGGACAGTATAAGAAGATGAATCACTGAATACTCTATGACTCCATACAGCACTTCTCAGCAGCAACTAAAACATCAATGTATTATGAAAATTCTGTTTCTCCTAAAGCCACAACATAGCACCACACTGGACACTATGAAGAAAATCAATTGTGTCTCAGCTGAAACAAGGACAGGCATTGAAATACTTTGAAAGATTACTGTAACAAGAACAAGGGATAGTTTTGTTACATTTCTTTTCTGTATAATCCATGTCCTTGTCTACGCCGTTCTTAACTATTTAAACATAAATAGTTATGTTTTATTTAAACTATTTAAAGATAAAATAAATAAATAAATAAACAAATAAATAAATAAATAAATAAAATTAACAGTGAATTCAGATAAATGTTAAATAGTTCTCTGATTTTTAGTTCCTCTGGTCCATTTTGATTAACTTGTCTCATATCTAAACTCTACAAAGATGAACAGACACTAGGAACTTGTTTCCCTAATGGTTCACAGAGCTAAATGAAACTCGGAAATTTTCAAACTTTATGTCATATTTTAGTATACATATTCTTCACAAAGAAACCGCAGATGAAATCTTCATAGGAAAGTAAATATACGAAGAAGAGCTGAGGCATGCTTATGTAGGATGTGGAAGATGTGCAGTTATGCTGCAATCTCTCCATACTTTTGGATGTTTATCAATAATCCTACACATATTGAAATACATATACTCAGAAAAAAATTCTTATATAAGAAGATACTTCTATACACTGCCACAGATGGGAGAGTATTCTCTCCACCTCCTACAGTAATCTTTCAGCTTGTGAATGTAAAAAATGGCAGAAGATGAATGCAGTCTCTAAAAAAGCTATCAAAATAAAGACACCCTCTGGCAATTGCCAGATTATGTTTATTTCCACATTGTGTGTTTATGAATAGGAAAAGTATGAAAGAAGCTGTAAGGAAGAATTTAAAAAGATGAGAAGATATTTAAAGTACTATAGTTAAAATTTATTAAAGAAAAATCTAGTAAAACTTACTGCAGGCTGGAGCTCTAGTCTATGCAAGAATTCTGATTGTCTTTTTTATTCTTTAGTCCATCCAGACTCACTGGGGACTTTTTTGTTAGCAGTGTTTCAAAGGCTAAGGGTACTGTCAATTATTATAAATGGTAGAAACTCTATTTTCTTAAGAAAGTGTTTCATTTACTTTTTAACTCTTCTTCATTTTCTACTTTCATATTTGGAGGGGAGGTTAGGGCAGAGAAGGGAAGGAGAGAGAAAGCGAGAGCCACTGAAGAGAAACTCTTAACTTCTCCCAAAACTACCTCTCCCTCTGCTTGCCATAGATCTTCAATTTCAGTTTTCCTTCCACTCTAACTCTCCTAACTATTCCGAAGAAAGAATTTCATTTTCCTTTGAATCTTCTCCCATCTAATCCTGTCTTCCCTTTCCCACAAACTCTAACACATCTCCGTAACAGCCAAAGCTGATGAGCTATTCCTGTTGTCCTGTCTCAGCCATCCCTGCACCTGGCAGAACCCATGCCAGGCATGTTACTTTTCTCTGAACACCACAGCTGGTGCACTCTTCTCTTCTCACAAAGAAGACAACTGAATTCCTGCTCTATTTCAAGAACTCCTAAAACAGACTGAACAACCTTCTCAGAGGACATTATGAGGACAGAAATAATAATCCACAGAGGAAAAGGAAGGCTCACCTTCCTTTCTTATGGGGTAATTACAGTAATATAATTCCAGTTGGCAGCAGATTAGCACCCCTCTTGGATCAACCCAGACATTCTGATTAGCAACCTTTATTCCTTCCTCTTTCAGGTGCCTGACTGGTCACTGCAAAAAAAAAAAAAGAAAAAAAAAAAAAAAGAAAATACTGAGAGGCATTCTTTCCATTTTTTTTTTTTTCCTCTTTGTAGAGGCCATGGAATGAGACCACTGATAATTTACAGTCTTCTAGGATATACATGCTAAGCCACACTCTGGTGCAACACGGTATTGGAGTGTACCACAATGGATTTACAACAGTATCTTTCAATTAATCACTCTTCAGAGTTTCAATTGGAATTAATACCACACACAGACACATTTGGAATTGTTTTTAAATCATGAGCACCAATATACAATTTTACCCACTCAGTCAATCTTTGAATTTGGCACTAAAGTGGGCTGAATTCTTGCCAAGGTGATTCATTTCAACCAGACGTCTAAATGCATTTGGACAATTAAGGAGAGAAGTGGAAATAGTTCAATAAGTCAAGAGGATATTAGAAATAAAAACTTGTCTGGTGTAATAAAAGGCATTAGAAACCAAGTAAAATGATAAAAATTAGAAAGCTATCTTTTTTTCTGAAGAAAATTAAAAACAAAAAATAACCTTTCTGCAATTTTGCATGTTGAATTCCTGTGTGAAAAAAGATAAAGTATAGAAGCAGTAATGAAACAGATTCATGAAAATCCAGGTTTACATAACTACAAGGGCTCTCTGTGGGGCTCAAAGCATGACAGAGATCATGACATGGAGAGACTGTGCTGCTCTTTAGTTTCAATTTTTTCTCATTAAACTATTTTTTCCAGGATCCCTTTACATACCATACTACGCTACATTCAACAAGAGTGGTTGAGGACCATTTCTAATGATTATTTAATTGGTTTAAGTTAACATAGTGATGAGTTTTGATTTAATGTAAATTTATCTTTATCTATTGAAAATTCTGTTGTGAAAAGATTCCAAGTTTTAACTACGCCAAATATTATCTCTGCTATAGTTAATATACCATCCCTACTTCAAGAGTACTGCTCTGTACAAACCAAGCTGTACTTTCCATAGGAAAGAAAGGTACTATGAAAAATCAACAGGAGTTTACATTCAAAGAGAGCAGTTTTCTCCTCTATTTAACTTAAAAAAAAGAAACATGAACAATCAAAATATTTTTCACTTAAGCACATCATAAACAGAAAACCAGTCTCTATATTGTTCTCTATATGAGCTATGCTAGAGTAATAATTCACTTCTTCAAAGTTATTGGAACAGCATAACAAACCAAATGCAACAACATCAAAGTAACAACAGAGAAGTCTTCTTTCTTTTTTCCTGAGCACTATAAGTATTAATTCTCCATATTATCTTTGAATAGCAGTTAAAGGCAAATGTAATCAGGCTGAATGCTGACTGACTCAGAGCTGGAGTAGAACTCATCCTGTCTCTAATCCAACATCAGCACTTCACATCGCACATGGAAATAAATTTACTTGAAGAAGGAAGGACAGTGCAGGACTATTTCCTAACCTGTAGACCATGGGTGACCAACCTTTTGACTTGCTTGGGCCACCCTGAGTGAAGAAAAATTCTCTTAGACCACATATAAAATATGTAATATAGTTAATGTATATAAGAAACAAAGTTTCTTTCATTTCTGTACTATTTTATATTAAAATATAAGATGAGTGATAAAAACACAAAACTAGAGGGATAATTAACTTTATCTCTGTAAAACTACTGCATAGGTCTTGTTCAGTGGAAGTGGTTGAAATTCTTAACGAGCCTTCAAAGTTTTCATCAGGTATTTGTTGATAAAATTTTACTCTTTCTGCACTTCGTCCTTGAAAATAGTTGCTCATAGATGTATGTACAGCCAAAAATCAATGACATTAACAAGATGTGTTTGTGAAATGAAGATTATTTTTCTCTGATAAGAGAGGCTTATAAAATTTTAGTAAAGAGACGTGGTCATATTGTCACAGAGTTATCTAGATAAATCTGTGCCCGTGACAGGGGGGCAGTAGGCTCACGGGTCCCCTGACTTCCCCCCCCCCAAAAAAAAACAACGGAGGAGCGGCAACAATCAAAGAAGGAGAACTTATTTTACTAACTATGATTTTGGAATGCAAGATGACATGATATAATACAGTCTAATTGAAAGTAAGGATAATAAATCAAATGAAATGAGAGAGAGCAAAAGAGCGATAGAGAGGGAGAGAGAGACAGAGTGTTTCCGAAACCGAAAGCCTTACCTGATGAAGGTGCCCAGCTTGGAAAGCACACCCACTCCTCTCCCTGGCAGCAAGCGAAAGTGAAAAAGACTACGCGCAACCAGATCACATATCTTCCATGATGTATCTTCCTTCTCTGACTGTGAGGTCCTCTTGGATACGTAGTTCTTCTCTTTTGTCCATGATGTTATGATGTGGAATACCAATAGCAAAATTACAAAACCATTATACATTTTTGAGTTGAATATCTGATTACTTCTCTATATGTTGCATTTGAAAATTTGCAGGTAATGTATTTGTTTTAAATGAAAATGTAGTCAGAAATGTACAAATATTGCTTACTTTTTAAAAATTTGAAACCTATCCTAAAATTCCTTTATCAAAATGAAAAGCAGGACGTTACTGTTCACAGGATTTTGTTTAGCTTATTTATCAAAATGTATAAAATTATTTGCCGTAACTTGACCTTGCTATAATTAAAGTTTCATTTTGAACAATGTTACAGTTTGAAACAGTACAGATTACTTGATTTTCACTTTGAAGATGCATGTTTAAATCCTTTAAATGACAGGTAATAACCACAAAAATGCTAACTCTGTGAGCCAATTTCATTTCCATCTTTTTTTTCTGGTGCAAATTTTCTTTTTGATTCCATAAACAACTTGATTTCATTTCACAAATCATAAATTTTTTTAGCATTTTACTTTGACTTAGACACCTCACTTCAGGAAACTAAATGACATCCATATAATCATCATCTGTACTTTTAAGGAAATCCTAGAATTGGAGATGATTCAACTCCTTGGACTTTCTGAAATCCACAGATTTAATGATGTTTTAAATGACATTATCCATTTCTAAAGCTTTCACACATAAATTTTCCTGATGTAATAACGTGTCTTGCTGGTGGCTATTGCACCATGTATTAATTTAAGAAGTCTCTCTTTTTTACCATACATTGTTAGGGAGCCATCTGTAGCTGTACCATACATGCTGACAAAGATTAAAAAAACTGTTTTATCTATTTTTTATTGCCTGATACAAATCAAGAGATGTAGCTATGTATTTTAATGGCCTCAAAGAAGGAATTTCTTATTTTCTTTATTTGTTATCAATATCTCTAATAGAAATGGCAAGTTGAGCCATATCAGTAGCATCACTACTTTCATTGAAGCATAACATTTGAAATTAGTAGCTTTAGCTTTATACTCCAAATTTCTCTTGATAGAATTATTTGAATTGACAAAAAAAGTACCCATCTGTTCATTTTTTCATGGAATGATCATTCTTCATCCACCATCATTCTTTCCTTTTGGTTCTGTTTTTTTTTTTTTTTTTTTTTTTTTTTTTTTTTTTTTTTTTTTTTTTTGAGACAGCAACACAACCCCCCTGCTATGTGCAGGGTTGCCAATCAATAGACCAGGCTTCCCAGAGACACATCCGGCCTGGCTTTGAATGAATCCAGGGATGGGGCATCCACAACCTCCTCGGGCAACCTGTTCCAGTGTGTCACCACCCTTTGTGTGAAAAACTTCTTCCCAATATCTAACCTAAACATCCCCTGTCTGAGTTGAAAACCATTTCCTCTTGTCCTATCACTATCCACTCTTGTAAACATCCGTTCCCCTTCCTGTTTGTATGCTCCCTTCAAGTACTGGAAAGCTGCAATGAGGTCTCCCCGGAGCCTTCTCTTCTCCAAGCTAAACAAGCCAGTTCCCTCAACCTGTCTTCATAGGAGAGGTGCTCCAGCCCTCTGATCACCTTAGTGGCCCTCCTCTGGACCCTCTCCAAGAGCTCCGTGTCCTTCCTGTACTGGGGCCCGAGGCCTGGATGCAGTACTCCAGATGGGGCCTCACAAGAGCTGAGTAGAGGGGGACAGTCACCTCTTTCTCCCTGCTGGCCACCCTTTTTTTAATGCAGCCCAGAACATAGTTGGCCCTCTGAGCTGTAAGCATACACTGCTGACTCATGTCCAGCTTCTTGTCCAACAGGACTCCCAAGTCCACCTCTGCAGGGCTGCTCTCAAGGAGATCTTCCCAAAGTCACCTGCAATTGCCCCGACCCACGTGCAGCACCCTGCACTTGGCCTGGTTGAACCTCATTAGGTTTCCATGGGCCCACTTCTCCAGCCTGTCTAGGTCCCTCTGGATGGCTTCCCTTCCCCCTCCTGCATCAACTGCACCACTTACCTTGGTGTTGTCTGGAAACTTCCTGAGGGTGCGCTTGATACCATCGTCCATGTCATTGTTGAAAATGTTGAAGAGCACCATTCCGAAGACCAACCCCTGAGGAGCACTGCTTGTGACCAGCCTCCACCCTGACACAGACCCATTGATTACAGCCCTCTGGCTGCATCCAGACAACCAATTCTTAATCCACTTAACAGTCCATCCTTCAAATCCTTACCTCTCCAATTTAAAGAGAAGGATGTGGTGAGGGACAATGAGAAAGGCTTTGCAGAATTCCAGGTAGATGACGTCCTCTGCCCTTCCCCTGTCCGCCAAAGTCATCACTCCATCATAGAAAGCCACCAGATTGGTCAGGTAAGATTTGCCCTTGGTGAAGCCATGCTGCCTGTCTCAGATCACCTCTTTGTCTTGTATGTGCCTTAACATAGCTTTTAACATATTGTGACATTTTATTTTACGCAAATCATATGTAATTAGAAAATTATTAGTAAGGCTTAGAAACTGATCAGGGATGTGATATCATAGATTATAACTTTGGAACATAATTTCCTCATTTAGAGTAGGATTAGTCTGTTTCTACAGCTAAGGCCCCTGAGACCTTAGCTAAACACCTTTGTATACTTTTCACAGACTGAATTAAATATCATCTTGTTTTGCATAATAAATTTATATATAATCAAATGTGTTCATTAAATTTAGATGCTAACAATATTTAAGGATCTACCAAAATAAAATAAAATAAAATAAAAAGGGTTGGTAGATAAGTAGTCCTAAAGATATTCTAAAAACTGAATTTATAACAAGCAAAATCAATGATATTTTGCAGTTTCAGTTGTTTTCTGTTACTTTACCTCCAGTATCTTTTAAGTTCTGAAACGACTCTTTTTTTAATTGGCTTTTAAAAAAAATAGTAGCAAATTCTTTCAAAGAAGAAAATTTGGGAATCTAAGTATGTGAGGGATTATTTATTTACTTATTTATTTATTAATAAAAGCTCTGTCAGTTTTACATCTCCAAATAATGAATTACAGTAGAGTACATAGCTCTGACAATTAAATTCATAAGTCTTAGATTTTGTAGCACTGTTCTCCAGGATCATATCTCCCTTGCCATCTCCCTTTCAACATGCCATGAAATACACATTGCTACCTTTATGTCATGATGTAACAGAATCATAGAATCATTCTGTTTCCTTGCAACCTTCTCCAGACTGAACAAGTCCAGCTCCCTCATCTTGTCTTCGTAGGGGAGGTGCTCCAGCCTTCTGAACATCTTTGTGGCCCTCCTCTGAAACCTCTCCAACAGCTCTACATCTTTCCTGTATTGGGAGACCCAGACTTGGATGCAGTACTCCAGATGGGGCCTCGCAAGGGCAGAGTAGAGAGGGACAATCACCTCCCTGTCCTTGCTGGCCACCCCTCTTATGATGGAGCCCAGGATACCACTAGCAGCCTGAGCTGCAAGAGCACACTGGTAGCTCATGTTCAGTTTTTCATCCACTAGGACCCCCAGGTCCTTCCCACAGGGCTACTCTCAAGGAGTTCTTCTCCCAGTCTGTATATATATCTGGGATTACTCGTACTCAAGTGCAAAACCTTGCATTTTTCTATGTTAAACCTCATTAGGTTCATAGAGGCCCAGCTTTTGAGTTTGTTGAGGTTCCTCTGGATGGCATCCCTTCCTTCTGACATGTCAACCAATTCCTTATCCAATGAATTGTCCATCCCTCAAATCCATATCTCTCCAATTTAGAGATAAGGATGTGGTGGGGAACCGTGTCAAAGGCCTTGCACAATTCCAGACAGATGATATCAGTTGTCTTTCCTTTGTCCACTGATGTCATTGCTCCATCATAGAAAGCTACCATATTGGTCAGGCACAACCTCCCCTTGGTAAAGCCATGTTGGCTGTCTCAGATCACCTGCTCATCCCTCATGTGCCTTAACATGTCTTCTGGGAGGACCTGTTCCATGATCTTCCCAGGAACAGAGGTGAGGCTCACCAGCCTGTAGTTCCCTGGATCCTCCTTCCTCCCTTTCTTGTACATAGCAGTGATGTTTCCCTTTTTCCAGCCCTCAGGGATTTTGTCCATCAGCCACAAATTTCCAGTATGATGGAGAGCAGCTCAGTGACCACATCAGCCAGCTCCTTAAGGACCCTGATATGCATGTCATTCAGTGCCATAGACTTGGATTGTCATGGTTTTGTAACTTCGCTATTGGTATTCCACATCATAACATCATGGACAAAAGAGAAGAACTACGTATCCCAGAGGACCTCACGGTCAGAGAAGGAAGACACATCACGGAAGATACGTCATCTGGTTGTGCGTGGTCTTCTTCGCTTTCGCTTGCTGCCGGGAGAGGAGTGGGTGTGCTTTCCAAGCCAGGCGCCTTCATCAGGTAAGGCTTTTGGTTTCGGAAACTCTCTCACTTTCTCTCTCTCCCTCTCTATCACTCTTTTGCTTTCTCTCATTTCATTTGATTTATTATCCTTACTCCCAATTAGATTGTATTATATTGTGTCATCTTGCATTCCAACATCGTAGTTAGCAAAATAAGTTCTCCTTCTTAGATAGTTGCCACTGCTTCATTTTTTTTCGGGAAGCCGGGGGGGAGAGGTCTCGCGAGCCTACTGCCCCCCTGTCACGGGCACAGATCTATCTAGGTAACTCCGTGACATGGATACACTCAATCTCATGAGGTGGTCTTGTACTTACTCTGTCCTTCGGGTGGGGGGGGATTTATTCCCCCAGTTCCCACCTAGAAGCTCAAGGATGCAATTCAGGGATGTGAGAAATATGAGAATCCTGGATGCCAGTGAAGACCAAGGCAAAAAACTCTTTAGGACCTTCTCCATATCTGTCACAGCTGGTTCTCCTTTCTCATTTACCAAAGGATGTACACCCTCTTTGGCTTGCCTCTTTTGGCCAGAATACCGACAGAATCCATTTATGTTGTTTTTAATAACCCTCACCAAGTTCAGTTCCATCTGTGCCTTGGCTTTCCTAATCCCCTCTCTGCAAGTCTGGGCAGCATCCCTGTATTCTTCCCAGGTGACATGTGCTTGCTTCCACAGCTGGTTCAATCCCTTCTTTTTCCTCAGTCTGACCAGCATGTCCTTGCCAAGCCACACCAGTTTCCTTCCTCCCTGTCTACTTTCGTATTCTGAGGGATGGAGAGCTCTTGTGCCCTCAGGAGAACATCCATAGAGAGCAGTCAGAGGCATCCTTAAGAATTAGCCAGACCCCATAGGACTGAGTGGCAGAGAACCATATGTTGGTCGTGGAAGGTCAAGGGAAGGATCTCTGCTACCATCTGCTGGAAGAGAGCAAGAAGGTCTTACTTTGTCCTACAGCTCCCCACTTCTCAGCAGAAGCTTTCTGTACAAAAGTCCTCTGGACCCTCAGCTACCAATCTGCCTACATGTGCACCATAGGAATGAAGAGATCATGCAAGGAGACCTGCTGAGCAAACCTGTAGCAGTCACCATATTCCACATTTTGGACCTATTAATCTTACTGCCATGCAGGAAGTATTAGTACAAGAATGTGTCTCATTTCATGGCACAATTTAAACAGGTCACCAGAGTGTTTCTGTTCTGCACCATTGGGCTCTACATCATAGCTAGAGGCAAGAACATAGAAAACATCTTCAGACAGGAAATGGTGCCACATACAATATTCCTCTAAATATAACAGTCTTCCAGGAGGCAGACACCAAGCAATTCTCTAGATAGATATGCCTCAAGGTATTCCAAGAATAAAAGCCAAAGAAATTTAATATTCACATTTCTTGTTGGAACAGTCAATGCAGTTATTTTGAGAACCAGGAGGCAGTCAGACCTTACTATTCTTGTTTGAACATTAAGGGAGTATTGGCACATGTGAGATTGAGAGAATAATGGTATCTATATCTTAGGAATACATACAGTCACTTCATTGTACATTTCCTTTTCCTACATTAGCTGTTTTCCTGGCACCTATTCTCTCAGCCTTGTTTCATTTATCCTTTGTACTTCCCTACTAATTTTCTTTACTTAAGAAAATTTAAGGAGAGCCCCAGTTGGGCTTTTTTTTTTTTTTTTTTTTGGCTCTTCTTCCTATCCATCTTTATCTAATCTATTCAGATTGTTTTGTTGTTTTTTTTTTTTTCTTATCTTCAGCAGCATTTCCTTACACTTTGTAACATTTTCTATCACTGCTTTTCGTTCTCCTTGTAACCTAATGTAGGTATCTTTCTGTTTCTCCTTAGTTCTCCTTACTTACAGGCTATTTTGAGTGCCCCTCCATACCTTTTATTCTTTGAATCTCTCCCAGTATACGTTCACTTCTTATGCCATCAAGCTGTCTCTTGCAAGACAGTTAGTGATCTTTTTTTCTCCGTTCAGCCAAAGGACTCCCTCAAAAATCTTCATATGGTATATGAATTTGTACTCAAGCTAGTACTACACACTAAATTAGACAGAACATTCCTACCATCTGTTCAGTGTAGCTGTAAAGAGTTGCACAGACATCAGTTTCATTGCACAGCAACAAATTTTATTTGTCTTACCCCAGGGACCATACCACACAGTGAGCACCATCTACTGGCATCTCATTACTTAGGGCATGTATGTATGTAGACATTAAGCACTTTTCTGTTCCTGAGCCTAGCAAAACTCATCTTCACATAACTCTTTATTTTTTTTATTTATTTTTTATTTATTTTTTCCCACAAGGTATTTAGCTAGGTGGCTGTTCATATTACTGTATGGTAATATCTGGATTTCTGACCTGATAGGGAAAAAAAACCAAACAAAAACAAAAGCAGATGTTTAAAACAAATTGTTTTGTATTAAAATAAACTCACATATAATTTAACACACACAGTTAATATGTACATATACATTTGAAGGCACACACACACATGGAGATGATAATCTTAACTTTAAATCATTTGCTCTTTGTTTTTATCCTAGGGAAGCCTACCAAAACAACAGCAACAACAAAAACTTAATCCCACAGTAATAAATTCAGATAATGCAGTGTGAATATACTTTACTGATATCCTGAAAAAATCTAATCTACAGAAAGGGTATGAAGAATGAGAGATTACAGACTACAAATTTAATTTGGACATGTGCTGGGTAGATACAAATCAGAGCTTGACAGGAATTTTCTGATTAGGATGATTTTGTAAGAAGTGAACTTTCCATAAACTCTGAATATTCTGTCAGAAGCTTTTAATTTCTTTGAAAGTTTCAAACTTTTTATGATGAGTCTTCATTTAGGTCTTTTATAAAGAAAAGATAAAGTTTGCCTTAAACATCTCCCCTTGTACACAGCTCTGGTGAGGCTGCACCTTGAATAGTGCATTCAGTTTTGGGCCTCTCACTACAAGAGAGACATTGAGGCTCTGGAACTTGTCTGGAGAAGGGCGACAGAGCTGTGAAGGATTTGTAGTACAAATATTATGGAGAGCAGCTGAGGGAGCTGGGATTGTTTAGACTGGAGAAGAGGAGGCTCAGGAGAGATCTTATCAGTATCTACATCTCCCTGAAAGCAGGTTGTAGCAGAGTGAGGTTTGGCCTCTTTTCCCAGGTAACTGGCAATAGGACAAGAGGTAATGGCCTCAAGCTGCAACAGGGGAGGTTCAGGTTGGGTATTAGGAAAGATTTCTTCTTGGAAGGAGTGGTGAGGTGTTGGAACAGGTTGCCCAGGGAACTGGTGAAGTTACCATTCCAGGGGGTGTTTAAGAGTATTTAGGGATATGATTTAATGGGCAATATTGGTCATAGGTGGACAATTGGATTAGATAATCTTAGAAGCCATTTCCAAACCTGTCAATAGTTTACGGGCTGGTTCAGCCCATTTCCGTGACTAAATGTGTGGGGGGGACCCATGGACCCACACTCTGGGAAAAGTAAAAAGGAAAAAGGGGAAAGGGTAGGGAGATGGGCCCAAAAACAAAGCAGTGACAATGAGAAAGAACAAACCAATTTACTAAGTAAGATATCAGAATGCAAGACAACACACTATAATACAATATAATGCAATATAATTAGAACTGGAGTTAATAAAATAAATAAAATGAGAGAGAGTGTCCTTATGGAAGGATGCCAAAGGCCTTACTCTAATGTTGAGGTGAGACATCTAGTCGGGCCGAGCAGAAGAGAAAAAAATGGGCAGTCTCTTGATATGAGAGCAGTTTTATCTTTCCCTCTGAACAGAAAATGGAAACAGAACATTAAACAGCCTTTTGGGGTATGTAGTATGTTCTTCTTCTCTTCTGGGACAGGTACCCAGAACTGGAGATATAACTCTTTAATTCTCAGCACACAACATGATGTTATGATGTGGAATAGTGATAACCGAAGATCAGAAAACCATGACAAAACCCTGTGATTCTATAACTCTATGATTCTATGAATGAGAACTTTCTTCCCCTTCTGTTTCTTGCACGAGAAGAACTGTAAGGCAATGTATGTCTACACTATACCAGTTAGCTAAGTGTGCCCAGATTTTCCCAAGTGTGAGTAGCATGAAATAGACGGGATCTATGACAATAAATTCTTTTACACTCCACTTCAGGAGTTGCTGTAGGCAAGCTAAACACTGAGAATGGCCCTTTGAGTGATGTAAATTCTGAGCTGTTTTAAGATACTATTTGTGACTAGATGATTTACACATGGGGAAATTGAACATTGGAATCATTTAATGGAATAGACAATCAAATTCCAGTTCCTAAAACTTCTCATTGGCTCTGATTGATCTACTGGCATAAACACAGAGGATTAAAGAACAAACCTAATCCTAGAGACAGATGTACTTCCCAACATTGCATATCATACCATGGGAAACCTGGAATCACACAGTACTCACAGACTGACTCGTTTGATACACATGATGAGAGATCTTCGGTGATAAAGAAAAATTAAGTCATTGTTTAACATCATTGACATGCATATGTTAACTATCAAATTAACTCAGAGCAATGACTGTGATCTTTATAAATATATATTACAAAATATATTCATGGATATCCTCTTGATTTTAACCACCAGCTAAACTGTGAGTTTCAAGATATTACAGAATATAATCTATCATATCACAGTAATTAAAAAGTAATATAACATTATAAACAAATTGTACTAAATTCTGATAATAAAGTACTGATTTAATTAAGTACATTTACACATTCTGTAGTGAGAAATACCACTGCAATATTTATAAGTCTGACAAAATAATCCTATGTATTTTAACAGAACAACTGATCCAGAACAATAAAGACCATGGTCGGGCAGTAAAATGAATTCTCAACATAAAATATTACTTTAAACAAAATATTTCGTTAGCCTAAAAAGCCACTTAATTATGCTGCATTATACTGGATGAATGAAAATGCACAAAGGCTACTAAGATTTTGTAGTGGATTTCTATAAAGTTCTACTACTTTTGCCAAATGAAATTAAGACCTTCTGTTTTACTTTTTAACCTTATGAAAGGAGAACACAAACTGATGTATTTATTTTTACAGTACCTTTCTCAATTGCTTACTGAGAATAAGTCTTCCCTAAACTGATATTCTGAAAATTCCCTTCCCATGCTTTCACATAAGATCATATGCATGCTTTTAAATTGATTCGTACCCTTGAACTTTTACCTTCATCAGTTTTATTCAATTTGCATTAAAATGTATTTCTTTAAAGGTTGAGAAGAAACAGGAACATGGAGATACACGCACTAAAAATAAACATAGGTGCTTACTTGAAGAAGTATTTTAGGTAGATATAAATCTTCAAGAGCGTAGATATAAAGTTGGAAGAGCGGAGAGAGCTAAGTGGAATATTGTAGGCTAGTATCTCAATAAGTGTAACACAGACAAGAAAGTAGAAAATGTAGGAAAATATATTTATGAATGTTATAATTTATGAATTCCTTAAAAACATTAGAGTAGCACTGCAATTCTCAGACTTAAAAAACTGAATTTCTCAATATGCTTTCAAAGCTTCTGAGTGATAAACAAAATTCTCTGTCAGTATGAAAAATATTAAATCAAATGAGAAGACCTCTATGTGTAAAACAGGGGCAGCACTGCCTTATCTAATAAAGTAATTCAGGCATTGAGGCTAAACTCTATTTGGAGCTTGCCAAAACAAAAGAAGATTGGCCAAAGTATTTACTTGTTCTTAACCTGTAAGTTCTTATCCCTACTCAGACAGTTGTTTTCTGAAGATACTAGATTTCTGTAGATCTCTATTGTATAAATCATTTCTTGGGATTTTCACATATGAACATTAAATAAATGAATAGCAACAAAAAAGAAAAAAGGAAAAAATTGACATTCCTCATGTATCTGCACACGTGCACACACATGAAAAGAAAGGAAAAGAGAAGAGGAGAGGAGAGGAGAGGAGAGGAGAGGAGAGGAGAGGAGAGGAGAGGAGAGGAGAGGAGAGGAGAGGAGAGGAGAGGAGAGGAGAGGAGAGGAGAGGAGAGGAGAGGAGAGGAGAGGAGAGGAGAGGAGAGGAGAGGAGAGGAGAGGAGAGGAGAGGAGAGGAGAGGAGAGGAGAGGAGAGGAGAGGAGAGGAGAGGAGAGAAGAGAAGAGAAGAGAAGAGAAGAGAAGAGAAGAGAAGAGAAGAGAAGAGAAGAGAAGAGAAGAGAAGAGAAGAGAAGAGAAGAGAAGAGAAGAGAAGAGAAGAGAAGAGAAGAGAAGAGAAGAGAAGAGAAGAGAAGAGAAGAGAAGAGAAGAGAAAAAGTACAGATACCTAGTACTAATATTTTTGTAAGAATCATCTGATAAATTTTTTAAGGCTACCTTCAACTAGAGTCATTCCAAATCTCACCCAAATGTTGTTGCCTGTGCACTCAGCAAAAGATTTGTGTTTCCTCTTAAAGACTTGAGAGATATTAATATGGGTTCTCTCTACTATCTCAAGACTGATTACACAGAATCTAAGTTTTTATTTTCACTAAAATAAAGATGGACTCTGATTTTCTAGTACAGCTTAAAAGTCCACAGATTAAAGTTACTTGTGAGAAGATTTCACTTTGCTACTGACACACACCCTTGAGATGTGGCTGGAAAAGTATCAATACAGAAATTATGGCAACAGTTATATTACACCTACTTGTGCTTAGAACGTTTAAACTTTGCTTGAAAGTCACAATATTTGGGATTTCTACAGGATGATGAGATAGCCCATAGCTGTTTAGAATAACAAAAGTGAACAATACAGTGCCAGAGGCAGGGAGAATGTAGGTTACGATGTAGTAACAAGATCTACAGTGCATGCATGCTTCTTAGCTTCTCAGGGTAGTGACATTTGAAATTAACCAATCACCAGCAATTGTCTTGCTGATGTAAGCTAGTAACAGTATGGTACCTGTTTAGTTTACCATTGTGCTGTTAGGAGCACAAGAGTATGGTGTGCTTAGGTAAAGGTTAAAAATGATCTTCTACATTGCAAAATGTAAATCTGCCAGAGAAAGAGTGATCCTTTTTCCCATTCTAGTGTATTACTTAAAATAAAATTGCTCTCTGTCTTGTAAATCAGCTAGAGGGCATCCCAAATTATTACACAGGAAATCAAGACCCATACTCCACAATGAATATAAGTGCATTAGACTAATGATATCCTAAAAACAGATACATACATACGTATATATATATATATATAGTTTAGTGACTTGTCTAATTTTGCTAAACATGAAGGTTACATTTATTTATTTGATCTACAGGATGGTTATCTAATCACACAATCAGGATATGGAACAAGCTAATTAGCTAGACTGGTCAATTTGTTTGTTGAAACAGAACATTTCCCCATAGCTTTTTCAGCTATTATGCAGAACTTAAAATCCAAATCAAAGAGCTTTTATTATATTCACAGCATACATTATCTATTAGCATTATGGATTTTCTCTGATGCTCCTGTCCTTATTTTCATCTCTTGCTACTTTGCAACATTCTCTGTACCTAACATAATTTTCTTTACTTCTGGGTTTCAGAGCTACTTAGCATAATGTGGATGTTCTCAGTCAAATATTGCTCATACTCTATGTAACTGAATCTCTCTGCTATATAGAACCTTATACACTTTTTGATTGAAATTTGTCTGTTAGAAATGGATTTAAAAGTAATTTAAGACCTTAACTCCATTAGAAAATCAGGGCAGCAAGGGGTCTTATTATCTTTGATGATTTATGCCTTAGAGGTTAGGGATGTTTATTTTTAGTGATAGGCAAGCATAGGACTTGAATGTTTTTACTGAAGCTGGGCAAATTCCAGAACTTTTTTGAGCAATTTCAAAAAATCAGGTGTCAGATAATGTTTTCTTAATGAAATCTCACATGTAAAGGTAGGTAAGAAAAAAATACAATGCTTTGTCAACCTGAGGAGGTGATAAACATAGGACACATTTATAATATATGGATTTACCTGAGTTAGAAAAAAAAATGAAATTCACATTGCAGATATAAACTAAAGAAATAACATACTAAAGGAAATAAACAAAAATGAGTCCTTTTTTTTTTTTTTTTCTAATGGAAAGAAGACAGTGATGATATCTATGAAATATATTTCTGATTTTTAATTATATACTGCCAAAGTCTGGCTTTCTGGGCATGACTCAACATTTTTGCTAATAATTTTATTGATTTGAAGTACTGGTAACTGTAGAACCAACTGTAGTACCATTAATTTTTCACTGAATACCTAAAACTATTAATCTCATCTGGAAACATTGCTTTTTTTTTTTTTTACAACATAGTAAATGATAACTTTCAGCAATGAGTATAAGCAATGAGCACCCAGACAAGTTGTAAGGCTCACTGCTGTCAGTGATTCTGGTAAACTACAGATACGTAGACAAACATCTGCATTAAATACTGTTACAAACTGTCAGTTCATCACAAGACAAAGCAATAGCCTTAAAATTCTCAAGCCAAGGTAATTTTATATTTTTGGGGAAAAAACCTCAAAAACATCATTTTAACTCTGGTCAGTTGTAGTCATTATTGAGATGAAGAGATCAAGACCTGTTCACTAAGCAGACTCTCCAGAGAGCTTTTCTTATGTCCACTTCTCCAATGGAGAAGGTGATTCACCAATATTCCTCTCAATGCATATTTAAAATGTCAGTTTATTGAGTCATTGAAGACTCTTTGAACTCTGTATATGCACAGTCTCAATAGTTTGCATGTTTCAGCTCTTCAAGGGTCATGTACAGCAGTAGCGCTGTAACAAAGCATCAGGAAACTGGTGCAAATAGGATGGCTGAAGTCTATTCCTCTGCCTACAACTTTTCTTCATAATCATAACTCTCACTTGAAGCCTAGTTCCAGGCATCATGTACTCATCCATAACTGAGGTAAAGAGCTTTAACTTCAGTCATCATTGCCTCTACCAGACTTATGCATCACTACAAAGTTTCTGCAACTGTCTTGTTTACCCACATACTTATGCACAATTAGCACAAGGGATCTTACTAATTGATCAATGACTGTAGCCTGTAGCTGGACCTTCCTCAAAAGAGGTTTTTAAAACACCAATTAAAAAAATACTTTGTTAACAGAAAATTCTATTTCCCACAGTGTGGGAAAACAGAGGAAGGTTGACAAGTACTCCACACTGCAGCCTTGGAATAAAATACTTTCTTCCAGCCAACTCAGGAATAATTTCCTTAGCTGCAGCCAAGGTTGTCTCCAGTGTTACCAGCTCTCAATTCCTGTCTTACTAGGCTCTCTTAAAGGAACAGGAGTAAAGAAATTGAGAAGGATAATTGGACAGTAACCCATCCATCACATAACCCCATAAAATATATATCCCTGCATAGCATGTGTTTACAATTAAACTGCTCAGCTGGACAGCTTTTCTTCCTCATAGATCTAGACAGTTTTTAGTATTGCATTGCCTTGTTATCATATGCCAAAATGGAGTGGACTGCACCATGTAAATTCAAATTTGGTCCTGTTGTTCCTGCATCCTGTGTTGTGTGCATTGACTTTGCTCCTGGGCAGGCCATGCAGAGAGCTGCAGTCTCAGCTAGTTCTGTACCACAAGCAGTGCCCTCCCAGGAACAGAACAGTAATGCAGCACAGGCACACAAGAACTGGAGTTTTCTTGCCAGCTGAGACAGTGCTGGAAATATCTGCCACTCTGCCTTCAGCACCATTTTGTCTACACAGAAGAAGTAAACATGCTCCCTAATCTACCCTTCTTAATGTAGGCAAGCTTTGACTGAGAGGCAAATAGCTGCAACTAAATATCCCCTGACTCCAGAGATTTTCCTCTGTATTTCTGTGTAAAGGACTATGCCAATTAACAGACAACATAATAGAACTAACCATGTTAGTTAGGTGTTTCTGTCCTTCACCCTGAAACTGGGGTTTCTATGTCATATAAAAACCATAGTCAGATAACACAAGTGTTTATAAATGGTGATTAAAGCTGTTCATAAGGCACCAGCGTGACTCATAGTTATAAATCTTGTTATCCTTCAGTGAGCCATAAGCACTTGTGCACCCACAGCTCATT
The DNA here is from genome assembly GCF_016699485.2 of Gallus gallus. Taxonomy (NCBI): domain Eukaryota; kingdom Metazoa; phylum Chordata; class Aves; order Galliformes; family Phasianidae; genus Gallus; species Gallus gallus. The sequence continues at coordinate 81,982,400 of NC_052533.1, forward strand.
TAGAAAGTACACAGTTCTGCACTCTTCAAAATGTAACCCACAATACAAATTTAAATCATAGCAATTCATTTAAAAGAAAACACTTTGAGTTTGATGGGGAAACTTGTTCTTTCAAACTACAACTATTTTACTCACTCGAAGAACTATCCTAAAAATGTAAACTTGTATATTACTATGGCTGCCATTGTGATAAAAAGCAGACACACCACAGAAACATTAAATTCAAGAACAAAATTTTAAAAAATGGTTTTTTTTTCCTCAATGACATTCTGCTTCAGAGACAAGAATAACTGCATAACGCATGAGTTCCTAGTATCCTTGGAAGCTGAATAGTGTCTAAGCTTAAATGATTGCCATGAATCAGTAGAATACCTCAATTTTCTTTTACAGATTTCTCTCCAGCATTATTTTTCCTTTTAAATATAAAATTCTTTGCCAAACCACTCTTGTCAACAAGTCCTGATAAGAATCAGGGAGCAGAATTGTGTTTTTCAGAGATTGTATGGGTAATAATTAAGATTTATATATCTTAAGGGAGAATTATGAAGTGAAATGCCTATCATACTTGTGGTACAACTGCATTATATTATATATTTGTTATATATTATAGGCATTCAAGAAAATTTTAGTTAAAGAATAATGCACAAATCTAACAATATAATAATACACCTGTAAAAATTTCCAAATATGTTGCAGACAGTTTCATAAATTTTCCTTCATTTTTTCTGTAGTAATTTTTGAGATCCTCTAATTCTCCCTAACAATGCCATGCTTACTTGTTTCCATGTGTGCCCAGATGTTACAGCGAGAAGCAGAGCAATTCCTTTTAGAAGAAGTGTACCTTATCAGCAAAAGTGGGTTTGCTGCTTTGATTGAAGTAATGTTGTAGGTGCGTATAGATTGCCTCTGACAAAAGAACAGCACAAGGAAAAGCATCACGTGATACCAAAATATGAGGCTGTTTTTTCCCAAGAAGTTTAACAACATAAGCCTTTTACTAATTTCAATAGGATATGAAACATTTCCGTGATTAGAAAAATCATATTCATGTCTACTGCCTGAACCAAACATTTGTACAGTTGCCTTCAGCTAAATTAGTTACCAGTACAGTAGTGTTAATATTTCTCATTAATTTCATAATCTGTGAATCCCGGTTTTAAACTTGAAATTTAGACAACATTTTAGAAAGCACTTCTAGTATATAGTATAAATTTTAAAGTCACTTACACAAAGTACTCAGTCATAAAACACTCTCATTCTACTTTAACACTGGTTGACAGAATAATGACACATACTGTGAAATTTAAGTAATGTAAGTAAGAGCACTATGTCGGGGGTATTATGAGTCAAGTATTATGAGTAAAAGGCAAAATATTCTTTATGAATCACATGATAACTTTTCATGGCAAATCACACTGTTATCATTCCTCTTCAAAGAATGGGAACAAGAATTATAAAATTTTTCTGGGAGGATATCAGAAGTCTTTCCAACGAACTAGAAATACTGAGGTTTTTCTCACGTTTCTGAGTAAGGAAATAATTGTGATACAGTGGAGCTATTGAAAAATATTGCTCTCAGCTCTGAGAATCTAGTTAAAAGGTAAAGGCATTGAGTCAACACTCTATATTAATGTAGAAGACTAAAAAGAAAGTAGGCATAATAGACAGAACAAAGTCCAGAAAAGACTCTATTATTGTGGAAGAGGATAGTTAAGCATAGTAGCCAAAGCATTGGCTTTAGTGAGGGGTCTGAAGCACAAGTCTTATGAGGACTGGCTGAGGGAGCTGGCTGGAGAAGAGGAGGCTCAGTGAAGACCTCATTGCACTCTCCAACTTCCTGAAGGGAAGCTGTGATGAGGAGGGGTTTGGCCTCTTCTCCCACGCAATAAACAGGACCCGAGGAAATGGAAGTTGTGCCAGAGGAAATTTAGATTAGACATAAGGAAAAACCTTTTCTCTCAGAGAGTGGTCAGGCACTAGAATGGCCTGCGCAGGGAGGTGGTGGTTTTGCCATCCCTGGCAGTGTTCAAGAGGTGTCTGGATGAGGTGCTACGAGATACTGTTTAGTAGCTTGTGGTAGTAATGGTGATAGGAGGATGGTTGGACTAGATGATCTTGTAGGTCCTTTCCAACATTGTCATTCTATGATTCTACGATTTAAAAGAGCTTACATTATCATAGAGACAATGTTGAAATTGCTTGATTGTGATAAACTAAATTCCTAAATTATTAGGAGAATTTGTTCACCAGTATAACACAGAGCATAATTCCTTGAAGAATACAATAACTGATACTTTGGAAATTGCCTCTGATGTTATTTTTAGAATGATCTTGACAAACAATATGTTCTGTAAAGATGGGTCATAAACCTAGTCATTGTGACTTGAATCGAAGCAAGACATATTAAACTAGCCCTGTAGCTAACATTCTCCATTTCAAACCACAGGATAAAAAATACTATGGAATCAAGTCAATGAAGTGAGCTGGTCTGAGAAAAGAAGACAGTACAGGAATCAAAGGAGTCAAAATCAAAAAACCTCTTTCCTCTTTCCCAGGTTTTTATTAACAGATTGGAATAAAAGTGCTTGGTTCGCATAGCTGCTAATGGAGGAGATGCAATAAATCTTTCAGCTTCTTACAGCACACATTTCAAGTAAACTACCCCCTAGCAAGGTGTCAGTCTTAAACTGATTCACTCAGAAAAGACGAATCTGCTAAACTCTGCCCCTCCACCAATACCTCTGTCAGATAATAATAATATTAATTTAAAGAAACAAACAAATTTGTTACTAAAATCTAAACTTGGAATGAAACAGGAAAAGCTTTCAGAGTCCTTCATTTATGTCTTCTAGGTGCATATCTGGAGAAATCTAATATATAAACTCCTCTTATCTTTTCTTTAATGTGTCCCTAATCCCTGGATTATACACTTAAATATTTACTGATCCTAATTAACCCTTTGAGTATATAACCTACAAAGTCAGACTTTTCATTTCAAGGCTTTTGTTGTTGTTGTTGTTGATGATGTTAATTCTGTTAATTTTGTATATTTTCAACAAGAACTTCACCTAAAGCAAGATAGATTTAATGGCATGAAGTGTTGACATAACTAATTCAATTCAATGTATAAATCTGAAGATATCACATGCCAAACTGAACATGCAACAAAAAAATTTAAGCATTCTGAAGTGTTACTGTCAGTAGGAAGTACCATCACTACGGTGAAACTGATATACAGATCCAGAACAGTGTGATAAGAGCAACAGTTCTTGGCAAACACCAGAAAACTGAACAACATCCTTTCCTTTACTATGCTTTAGTTTTTTGGCTACTGCTATGTACTGGACAATATGGAAATATCATAGAATCATAGAATCATACAATGGCCTGGGTTGAAAAGAACCACAGTCATCATCTAGTTTCAACTCCCCTGCTATGTGCAGGGTTGCCAATCACCAGACCAGGCTGCCCAGAGACACATTCAGCCTAGCTTTGAATGCCTCCAGGGATGGGGCATTCACAACCTCCTTGGGCAACTTGTTCCAGTGTGTCACCACCTGCTGAGTGAAAAACTTCCTCCTAATATCTAAGCTAAACCTCCCCTGAATTTCTTAATATGAAAGAAACTTGCCTAGAGGTACGGACAACAGCACATCATATAGGTGAAATAAATGATGGTGCAATATGCTGCAATCCCTGCTATCAAGTTATGATTCTGATTGTAATATGTAGTTCAACATTTAGAATACAAGCTTGAAAAATATGTACTTTCAAGTTCAGCTATATTCTAGTGAAGACACAACTTATTCTCTAACCAGTTATGCTAAAGTCAAGCAGTGTATAGCAAAGCTATTTATTTCATGATCTTGTGTCCAAGTGAGTGATTACAAATCTCTGCATGGAAGTGCTGCCACTCCAGGCTCTTGTCTGAGAAAGATTACTAGTTTGGCTGAGAAAGAGTATTGGACTGCATTGTAGTGGCAGCACTTCCAGAGAAAACAAACCTCATTCTCAGGAAGTCAAATGTGGACTGTGTTTGGAGCTTAAATTTTATTTTGAATTTTGAATTTTGGAATCAAGGAATATTTTTATTCATTTCTACTGGAAAGGAAGAGAGAATAAAAGTTGAACAGAATTTATTAAGCATGTTTTGTTTAATAGAAAAGAAAAGAAAAAAGAATATAGGAATTTTGCCACTTTTAATAACCATTCGATAAACCTTGAATGATTTAGTAAAAGGATTTGTGTATTCTCACCTTTGGCACACATAATCTTTCAACAAGAATGAGATGTCGCATTTAAGATTCAATTATTGCACTGTGTTACTATAGCAACTCACGGGGAAGGTGCATTAAGCAACATTCAACAACTGCAGAAAAACCCACTCTAATTTATAAGCAGTCTATAAATGAAAGAAAATTCTCTTCAAATTTTAACTACCTAATTTTGATGACTATATAATGCATTTAAAGATGGCTGTTTTTATCACAGGACTGATACTGCCTGTAAAGCTCAGAAGAACAGCCAAATTTGGAGTAAGAGCAATATTCAGATGAAAGACTAATTCTTCATTAAACCTTGTGATAGAAGATCTCTTTGAACCTAATCTAATTTTTAAATTAAAACCACCAAGTTGCCAGCCATGAAAAACTGACAGTTTCACTAAATTCAATGGAGCAAAGCCAATTTACATCTGTAAATGTTCTTAGTATTTTTTGAAATAATAGCACTTTTTTTTTTTTCCAGGATTGGAAGACTTGTTGATAATACTCACAAAAGTGAATGGGCAACTCTGAGAGAAAGAAGATGGCAAGTATTTAAATCAATTTTAAGCCAAGTAAAATTTGAAATTGAGTTGATACTATTTTTGAATTGAATGCTGAGATGAAGTTCCTGTCCTAACACTGGTAAGTGTATGCACTCAGTTTTAAGAGTGTGATCTGAAATGCTAACAGTTGCTGCTAATGCCTACTGTTGAATACATTTTTCAATTATTATTATTATTTTAAATAAAGAAACAGATTTTTATCTTTAATGTTCTACTTTGTCTTGAATATATTTGTCCTGGAACAAATATACGTTCTAACATTTACTATGGTATGTTTTTTGGTCTGTCTGATGAAACCTCTTTATACTCAACCAAATATCTATCTAGGAAGTGGGCTTTAGTATCATCTATAGATTCATCTTCCAAATGCAGAATAATTCAATATGTTTGCAATGTGCAAACTACTTGTGCAGCCCACTTCCAAAGAAGAGCTTTCCAAGATGGCTTCATTGCTCTAGGAAAACAGAAGAACATATATGCCTATAGAAAATGACAGCAATCAAGTCAGATTCTTTATGTGTTAGGGCTCTCTTATTTTTGTTTTCTTATTTTTCTCTTAGGATTGTGGAATGAAGTCTGAAGTAATAAAAAAAAAGAGAGCTGAGAGGGTGCTGAGAAGTTCATCCAACATCATTTTTCTGCTGAAAATTGTTTACAATATTTACCTCCATTTTTAATCATAGAATCATAGAATCACGGAATCACTCAGGTTGGAAAAGACCTTAAAGATCATCAAGTCCAACCATGACCTAACCATACTACCCCAACAACCCTCTGCTAAATCATGTTCCTGAGCACTACATCCAGACAGTTTTTAAACACTTCCAGGGATGGTGACTCAACCACCTCCTTGGGGAGCCTATTCCAGTGCTTAACAACTCTTTCTGTAAATAAGTGTTTCCTAATATCCAACCTAAACTTACCCTGGTGCAACTTGAGGCCATTTCCCCTTGTCCTGTCACCTGTCACCAGTGAGAAGAGACCAACCCCGCCCTTGCTGTAAGCACTTTGAGATACTGGAAGAGAGCAATAAGGTCTCCCTTCCACTTCCTCTTCCCCAGGCTAAACAGCCCCAGTTCCTTCAGTCTCTCCTCATAGGGAAAATTCTCCAAGCCCCTCACAAGCCTTGTTGCCCTTCTTTGGACCTGCTCTAGCACCTCCATGTCCTTTCTGTATTGAGATGCTCAAAAGTGAACACAGTACTCAAGGTGAGGCCTCACCAATGCCAAGTACAGGGGCAGGATTACTTCCATAGTCCTGCTCATCACACCATTCCTGATACAAGCCAGGATGCCATTGGCCTTCTTGGCCACCTGGGCACACTGCTGGCTCATATTCAGCTGACTGTCCATCAGTACACCAAGGTCCCTTTCCATCAGGCAGCTTTCCAGCCACTCCCCTCCAAGCCTGTAGGGTTGTCTGGGGTTGTGACCAACATCATGTTCCTATCATGTTCCTATCATGTTCCTTCTCAGTGCATTTTCTTGATCTTTGCTAAGTACAACAGAGGTTGCAAATTTCTTTATTTATCTTTTAAATAATTATAATATTGAAGATAAATAGAGCTGAAATCAAAATTAGCATAAGAGCTTTGAAGCTTTAGTAACAATACTGCCTCTCCTTTAGTGAGAAACTGGTGTCAAATTACGAGCCATCCAAATAGAAAGATGACTGTTACCAGAGAAGTAGATCAGTGGGGAGAAGATTGTTTAACATACATAAACCTACAAATGTGCAGAAAGATGAAGAGACTGTTCTGAGGTGCTAATAAACTGAAAAGCACAAAATGATGGGGCTCACTCCTTGAGTTCAGGAACAATGGAAGGTGAGAATGGTTTTTGAAAGTTAGACAGGTATTGTACTTTTCCCTGTGCATTACTGGTTTCTTCTAGTATTGTCTTTAACATTTTTTTAGCTACCATCAAACCTTTAATATCAGAGTGTTACTTATTGCTTGAACTATTTAAGAACTTAAAAAAAAAAAAAAAAGAAAATTCAGCATGAACCTAGTGAGATTTTGTTCTGAAAGTTCAACTATACCCAGGATTAAATTTAAGAAGATCAAGACTCTAAGCCATCAAAGGGTATCTCAGCATAGCTTCTTCAAAGTCCATTTGATTTCCGTGCTACGACTTTCTGAAGGTCCTGCAATTGTCAACAATAAAAAATTAAGCTGGGCCAATCTAGTTATTTCATGATTCACAAACAAATGAAGGTTGGCTTCCTCAGTGTCATAAGGCTGAACTTCCATATCACTTAATTTTTAAGAAATACTAAGCTACATTAACTACATATTTGTAGAAGCCTCTCTTCTCTGCCAGCCCTTTATTTTCATCAAATATGTTAGAACTTAGCCTTTGAGATCTTTATATTTCATTCAGTTTCATCCACACTGAATACAAGAATTGAAAAGTTACAGGACAAGGTCAGTGACACAAGGGAAATAAAACAATATTCATTTGTTTGGAAAACTTCAGTACAAGAGCTTTCCTTTTTCTCTTTCTGGATGTGCCCAAATGCTTAAATACACAAGATCAAGAACTTCTCATTTTGTTACATTTAAGCTTACGTAATTTGCTCTCATGGAAAGTTTTTTTCTGTTTCACAAGAAAAATGATATATATTTATTTATAGAATTTCAGTGTATTATATAGAATTTAAATGCCATAATTTTCACAGTCCTTTCTGCAGGTCTTAATTTTTCAATGTTACTACAGTAATTCTTTTAGATATTGTCTTAGTCAAGCTAAATTGCTTCTTTCTGAAACAGATCTAATTTATCTGGATTTTGTTCTTTTATAAATAATATAATAAGATGTGTGGTGGTTTTTTTTTTTTGGTCTCTATAGCCTTACTAAAGTATTGTCTGTATCTGTTATCTATATTATTATCTATAGCCTTACTTAAGTGTTTCTCAGGAGTAGACACATACACAAATTTCTGTGGGAATTCTGCCTTATTCAGAAATGTGTCAGAAATAAATTATGATTAGATAATTTAAAACGATTGTTATAATGTGCATGTGCACATTTTGAAACTGAAGGTCACTCTGACAATCTTAACTCAGTTATTTTCTGCCTCTTGAGCTTGCTATATTTTTTAAACTTCATGGTCATAATTCCACTCCTGTTGATTGATGTATTTTACATTACATTCACCAAGTAATCTTAAGTAAATAAGGGAGGTAAATGGATTTGTAAAAGCACACCAGACTTCTATTCCCTATGTTTGAAGTGTTTTATAAATATTGTTGTTAGTACATCTTAATTCTGCTGCAGAATGTAATGTACAAAACCAAGCTACACTTTACAGCTCACTTTCTGTTCATGTGTTGTTGAATCAGGCAGGTACTTCAGCATGTAAAGATTTTTGCCCATTTTTAACTTAAAAGAAACAGATCTTATTTACAATAATCCATACTTCCAATACTTTTCACTTTTTAAACTATTCTGATAATGACTTTTCCTTTCACATCCAAGAGATTCCATAAAAAATATTATCACTTTTACATGGCCCAGTGACTATGTTGGAAACAGTTCCTTATTATGTATAAGATAAATGCTTAGCAGATAACGTTTATTAAAATTAAATACTTACATCATGAAAAGAAAGTTGCTTAATAGAGGAACAGATGGCTAATGGGCTGTGACTAGCCACAAATGATTTGTGAATATTACAGCAAGAATCTATCAACAGATAGGAAATGATTCTGGACAAGAACTAATTGTCTGGAGTCAGTACACAATGTAATTTTAAACAATTTCATTTTGAATTTTTTCTTTCTCTTTGTCTCTCTATCTTTTTTTCTTCCTTTCTTCTTGTTTTCTTTCTTTCTTTCTTTCTTTCTTTCTTTCTTTCTTTCTTTCTTTCTTTCTTTCTTCCTTCCTTCTTCCTTCCTTCCTTCTTCCTTCCTTCCTTCTTCCTTCCTTCCTTCCTTCCTTCCTTCCTTCCTTCCTTCCTTCCTTCCTTCCTTCCTTCCTTCCTTCCTTCCTTCCTTCCTTCCTTCCTTCCTTCCTTCCTTCCTTCCTTCCTTCCTTCCTTCCTTCCTTCCTTCCTTCCTTCCTTCCTTCCTTCCTTCCTTCTTCCTTCCTTTCTTTCTTTCTTTCTTTCTTTCTTTCTTTCTTTCTTTCTTTCTTTCTTTCTTTCTTTTCTCCAAACATCATGAACAATGTGATGGAGTCACTTTGCTGGAAACAATTCATCAGAACTGACAAGTTTGTAGAGCTTCAGACTATGAAATCCCAGTTGGTCCAATCACAGATGCATTTGTCATGCCCATAGAGAAATTATTATGGCTATATCTTATAGCCTTTCCCACTGTAATAACTGGCCCTTGGAAATCCGTCAGTTTTGCCAAATAAAAATGCACTAGAAAAAATTTCTTCAGAAGACTCGGAATAATATTTTTTTTAATAAGAATTATTTTTCGTACTTTACTTTTTTCTCTCATGAAATCACTTGAGAAGCACTCTAATAGAGCATGTTAAATATGACAGTCAATGTAAAAGCTTTGTTCTGTTTGTCTGTGTTCACAGAGGTATTCTGCATCCCAGTGCGAAAGCAGATGTAGTGTCTAAATTCACACATGAACTCTGTCTGTACAAAGAGCTTCCTTTTGGGCAAAATAAAACCAATTTGTTTACTCCTTATAAAGGAGTTAAAATTCTGACTACCTCATTTTTTTCTATCTTTCTCTCTGTTCTTACCAGTAGTATAAAATACACAAAAACTGTCCAGAACAATATGAGAAACTCATACAAAGTTAATCAATAAGATTGCTTGAGTGATTACAAATACTAATATGGATGTATTTAAGCTTATTTAGACTCAGTAATTCCTGGTCTTTTTTTAGTATCTGCTTTTCACTTTAGCAAGTTGTAAGAAATAATTACTATTGTTTTAGGAAAATACCATACAGTAGTATACAACCACAAGCAAGATAAACAGAAGACTTAACTTCCTTATTCAGTATTCCCTAGTATTGACAGCTAAGAATTGCATTAAATTTTCTAAGTAACTATTTTGCAGTATAAACTAATGTTCTAATTAATATCTGATTGTCTTGAAGTCACAGTTAGCTGGTGTTTTTTAAACATTCCAAGGTACATTTTTCAAACATAGTCTATATATATGTATCTTTTTCTTCTTTGGCTGACTTTAAACAAGAGAGTTATTTCAATCTGACCAGTCTGGTGGCCATCTACGATGGAGTCAAGGCTTTGATGCATGGGAGAAGGGCGGTGAATGTCATCTACCTGGACTTCTGCACGGCCTTTGACATGGTCCCTCACCACATCCTTCTCTCTAAATTAGAGAAGTGTGGATTTGAAGGATGGACTGTTTGATGGATTAGGAATTGGCTGGCTGGACACAGCCAAAGGGTTGTGATTAATGGGTCTGTGTCAGGGTGGAGGCTGGTCACAAATGCTGTCCCTCAGGGGGCAGTCTTGGGACCGGTGCTCTTCAACATCTTTATCAATGACATAGATGATGGCATTGAGTGCACCCTCAGCAAGTTTGCGGATGACACCAAGCTGAGCGGTGCAGTCGATACGTTGGAAGGAAGGGAAGCCATCCAGAGGGACCTGGAGAGGCTGGAGAAGTGGGCCCATGGAAACCTAATGAGGTTCAACCAGGTCAAGTGCAGGGTGCTGCACGTGGGTCGGGGCAATTGCAGATGTCTATAGAAACTGGGGGAAGATCTCTTTGAGAGCAGCCTTGTGGAGAAGGACCTGGGGGTCCTGGTGGACAAGAAGCTGGACATGAGCCAGCAGTGTGCACTTGCAGCCCAGAAGGCCAACTATGTTCTGGGCTGCATTAAAAAGAGGGTGGCCAGCAGGGAGAAAGAGGTGACTGTCCCCCTCTACTCAGCTCTTGTGAGGCCCCATCTGGAGTACTGCATCCAGGCCTCGGGCCCCAGTACAGGAAGGACACGGAGCTCTTGGAGAGGGTCCAGAGGAGGGCCACTAAGGTGATCAGAGGGCTGGAGCACCTCTCCTATGAAGACAGGTTGAGGGAACTGGCTTGTTTAGCTTGGAGAAGAGAAGGCTCCGGGGAGACCTCATTGCAGCTTTCCAGTACTTGAAGGGAGCATACAAACAGGAAGGGGAACGGATGTTTACAAGAGTGGATAGTGATAGGACAAGGGGGAATAGTTTTAAACTGGGCCTGGAGAGGTTTAGCTTAGATATTAGGAGGAATTTTTTCACTCAGGGTGGTGACACACTGGAACAGGTTGCCCGAGGAGGTTGTGGATGCCCCATCCCTGGATTCATTCAAAGCCAGGCTGGATGTGTCTCTGGGCAGCCTGGTCTAGTGGTTGGCAACCCTGCACATAGCATGGGGGTTGAAACTCAATGATCATTGTGGTCCTTTTCAACCCAGGCCATTCTATGATTCTATAATTCCAGATCATATAATTCTGTATTATAAAGATCAGAAAAATGGATGTATTTTTTTTCATTTATTTTAATAAATTCTCTTCTTGTCCATTTCTTAGCTCTTAAAACTTGAGTAACAATTATGGGTATCTAATTAAAAAAAGAAAAGAAAAGCACAGGGAAATGTTCTTCATTAAAATAACATGCTTGTACACTTGAAATTTAAAGCCACATTTTTTTGAAACTAAGATTTTTTTATTAAATTCATTGTTCTCAAAATTCACGTTTACTTTATGTCATAATATTCCTAAAGCCTAAATCATCATGTTTGCTTTTATTTTATTTTTGAGATCAGTACAAAATTATTAGTTGCATAAGGTAATATTGATCTCAGGCATAGGCAAGTGACTGTTACAATAAGCATGAGATATTGAGACTAGAACACTTGCACCTACAATATCAGCTGAATCTTCTTCTCAAGTCTCTGAAGTTTGTTTGGTAATCAGTGATGAAGTTTTAAACACTTCCTATTGATCACAGCATAAAATTATAAATGGTTTTGTTGTTGTTGTAAGTTTCATTTTTATTTTTAGAAAGAAAACTTTTTTTAGATGCTAAGGATACCACTATATTACATTTTTATTTCCATGAAATAAGACTGAAGAAAAAAAAGGAAAAAAAGTCCCCCCCTCAAAACACTGCTATTTCAATCATTGAATTAAGGAACTGTAGTGCCAGATATGCTTAGGCTTAATTTTCATTTATGTTCAATAGCAACTGGGCTGTTTTCTTGTGTTTGTTTGTAATTTATTTATTTATTTATTGCTCATCCTAGTGATTTATTATCCTCACATGATTTTTTTTTCCCCATGTCTTCTAGCAACTAAGCAAAACTCCACGTACATAGCAAATATATAAATTGGCTCTGAATAAGTAACATATCAGAATTCTGCTCAGCCAAATGGAGAATGAAAATCAGTACCAAAAGAGAATTTACACTTCTGTGAACATCTGGTATTTGATCAGCTGTTCACAGACAAGATAATTTTTCCTAACTGCCAAGCAGCATGTAGTTTATATCATTGTATTTGTTCCCTCACAGACTTCTGCTACCCTAAACAGCAGTCTTCCATCCTGAAACCTTTCTCACTTCAATGAGATGACCAAGCCCTCAGTTTCCAGTTATTCTTTACAAGTAACTGTTAGGTAGCATTACCCTATGCTGATAAAGATTGATTTACATCGATAAACATTGATAGACTTGATTTACCCATGTCAGCAAAAATGTAAAGAAAAGACTTCTGTGAAGGTTAAATGACATGTTGTTAAACTTTATTACCCAGAATTCAGCACTGACTACAAAAAAGAAAAATTAGATTCACTGATGGTATTATTTAACAATCAAACTTCTAGTGTTCCAAAAAACACCCTTCATGTTTGTCCACTGACTTAAACTAAATATTATTAAATACACTGTTGCAATTACTTCTTTCTTATAAAGGGCATGTTCTTATGGCTATTGTAAAAGTACCCTTAAAGAAAGTCTAGAATGAGCTGCAGGATAGAGGAAAGAAAATTAACTTTGGAAGAGTTGAGGTTGAATTTTAAGTCTTATTCTCAATTCACTTGTGTGAAGCAGAACTGTGGGAGGAGATTATCAGAACCCAGCTCCTCCAAAAGTTCTCTTTGAAATTCTAAGCTACTTACTCTAAGAATCTTAGGGGTAGCTGTGCTCTCCTCAAGTTTCTGTACCCTCTCCTTGGATGTACACATTCAAATAAGAATTAATCAGAATGTCAGTTTTAAAAACACATCAAACTTGCAGCTAACTTGCAGCTTGCTTGCTTGGAAGCCTCTCAGTTAGGATACAGAACTTGGATTATTTGTTGCTTCTAGTTTCTTTTATCACTGCAGGTGATTTTTATGCCACATTTTTTGCTAGGTGCCATTCCCTGCTCAGAATAAATGTAGTGAAGCAATACTTAGACACTGTAAGGCAACATAATGGACACTTTTAACAGTACTACTTTATAAATAATTAAAAATAAATAAATAAAAAGTTCTTCCTTTCCTGAGTTCCTACACATGGAGACAGAGACTTCTTGCCTCCTGGGGAAAGTTTCCTTAAAGATTTTCCAGCTCTGCTCCACTGCCTTGTCCTTGAGGTCAGTGTTCCAGGGAGCTGTTGACTAACTCCTTGAAGAGATGGAAGTTGTCTTTCCTAAAATTTAATGTTCCAATTTTTTTTTTTTTCTCTCTGTCTTATATCCCTTGGACATGTGAACTTCACCATTGCATGGTCACTACATGCAGTCCAGGCAGCCTCCAATCCTAATGACACCAATCAGTTCACTGTCGCTGGTGACTGATAAGTAAACAAGAATTGTCATGATCACTTTAGTTAAGTGTGCAGTTAGTTATTTAAGATTCTCTTAACAATCTTCTAAATCACCTGTCAAATATTTATTTACTATTTAACCTGCTAGAATGTCAATTGCTCAGATTTGGGATGTGACTAATCTAGCTATGACAAGATTTACCTGGGCTCGCCCTGATTTTCTTACTAATTGAGGTCTCTGCCCAGTTGGTTTTGTTTACCTGATAATTATTCTTTTTCCTTTAACTAAGCTGTTTATAAGGACTGTTCCAAAAGCCTGTAATGCCTTCTATTTTATTATGTTGGCCCGTGATGTCAGAGGCAGATGTTGGTGGTATGGCAGTAGAGATTGAACCTTCCAGCCAATATTCTGTTGCCTTGGTACAGATAAAGGCAGAGGGGCAGTCTGACAGAATGGCATCTGACATGGAAGTGAAGATGAAGGAAAAGTGTAACATTGAATTTCTCCAGGCAGAAAAAAATTGCACCCTTTGAAATGCTTGCTGAATGCTTATGAAGACCAAAAAGTGTGCATTAACAGAGTGAGGCAGTGGGTGGTGTGTTTCAGCAATGGTGACAGCAAAAGTGGCACATCTCAGCTGGGGCAGATTTTTACTAGTGTGACATACAAGCTCTTGTTAATTGCTGATGAAAACGTATACTGAATGGTGGTGATGATGCTGAAATATTGTCATTAGTAGCTTAGAATTTGCTCTATGGAACAGTCTTATTATGTTTTTTGTATCTGTTGTAGTTTCCATGGAAATAAATAGGAGGCATTACTTTCAGAGTGACCTGCATACATTACCAACAATGTTCTAAGATAATCTGAGACACTGTAAAAAAATGTCTCTTGTTCAGATCAGATCATCTGTTAACTTATATTTTAGGAACCTTCCTCCTGAAGTACGTAGGCAAAACTGTTTCCTGGAGCCAAACATAGCAAGCTTTCAGTTGCAGTTTTCATTTTCTACTTCTGATTCATCCATTTGCCTTCAGGTTTTTTGGGCATAGATTTCTACCTATTCCTTGTATTTCTCTTTTATTACCCATTCCAAATACAGCTTTCAATCCATTTCTCTTACAACAAAATTTGCAAGCAGAATGACTTTCTACTTTTTGCCATTATCTGGTTCCATGTGAAGGTAAAATCCAAGCTCCTGTCGAGGTCGGATATATTTTCACAAGGATTGCTGTTTCTTTTTTCTTGTTCTGAATGTACATACAGACTATACCTGAATATTTGTTCTGTATGGATAAGTCATTGGCCCAATTAGAAAAGGTTATTTATCTGTTTCTAATCAAAAGTAAAGACATCTTTTGACAATTCTCAGAACCAGCAGGTGTGACCACTGTAAGACACCTTTAAAGGCCAATCACCTGAGTAGACTTAAATTACTTCAGGAGGAATCAGAGGTTCCCTGTGTTGTACTGAGTGCCTTCTGGCCAACACCTAGACGTTTCTGGGCAACATATCCTGTTTTCTGTGGAGTTTATAAACTAGAAAGAGGTGCTACATCTAATATTTATCTTTCAAATTACTGTAGATCACAGTGTATCCTGTCCCATTCAGTCTTTCTATTTCCTGACTTTGGCAGTTGCACCATAGGATCCTTTTAAATGTGAATAGATGCAAGATAAACAATTATGTCAGTTGAAAATAAAGTGTAGAGAGCAGCTTTAACAAAGAAGTAGAAAGAACAAGAAATCTTACACCGAAATCAAGTGAATCTTAAACACAAGTGGCTTTCTAGTCCTGATCTTCAGGGATTTACTGTAATTGTACTCTTTAACAGCCATTTCGGAACTAGGACTGAGGCAGTTTGTAGAATGGGCAAAATAAGCAAATAAATAGGAGGAATCAGTGGCAGTAGAATAAAAAATTGTTCTCCTCTACTTCTTAAAATAGAACTGCAAGAAATGTGTCTGAATTGTGATTAATTATTTTGTGCAATAAATCCTTATTTGAACTATAGTTCAACTATAGTTGAACACAAAGCTACTACCTACCCCTACAGAACAATCATTTTAAATCTAACTAATCTTTCTGTTACTAGGAGTTAATTTAATGACGCTGAATAAATAGCTGGAGGCACTCAACACTACCACAGGAAAAAAGAAAAAAGAAAAAGAAAAAGAAAAAAAAGCTCAGCAAGATACAGCCTAAATGTTGTGGTTTAACCCAGGAAGCAGCTGAACACTACAGCCTTTTGCTTACTGTCTTGCCTCTCAGTAGAATGGAGGAGAAAATTGGAAAAGAAAAGCGGAACTCATAAGTTGAGATAAAAACTCTTCACTAGGACAGAAAAGGTAGAGAGAAATAACAGCAATGTGTCAATGGTTTATGGGCTGGTCCAGTCCGGTTCCGTGACTAGTGGGGCGGAGGGATTTTTTTCAAAATCCACGCCCCCGGAAAAGGGAAACAGGGGACATCCCCCCACCAAAAAAAAAAAGAATAATTAAAAAAACAGTGGCAACGATCTGAGGAGAAACAAACTAATTTACTAAATATAGTATTGGAATGCATGATAACACACTATAATACAATATAATTCAATATAATTGTTAATAAAATCAAATATAATTGAGAGAAGGATTGTCCGAGAGCTAAAGGCCTTACACTAATACTGAAGCCTTGCATGCAGTCGGGAGCAGTAGCGAGACGATCCAAAAGCGAGCACGATGAGATGAGAAGACCCAGGTCAGGTGACCTACAGGCCTTATATCTGTTCCCCTGAGCAGGAATGATAACAGTATTCAGTCTTCTGGGGAACGTAGTTCTTATTCTCTTCCGGACAAGTACCCGGTACTAGAGTGGTTGCTCTTTAACTCCCAGTACACTGCATGATGTTACGATGTGGAATACCGATAACCAAAAATCATAAAACCATGACACAATGATAAATGATATAAACAATGCACAAAGCAATTGCTCACTACCTGCCAATGGATGCCTAGACAGTCCCCAGGCAGTAGCAACTCTCCCTCGGGCAACTCCCCTCATATTTGTTGCTATTTTCTCATGATGTCATTTGGTATGGAATATCCCTTTGTCTGGTCTAGGTCATCTGTCCTAGTTCTGTACCCTCCCAGCAACTTGTACCCACTCCAGCAGCCTTGTTGGCAGGACAGAATGAAAAGCAGAGAAACTGAAATGTCTTTGCCACTGTACATCACTGCTCAGCAAACAAACTATCAGTGTGTTATCAGCATGGTTTTTCTCCTAAAGCCGCAACATAACATCATAGTAGTATGAAGAAAATCAGCTGTCACAGCTGAAAACGGCACTCTAAATTCATGCTCTCATCATAAAATACTATGTTCTCAGAAAAGAACTTACTAACATGGAAAATTCAAGTTATTCTATATTCTATTAAAACTTAAATCCTACCTAAAATCACTGCGAAGAGTTGACAGCTTGCTTTGTCTTTCAAAGCTGTTTGTCTTTGGAAGATGTTTTAAGTGTCTTTTTTTTTTTTTTTCATTTACTATGCATCTATGGATTATCCATTAAAACAAGAAAACAAATAACACCAAGAAAATTGATATTCATTTTCCACCAATTATCTTTAAAGTATTTTCTAATGATTTTAATTAAAATATTTATAATATCTCTGGAAGGTAAACATCCCATGAAACAGATGAAGAAATGAATCCACAATGAACTGAGATTCAATCAAAGAATAATCTTTTTTTTTCTTCTATATTTAAATAACACAACACATTTCTTTATAAATCAACTCATCTACTTTTTGAATGCTGAAAAATCTTATGAAGTCATACTTAGAAGTAAACACTGCTGAACCCGAACATTTAATTTTAATCCAACATTTTTAACACATAAAAGGCCCTGGTTTTAATCAACTCTGATTTAAAATCAAGTGAATGAACATGTATTAACCTAAGAAGATGGGGGTTTAACACTGGAGAGTTTTAGTCACTCACCTTTCTAGTAGGAATAGGCAAGGGCTAGTCTGATTTATGCCACAAGTTGAATGTGAATGAGAATATTTTTACTCTGGACTTAAGATGACGTCTTTGCAAGACTTTCTTCAAGGTTAAATCATCTATGAGAAAAAAAAGGATACCTTAAAAATAACAATTTGATTTCTTATTGAAATAATGATTTTCCTGTTTAAACGTAGGCCTTAAAGATTAGAATTAATTCTTTGATGGTTTTGTGTGGTACAGAAAGGTATAACAGAACATTACTCATTTCAACCTGAATGACTTTAATCTACTTTGCCTGCACTTTTCCCTAGCTAGGAATCAAAGCCATATTAAGAGCACTGGATACTAAGCAATAATTCAAAAGAGAGAATGGTATGCAGTAGGAACTTCCTGTCTTTCAGGTTGTACTCAGCATTTCCTGTCCTATAACTGGGCATCCAGTTGGCTCAATCTTCTTTGCATCCTCCCTGCAAGTATACATTGATCCCTTAAGCCCTCTCTTCTTCAGGCTTTCTGAATCTTCCCTTATAAGAAGATGCTCTGGCCCCTTAATCATTTTCTTGGCCCTTTTCTGGGCTCTGTCCAGTAGCTCCTGTTGTACACTCTGTGGCCTCAGCAATTTTGAGAAGAGACGAAGAAATTGCTCCTTTGACCTAGTGGCAATATCTCACCTAAGTCAACCTAGGATACCATTAGCCTTTGTGGCAAATGCACACTGCTAGCAGCTCTTCATGAAAAGGCTGTCTCTCTGACTTGTAGCAACTGAAATTCCACTTCAAGAAAGGCCAGTCTGAGTTTGGCAATTGAAATCTAACTATTGCTGGAATTATTACTTTCCTTTCTGTGCTAAATCAATCAATCAATCACATTAGGTAATATCTCCAGATATACTAATATCTACTTCCTACTATTGTTTGCAGCTGTTTTCTTGTTGGCATATTAAAATAAGGTTATCTCAGTGTTCAATTTAACTGTGAAAGTGACAGCTCCAGATCCAAAAACAGTGTGACTATTCAGTATTACATCTGATTTGGCAATGCAAAACCAGAAGACTCTACTAGAGTTATTGATCATTGTTTATAAACTCAGGCACTATAGAAACAATCATCTTGCTTTGTTGTTTTCATCACAGTATTTCCAAAACTATGCATCACAAATCCTAAAATGGTGATTTGAACCAATTTTATAGAATATATCAGATGCCTGAAGGATCATTATCACTCTGATCATAAGCTGATCCTTCTGTCATAGATCTTGTGTTTAATCAAGGCAATACTGACTGTTGCAAAATACACATTCTTTTGACAAACCCTATGCATGAAGAGACAAAAATATCTTTCCTAGCTTCTGTTAGTGACTAATAAAAGCCCTGAAGCATAAGTTTTGTACACAGGTGGTGAAAACAAAAGTATTTTCTCTACATTGTTTTTGATTCCTCAAGGAGATATAAACCCATAAAACACCTAAAGACTTGCAGTATAAGAATATTTTTCCATTTCTACAGTCTTGCCTGTAAACACTCCAGTCTTTCCCCTAAAGTAATTAAGGTTGCTTGTCCTAAGTTTTTAATTGACAGACTATTCCACATCCTCATTATTTGGAAGATTACAGAGCTGTTTTTTTATTATTATTTTCTGGCTTAATAAAACTATGATTCTGTAATAACATATCCTATCAGTACTTCTCCTACTTACATACCATCAAATCCTTGCCTGATATCTAAGGAAGGTGAACCTTCTTGATCTAGTTTATTTCCTAAATTAACTAAAACTGTACTACTTCGTCCTCTTTAATAAAAACACTTTGTCAATTATACTCTAGAATCATTTAAATTTTTTGTAGAAAGAGGGAATATTACTTTAGACATGACTGTGAAAACACAGTCTGTTTTAACTGGCTTCACGGTTTGATGTCTGGATTATACCAGTGTCTTTGCATTATGTCAACAAAATGAATCTTAATTAAGATCAAAAATACACACAGTTGATACTAACTTTACTAAATAAATTAAATAGATGGAAATTCTTATGTTCTCAGAGGTGAAATACAAATTTGGTGGAACTTTTATTTCTTTCTTAATAATAAGTTTTCAAAATACAAAATCAAATGTTTCAATTCCTTGTAAAGCATTTATTAACATATTTTTACTGATTTTCTTTTTCTTCCTTGCAAATACACTACTGCAATGAATCTAATATTCATCTGACTAACTGCACCTGCTATTACAGATCACTTCAAAGCTTTCAGAAGCTCAGAAAGAACACTCTTTTAAAGTACTCTCAGTGTATGTCAATTTGATAAAAAGATGTACATTTACTGTCATAAATACAGTCACGTTTTAGAAAATGGGAGATATTAAAAAATGTGTTTGTTTGTTTGTTTTTCTCCCAATTTGTGGCAGATTTTCACAAGATATTTGTCAGAGTATGACTGAAGAACTCTATACAGCTGATATTTTTTGGAGAAACAATATTTACCAACCTTAAATACTATAGAAATTGCAAGTCCACTGTTTTTAGGAATGATATGGAATATTTGTTTATTTTCTGTAGAACAAATATTGATTTTGCAATTCAGGTGTATTTTCAGCACATCCTCAAGTGATACTTTCATTTAGAGTTACTTAATCTCAACTTTGAACAGTGCGCTAGATTAAAGCAATGCATATATGTTTTTCTTTTTCTTCAGACTGTCTTTAGTTCCTTTACATTCCTCAGCTATCCAATGGTTGTGATATCAAGTTTATTCCTAATACAGGGCCAGTCTCAGCTCCACAGTTTTCATTGAATTTTTCTCTTCTTTGATCTTCTCTTTACTCATTTCTTACACTAAGAGAATATATGCCCCAGAAAACAAGTTAGGCAATGACCACAAGCTCAAACCAAATATGGCACTTGAATGATGGATAAGGTGTTCAATGAAGAAGAATTATTCTCAGCGTTATTCACTGAATACTATTTTCTTGACAGATACATCTTCTATAAAAATTTTTAAAAAATGAATTCATTTTTACTTTTGTGCCTTCTCACTCAGGTTATTTAATTTTACACCTTTTTTTTTTCTCACTACTTGCAATTGTTTTTTGTTAGCTTTTTAAATTATTTTTGCTTTTTTATTTTTATTAATTTCCACTTGCATTTAGATAGAAAGTAAAATCAAGAAATAGAAATATCTTTTTTTTATTAATGGCATTTTGGAATTTTTTCCTGATATTAAAGGCAGACTGATGAAGTACAATTCAAAAGGCTTAAAAACACTTTTAATCTAATATTTTATTTAAATCAAAATAAATTTAAAAATCTATTATTTTTGTGATTGAGAAATAAACCTCTTCTCTCAAAGGAAAACAGCAAACTGTCTTTGTCCTGTGCCAGAAAGATGTTTCATTCTCTCTTGTGGATAAGTCTTACTGATCTCAGAACAGTGATTTCTGAATCTTCTAGCATTCCAAATGAAAAAAACTCAGATATTTCATTGCATTTCTCCATTGAAGATTCTGTCCTTCTTCAGTGAAAGAGTACAAATTCCTTGTGGGTAGTGCAAGTCAGTGAACAAGGTCCAAATTCTCTGTTACTTTCAAATATTGTCATCTCTTCAGACGTGGTAATATGCTAAGAAAGCACTTCTTAGTAATTTTTTTTTTTTTTTTGAGATTTCCATTATAATTTTCTCTTTCTTCATTCTTCCCTTGGTCACAAATTCAACATTTTTATTAGTTTAATTTTAAAGTACTTTATGGTCTCTTACAATTATTAATAAGAGAGGACAAATATTGATTAAAGGGAACCAATCATTTGTATTTTTGCCCTCACTTCCTAATCTGAGTTGCTGGACATCAGCCTGTTGAGGACTAGTGCCCAAGTGATAATCTATTGTGTTGCTATACAATGCCGTAGTCTATGCAGTGAATGACATCATAATTTATAAACTCAAAATGTAATTGGGAGGCTGTTAAATAATACTGTCATTTTTATAATGGCAGTTCAGACACTGTTAAAGCATTCTGTTAATGCAATTGCACTGCATTGCTGTGGAGAATAAGGGAAATAATGGCATTTTCAGCTCTGCAACCTAAGATAAACAAATACATGATGGTTTATATGTGCCAATAAGCTACTGAACATGCTACCATTGTCCTCAAAAGTTCTTTGAATGGATGAAAGTCCACTGCAATGTCTAATAAACAACTAATAAAAATATATTTTTTAAAAATAAGAATCTAAATGGTAAAAAACAAAACTAATCAAAAAAGAAAATCAGTCAGTGTGGGACTAGTATGATGGTGAAAGAGATTGGGTACTACAGAGGAGTGAAGAAGATGTTTGAATTACTAGAGAAACTGGAGAAATGACAGCCTATGAGCTAGGGCAAGACCCACTAATTTTTAATGCAACCTATGAAAAATTATTTCCAGTGATAGCAAGGTAGGATGAATATAAAATTAGATAACTTCAATACTACAGGGAGCAACTTAAATATTGGTTTAGATGATGTGTTTTATATAACTTTGGTATTTGATAAAATTTTAACTGAATTATGAGGATTGTTTACATCTTCCAGCCATGCACATCTTCCAAGAGATACTCATTATTTCCAAAGTTATCTTACTAGCAATATAGAGGTCAGAGTAAAACATCTAAGGTAGTACAGTTGAAAATCATTTGCATCCTCTTTGGTTTTCTTAATGCACAAAAAATGTATGTTCTTCCATTACAAATGCACTTGTTACCACACATACTTATGTTTCTCAGCATTGTGAAGTAAATTCAAACATGCATTTGTTATCATCTGTGTACCACTGCTAATTATGTTCCCTATCACTTCACTAATATGTAGCTTCAAGCAAGTTTAAGACATCAGAATAGTTCAAACGCTCTCTGAGGCACAAGGAGAAACATGTCATCTAACATCATTTAAATTATGTCTCACATTTTATGTTACATGGGTATAAACTAATGCAGGATTTGATTTATTTTTAACTTTAAAAACATGTAAAGTATTTGAAATAGTACATTGTCTGTATCTATTATGCAACTATTTATCTAAAAAAATATTATTTGTGAGGAAAACATAGGACATCGTAGACGCCAAAATTTAGAAACAACTATAGACATATTACAGGTCATTGGCTGCTAGTATGTAGCTTTCAGAAATATCCAAGTCTGAACAAGCCAAAAATGAAGAAAGGTAATATTTAAGAGCTATTTTTCTTGAACATGTTCTTCATATTAAACTTGAACCTCAAAATATCCCAGTGAATCCTTTAAATACTTAGTATCAGATGGTCTTTTCATTAGTCCCAGAAAAATTTTACCAAATGAATCTTACAATTTTCATGAAAAGATTTGTTGAAACAGCTATTGTTCAGTGAAGAGGACGAAAAAAAACCAAATCTGTTTCTTTATAAGAATGTATTTTCACAGGTTTGGATGGAATTGATTGTCTGCAAGTCAACAATAGTTAACTTTAAAATGCGGTGAAATGATAAAAATAATAACAACAACAAAAAATCATATGGCTACAATTTCTTTTCTTTTTAATTTTTGGTGTTTTTTTGTTGTTGTTTGTTTATTTTCAGCCACGCTCTCTGCCCACATAAGACATAACTGAATGGCTTGGTTTTTTTTCTGCAGCAGTAACAAGAGAGAATCATATGCTAGTAAACATTAAAAAGCAAAAAACTCCATGGACTAAGCATCTCTTATACATGAATAGAGATAGTCATCAGTTATGTTAAAAACAGGAGTATAAAATTATCTTTATACATTTACTTACATCACAAAAGGCTCTTTCCAACCCCTTTATCTTCAACCTGGAAAACAGGAATTTCATGACTGTTCAAGTATGTAAACTTAAATAACAACTGCTTAAAAGAATTTTTCCAATTTACAGTTATGCAGACATCTCTTGACAGATATTCTGTTTACTTTTCCTATCATAAATTGGGAAATAAACATCTAAAAACTATATATATATATATATATATAAAATATATATATATATAAAATCAGGTCTAACTTAAAATGTGCAAAAATCTGGTAGTTTTAGAATCACGGCATCAATTTTGTCCATAGCTCACATTTCGTGCCTTGATGTTGAAAAGCATAAAGTTCACAGATCACAAAAAAGACTGCCTGCTGTTTGGAGAGACTTGAAAATATCTGTGCCTGGTAGGAAATGTGAGGGACAAAGTGTTCCTCTTCAGAACAAATTGTCTTGATTTAGTATTTTAAATCTGAGCTTTAATTAAAGAGAAAAACTTCAGTGATTAATTGCCATTGACACCTAAATATATTCTTACTTAGTAAATAACTGACTCAAAATAGCTTTTAAAAATACTATTGCTTACATCATTCTAAGGCACTGAATGTTTCTCTCAGCAGGAGTTGATGTTTTAATAATATAACACGATACATCCTATAATGAAGGTGAATATCAGGAAGCATTGCAGGAAAAAAAAAATATTTATTATAAGTTGAAAAGCACAATACCAGTACATTCACATAAATCTGACTCCAACACAAGTCTTTAATGCAAAATTAATTTTCTTCCAGACCAACAGAGCCCCTCTTAATCACTGTATATATAGCAAGACAGTATTAGAACTAAGTCACTAATGATATTGTGGTGTTACTTCTATTACTGTTTTCAAGCAATACCGAATACACTTCCAAGCCAAATTTGCAAATAAACCTAAAATGCATTTAAAGCTATGTATTTGATGTTTACATATAATGTTAATCAGTTGCAATAGTATCTACTTTCACCATTATTTCCATTTCATTTACTTTAAATCAGTCAATGAACACAAAATATCTTTATTTATTAAGCATTTCAAACACTGGAAAGCTTAGTATGACCATGTACATATGCATTAAACAGACACCCACTTGTGAATAACCTGTAGACTGCATTCTCTTCCTCTGATATGTTCAGCTGTATAAAAGAGATTGTTACCAACACATCTGTAAGTAAAAAATCCATGATAACAGAGTTTCCCACTTTTGGAAAAAAAGCAGTATTTGAGCAGTCATTGCCTTTCTATAACAAAATTTCTGTCTTTACAAGATGTATCTAGATACAATATTAAAATCCTATTCAGTCTATTGTCTTGCTCCAATTTATCACAGGGAGATGAGGTTCTTTGATTTTGCAATTAGACAAAATTCATACATCCCTGAGAGGTACACTCATAAACAGAAAAGTTTCAGAGTATGAAGTGATCTTCCTGGAGAGGTGCTCACATCTAAGTTATCAAAAATATCGCTTCTTGCAACTCCAGGAGGTACACACAGAAAAGTTTCAGACTATTATCTGGAAGGACAACACTCCCACGGTGGGTATCCTGCTTTGACTATGCCATAAAATAAATGTCTTGCTCCAATTTATCAGAGGGAGATGAGGTTCTTTGATGTGTGTATACCTGGCATGAGATTAAGAAATAACGGTTCAAATGTTGGTCCGACCAGTTTATTACAAATCCTAGTTGTTCAGGGAGATGGGGAAGAGGAGAAGGGTGACAGAAAAGATAGGAAATAGAAGCAAGGAGTCTGTATAGGAAGCAGGAGGGAGATAGTCACCACCACGGTCCAACGTGGTTCGTAGTTCAGTCACTGATCTTCAGTAGTGGTGGGTCATTGGGTGTTGTTCCATTGATGACACGGTAATGACGGCAATGATGATGGCAATACAAACTTATTTATAAGCCCAAAGTGGTCGAGTCAGCTCTCTTTGGAGTAACAGCTCGAATCTGAAATGGTTGAGTCAGCTCTCCTTGGAGAGGCAGCTACTGGCTCTGGGGTCTCAGCAGAAATTCCTTTGTTATCATCTTCCAGGCCTTGCCAGCAGATAAGAGGGAGCAGGGATGCCCATCTGCATCCTGTTTCTCACAGGACACAATGGTATCATTCCCCATTTTTTTCCCACACCAAGCTGGGGCTATTAGGCCAGATCTTCTGCCAGTAACTACTCCTGAGCACTCTCTTCTGGAGGCAAGCAGCTCTGGAGGAAGGTGCCTTCAAATGTCAAAGTGATGTTGATTGTCACATGGTAGCACCCATCATTTGCCACCTCCATAAATCAGTTAAGAGTCTTATCACAAGAAATACCTCAGGAAGCAAGCTTTGAGACAGAAAACAAAGAAGGGTTCTCACATCTATGAATGAAAAAAAGATTACTGGCTTTCACAGTCTAAGGAAGAAATTCAGGCACTCCCTGAATAAATACATTTCCATTTAAATAAGCAGGTATGGTATGTGCGCATATGAATTAGTGAAGCTATACATTCTAGCCATTATTAATGGATATTATTACAGAAATGGAAGAAAGGAGAGAGGAAAGAGTGTCAGCATTGTTTACTAAATTTCTTCTCAAATCAGGCCCCAAGCTGGATGCTTCATTCCATGTTCAGCCTCATCAACACAAAACAAGGGAACACAATGAATACTCTTGATCAGTAGAAAATGCCCCTTTGATTTTAAGGCAGCATTCTGTTCACCTGATCAACAAGTTATTAAATAAGCTCTGGTATCTGTGAAGTAGCTAGGCAGTTATCACATTTGTCAGCCAATGACAGAGACAGTCAAGGAGGTCTCATTGATTTGAGTATGTGCTTGTAGAGCTGTCTTGGAGGTATTTTACTGGCAATGAAGTGGAGGTTAACTGGAAGATTAGTACTGATGATCAAAGTTGACACAGTGGAGCTTTACTGACTGAAATCAAGTTCAAGCAGATGGAATGCAGCATAGGAAGACTTGGAGCACATTGTCTATTTCTGCTGCCCCCTCTGAACATGTAATTCAAAGTTGTAAAATTGAATCAAATTTTAGGTAATTAATGCAGGAAGGGGAACAGGGGGACCATCAATTACCTTTTTTTTTTTTTTTTTTTAGATGAGATAAAGTTAATTCAGTCTCAGAGTAATCTGCAGTGAGGGCTGAGGTTTTCTGAGCATTTCCTGTAGGAGCTTTTGCAGAAGCTCCTGTCACACCACATTCTTCCCAATATTTATATTGTACAGATAGTTTCAGAGATCTGAATTGTGATGTAGTCTTCAATTGGATTCTGATAGGAATGAAAAGAAGGTTGATGTCAAAGGCTGCTGAACTCTTTTCCTTCTCTTGTTTAGAGTACTTCACATTATATTACTGCACCTAGCCTCCTTCCGCAGTCAAAAACTACTCAGGATATGGAACAAAATAACTGTGCAGTCATTTTGTTACAGAAAGGAATTTAGTTCATTATTTTCTTTGCTCAATTAGCTCTGTAAATAGAACAAATTTAAACCTGAAAAAACATGGAAGAGGGAAATTTTGTTTTTTCAGTGCCTGATTAATTTGCTTTTACTCAGGAGATGCTATCATTTTTTAGGTCAGTTAAAAATCAGTACTTCATTCAAACACAAAGGACTGATGAGTGACAGACTGAAACACTCATAGTAATTAACTTCAGAACAAAATGTGTGCAGAAGATGTGTCATGGCTTTATGATTTTTGGTTATCAGTATTCCACATCACAACATCATGCAGTGTACTGGGAGTTAAAGAGCAAATGCTTTAGTTCCGGGTACCGGTCTGGAAGAGAACTACGTTCCCCAAGAGCCTTTTTGAGTACTGTTATCATTCCTGCTCAAGGGAACAGATATAAGGGCGCAGGTCATCTGATTCGGCCTCTTCTTGTCTCGCCGTGTTCCCTGTTGGATCGGCTCGCTACTGCTGCTCCCAACTGCACGCAAGGCTTCAGTACTAGCGTAAGGCCTTTGGCTCTCGGACAATCTTTCTCTCAATTATTGTTGATTTATATTGTATTATAGTGTGTTATCTTACATTCCAATACTATATTTAGTAAACTAGTTTGTTTCTCCTCAGATCGTTGCCGCTGTTTTTAATTATTTTGGGGTCCCCTGTTTCCCTTCCTGGAGGTGTGGATTTTGCAAAATCCCTCTGCCCCACTAGTCATGGAACCGGGCCAGACCAGCCCTTAAACCGTTGACAAGAGGTTTTGGCCCAACAAATTAAATTGAATTATTTGCACTTTGTTTAGAGATCCTTTTCCAACTCTAGCTCCTTGGGTAAAGAGATTATGGTCCATCTACTTGGCACTATTCTAGGTGAAAGTTAATGTAAGTCTGAAAAGAATTTGACCCTCATTCTCTTTACTTTAATCTTACAATAGACAACGGACAACTGAATGCCTTCTTTCTCCAGAGAGCATAACATTTCCCTTCTTAATATTTTTTTTTATTTTATTTTAGGTTATTTATTTTGTAATTGGAAGCATAATTTAATCATGTAGACACACTCAATCTATTTTTAGCTGTTCCCTCTCAGGTGCAGATAGCACTGAAAATAATAATAATGTCAGTGTTCAGTTCATCCAGAGCACATAATGTGTACTTCTTTTTTGTAAATGAAGCTCTGGAGTTACAGATGAAGCTAACTGGTGAAAGGCAGGTTGTGTACACATTGCATCACATCTTCGGATTACAAGACAAGAAGAATTTTATCATCTATTGGATCACTAGACACTGGGTACAGTTCAGTTGTAAGAGTTGCCTCCAGACTGTAGTTGATAAGGCAACACTAAGAATGGTAGGGGTTTCCCTACGGCTAATATTTTGGGGGCATACGGTTGCTCACATCTTATTTGAAATGTGACAGAATACAGGCTGTCTGCAAAACACATCTGTCCTCATGGCAAATGCTGATGAGATTTCTCTGCTAACAGAAGTCTTTAAAGGAAGTGAAGCAGGATAGCTGACAGTTGAGCCTCTTCTCAAGACACACAGTCATACCCCTACAGTGCGTACTAATTATGAAGTTCAGACAAGTTTCTCTCTAGGAAGCACTAGTGGTGCTACCTCAGTGGGAGCTCATGAAAAACATTTTCGTAAGAGTCATCAGACAGGCATTTAAGTGGCAACTATGTTGTTCTTCATGGTTTTCCATTGCTGATACCTGTATCCTGAACCTTAAACAGCAGATAACAAAGATATCCTGAAGAGAAATCTTTTACAAGAGAACTCAAAGTCATGTGCACAGGGATATTCCTTTCCTTTCCTTTCCTTTCCTTTCCTTTCCTTTCCTTTCCTTTCCTTTCCTTTCCTTTCCTTTCCTTTCCTTTCCTTTCCTTTCCTTTCCTTTCCTTTCCTTTCCTTTCCTTTCCTTTCCTTTCCTTTCCTTTCCTTTCCTTTCCTTTCCTTTCCTTTCCTTTCCTTTCCTTTCCTTTCCTTTCCTTTCCTTTCCTTTCCTTTCCTTTCCTTTCCTTTCCTTTCCTTTCCTTTCCTTTCCTTTCCTTTCCTTTCCTTTCCTTTCCTTTCCTTTCCTTTCCTTTCCTTTCCTTTCCTTTCCTTTCCTTTCCTTTCCTTTCCTTTCCTTTCCTTTCCTTTCCTTTCCTTTCCTTTCCTTCCTTCCTTCCCTTCCCTTCCCTTCCCTTCCTTCCTTCCCTTCCCTTCCCTTCCTTCCCTTCCCTTCCCTTCCCTTCCCTTCCCTTCCCTTCCTTCCCTTCCCTTCCCTTCCCTTCCCTTCCCTTCCCTTCCCTTCCCTTCCCTTCCCTTCCCTTCCCTTCCCTTCCCTTCCCTTCCCTTCCCTTCCCTTCCCTTCCCTTCCCTTCCCTTCCCTTCCCTTCCCTTCCCTTCCCTTCCCTTCCCTTCCCTTCCCTTCCCTTCCCTTCCCTTCCCTTCCCTTCCCTTCCCTTCCCTTCCCTTCCCTTCCCTTCCCTTCCCTTCCCTTCCCTTCCCTTCCCTTCCCTTCCCTTCCCTTCCCTTCCCTTCCCTTCCCTTCCCTTCCCTTCCCTTCCCTTCCCTTCCCTTCCCTTCCCTTCCCTTCCCTTCCCTTCCCTTCCCTTCCCTTCCCTTCCCTTCCCTTCCCTTCCCTTCCCTTCCCTTCCCTTCCCTTCCCTTCCTTTCCCTCGCCTTGCCTCACCTCACCTTTTCTTCCCTTCTCATCTCTTCCTTTCCTTAGGTCATGCACACTAACAGCTTAGAGACGCTTGTTCCATAAAGCTTTATTTTAATACTGATCTAGTTCTACATGAAGGGCACTTTTCTAAGTGAAGCAAATTTCATTAAACTGTGCACATGATACACAATACTCTTTTATTTATTTTATTTTATTTATTTTATTTTATATTTATTTTATTTTATTTATTTTATTTTATGTTATCTTCGGAACATTTCTTTTTTTCCCCAGTGGTCATAATCATTCAGACCTGAGCAAAGATCACTGTAGACAGATGATCCACAGAAAAACATGAACTGACGTTGTGTGAAGAATAGTTGCATTATAATTTAAAATTCAATCTTTGACAGTCATTTGTTAATGCCAGGTTGTTCCAGGTCAGTTATGGAAAGGCAGACTTCGTTTAATAGAAAGAATACTTAAGTTAGCCATTCTGAAAGCAGAAAATAAAGCACTACTTTTTATGACTTTTCCAAACAGTTCTAACAGCAAATGTGTATGTACTATTGCATTACACTGACTGGATCAAAACAACAGGTATTAAAATAGTGAAAAGAAACATACAGGTTTTTTTTTCAAAAATGAAGTTTAACATTAGAGTATACGTAAAATCAGTGTAGGAGCTGACATATAAGTGTGATGCTGGATGAGTTATATGAAAGCTCCATCACTACAGCGTTACTAACTTTTTCAGTACCTGTAGAGTTGTGTTAGACTAATAGAAAATGAACACTTAATTCAGGACCAATTTTAGACTCCACTGTATTGAAGGTAGCTTATATATGTATTTCAAATGGTCAATAGGTATCATCATGTTACCATACTTAACAATCTGTTCAACTAAGGCTGTAATTGTATGCAATATCTTCTGTACAGCACATATTATCATACAAAAGTGAAATAACTGCAAGCTTAAGTCAAAAGAATATATATTTTTAAGAAAAGTTCAAGCCTGAGAGATTCATTTCAACTAGGGATCATTCTTCAGAAGCACATATGCTTGTCATTCAGTGATTACTGCTAGATGTGAATACTATTCTTCAAATATTCAACTGCATTCTCTGACTTTTTAAGTAGCATGGTGCAGTCTTTAATATTGCATCCATAAAAAGAAATGGATTATAAACCATTCACATCCAGAGAGTATTTTCTTGTGAGTTTCAAAAGCGGGTACAAAATTACTCATGTAACTAATAAATTCATTTACGCAGCAAACAAAATCACAAATGCTATGTTGAAAAAGTAACAAATAAATTCACCCAACAACAAAGAATTAAGACACACCTTCATATTCCAAAGTCCATAGTATTAATGTGACTACGTTTTATTCTAAGAAATAGTACTAAGAGCCTTCTTTCTCTTGAGTTCTATACAGACATGTTTGATAATAATAATAATAATAATAATAATAACCATTCAAAAATGCAAGGAAGACACTAAGTATGTATGGAAACATCCTAACATTTAATTTGTTCTTAATTTTAAAGAAGGGTGATCCAGGAATCAGAATTAACTATTCAGTTAGAACAACACCTTAATACAAGCAATACAGTTTGATGGGAGGGCAAGAGGAGAGTCTATATCACGTAGGCAGATACAAACTGAAACAAATTAATACCAGTATAACTTGACCATTTGAGAATTATTTGACAACTAAGTGATAATGCAATAAACATTTAACATAGTTAAGAATGTAAAGTGCTGCTCAGAATTCTTGATTCCTATACAAGCGCAGAGAACCATGAGGTGTCATTCAAAAATTAAATGCATGCCAAAAAGTTGACTTTAAACATTTGGTGGTAAAAACTATGTTATGGTGAATTTGGACTTTGACCATATACATTAATTACTGAGCATTCTGCTTGTCAAGGAAAACACAACCCATAATATACTTCTGAAGCTGTAACAGCTTATCAGAAGACAAATTAATAGTAAAATAACCAAACTAATAAATTCCCCCCAGGCCTTAGACATCCTGGTTGTTTATGAAGTCAGAATAGATGACAAAGTTTCAATAGCCTAATATGAGCAGCAGTGGGGAAAATACTGATAATTTATCTCAGAGTTCTAAGTGTGCCTCTTCACTGATACCTTTTCTAATTAATCAAATTGCGGTGTTATATTTAAGTGTAAGAAAAAGTTTTGTATCTTTGTTTTTCATTCTATTGCAGTATGACATTGGTTAAACTGGAATAAAATCTGCTCATGTAATGTCTAACAGAATGTTCAGAGTAAAAAGAGTAGGCAATCAATGAGCTTGTCCACTTAGACAGGTAAAAAGAGATCAATTCCTAATCTACAACAGCCTCCATTTCTGACTGTTCTCACAGTTACCTAAGGATGTTTCCTGCAGAATATCTTAGAATTTTTCATTGAGAAGAAATAGGAGATGAAGCTATTTTGTTTACAAAGCAAGATAATGTGTTTATCTCCAGGAGATAAGGCTATCTTGGGATCACTAAGAGGTCAAGGCCACAGTAGTACTCTCATAATATGAAGCCCTGTCAAAATCTTGAACTATCTCTACAATCCCATGTTATTTAACAGTAGGATAAAAATATCTGTTTTGATGATTTGGATGCTGTTGACTGATGAGCAACAAAATGATGAAGAAAAATTGAATAGAGGGTTTTCTCAGAGAAGAGTATAAATTGCTGTAGAAAGAAGTCATGATACGAGTATAAGCTGCAGGGAGTAAATTTCTCATATTTTTCATTTTTTTCCTTTATTTTTTTCTTTAAAAAGAATTACAGAAAACAGCTTACTTTGAGGGTGAAATTTCTTATGATACATTTCACTTCAGCTAAGCAAGTTTAAACGTATGCGTCATTTTCTTTATGCAGTTGGCAACAAGTATGTTTTAATAGTACTGTTGCATGGAAACATCTCACCACCACACAGAACATAGCAGTAAAAGAACAGATGTGTTGGACTAACTAATGATGAAATCATGAATTGTGAACCATAGCAATGTAATCCTAAAGTTTTAACTCAAGGAATTTGAGCTTTTACCTCAAGGAACTTACAAAATCAATAGAAATTCTTTTTTTTTTTTTAGTGGAGACAGATGGAAGTAGGTAACAGATGAAAAGAATCATAGAAAGTATCTACACCTTATTAACAAAAAAATGCAGTATACCATGTTTTTCAGCATCTCCCTGCTACACCCATATGTTGCAGTAAAATAGTGATATTGAGAAAGGTAACCTCATCCTGTTTTGAAGAGTAAAACTAAACTGCGTATTCCACCAGTAGTTCTTTACATAATCTCATCAATATTATTTTAATATAAATATCTAACAAGTCGCCTTCTGAAATATTTATATATATACAAAAATGAATTTGCACTACGGACAAAGATATTTGATGTAAAACATTAGATCCAGAAGATTTCTAGAATACCTTGATAATGATTTCCTGGTACATGTACTAAAGGAGAAAACTATAAACTCTCCTAGATTATTCCTTGTAAACAAAGAGCGTCTTGTGTGTGAAGTGGCAATCAGTGGCTGTCTTGGCCATAATGACCATGAAGTAACAGACCAACTTTCACAAAAACACACACACATGAATTATACTGTCATGAGGCACTATGGTCTACATTTTGACACTTCCTTAAAAAACAAATGCATAATAAAACAGAGATATAATAGAGCAGGTACTGAATTAAAAGTTGGTTTTTACAAAGACTAGTAAAAACAAAATGCTTTGTAACTGGCCTGGATTGACAATTTTTTTTTTAATGATATGGCAAAATAAATGTTAATGAAATGAAGAAGTCAACATGACAGTTCTATTTAAGAGGAAGAAGTTTGCATATAAACAACAAAAATAAAAACTTTATGTTGCAAACAGATTTTCTGTCTAAAGATCCTACATGTGTAGCTAACTAAGGAGACTTGAGGTTATTAAATTCAACTCTAGGGAAGGTACGTGAATGCACTTAAGACTCATTGAAATGGTTCATGCAGTATAATAAATGAAATCTTATTGTAACAGATTTATTATGATGATAACATCATATCATACACGGTAGCATTGATCTCTTCTCAACAGATAAAATTGTTCAGTTGGAAAACGACCTGATGGATTTTATTTGCATACCCACTGTAGTAATTGTAAGTAATTAGAAGAAATACAGAAGAAATTAGAAGAAATATCCTAGACAGTACAATTGCCACTGGTTCAGAGCTAAGTTTTGCTTGCTTTTTATTTCTCCCAGTTTTTGAATGGAGTGAGAGACTATCTATCACATAGCTGTGTAGGAGTTCCTGCAACGAGACATTTGGTACTGATCATTGCAGTGATGAATCAGTGGGTAGAAGTGTGACTGAGAAATAAAGATTCATGACAAATTCTGCTGTCAAGATAGTTACTATGATTAGCAATCATAGGCAATCCTTATTAAGCATTCAGGCACTAAGTAGCTTTGAAAACAAAATAAAACCTAATCACCTTTATTACATATATATATATATATTTCAGTAGCCATTTAAAATTTGTATATCTCCAAAAGAAAACTAATAAGAAAGAGTATTTACTAGGCCTGGTATATTTACTACAGTCATTCTTAAACAGAGCTTCTTACTAAACTGGCTGTTCCTCCTTTATTTCTTTCTTTGGAAAAAAGATTTTTTAAACCAAAACAGCCTGAGTTTTCAATTGAAACTATTTCATTTTTGCATTAGAGAATACAAAAACATGGAATTTCTGGATCAATATTCAGTGTGTTTCCCCAAATGTCTTTCAATCTACAATTTGAAATTAATATTTCTTCCTAAATTGACAAGTATATGAGGATTCTTTTAAAAATAAAGGCTTGTGAATCTAAATAACAAATCCGTATTTGCTCTTCATTTCATGAGTTTTCTGAAAACAAAGAGATTTGTCATCATCAAAGAAGTTTCTTAGAAATTTGTATGCAGAGACCTGTTTGCATGATATCATTCACAGTGTCAGTTTTTTTGCCTTAAGCCTACTGGTAAAGCTCTTATCCAATCTTATTAGCCAAAATAAAAAACAGTTGGCAAGTCATTTTTACCATTTCAATTGGAAGAAAGCAGTCCCCAGACTACAGTTCAAGTCACTCTCGCCTAACTAGAAGTGCCCACTGGAAAGTCACACTTTTTCTTTTTCTTTTTCTTTTTCTTTTTCTTTTTCTTTTTCTTTTTCTTTTTCTTTTTCTTTTTCTTTTTCTTTTTCTTTTTCTTTTTCTTTTTCTTTTTCTTTTTCTTTTTCTTTTTCTTTTTCTTTTTCTTTTTCTTTTTCTTTTTCTTTTTCCTTTTCTTTTTCTTTTTCTTTTTCCTTTTCTTTTTCTTTTTCTTTTTCTTTTTTTTTTCTTTTTCTTTTTCTTTTTCTTTTTCTTTTTCCTTTTCCTTTTTCTTCTTCTTTTTCTTTTTCTTCTTCTTTTTCTCTTTCTTCTTCTTTTTCTTTTGTGTGTGTGTGTGTATGTGTCTTCAGTATTGGACAAGAAATCACTGCAGCTAGTTTTAAACTAAGCTTCATAATAATAATAATAATAAAAAAGATAAATGCTCCTAGACAGCTACAGTGCTTTGTGGAGTACTGAACTGTGCTATGGGTTGACTTATTCCCAAAACTGCTGCTAAATCACAAAGGCTCAAAAGTCAGAACAGATTATTGAAATGTTTTTAAATGAGTCTTTGACACTGTTTTTACTTTAATGATCAGGATATACTGCAGCATGAAAAGACATTCAGAATTGATTTTTGACATGAAATATATTACTACTTGACAGAGTATGCAATGAAGATCATAGCATGCATAGACTTCTCATACATTACACAATAGATAATGGCTTTTTAAAAAGTATTTTAGGATGTACTGCATTAACTTATAAATTAAAATATGACTATATATATTTTACGGTTATATATTTCATTAATAAAATATTAAATAATATGAACCACTGAGATGGTGAAATGTGACTTTCTATGTAATTTTATAATAAAAGTACATATATTTTCTTTGCTTTCATTATTAAGAAATTTTAATGTATGTAAGAAAAAAATATTACATATTCATTACAATCCTCTGGAATCAGTTATTTCTGAATTTTCAGGAGCTGTTTTATGTTCTGTTTTTTTACCTGTGCACATCTATGTGCTGTTTTACAATTTACTAATCTGATTGCTATTAAGGTCAGTCCTTGTCTTTATAATGAAATTCTAGAATATCCAGAGTTGGAAGCAACCCACTACAGTCGTTGTGTCCAACTCCTAGCTATACACATGACCACCCAAAAAACAGACCATATGAGAGCATTGTCCAGATGCTTCTTGAACTCCAGCAGTTTGGGACCATGACCAGTGCCCTGAGGAGCTTGGTCCAGCACTTGGCTACCCTCTCAGTGAAGAACCTTTTCTTAACATCCAACCTGGCTGTCCCCTGATGCAGCACCGTGCCATTCCCTCGAGTCTTCACTTCCACAGTCCAGAATCACTTCAAAATAGTCAATTTTTTCTATCCTGATTTCGAATTGCCACCAGAACAAGTACTTTTGCCTTCTTGAGGTTGAAAGCAGAGCATAGATTGTTTATTAATCTAACAAAAGGTACCTGTACACTATACCTATCTACTACCTTCTTCATTTGATTCCATGTATAATCAAAAGCAGATTACAGAGGCTAAAATCCAAACTAAGCTTCTGCTTAGTCATTTAAGCTCCACTGACTGAACTCAGACACATATACACAACCATGAAATCTGCAAGTATGAGAAAGCTTTCTCCAGCATCCAACCTGAATGATTAAGGGCCTTCATAGAGTACTGGAAACTAACTTGCTGATAGTCCTTTTTAATTGCTATTCTTATTAATTAAATTTGAAGGATAATTCCTTTCACCTTCCATTAATATGTTATTGGTTTATTGTACATAGGACTTACTTTTCTGATGAAGTTAGAATGTAATTCATTCTAATTCATATTGTACATGCTGTTTTTATTTTCAGTATATTTTATCTAAGTATCTTAGGTTCGTTTATTCTGCTTTCACTAGTATAATCTGTACTCATTAAACACAGTTTCTTCTGGACACTTAAAAAAGTAAAGTAGAAATTGGTTACAGTTGACATAAGTTGTCGCACACAGATGGAACAAGCTGAAAGAAATCCAGAAGTAGCAATTGGTCATGTATCACTTTAAGTCAAAAACTAATATTAAGTTTAAGGAAAAAAATCCAATGTAAGTTTTCTTCTCCAAATATGTAGCTTTATAAACACAGACTATTTCTAACCTCCATCTTCATAAAAACTTGTACTTCCACTTACTACATTTAATGCACTTACATAAGTTTAGAAACACATTGCTCATGGGTGAAAGAAGAGCAGAACTGTAATCAAAAAAGTCAATTCTTTAAGGGATCATAAATATCAGTAAAATCTTATTTTGGTATTGCTCCCATGGTGCAATTGATGACAATATTTACTTGACAGCAAAAGTTAAAGGGAATCATCACTTTCGGTCATAGCAGAAATTTAACTGAAGATGATGAAATGCTAATAGCAAACTTCAAACACATAATAGACTCAAACAAGATTGTTTAGATCCTGTTTCAGGAGAGATTTTTTTTTTATGCTTAACACCCATTAAACACCAATTGAATTAAGGCACTTTATACTTTGTAACTCCTTTGAAAATCCCAGCCACTCTCACAGTTGATAGTGCTTGGTTATTTGATTAAGGGTAAATTTAAGATTTTATTCTTTCAGATGGTGAATTAAGGGAAATGAATGGGCAAGTATAGTTCAAAAGAAAATTTTAGTTAACTTCACTCCTCAGAAGAGAGGAGTATTGATAGAAGATGAATAAAGCAGGTGAGGAAACTTCAATGAATATATTGAAAGGTGATGTCTAGAGGAGAATGAGAACTTGAGTCAATTGCCCAAGCACCCTCAGTATCTTCAAGTATTCTAGGTACCTTCCTTGCAAATATTGTGATCTCCAGATGTTATTCTAGAAGGGTACATGCTTTTCACCAACCCTCAGGGGCCATTTCCTTTAGAGAAATGAATTCAGTTTTACAGCATTTTTGAAGTGCAGTTTTGACACTTCGACTCCGCCTACTCTTAGTGATTGAGTTCCTATTTTGTTGGATGAGAATTCTATATTTTTCTTGATCTATCTCAAAGGCATGGATATAGAATTTGGGCCCTGTAAGTAGAGCATATATGTGATTTTCAGCTTTGGATAATTAACTTAAGCTGTGCAGTAGTTATATTTGTATGTAGAGTGTTATAAACTAGGCTTTGTATTATTGTTAGGAGTGCGTTATGATCCACTGACTTAAGAGCATGTTTTTGGGATGTTCTATAGATGAACTACGAAAACTGTGATTCTGTTAATGGATGTAGCATGCTTTAGATTTAATAATTTGTAAGTATGTTATAACTTTGCAAAAAGGATTTTTTTTTTCTTTTAAAATCTCAGGATTTAAATGAATGTTTTTTTCTATAGATATTTTAAATCTAAATTTTTCTACATTTCCTTAAAAGAAGAAGAAAAGAAAGAGTCTTGTAAAGAATGTCAGAATGCAATCTCTCAGAATGCATTAGCGTGAAATCTCCTAACAAACCTTTTGACACAACTGTGGGGGCATCAAACATGTTAATCTAATGTTAAAGACTAATAAAAGTATATTCCTACATTTTGAAGGTAGATACTATCTGCCCAGGCAAATAAGGGTCAACCGCAAACAAATTTCCAACCTCCTCTTTCTTCTCAGTTCAGGAGTATTCAAAGCCTAATGAGCCCAGGTCACACTGGAACAAACATATAGATGGATTTTCTACCTGCAAGAAACAAATACATTTTTCTGAAACACAAGTAATGAGATACGGTATTAGACCAATTCAGTGGTACACAACATGAGTGTGCTTTTGTATGAGAGTAAACCATGGATGGCATATGTATCAAGTGTATGTGTGTGAGTCAAAAACAAAAGTAGACTTTAAACCCAGTTAGTAAACAGATTCAATCATATAAATGTTCAGAAAAGAAAACTCATCTCAAACATTAGATTCTATGAGTTTTTTATTTTTATTTTTATTTATTTATTTATTTTTCTGACAGTATGTCAATATTGTGTTTTTCTCCTTTCTGTTCTACACAATCCATGGGTAACAGAAACAAGAATGAACATGACAATGTAGAGTTTGGAAGGAAATCTTTCTCAGGGCATTTTTAAATTAGAGTCACACCAAAGTTCATTTAGAAAATCCAGGATAAAGTTAAAGTTTTCTTTCTTTTTCTCTTTTTTTTTTTTTTTTTTTTTTTGAGTGAAATTGGTAGGAGATACATAAAAGTAGTCATAGATACATTTCCTGTTACACATCAGATTATAATTTAGCCTCTAAACAAGGCAAACACAACACTGTTTTTGACATAGAAAATATAAACAAGGCAAACACAATAGTGTTTTTGACATAGAAAATATGTTGGGATATGTGATAAAGCTAACCTACACACAAACAAAGGGCAGCCAAATAATACCCTGGCTGGCTATTTCTAAGCCAAGGATCAACAGTCTGAAAAAATTCTAACTGCATAAGCCTATGGGAAACCAAAGATGTGCTGTGGAAGGTGGGAATCCAAATTAAGAACTTTTCAAGAATGACCACCTAGTCTAGGTCACTACCAGGACTGTCCCAGAAAAAAGATCAGCCCCAGTGTCCAGGGACAAAACCCATCCCTATAAGTCATGGGAAGAATCTCTGTAGATCATTTTTTTGTACTGAGGGAGTTGGTGCCTAGAGGTGGAGCACATTACAGAATTCATGGAAAAATCATTTCAGAATTGAAGAGGATTTATTAATGGATTTTAAGTAGACAAAACAAACATGAGACAAGATAGGTATTTAGGTGATATGAGGGGAAAGAAGGTTAGGAAAATAGATAAGATAATGGATGGATAAAGAACAAAAGGATAAAAAGAGCCAGACTTGTGTGGATAGCTGGCTGGTCAACATGCTTTCCTGGCCATGCCCTGCATAAATAGAGTGCCTTATATTAAATTCCTTTTTAATTCTCTTTTCTGCTTGTGCATGAGGACCTGAGCATAACAATTCGAGTTGTGCTTTGGGAAAAAAATAAAAAATAAAAAATAGAGCAGAGACATTTGAAGGAAATCTACGTTAGTTGTGACTATCTCAGTAAGATTCTGATTTTATCAAGAAACTAAATCATTAAGACATACTTTATACTGTGTTACAGCAACATTGAAATAAATAAAGCAATAAATCAAAGCAACTATTCATTTACAGATATACAGTAGTGTGTATTTGCAGATTGTATTGGTTATGACACTACTTTTCAGAGGATGCATCAAAAGTAAATCCCATCTTGAAAATGTGTAAGCATCCAAGTACTGGAATAAATAGAATCATAGAAATGTTAGAGTTTGAGAGGACACTTAAAGACCATTTGGTCCAGCTCCCCTACAATGAACATGGACATACACAGCTCAATTAGGGTGCTCAGAGCCTGGTCCAGCCTGACTGTGAATGTCTCCAGGGATGGAGCAATCACCACTCCTCTGGGCAACCTGGTCCTTAGCTGCATTCCCCTTATTGGGTACTTTTTTCTTTATATGCAATTTAAATCTTTTCAAATCATTTCACCTTGTCCTCCCACAGCATCCTCTGATAAAGAGTCTATCCTTTTCTTTCCCTTAGCCCCTCTTTAGATACTGAAAGACTGCTATCATGTCTCCCAAAAGCCTTCTCTTCTCCAGTTTGAACAGCCCCAGCTCTCTCAGCCTATGCTTGTTCCATCCCTTGGATCATTTTTGTTGCCCTCCTCTGGAAATTTTTGCTGTACTGAGGACACTACATCTGGATGCTGTACTTCAGGTGACATCTCACTAGTGCAGAGCAGAGGGGCAGGATCACCTCCCTCATACTTCTGGCTACACTTCTTTTGATGCAGCCCAGGACATAGTTGGCTTTCTGGGCTATGAGGGCACATTGCTGGCTTATGTCCAGTTTGCCATCAACCAGTACCTCCAAATCTTTTTCAGCAGGGTTATGCTCAATCCTTTTGTCTCCTAACTTATATTGATAGTGGGGGTTGCCTTGACCCAGGTGCCAGACCTTGCATGTGGCTTTGCCAAACCTCAGGAGATTGACCTGGACCCACTGTCTGATCCTGTCTAGATCTCTTTGGATGGCATCCCACCCTATCTCTCAGTCTTGTCAACTGCACCACACAACTTGATATCATCTGCAAAGTTGCTGAGGGTGCACTCGATCCCACTGTTGATTTCAGTGATAAAGAACATCAGTCCCAGTACAAACACCTGAAGGACACAGTTCATCACTGATCTTCATCTGGATGTTGAACCACTGACTTCCATGCTTACGTCCAAGTAATAATTACCTTCCTAATCCTGCCTAAATAATTAGGCAGATTGTAGCAATCCTGTCCTATTGATTCACACATACCATTGCACAGGCTTTTTGTGTCAGACAGTATGGATAATATGAAGCTGATTCCTTTGATAATGGTTTCCTCAGCCTTGCTTGCATTACTATTGGTATAATGTTCAGTAGTAGCACAACTGAATACAGAGAGGTAAAGGAACAGCTCCAAGGTTGCCTAAGAAATTTAAGGAAACAAATTAACAGCTTGACAAGCCACTGAAACAAAATTGTTCAGTAACCTGCAACACTATAACTATTTTTTATTACAGAAGTGAATTACTTCTGGAAAAGCAAGTGTCATATTGGTCAGTTTTTAAAATAAATGAAAACAAAATTTCAGCACTGAGGATAAAAAACACAAGAGAGGGAGAGAGAGAAATTCTACAATACGTAATAGGGCTAATTCATAAAATGTATTTGGTTAATCAGCATGCAGTTGTTAGAAGGTACTGAAACTTTCATTCAAGGACTAGGCAAAGAAGAGATAAACCAAGCTATTTTAGTGAGATATTTGTGTGGTTAGTGTGTGTTGAAAAATCAGATTGCACCGTTTCTGCAGCCTCATCAGTCAACGGCTTCAGAAAATGGTCACCAGACAGATTGTCAAACACTGATGAGTGAAGTTAAACTCCTTGTATTTTATAATACCATGCATATAAAAGCACCACTGAAATAAGATGAAAGAAGGGGAGAAGGAAAGAAAGTTTTCCAGCATATGGTTAAGGTAATGTGGCAGAATTTAAAGTGTGAAAATGTTGGGGGAAAAAAGTATGGCATGCCTATACAGCATTCTTAGTCGCAAGCCTAAACAACCGTTCATTCAAAATGTTGTTGTTTACTATTGTTATTAAAACAACAGTAGAACAACTTTATTGATGTGAATAAGCAGGAAACAAGATTCTTGCCACAAAGAATTTTAATTACACCCTTGACTGTACTACCTTGTCACAAGGATTATCTGCAAAAAAATTAATGCTCACCTTTCTTTCTAAAACATGCAATCATATTATCATTAATACAGGGAGATGTTCTTACAATAGCTTAACACTGAATTTTCTAGTGAGGAGTAATATTAGGCATAATTTCTAAACATGTATATTAAAAATGTCATTTCTAACAGGTTCTTCAAAGAACGAGCCATTTGCTACTCTTTATTACATTTGAAATAAGGCCCTGATTGAAACATCACCACAATCAAGAAATATGACCTCCAAATGAAACATCTGTGGAGGCAGAACACTTCCATTCTGAGAAGCAATATTCTATTGCTGTCTACTATATACAAAAAGATGAATATTTTGAACGAATGATGGCCATTTCAGGCTGGAATATAATGTTTGCAGAAGAACCAGGACTGATTTGGCCATAGCTTACTTCACAGTCGAAAGCACAATTAACCTAGATGAACTTTCCAACTGAAACTCCAAAAGTCATATATTAAGTTTAAATTTGAAAAGAAAAGTGGAGCTCTTACAATAGCTGTGTATGAAAGTCTAACACAGCAAATCAAGTTGTTTCTTCTGCCAGCTGTAAGAAAACTTCCAAAATTTAATTAAAAAAAAAAAAAAAAAGGCTCAGAGCGTAAGCTGCAAATGGGGAACCCAAAATAGTCTAGAAAATATATTATATATATATACATTAACATACATTATACTTGAAACCATAGCATCTGGAACATTGTTTTCATGACACATTGGGAAATAGTTATTACTATTTCAGTGTACTGGGGAGAAAAAAAAAAAAGTCAAAATTCCTTTACCATACTTGCTGATTGTTCTGTATATTTAAATGGAGGAAATATACTTTATTTGAGTTTTGTATGTGCCTTAACCTCCTATAGTCATCAAAGATGACTAACCTACAAGTGACTTGTATATCTGATTCCATTGTTTTCAGATTGTGTTATTTTTCAGTTTCCGTTGCTTGTTTCCATTAGCTTACATCTTTTGAAGGGTGAGTATGGTGAAATTGGTGATCTATGTATTAGAAGAAATGCACAAAAGGGATTTGATTCAACAGAGCTGTAGACAGGCAAAAATAATATTTAACATACAGATGATAATATAACATTTCTGGCATCTTCTTCATTCTCTTCCTTCCACTACCCCCAAAAACTCTCCACTTCTGTGACCTCAGAGAAAATATATCTGAACATATGCCAAGGGTTCTTTTACATCATCTGTACCCTAAAGCAAGATCAATCCCACTGAGGTCTTTTCTAACAAATAGTGATGTAAGATGCTCTTTAAAACTTCTGATAATGATTCTCAATCTTGGTGATTCTATGATTCTATGAACACACTAGATTTTTGTCTGTCTCTCACCAGTGCTCTCACTCTTTCTCTTTTTCCAACTCTGTTCCCTCAGCCTGTGGAGTGCTCAAGAAGTTGGAAATAAGGAGAGCTAATTATGAACTAAACAAAGGGGTGTTGGGTGTTTCATACTATGCAATGTCATGCTGAGCAATAAAAAGTGATGAGAAGCATTTTTGGGGAAAGATAGTCACTGCTCAGAGGTTGGCTGGGCAACCTTCTTGTAGGATGTGGTAGGTAGCTTTTGCATCTGTTTACTTTTTTCTCTGTTTATTTCTTCTTCAACTTTCTTCTTTCCTTTACTTTTAAACTAAGTTTGACTTTAATTGATGAATTTTCTTTCTTTTTCCTATTCCCTCTTCTACACTACTGGAAGCTTAGCTAATGAACAGGAGTTAATACACAATACTTCTATATTTATGAATCTTAAGTGCTCTCTGGACCACTGTATGAATCCTTCTTTGTTT
Organism: Gallus gallus; assembly: GCF_016699485.2. NCBI lineage: Eukaryota > Metazoa > Chordata > Aves > Galliformes > Phasianidae > Gallus > Gallus gallus. The sequence goes on from NC_052533.1 coordinate 82,026,110, forward strand.
TCTGTCTCAAAGCTTGCTGCCTGAGGTATTTCTTGTGGTAAGACTCTAGGAGATGAGAGGTAGGTGCTGCCGTGTGGCAATCAACATCACTGTCTGGACAATTTACATTTGAAAGAATTTCTTTGGAGCTTCCGCCCAAGAGTCAAGGGAATGCTCAGGACTGTTTACTGGACTGTTTACTGGAAGATCTGTCCTGTGACCAAAGTCTGCTTTGGGAGACTGGGGGATGATACCATTGTTTCTTGTGAAGGCAAGATACTAGTTGGCATCTCCATACTCCCTCTTATCTGCTGGCAAGGCCAGGGAGATAGGAACAAACGGAATTCCTGCTGAGATCCAAAAGCCAGAAACTGTCATTCCAAAAGGCTGACTCAACCACTTTGGACTTATAAATAAGTTTGTGCTGCCATCGCAATCATCGTCGTCATCATCACTGTCATTGCGGTGGTCACCATTCTCATCAACGGAACAACTCCCAACAGCCCACTTCTACTGAAGAGCAACAACTGAACCACAAACCACGCTGGACCCATGGTGGTGACTATCTCCCTATCTCCCTCTTGCTTCCTGTAGAGACTCCTTGCTCCTATTTCCTAACTTTTCTGCTGCCCTTCCCCATCACCCTAATTTGTATCTATAAAGACTCCTTGCTTCTATTTTCTATTTTTTTTTTCTATTGCCTTTCTTCCCTTCTCCATTACCCCAATCTGTAATAGTGTCCATCCTCCCCTTTCTTCATCTCCCTTATTAACATTTGTAATAAACTGGTCGGACCAACATCTGGACCGTTGTTTCTTAATCTCACACCGGGTATACATATTTCAAGGAACCTCCTCTCCCTCCTATAAATTGGGGCAAGACAACTACTTTATTTCTTATATCTCAAGAACAAAAGAATGATTTCTGTAGGTGTCTTAACACAAATATTTTTGTTGCCAAACACATGTATTTAACATGTATTTATTAAGAGGATTTAAAATTTTATTACTGTGATATTCTTTGTGAAAATACCTTTACTCCTAGGGTTATTTAATCTGACTCCATTAGACATACTTACAAAGTTTGTTCTGTGTTGGAAAATTCTATGGGATTCCATCCCATGTATAATTCAAACTATATAATTTGGATCCACAGATGATTGGTATCATTAAGCTGAAGGCATAAACACAGAAATGTAATAGGAATGTGAAATTTATTGAAAATCAAAATCATACAGGTGAGTAAGAATATAAACACTTAGACTTAGTTGCCCTATGAATGACATGGGAATCATGACAGTAATATCCAGAATAATGTGAATTAATAAATAAAAGTATTGCTTCTTGCAAATATTGAACTATTATTATCAAGCTGGTTTTTTTCTACCTTATAATTGAATATTTGCTGAATATTTCCTGAACTGAATTGTTATGCTCTTACTTTTTAAAATATAGAATGCTATAACTGAATACCATTTCTTAGCTCATTCCTGATATCATCTAATGCAAAGTAGAGGATTTTTATTAGCTTCAGGAGTGCTATTTTCTCAGGCTAAAACAGTAATACATAGAAAATATTCCAAGTATAGTGTAGAAATATCAGCTACTGAGAAATCAGATTTTTCTGGGTCAGGTCTAATGCCCTTCAATTGCATCCAAATCATGTGTTGACCAATTTCTTACTGTACTGTTAAAAACAAACAAACAAACACAGAATTAAAAAAAAAAAAATCAACCCTGCTGCAAACAGGTAGCTGGTACAACACTGGTACAAATTGAAGATAAAAGACAGAGGCAAAAACAATTGAGGGGCTCTTCATTTTTTGATTATTTAACCATTTTCTTCCCTTCCAAGTAAAACTGGAAAGAACAATGGTTCTAATAGAACAGTGAGAGAAAATGGCTACATTAGAGAACTATGAGCAAAAGGTTCATTTCAGAAAAAAAAACTTTGAAAAAATTGATGCATTTTATGCAACAGTCTGAAAGGAATTTCTTCTTTCTCTAATTTGTGTTCACCGATACATCTTAATGCCTTCTTTTCCCCTAAATTACCTATTAAAATGCATCTGTCTGAGTTTTATGACAAAAAAGCCAACGTGTCTCTGAAGAATTAGTTCAAAATGTGCCACTGTTTATTAGCTTAGTGCTGCTGTGTCAGATAACTACACTGTTCAGTAATCTAATCTGCAGTATAAGGTGCGCAGAATCCTAACAAGGGGCACTGCTCACAGAGGCATCCTGCTCCTCTCTAATTATTCACAGAATCATAGAATCATAGAATGGCTTGGGTTGAAAAGGACCACAATGATCATTGAGTTTCAACCCCCTTGCTATGTGCAGGGTTGCCAATCACCAGACCAGGCTGCCCAGAAACACATCCAGCCTGGCTTTGAATGAATCCAGGGATGGAGCATCCACAACCTCCTTGGGCAACCGGTTCCAGTGTGTCACCACCTTCTGTGTAAGAAACTTCCTCCTAATATCTAAGCTAAACCTCCCAGTCCCAGTTTAAAACAATTCCCTCTTGTCCTATCACTATCCACTCTTGTTCCCCTTCCTGTTTGTATGCTCCCTTCAAGTACTGGAAAGCTGCAATGAGGTCTCCCCGGAGCCTTCTCTTCTCCAAGCTAAACAAGCCAGTTCCCTCAATCTTTCCTCATAGGAGAGGTGCTCCAGCCCTCTGATCACCTTAGTGGCCCTCCTCTGGACCTGCTCCAAGAGCTCCGTGTCCTTCCTGTACTGGGGCCCCAGGCCTGGATGCAGTACTCCAGATGGGGCCTCACAAGAGCTGAGAAGAGGGGGACAGTCACTTCCCTCTCCCTGCTGGCCACCCTTTTTTTAATGCAGCCCAGAACATAGTTGGCCCACTGAGCTGTAAGCATACACTGCTGGCTCATGTCCAGCTTCTCATCTGCCAGGACCCCCAGGTCCTTCTCCACAAGGCTGCTCTCAAAGAGATCTTCCCCCAGTTTCTATAGACATCTGCAATTGCCTCGACCCACGTGCAGCAACCTGCATTTGGCCTCGTTGAACCTCATTAGGTTTCCATGGGCCCACTTCTCCAGCCTCTCCAGGTCCCTCTGGATGGCTTCCCTTCCTTCCAACGTATCGACTGCACCGCTCAGCTTGGTGTCATCCGCAAACTTGCTGAGGGTGCACTCAATGCCATCATCTATGTCACTGATAAAGGTGTTGAAGTGCACCAGTCCCAAGACCGACCCCTGAGGGACAGCACTTGTGACTGGCCTCTACCCTGACACAGACCCACTAATCACAACCCTTTGGCTGTGTCCAGCCGGCCAATTCCTAATCCGTCAAACAGTCCATCCTTCAAATCCACACTTCTCTAATTTAGAGAGAAGGATGTGGTGAGGGACCATGTCAAAGGCCGTGCAGAAGTCCAGGTAGATGACATCCACTGCTCTTCCCTCGTCCACCAAAGCCATCACTCTATCATAGAATCATAGAATCACAAGGTTGGAAAGGACCTTCAAGATCATCTAGTTCAACTGTCCTCCCATTATCCTTGCTACCACAAACTACTAAACCATATCTCGTAGTCCCTCATCCAGCCACCTCTTGAACACTGCCAGGGACAGCGACTCTACCACATGCCTGGGCAGGCCATTCCAGTGCCTGACCAGTCTCTGAGTGAAAAAGTTTTTCCTTGTGTCTAACCTAAACCTCCTCTGGTACAACTTGTGGCCATTTCCTTGGATCCTGTTTGTTGCCTGGGGGAAGAGGCCAAATCCCTCCTCATCACAACCTCCTTTCAGGAAGTTGTAGAGTGCAATGACGTCTCCTCTGAGCCTTCTCTTCTCCGGACTGAACAATCCCAGCTCCCTCAGCCGCTCCTCATAAGACTTGTGCTCCAGACCCCTCACAGTTTTACTACCCTTCTCTGGACACGTTCCAGGGCCTCAATGTCTGTCTTGTAGTGAGGGGCCCAAAGCTGAACACAATACTCAAGGTGCAGCCTCACCAATGCTGAGTACAGGGGGATGATTACCTCCCTGCTCCTGCTGGCCACACTATTTCTAATGCAGGCCAGGATGCCATTGGAACTCTTGTCCACCTGGGCATACTGACGGCTCATGTTCAGCGGAGCATCAACCAACACCCCCAGGTCCCTTTCCTCTTCACAGTCATCCAGCCACTCAGTCCCAAGCCTATAATGCTGCATGGGGTTACTGTGGGCAAGGTGAAGTACCCAGCACTTGGCCTTGTTGAACTTCATCCCATTCACCTCGTCCCAGTGATCCAGCTTATCTAGATCCCTCTGAAGGGCCTCCTTACCCTCAGGCAGATCAGCACCACCTCCCAACTTGTTGTCATCTGCAAACTTATTGAGGGTGCACTCAGTGCCCTCATCTAGTTCATCAATAAAGATATTAAACAATAGTGGGCCCCAGTACCGACCCCTGAGGGACACCACTTGTGACTGGTCACTAGCTGGACTTAACTCCATTAACCACTACCTGTTGCGCATGGCCCTCTAGCCAGTTCCCTACGCAAAGAAGGGTATACCTGCCCAGGCCATGGGAAGCCAGTTTCCCCAGGAGAATACTGTGAGAGACTGTGTCAAAGGCTTTGATAAAGTCTAGGTAGACTACATCAACAGCCTTTCCCTTGTCTACCAGTCTGGTCACCAAGTTGTAGAAGGAGATTAGGTTGGTCAAGCATGACCTGCCTTTCATGAACCCATGCTAGCTGGGCCTGATCCCCTAGATGTTATGCATGTCTCGTGTGATCTCACCCAAGATGATTTGCTCCAAAACTTTCCCTCACATTCCCCGCTGCATCAAGTAAAGGATGGAAATTCTCCTTGGATCTTGTCTTACCACTGATATATTTGTAAAAGAATTTCTTATTCTCCTTTACTGCAGTGGCCAATCTGAGTTCAAGTCGGGCTTTTGCCTTCCTAACTTCCTCCTTCCATACCTTAGCAACTTCTCTGTAATCTCCCCAAGTCTCCTGTCCCTTCTTCCAGAGGACATAGACTCGCTTTTTCTTCTGGAGTCTCAACAATTGTTCACAGTTCATCAACACCAATCTTCTTCCCCTACAGCTCACCTTATGGCATTCAGGGACATTCTTGTGCCTTTAAAATTTCCATCTTGAGGAGCGTCCAGGCTTCCTGGACCCCTTTACCCTTCAGGAGCGACTCCCACGGGACCCGTGCTGCAAGTGTTCTGAACAGATCAAAGTTCACCCTCTTGAAGTTCAAGATAGCAGTTTTGCTAGTAACCCTTCTGACATCTCCAAGAATAGAGAATTCTACAATTTCATGGTCACTCTGCCCAAGACAGTCCTCAGTCTTCACATTTCCCACCAGTCCTTCACGGTTAGTGAAGAACAGGTCTAGCAGGGCACCACCCCTGGTAGACTCTCATACCAGCTGCATAAGGAAGCTATCTTCCACACACTCTAGAAACCTCTTGGACTGCTTCCTCTGCACTGTATTATATTTCCAACATGTATCAGGGAAGTTGAAGTCTCCCACGAGAACGAGTGCTGGCGATTGCACGACTTCTGCAAGCTGCTCATAGAATGCCTCGTCCATCTCTTCATCCTGGTTAGGCGGTCTATAACAGACCTCCACCAAGATGTCTCCCCTACAGGCTTTCCCCCCATCCTTACCCATAGACACTCAACTTTATCATTCCCAACCCCAAGCTCTTCAACATCAAAACAGTCTTTAATAGAAAGGGCCACACTACCACCCTTCCTTCCTTGTCTATCCCTTCTGAAGAGCTTGTAGTCATCCATCGCAGCACTCCAGTTGTGGGAGTGGTCCCACCATGTTTCTGTAATAGCAACTAGATCATGACGCACAATCACTTCCAAATCCTTCTGCTTGTTGCCCATGCTGCGTGCATTGGTGTAGACACACTTCAGCCGAGTCATCTGCCTCAATCCCAGCTCAAGCATCGTTCCCCTAGGCTCATCTCTTCTGAACTTTGTTTTGTCCCCTTCCCCCATTGTAGCTAGTTTAAAGCTCTTTCTATAAGTCCCACTAGCTCCTGCACTAGGATTCGTTGCCCCCTTTGAGATAGGTGGGTTCCATGGATGGACAACAGGCCAGGGGCTGAGTAAACTGCCCCATGATCAAAGAACGCAAAGTTTCTGGCTCAATACCAGCCTCTGAGCCAATTATTCATTGCTCATGCTTTCCAAGTCCAAACGCCACCAGGAGGCCACCAGATTGGTCAGGCAAGATCTGCCCTTGGTGAAGCCATGCTGGCTGTCTCGAATCACCTCTTTATCTTGTATGTGCCTTAACATAGCTTCTAGGGGGATCTGCTCCATGGTCTTCCCAGGCACAGAGGTGAGGCCCACTGGCCGGTAGTTCCCTGGGTCTTCCTTTCTCCCTTTCTTAAAAATAGGAGTAATGTTTCCCTTTTTCCAGTCACTGGGGATGTTGTAGTAGGCGTTTGATGGGGATACATGCTGTACGGGATAGGCCTCTCCCTAAGCACAGTGAAAGGATGCTGTTGTGCTCAGACAGACTGTCCTTGCTAACGAAGTAAACAAGATAAGAAGGTGAAGGAATGAGGAGACAATTGGAGCCAAGTAAGGAATTGTATTAAGGGGCTAAGATCCAGTATGGACGAATCAGGACAGGGCATGATAGCTTAAGTAAAAATATGTAAGCTGTGCTTAATAGTGAATAGATGCCATTTTGCTGCTCATCATATTGGTGTGCGTCTGCAGTCATTTGGCCCTGATCAGGTAATTGGTCAGTGTGCGCGAGGACTAACACAGGTGGCTAACATCGTAGTTGCAGAAGGCAACACGGGGACTGCACTAGACAGCCATGATTTTTCTAATGTAATGGAGAGCGGCTCAGCAAATCACATCAGCCATCTCTTTCGAAACCCTAGGATGGATATCATCTGGGCCCATGCACTTGCATATGTTCAACTTCATGAGGAGGACTTGGACTTGTTCCACTGTTACAGTGGAACAGAAACCACTCCCCACACCCTCACCTAGAGGCTCGCATTCCTGGAAGACATGGGAAGCCTGACCACCCATGAAGACTGAGGCAAAGCACTCACTGAGTACCTCAGCTTTTTCTATGTCTGAGGAAGCCAGCTCCCCATTACCTTTCCTCAGAGGGGGAACTTTCCTTGGCCTGTCTCCTCCTGCTTATGTACCTGTAGAACCCCTTCTTGTTGTCTTTCACATCCCTTGCCAAGTTCAGCTCCATCTGTGCCTTGGCTTTCCTAATCCTATCTCTACACACACAGACAACAGCCCTGTATTCCTCCCAGGCTACACAACCCTGCTTCCACTTTCTGTATGTTTTCCTCTTTTCCCTCAGTTTAAGCTGCAGGTCCTCGCACAGCCATGATGGTTGCCTGCCTTCCCTGCTCGACTTCTTCTGCTGGGGGATGGAGAGCCGTTGCGCTCTCAGAAGGGTGTCCTTAAAGAGCTGCCAGCTTTGTTCTGTGTCCATGCCCTTAAGGACAGTTTCCCAGGGGATTCCACTCAGCAGTTCCTTGAGCAGCTGGAAAGAAAAGAAAGAGAAAGAAAAAGGATATTTAATGAAAAATTCTATATTGTTATTTACAGGCCACAGATGCAATTTTTTTTATATTAGGGCAAATTTGGCATACAGTGATGGTCTCTCACCTGCTTAGTTATAGGGGACTAACAACTATACTCTGTGATCTAACTAAGGAAGGAAATGTGGGCAAACAAAAAAAAAAAAAAAAAAAAAAAGAACATGATCTGAACTTTACTGGGACTACTCATGGAACTACACAGACAGATACTGTCAATTAGTTATCATCATTGCAGTTGTATAATTTTGCAACTTAAGTAATTATATTCAAAAGATTTAGTTTCGATTCCAGAGCTTTAGCATGGGCAACAAACTTAGCAGAACCATTTAATATGGGACTAGACAAAACTTATCCCATATTTTCAGATCTTTAAATGGTACCAAAATTGGGAAAGAAAATAAATAAGAACTCATATGCAAATAGGCATTCTCCAATCATCCAAAAAATAGTTTCTTGATAAAGTTCATGCCTTCTATTTCTACGTTGCTCCTCACTTGAAGATTATTAGATTGTAATTGAATATTTATCTTTACAACACCTGGCTTGGAGTAGTTAATAAAGTATTTGGGAGGGGCTTATAGGAAGGAAAATAGAAGACCATAAATGCTAAATCTTTGCATGTAGAAGAAATGTTGTCAGAAAAACAGAAGCAGAAGTGTTGACATTTCTAACTATTTACTCTTTGACTAAATCTTACTTTTTTGAAAGAGAAGAATTTAGCATGACACCTTCAAAAACAGATGAACAGTAGTTGTCTATAAGCTATCTGTACTCATCAGAGAAGAATATTTTCAAAGACTAATTCATAGCATCCTAAGCATTAGAGAGGTGATATCTGTTTTAAGGTAAGTCATCCCACCTTGTACTGATCAGTGACTGTCCAGGGCACCTGAACTGGAGGATCAAATCAAGTGCCTAACTTATAGATAGCCAATAGTAGGTAAAATATATCCCACTCTGAGAAAAAAGCTATCCATAGCAGTAAGAGTGACTAGATGCTATTGGTCAAGGATTCTAGCTCAAGGTATCTCAGCAAGTAGTTCTGATAGACAAGTCATCATCAGATGCAACGGTGATAGTGTTTTTACATTAACTAATAGGGGTGACTAAGAAATGACTAATTTAATGACTTACCTTTGGTGGCTAGCTGTAGGTGAAATGAACTGGATTTCAAGTTACGTTAAAACACTAAATACTTAAGAATTCGTGGCTGTGTTAATGTCAGAGGGGATAAATTTAATATCTTGATCATCGTTATTGTTTGTGCTATTTTCTCTTGTTGAATACAATAAAAAATACATACTGCCTGCATTTATTTTATTTTTGTCTGTGGATACTAGTCATATACAAAACTCATTGTATTCCATGGCAGAAAATGCAATTGTTTTGCTTTTATAGTCAGTGAAATTTCAAAAACTGAAGACTTCTAGATCCAACGAAAATTACTCCAGGATGTCATATACCCTGTGGATATCTCCTACTTTTCTTAGTATGTTTCCATTAACATTGTTCATGAGAAAGAGAAGACAGACCAGGCTTCTAAAAGAAATATTATTATTCTAAATTTATAGCCTTATACTAAATATATATATACATATATATTCAGCTTATTAAAAAAAAAAAAAAAAGTCATTATATTCCTACTATGTGCAGAAGTAAAAATATGCTTCAGAACTCATCAGGATAAGAATGCTTTTAAAACTAGAAATGAAATGCCTTGTGTACGTGTAGATGAACAATGCATAATTCAATTCAGAATTTTAAAGCTGAAGAGTATTGGAAAGACCCTAAATGGGACTATGAGTAAAACTGTAACATCTAGTTAAAAACACCATGAAATATATATTCTTTTATCTTTTCAATGTGTTATGATTTTCCATTTACATCAATGGGAGTTGCTCATGTGTTTGGCAGAAATGTTTAACAAAAACACTCTAATAAAAGCAAAGTAATTTAAAATTACCACAGAAATAAGATTCCATCTTTAACACACTCCATTTTGTACAGATTTACTATCACACATGGTATTGCCATTTCAAACCCTTCTTTCTCTGGTGTCATCTACAATAGTTAATTGAATTAAGTTTTATGGTTATCCTGGTTTTGTCAATATTCCATGTCATGACATCATGCAACAGGATATTGGGTGCAAAGGCACAGTGCAATTGAAATAATGACAGTGCTTTTGTTTTGTTTTAATGGGGGTAGGAAGGGAAAAAATCCATGTGTCTTTGTCTTTTTAATGAAATAAATTATTTTTAGGACAAGATTCATAGATAATATTTCTGATAATTGAAAAAGGTAGCTGTCATGATCATAGTGAAACCTTGGTTCAAAGAGACTAGATGATAGACATTTGTGGCAATAGTATTGTATATATTATCTTCATTCATTATATTTGTGCTGTTATTTAAAGTCTGTAATTCCATAGCTCACTGGTTTACTAAAAAGAAAAATCAAAAATCTTTTGTAGTACAGCAAAAAAAATTAAGCTCTAGAGATATTAGCTCTCTTTAGTTGTTCACAGCAGCACAACAATGCCTGATTTTTGTGTTGGTGTTTTTTTGTAATATCATTTAAATACCACAGTGCAGCTTCTCTATTTTTCCTTATGCTTGAATTGTTATGTTTATTATAATTCCACGTCTTAAATATTGTCATATATATATAACCCTAAAAAGGACTGAACAAGTAGAATAAGACCAACACATAAGTATGCTGTTTTCTTAGGCTTTTTACAAATAAGACATCAGAGCATCTAGCTAGAATTCAGTCAGTAGTTTGATCCCCTTTAAAAAAATAAAACAATAATAAAGGTAAAGAGAGCTTTATGGTATTCAGACTTCATTATGTGAGAGCTGAGACTTGAATAATAAGTTGATTCTGCTGTGTAGCAAAAACAGTGCGTAGAGAAGCTTGCCACTGGGACTGTCTTATCATGCTACTGGCATTCAAAGTCGCATAAACAATTACGTATCTCAGCTGAATGTCATCCAACTTATGGATCTAATAGCTTTGTGCTCACTTAAAATCTAATCAGTCTTCAATTCAACTGTCATTAGTTGCGAAAAGAAGCACATTTAAAGCAAAATAAAATAATTCAGATCTGAAAGAATGTTCAAGAAAAAGCTTCAGTCCCAACCTGTGATGATGTTTGCTAAGGAAGATAAGTTTTTCTGAATTCATTAGTAATGCTTCCTAAAGGTCACCACATATTCCTCTTTGAAAGGAGTTCCATTCCTAGATATAGCACATTTGAAAAGATGTTTTTAATATTTCTCTGGGATTTCTCTTCAATAGAAACATATACTTTCCACACTGAATTACTATTCTGATGTACGACTGCTAAATAAATGGGGAAAAAAAAAGGGGGGGGGGGGGGGGGGAGGACTAAGAAAAAGCAGCCAAGATAAAATGTAGCAGTTTCACAGGCAAATTTCCAAATGAATACATAGTCATTTAATTGGTAAAGACACTTGTCTATGTCTGCAAGACAGACAGATGAACTACAAATCTGCATTGAATCTTGCTTTTTCCATCAGGAACAATTAGCTTTCCCTGTTTGAACTTTTTCTTTCTTTTTATCAGTATGAATTTTAATTTTTATTATTTCCTCTGATCATGATCAGAGAGAGTTCTGCAGTCTGGTGCAAAGAATTCTAACTGACACCTTCAAAACCTGATGAATACTAACAACCAAATGTTAAACAAAGCCTGTGCTTGGTGTCTTGGGAGAATCACAGAAGGTTTATTGGCTTTTGAAAATGAGAGGCAATATTTTTCTAAGTATTGAGTTTCCCATAATCATAAAATACTCTCAGTGAAGCTGCTTAATTTTAAGAGAAGTTCTATTTGAAAATCTGAACTACTAAGCAAAGCTGCAGAGGGAGTGAGAAGGTCTCAAACTCTTCTTAGAGAAAACAGGTAAAAGTACAATCCACTCTGTCTGTGAAAATAAAACTTCAAAATCACCATGTGTTTTTCATAAAAGCTCTCTTAAAATTGTGTTTTTTTCACCTGTTTGTGTTCTGAGAGCCTAATTCCCATGTATTATAATTATGTCAGAAGTTCTGTTCATTTTATGAACATCAGACTCTGATCCAGATCTAAAAAGAGTGATCAAAGGAAGTAAAGATAATAATGGACATCTTTTGTTCACTTTTCCAACAGCTGAAGAACTCTTCCAATACGAAACTTTGTTCAGTTCTCTTGTCCAAATATATTTAAGCTAACTTCTCTAAACTTCCAGGAGTATACTCCCACTATTACCTTGTTTTAGAAGCTGTTTATTTCAATAAAAACATGTTTAATGAGTTAGGAGAGAAGAGGAGGAGTAAAAAATAAGGAGTCTTACTTCTGAGAGCTGGTCAGAAACATAAGGAATTTGCATTCCTCAAGATTCATCCTCTGCCAGTAATGCTTTGAAGTCTAGAGTCCTTACAAATGTTATGCCACTGGGATTCCTGAAAACAGACTAACAGAATAGTAGCTGATGTATTTTTTCTACACATTGAGCTTTAATGGCACCTTAAAAAAAAAAAAAAAAAAACAACTGTTTGTTTAGGGCAATGATTTATTCTGAAGCTTCCATAGGCCAAGATACTTCTACACCAGAAAAATTCATGTAAAGAACCTATGGCTGCCTGCAGTTCCTCTCCCTGAAGTTTTCTATATATATACAGTTGAATGTGATCAAAGCATGTTTCCACAGCCCAGTGCTGCAGGATGCATAAAAGCTGTACGACATGCCTTGAACAAAAAATGATTTAATATAAAGAATCTGAAATTTTCGTAAAATGCATTAACAGTCTCCCCTCTACCAACTGCATGCCCAATGTTGCTAAGGACTGCACATTTTAATGTTTCTTTTTGTGGTCTCTGGTCTGGTGACTGTTCAATAATGCCAGGCAAATGTCTTTCAGTGTCTGGGGTCAGCCCACCACACCATCTCATTCTCCAGATGTGGATTCATGCTTCTGCCATTCTTCTATGAAGTAAAGATGAGAGTTTAAATTAATCTCTTCTTAAACCTATATATTTTTGCCCTGAGGAGTCTGACTGCTGATCTAATGATTTTTATATTATTTTATCTTTTTAATGCAGTGCAATTCTTCAGACACACATGTACACCTCTCCCCGACGTTATGACTGCATATTTATTTTGGGGAAGTGCCCTCAGACTGAGCAGAGCACCCATACTCGGTAGGAACATATTCACAATAAAAAGAATTAAAAAGAGCTGAATGCGTATGTGAAACTGAGAATAACTTCTTTTTATATTTCAGTTTTTGATCTACAAAAATTAGAAACCTTTATTTTTCCTCTAAGGTATCTTTTACTGTTTCCTTCCTCCCACAGCGCTTTTGTTTTCAAGTCATTGCCTTTTTTTTTTTTTCTTTTCTTCCCCTTAAACAGCTACATTCACAAAACATATAACAGTATCTGTTTCACCATGCTGATTAAATTATTTACTATCTATGTGCTTTTTCAAACTACAAGAAAAAGTTTATTACTGGAGAAATAAAACAACTATTAACAGTAAATCGGACTTCATTACACTTTTGTAAGTCTTGATTTAAGATGATTATAAAATCAAAAGTTCACAGTAATTGAGATGGCACAATTTAGGGAGATATTTTACTTCAACCACCATTAATTATTTGATGAAATTCAATGTCATCAAGACCTCCCCTGATTTGCTGAAATGGTAGCATTATCTTAAATAAACGGATATATATCTATTACATATATAGTATTTTCTGTATTTGTACATATATATTTATATATATATATAAATGCATACACATACATACAGAGACATGGAAGACACATTAGTTCAAATATCTGATTATAATTATTGCATAATACTTTCCCTGATTTAAAATGTGTTTTACTCCAAAGTTCTGCAGTATAGTAGGAAGAAAATCATTCCATTAACTAAATAATGTTCCTTTGTAAAACTACGTAGAAATTGTCAGGGTTGTTTTTTAGATTTAGATTTTTCTTGAAATGTTTCAGTTGGAAGGTAGTTTGTTAGCTTCTTTTTTATCCCAGAAAAAAAAGAGCTGGTAACATTAGAATATCTTTAATTTTTTTGAAAACAAATTAAAAAAAGAAAATAAAATTTATGTTCTCAGTTGCTACACGCATGATCAGGTAAGCAGGCAAGGTCTTGCCCCAAGCAAGTATCTACAGATTAAAGACTTCACTATTCAGACTTTTGTTATGCAAGCTTTCTAATTGTGACAGAGTAACATGAGTTACATAGCTAAAAATTCTCAACGACTGTTTATACACTCCATTCACTCCTTATGGTAGAGAGATATCACTAGTAAATTATATCGAGAAATATCATATCATCTGTAAAAAACAGCAATAATAAGCAGTTAAATAAGTCAAACAAACAAAAAAAATACAGTATTTTACAGTGTTGTAGGGATGACAGAAGGGAAGCAGAATTTATATGGCATGAATTAACCTTTTTTTTTTTTTTTCAAATAGTATTGTCCAGCTCTATAAATGTATCTTAGGAATTATTTTTAAGGTTTATCAAAAACCACGTGCTCTAGCTATTACTCATTTTGTATCTGGAATATTTATCTACTTAATACCACCTAAATGTTTCTTAATAATGCATTGTGTTTGCTTCAGTAAACCTGCTTGCTGAACTATTACATGGACAAAATGATTCTCTGAAATCCAAATGTATCTTCTTATGCATTCCACTGCTTCCCTCCACCTTTAATGCCTATTCTAATTTAATGCCTATTCTAATTTGTCCTCATTGATCAGTTTAACCTCTATAAAACTCCTTTCTGTGTATTTGTACTTTTGGGACTTATTTTAGATTTTTCATGCATGCTTGCAAATATTATCTCATCTTTCTGTAATGGAGATAGTATTAGAAAATCATCTGCATCACTGCCTATAAATATGTATTAGTTATTTGCCTACTGCATTAGTCGGTGAGAGGGGTGGCTTGAGATGTATGTATCTGACAGATACAATCAAGCCCATACATTCACAGACATGGTTTTAGTGTAAATGTAATCCCTCATGTTACTGGGATTTAGAATCACAAAACTAAGGTTTGAAAAATGGTTATTACTATCATTGTCTTAAAAAAAAAAAAACAAATAAAAATGATTTTTGATAGTCTTATTTTCAAAATTCATTAAAACTAATTAAGGATATGATTCACCAGGAATGGCAAAACAGAAAGGAATAAAAGTTATGTCCTGAAGTATGCTTCACTCTTTATATGAAGATGAGCAGTAAAACTGTTGAGATACCTGCTGGGTCTAGCTATGCCAGAAGGCAGTCAGAAAAGAAAAGTGACATAACTAATCTACTCAAGAGTTTTTGAGAAGTTATCTATTTATATTTAGTCTACCTGTTATTCATTGCATTGGTATCCTAACTAGAAACCTGCTTTTAGCAATTGAAAATTCTCATTGGAAGAAGAGATTTTGAATTTATATGTATATATATATAATTTCTGTATGTATATGTATGGATATATGGATATATACATTTATGTATACGTATGTATATATACATCTACAAATTTCTGCTTTTAAGTTTGACATTTTCTGTGACAGTTCACAAATCTTGAGAGAAATAGAATTTGAGTTGAGTTGAAAAGGACCTCAAAGATCATCTAGTTTCAACCCCTCTGCCATGGGCAGGGTCACCAATCACTAGACCAGGCTGCCCAGAGCCATGTCAAGAACACTGACATACTCATATGCTTATGTATTTGAGTTTCATTGAAGAGAAAAAGTATTTTGCACTATGCACCAGCAGTTGTATTATATATACAATATATTTTTTTAATTACCCAGAGTGATGACATACATGCCTTGACCATTGCTAATCATGTCAATATTACTAGATCTTGTCTATTCATTACGTCATTTTTCTGAGCTTCTCTATTCTGTCCTGACTTTTAGATTAAGACTCTAAATTCTCAGGGGCAGGGATTGTACTTTTGCTCTTTGTATAGCAATTGGCATGTGGAAGTCTTAGTCTTGTATTAGAGGACCTATTTGCAATGGCTGGACATATAATTAAAATTCTTTTATCATCTCTGTTATTCTTCCATAAGCCTTCATTTCATTTAAAATAATTTGGAACTTGTAGTTAGTTTGCACTAAGGCTAGCCTTAAGGCTATGTAAGAGTCATAATTAATATAAGTAGTTATAAAATTCCATCTCTAAATACGTTGACAAGTTATTACTTAGTCACACATGAAACTGACAGAAGTCATCCATAAAGAGTTGAAAACCATAGCAGAACATGCGGAAATCATCACTTTTCTAGGAAAAAACAAAAAAACAAACAAACAAAACTTTGTAATAGATATAATAGAAAAGAGAAGCACCTCCTATATCGAAGCTAAAACAACAAATGCCCAGATTCTACAAAATCACAGAATTGTAGAGGTTGGAAGGGACTTCGAAAGATCAACTAGTCCAACCACAATGCTAAAGAAGGTTGCAGAGGAAAGCATCCAGGTGGGCTTTCTAGTATGTCCAGAGCAGAAGAACCCACAACTCTTCTAGGCAGCTGGCTCTTGTGCTCTTTCACACTCAAAATAGCATTCTTTTTTTACTCATGTTCATATGAAACCTGTTGTTGTCTAGTTTGTGCCCACTGTCCCTTGTTATCTAGCTAAACACCACTGAAAAGAGCCTGGCCTCACCCATTTGATACCTGTAATGTAGATATTTACAAACATCAATAAGATCACCTCTCAGTCTTTTCTTCTGCAGGCTAAACAGTGCCAGGTCTATCTGCCTTACATGGAATCATAAAAATAGCAGGGGTTGGAAGAGACCTCAAGAGATCATCGAGTCCATCCAACCTTCTAAAGCAGGTTCCCTACAATGGGTCACACAGGTAGGCATCCAGTCAGGTCTTGACTATCTCCAGAGAAGGAAATTCTACAACCTCACTGGACAACCTGTTCCAGTGCTTCACCACCCTTACCATAAAGAAGTTCTTCAACATGTTTGCATAGAATCTCCTATGTTCGAACTTTAGACCATTGCTCCTTGTCCTACCACTACACACTACTGAGAAGAGCCGGGCCTCATCCATGTGCCACCCACCTCCCTTTAGATATTAATCAGATCCCCCCCAACCCCACCTTCTTTTCCCCAGTCTGAACAGACTCATGTTACTCAGCCTTTCCTCATATGAGAGGTGCTCCAGGTCCTTTATCATCTCTGTAGCCCTCTACTGGACTCCTTCTAGGAGTTCCCTGTCTTTTTTGTACTGGGGAGCCCGGAACTAGGCACAGTAGTCTAAATGTGACCTCACCAGGGCAGAGTAGAGGGGGAGGATCACCTCCCTTGACCTGCTGGCCATGCTCTTTTTGATGCACCCCAGTACACGGTTGGTCATCTTGGCCTTACAGTCACACTGCTGCCTCATGGCCAACCAGTTGTCCACCAGAACACCCAGGTCCTTCTCCACAGAGCTCCTCTCCAGTTGGTCATCCCCTAATCTGTACTTAAATTATGACAAACTCAAGATATAACACTGCTCTTCCCTAATCTACCTAGCCAGTTCTGATATCATAGGAGGTTACGAGGTTGGTCAAACATGATTTTCCCTTGGTAAAACCATGTTGACTACTTAGAGTCTTCTTCTCTTCTAATTGCTTGAAGAGTGTTATTCTATATTTGGCCTCACCAGGGCAGAGTAGAGGGAAGGATAACTTGCCTCAATCTGCTGGCCTTGATCCTTTTAGTGCACCCTAGGATACCACTGCCCTCTTGGTCCACAAGAGCACACTACTGGCTCAAGGCTAACCTGTTGTCCACCAGGACACATCAGTTCTTCTCCTTTCTAGAGATCAGTCCTTAACCTGCACTG
Source organism: Gallus gallus (assembly GCF_016699485.2). NCBI lineage: Eukaryota > Metazoa > Chordata > Aves > Galliformes > Phasianidae > Gallus > Gallus gallus. The sequence continues at coordinate 82,043,545 of NC_052533.1, forward strand.
TTGCTTGTGATTATTTTTCTCCAGATGTAGGACTCTGTACTCGCTGTTGATGAACCTCCTGGAATTCCTCACAGGCAAACTCTCCAGCCTGTTCATGTCTTGCTGGTGTGCAGCACAGCCTTCTGGTGTGTCAGCTACTTATTCCAGCTTTGTGTCAACAACATACTCTATCCCTGTTCACATCATGTCACTGATAAGGATGTTAAAGAACAGAAAATGTAGTACAAACTCTTGGGGAACATCACTAGCTACAGGCTTCCAATTAGACTCCACATCACTAATCCCAACATTCTGAACTCTGCCAGTCAGCCAGTTCTTAGTCCATCTCACTATCCACTCATCTTTCACACAATTCCTAAGCTTACCTACAAGGATGCTATGGGAACAATGTCAAAAACTTTGCTGAAGTCAAGGCAGACAACATCCACTGCTCTCCTGTCATCTACCCAACCGGTCATGTCTAAAGGCTACCAGGCTGGTCAAACATGATTTCCCCTTGGTGAACCCATGCTGGCTACTCCTCATAACCTTCTTTCCTTCCATTTTCCCGAAGATTACATCCAGAATATGTTGTTCCATCATCTTCCCAGGGATGGAGGTGAGACTGGCTGGCCTGTAGTTTCCTGGCTCCTCCTTCTTGGCCTTTTTTGAAGACTCAAGTAACACTTGCTTTCCTCCTGTCCTCAGGCACCTTTTCTATAACCTTTTGTAGATGACAGAGAGTGGTGTGGCAGCCACTTCTGCCAGTTCCCTCAGTACTTGCAGGTGCATCCTGTTGAGCCCCACAGATTTGTATGTGCCAAGTTTGTCTAGATGAATTTTGACCTCATCAAGGTCCTCCTTGATCCTCCTTGACTGAAGAGAAGTATACTTTTCTTCAAACCCTCTTGCTTTCAGGGTCTAGGATTCATGAGGGACAATCTTAGCAGCAAAGACTGAAGCAAAGAAAGCTTTCAATAGATCTACCTTCTTAGTGTCTGGCATTACCAGGGCATACACCACATCCAGCAGTGGACCTGAATTTTCCCTATTCTACATTTTGCTGTTGACATATTTAAATTAGTCCTGCTTTTTGTCCTTGACCTCCTTCTCCATGTCTCTACTAGACAGGTGAATTTTATATCTTATTTCTTCCGTATTATGTATTATACGTTGTATTTTGTATATTGCACATACTCCATATAATAATTGTAATATGATAATAAATACTGTTCAAAGCCTAAGCCCATCTCTTTTTTAGTTGGAATATGATGAAAGGTTGAATTTAGCTTTCAGTGTATCCTTAATACCTTCAAATCTTGAGATTCAAGGCAGGTTTTGGACTAGATGAACCTTAGGTCTGAACCAGTATTTCTATGTATTTTCTGATTAATGAGACTTGTAATTAGTAATTATATTAGGAGGTTAATCTAAAGTGATGTGTATGATAAAGAAAGACTGAATGTGAATTATAATGCAAAGTAATATGAAAAAAAATATAAAGAAATCTACTCCAGTTCAAATAGCAGTCATACAAATGCAGCAAAATTATAATATTTTGGTTTCTACTTCATGAGTACTGAAGATTGAGAACAGGATCCTGCAGTTATAGAGAGAAGGGTCTCACAGCAAGAAAAGGGAAAGTAGCTTCACAAAGTAGAAATAAAGGGCAAATAGAGATAGTTTATGTAGAGAGTGTTAGAAAACAAGGGATTCCAAGCACTTTCACAGACACTAGGTCTGGAATAACAAGGAGGATGAAGGCCAGAAACATAAGGACTGGAGAGCAGCTCGAAAACATTTGGCAGGGAGGTGATTAGATGTCTACAGGGCAAGTTGAAACAAGTTCAGGGGATGCCCCCCCCTTCGGGGTCAGAAGTTTGCAGCGAGGAAGACTACGAACCTTCATTATCACGACCTACTACGCACGCGCAAAGGGGGGAGGGACTGCATGCTAATGGGCTCTTGGGAATGTAATGAATACGTATCCAAATTCCTGTCAACTATTGATTATGTATTAGTTCGACCTATATCTATATCTCGATTTCTCCTGACAGTGTGCAAGTTAGGTGGAGCAATCCCCCTTGCACCAGGGTATACGTGCATCACCAATAAACACTTGTCTGTTCTATATCCTTACCGGCTATAGGATCTGATTTCCACACGTCAGTACGAGTATGCAATGACAATATATAAATGCTTTCCAATATACAGTATAAGTACTTTTCTATATTTTTTTTCTCAGTGCAAGTATTTTTTGTATATGTTTTATAAGTCCAGAAAATATTGTACTACTGTTAATTCTATACTTGTACTTGCTAGTTGACAGCAGATGTAGTTGTTTCTTGCTTTGAAGTCAGAAGATTAATAGCAGTCAGATCCTTAGCTGTGAAGCACATCAAAAGATCTTATTTTAGTGTCACTCCAGCAATTTTCCCCACAGTGAACACAGCCTTGAAGATGGAAGCATGAACAGGGAAAGAAGCAAAAAGAAAAGCACCTTATTCATTAAAGACACTTCTCAGATCTTTTATATATGTAAAGATAGCTTTGCATCTTCCACCAGGAAAAAAACACTTCATTATTCTCTCAATAATAAATGTGCAAACATTATTAAAACTTCCCTTTTTTGTTGTTGTTTTGATTTGATTTGTTGTTTTTTTTTTCTTCATATCAGTTTTTTTCTTTCAAAGAGGCTACAACTTTGTATATCATGATTTATTTCATTGAACTTGAAACTCTGAGGTTTTTTCCTGGTAACATAACTATTAACACTAACATCAGATCTTCTTTTATTCAATTGTGTGTGGAATTGAAGGACAATTAAAAATTTAAATTAAATGCCTCTATTAATATAATCACTGCCATGGCTTAACTTAATTTGTATGATGTAAATATTAAGCATTACTTATCTATTCTTCTGGAGCAGAGTAGGTACTATAATTTTCTTACAGATTTTTAAGAAAATATAAGTTGATCTGAAACGTATGCAGTCTCAGAGCATAGGAGTCTATTTCTTCTAATGTCCACCTGCTTTACACCAGATTAAGAAACATGTGGACAACATGGGGATAAAGGTTTGTAATAAAGTTACATTACTAGGTGAGAAGGGCCACAAATATTCTCGGGAACAATCTGGCTGGGCTGCTTAGCAGGGCTTTAAACTAGCTATGATGGGGGAAAGGGGGTGTACTGGGTGACAGAGAAGCGTGTGGGAATGCTGTCACCTTGGGAGGTGGTAAGGGAAAACCCCAGACTTGTCCTGGAGGTATCAGCGAGGACTCCTCTGAGAAGGCAAGGCCAATAGCTAAGCTGAAGTGCCTCCATACCAATGTGTGCAGCGTGGGAAATAAACAGGAGGAGATAGAAACCGGGGCATCATGGCTGTGCAAAGACCTGCAGCTTAAACTGAGGGAAAAGAAGGAAACGTACAGAAAGTGGAAGCAGGGTTGTGTAGCCTGGGAGGAATACAGGGCTGTTGTCTGTGTGTGTAGAGATAGGATTAGGAAAGCCAAGGCACAGATGGAGCTGAACTTGGCAAGGGATGTGAAAGACAACAAGAAGGGGTTCTACAGGTACATAGGCAGGAGGAGACAGGCCAAGGAAAGTTCCCCCTCTGAGGAAAGGTAATGGGGAGCTGGCTTCCTCAGACATAGAAAAAGCTGAGGTACTCAGTGAGTGCTTTGCCTCAGTCTTCATGGGTGGTCAGGCTTCCCATGTCTTCCAGGAATGCGAGCCTCTAGGTGAGGGTGTGGGGAGTGGTTTCTGTTCCACTGTAACAGTGGAACAAGTCCAAGTCCTCCTCATGAAGTTGAACGTATGCAAGTGCAATGATGCAGAGTATGCAGAAGAGATCATCAAAGATGTCAGCGTTGGAGGCAGCCTGGGCTGCAGCGACCATGCCCTGGTTGGGTTCATGATTTTGAGGGATGTGGGCCTGGCAAAGGGTGGGGTCAGGACCCTGAACTTTGGAAGAGCGAACTTTAAGATGTTCAATGGATTGTTGGCCAAGATCCCCTGGGATGCTGTCCTTAAAGATAAAGTCGTTGAGGAAAGCTGGCTACTCTTCAAGTATGCCATCCTGAAAGCACAAGAGGTCTCCATCCCTCTGAATAGGAAAGTGGGCAGACAAGATAGGAAACCAGCATGGCTCAGCAAGGACCTGCTGGGTACACTGAGGGCGAAGAAAGGTGCATACAAGCTCCGAAAATGAGGGCGTGTCACCTGGGAAGAGTACAGGGATGCTGTCCGGACTTGCAGACGTAGGATCAGGAAAGTCAAGGAGCAGGTAGAACTGAACTTGGCGAGGGATGTGAAAAACAATAAGAAGACATTCTACAGGTATGTTGGCCAGAAGAGACAGGCCAAAACAGGTGTACCTTCTTAAGTAAATTTAAAAGGAGAACTGGCTTCAACGGACAAAGAGAAAGCTGAGATACTGAATGAGTTCTTTGCCTTGGTCTTCACTGGTGGCCAGGATTCCAGTCTTTCTCACGTCCCTGAGTCCTGCACCCCCAAGCCTCCAGGTGGGGACCAGGGGGATAAATGTCCCCCCACTGTTAGGGCAGAGCAAGTCCGAGACCGCCTCACGAGATTGGATGAGTACAAGTCTTTGGGTCTGGATGGTGTGCATCCCAGGGTTCTGAAGGAGCTGGCTGAGGTGGTTGCTGAGCCGCTCTCTATCATATTTTATGAGAACTCATGGTTGTCAGGCGAGGCCCCAGATGACTGGAGGAAGGGTTACATCACTACCATTTACAAGAAAGGGAGCAAGGAGGACCAGAGGAACTACAGGACGGTGAGTCTCACCTCTGTGCCTGAGAAGATCATGGAACAGATCCTCCTGGATGACATGCTTGATCACATGAGGAATGAGCGTGTGATCTGAGACGGCCAGCACGGCTTCACCGGGGGAAGGTCATGCTTAATCAATCTTGTGTCCTTCTATGATGGAGTGACGGCCTTGGTGGATGAGGGGAAGGTGATCGATGTCATTTACCTGGACTTGACCAAGGTCTTTGACATGGTCCCCCACCATATCCTTATCTCCAAATTGGAGGGATGTGGATTTGATGGGTGGACCACTCGTTGGATAAGAAATTGGTTGAAAGGCCAAAGACAGAGGGTGGTGAGCAATGGTTCTATGTCCAGGTGAAGGCCGGTAACGAGTGGAGTCCCCCAGGGGTCTGTCTTGGGACCGGAGCTCTTTAACATCTTTATCAATGACATCGACAATGGAATCGAGTGCACCCTCAGCAAATTTTCTGACGACACCAAGCTGAGTGGTGCGGTTGACACGGAGGAAGGAAGGAAGGGATGTCATTCAGAGGGACCTGGACAGACTTGAAAGGTGGGCCCGGGTGAACCTAATGAGATTCAACACGGCAAAGTGCAGGGTTTTGCACTTGGACCGGAGGAACCCCAGGCATCTATACAGACTGGAAGGAGCAGTCCTTGAGAGCAGCTCCATAGAGAAGGACCTGGGGGTCCTGATGGATGACAAACTTAACATGAGCCAGCAGTGTGCTCTTGCAGCTTGGAAAGCAAATGGTATCCTGGGCTCCATCATGAGAGCAGTGGCCAGCAGGGACAGGGAGGTGATTGTCCCTCTCTACTCTGCTCTTGTGAGGCCCCATCTGGAGTACTGTGGCCAGGTATGGAGCCCCCAGTACAAGAAAGACAGAGAGCTGTTGGAGAGGGTCCAGAGAAGGGCCACAAAGATGATCAGGAGGCTGGAGTACCTCCCCTACAAGGACAGGCTGAGGGAGCTGGGCTTATTCAGTCTGGAGAAGAGAAGGCTGCGGGGTGACCTCATTGCAGCCTTTCAGTACCTGAAGGGAGCCTATAAACAGGAAGGGAGTAAACTCTTTGAAAGGGTAGATAACAGCAGGACAAGGGGGAACGGTTTTAAGTTGAAAGAGGGAAGATTTAGGTTGGATGTTACGGGGAAGTTCTTTACCAGGAGAGTGGTGAGGTGCTGGAACGGGCTGCCCAGAGAGGTTGTAGATGCCCCGTCCCTGGAGGTGTTCAAGGCCAGGTTGGATGAGGCCCTGAGCAACCTGGTCTAGTAAATGCGGAGGTTGGTGGCCCTGCCCAGCAGGGAGGTTGGAGATTCATGGTCCTTGAGGTCCCTTCCAACCCAGGCCATTCTGTGATTCTGTGATTCTGATTCTGTGAAGTGCATGGGCCCAGATGATATCCATCCTAGGGTTCTGAAAGAGATGGCTGATGTGGTTTGCTAAGCCGCTCTCCATTACATTAGAAAAATCATGGCTGTCTGGTGCAGTCCCCAGTGACTGGAAAAAGGGAAACATTACTCCTATTTTTAAGAAAGGGAGAAAGTAAGACCCAGGGAACTACCGGCCGGTGAGCCTCACCTCTGTGCCTGGGAAGACCATGGAGCAGATCCCCCCTAGAAGCTATGTTAAGGCACATACAAGATAAAGAGGTGATTCGAGACAGCCAGCATGGCTTCACCAAGAGCAGATCTTGCCTGACCAATCTGGTGGCCTTCTATAACGGAGTTATGGCTTCGGTGGATGGGGGAAGAGCAGTAGATGTCATCTATCTGGACTTCTGCAAAGCCTTTGACGTGGTCCCTCACCATATCTTTCTCTCTAAATTAGAGAGGTATGGACTTGAAGAATGGACTGTTCAATGGATTAGGAACTGGCCGGCTGGACACAGCCAAAGGGTTGTGACTAATGGGTCTGTGTCAGGGTGAAGGCTGGTTACAAACGGTGTCCCTCAGGGGTCGGTCTTGGGACTGGTGCACTTCAATATCTACATCATTGACATAGACGATGGCATCAAGCGCATCCTCAGCAAGGTTGCAGATGGCACCAAGCTAAGCGGTGCAGTTGATGCACTGGAAGGAAGGGAAGCCATCCAGAGGGACCTGGAGAGGCTGGAGAAGTGGGCCCATGAAAACCTAATGAGGTTCAACGAGGCCAAGTGCAGGTTGCTGCATGTGGATTGGGGCAACTGCAGATGTCTATAGAAACTGGGGGAAGATCTCTTTGAGAGCAGCCTTGTGGAGAAGGACTTGGTGGTCCTGGCAGATGAGAAGCAGGACATGAGCCAGCAGTGTGTGCTTGCAGCCTGGAAGTTGAACTGTGTTCTGGGCTGCATTAAAAAAAGGGTGGCCAGCAGGGAGAGGGAAGTGACTGTCCCCCTCTTCTCAGCTCTTGTGAGGCCCCATCTGGAGTACTGCATCCAGGCCTGGGGCCCCAGTACAGGAAGGACACGGAGCTCTTGGAGCAGGTCCAGAGGAGGGCCACTAAGGTGATCAGAGGGCTGGAGCACCTCTCCTATGAGGAAAGATTGAGGGAACTGGCTTGTTTAGCTTGGAGAAGAGAAGGCTCCGGGGAGACCTCATTGCAGCTTTCCAGTACTTGAAGGAAGCGTGTAAACAGGAGGGGGAATAGTGACAGGACAAGAGGGAATGGTTTTAAAGTGGGACTGGGGAGGTTGTGATTAGATATTAGGAGGAAGTTTCTTACACAGAGAGTGGTGACACACTGGAACAGGTTGCCCAAGGAGGTTGTGGATGCTCCATCCCTGGATTCATTCAAGGCCAGCTGGATGTGTCTCTGGGCAGCCTGGTCTGGTGGTTGGCAGCCCTGCACATAGCATGGGGGTTGAAACTCGATGAACATTGTGGTCCTTTTCAACCCAGGCCATTCTATGATTACATAAAAAGTACCACGGATGCTAACCACTATGTAATAGCAATAGAAAAGTAAGAGATAAAATTAAACTGCTATAAATGAAAGATAATGGATGTCTAACTATGTCATATTACATTCAGTTATTTACCCAGCACTCACTAGCCCTACAACCTCTGACATCAATTTCCATAGTAACAAATGGCAATATTACCAGCCAGAGCACATCCAACAACAGAGAAAATGAGCTCTAACAATGTAGTTCAAGAAAAAAAAATAAATCCATGATAGCAATATAACAGTATACAGTACAAGATAGAATGACATGTTTGATATATCCGCTTTCTGAAAAAAAAATATATTTTCTTCATGTTTAATGACTCATGTTCTTGAATTTTCCTCTTTGTGTCTTGGAAGGGGTAAACACTGGGGGAAAAAACAAAAAAGAAACAAAAAAACAACCCAGAATATAGCTAAGCTGCAAAGTGATTTTCATAGAATCACAGAATTGCAGGGAAAGGAAGGGACCTCAAGAGAACATCAAGTCCATTCATCCTCCTGAAGTAGCTTTCTTACAATAGGTCACACAGGTGGGTATCCAGACAGGTCTTGATTATCTCCAGAGAAGGAAACTCCACAACCTCACTGAACAACCTGTTCCACTGCTTCACTACCCTTACCATAAAGAAGTTCTTCCACATGAGACGAGCCTGCTCTGATCCATGTACCTCCCACACTCCTTCTAGGAGTTCCCTGTCTTTTTTGTACTGGGGAGCCCGGAACTAGGCACAGTAGTCTAAATGTGACCTCACCAGGGCAGAGTAGAGGGGGAGGATCACCTCCCTTGACCTGCTGGCCATGCTCTTTTTGATGCACCCCAGTACACGGTTGGTCATCTTGGCCTTACAGTCACACTGCTGCCTCATGGCCAACCAGTTGTCCACCAGAACACCCAGGTCCTTCTCCACAGAGCTCCTCTCCAGTTGGTCATCCCCTAATCTGTACTTAAATTATGACAAACTCAAGATATAACAAATAATTCCATGCATTTTGATACACTGGCTGAACGCAGTCCTGAGAGCAGTGAAAAAGATGCAGTCGTGCATTCCATTTTGAATTTAAAAAATAGAGAATAGCTTACAAGATTTTTTTGTATATTTGGAACTCTATTTTCAGTTTGCATAAATACATTACTTACAAATTTTCACATGGAATATATAAAGTTGCAATCACATATCAAACTGAAAGAAAAGTTTTGTCATGTCTCCTTACCTGACTTTTATAAGCCCTATCTTATCAGAGAAAAATATTCTTTGCTTTGCAGTCACGTCTTATTCATGTCATCACTTTTTTGGCAGTACATACATTTGTGAGCAATTATTGTCAAGGATGAAGAACAGGAAGGGTAATGTTTCATCAAAAATCTCTGATGAATACTTTGATAACTCCCTAGGAATGGCAACCACTACCATCAATCCAGTCTTCTGCATTAATTTCTCAAAAAAAAAAAAAAAGGTGAAATATCCTACTAGTTTTATGTTTTTGTTACTCACTGACTTTTATGTTTTAATAAAAAATACATAAAAATGAGTGTTGTTACTTATATACATTAAGTTTATTGCACATTTTATATGTGGCTCATGACAATTCTTGTTCCCTGTTGACCCAGGCAAGCCAAAAGTTTGGACAACTGCAAACTAAGTTATCACGATGACTACTGACATGCTACAAAGTCTTGCAAAAACAAACATATGCAGAGATTTATTGGATCTGTCAGTTATTCTATAAAAGCCTTCATATTGCCCAGAAGAGTGAAAAAATAAAAAAAAATCAACAGCTCTGAACCATACCTGCTCTTCCATTTAAAGAAAAATGCCAAAACTTTAGTTTTCTCAGTATGTATTACATGGTCAGATTTAAAAGTGACTGTGTATTTTAATTCAAAGTCAGACTGGAAAAAAATGCCACAAAACATGAAGAACAGCTGGTAATTGATAAGGTTGTGGGTTTTTTTGTTTGTTTTGTTTTGTTTTGTTTGTTTGTTTGTTGTTTTTTTCCTGTTAGAATTAACATGAACATATAATTTAACCTAATGCTGCAGAAGTGACCTAAGTAATAGCGCATCTTAATTGTACAGAGTGAATCCTTCCCTGTTAGGAAGCAAGGCATTACACATTTTGGTTTTAAATCACGTTTACCAACTAAAAGACAGTCTCTGTTGTGTTTTCATTACTTTTATTTAAGAGGCAAACAACAGGAAAAAGAAAAAAAAAAGAAGAAAAAGAAAACTTGGCCAGTGAGTTTTCACCTAGCATCTAATATTGTCATGTCTTAAATTGATCACAGTAATGAAAATCCACAGAAGATGTGTGTTTATTATAAATGCGTTGCTTTCTCAATAATCTGGGAAGGTGTGGAGGGGGGGAAGCTGGTGTGGAGGGGGGGGCAGAGTTGAGAACCAAAAAATATAAAACAACAGAAAAAATAAGCTAGGGTAAGAGAGGATAAAAAGGTCATTTTATCTCTTCTACTGTCATCAACAGAATAACACCTTCAGTGTCTAACACGGTTTTGCTGGTAATTGATACCATTCCAGGTTTTTACAGGTCCAGACAAAATACTACATGAAAGAAGTTACTCAGTCATAATAAACCATATTTTAGATATTTCTGTCCCACGTTAGTGACCCCGAAGGTAATTTAACTCTAACGTAACACCATTTGGAAAGATAAGTTACACCATTAAAATGTATGAGAGAAAGCACATCTTGACTCTGTTCTCCCACACTTTCCTTTGCCAGGGAAGGTAGTCATGTAGGAAATGATATCCTAGTGAAGTATGGACACAAGAGTACCACAGAAGTGCAGAGTATATATAATTAAATTTTATGGGGAGAGATGCTATTGTCAATATTGCAGTTACAGTACTTAATTAAAAAAAAAAAAAAAAAAAGTGATCATCATTTCAATAAAGGAAAAGTTTTGAATTACCTTTATTTCCAAAGCCATCTGGGTTCATTCAAATTTTCTTGATATTTGCTGTTGCAAGGAACAGAGAAGGCCTAAAACTTCAGCTGTTTATATGCATAACCTTATAGGCCTTCTGCTGTAGAACACCTTTTACTAGTAAACTTGTCAAAGCACAGCTTACTCCATTTGATTTCCTTATAGTGGCCTAACTTAGGAAATCAATATTGTGGCAGAGGATTTTTGACATCATCTTATACTAAAACAATGTAAGATACCAAGCTGGCTACGAAAGTATTACAGGTTATCTAAGGAAAGATATTCCACCTGCAACTAAGCCCCACCTACCAGTTCATCTCTTGTTCTGTTGAGTGTGGTAACCAGGGAAAAAAGAGAAAATTTATTGTGTTTCTTTCCACAAGAGCAGTTCCTACAGCCCTAACTCTTCCAAAACATCATTCTGCAGCTCTGACTCTCTCAAATCGGTACCATCTGTTTGTTGTAAAAGCACTGCTCTTTACTTCCATAGGATTCCAAACAAGTCTTTCCTGTGTAAATCTTTTATGCTCATCTGAGCTTTTTGTCATCCTTGCTATAGGTAAACTATGCTGCCATTCATGGTCTTTAATCTTTTCATAATAAGGTTTTGGGGAAGTTTCCCCCACCTTGGAAGGGCAATGAATCGTTTTGTTGGTTTATTTGATTTTCTTACATTGAATTGTTTTATAAAACAATATTAGTAGTGGGGTTACAAAAAATTCTTAAACGTGTTAATCTAAAAAGAATTAGTCATTTACCCTTATATTAAAGTAATTATTATTTTTCATTTCATTCCTTTATATTTCACAGAAAGTACTTGACTTCTCAGCATAACAACTTGATTCCAGAACATGGAGTTATTTTCTCAGCAGGAACGTAAATATTTTTAATGGAATCAGAGGAAAGAAAATACGGAGACTTAAACACATTAGTACATCAAAGTACTCTGAATTAACACTGAGCATTAAACTCTTTTTTTTTTTTAACACCATATTAGAAAAGTTTGAACTGTTGATCTATGAACTTTCTTTTAAACCATTTACAGAATAAAACACAGAAATGGAAATATATGTCCACTCATAAGCGACTGAGTTGCATAGCAAAGCTAACTGGACAGAAGCATACTGAATCTCTTCAGTGTATTTTTTCCAGACTAAAACAGCACATTACTGTTAAACCAACAAACATATTTCAAAACAGATTCTTCTTGGACCAGTTGCAATTCCAACTAATAAGACTGAGGTTTTCTCAAGGCCATTCTAATTCTCATTTACACACGTACGGCATGTTTCAGTAAGATGAAGACTTCAGATTTAATTATGATCCTTTCATAGTCAGTCTATTTATTTAATAGTGCCACCTCACTTGTTCTACCTCTCACTACTTCTTTTTTTTTTGTAAAAGAGATGTTAGTTTGTCGCACTGTATTTTAGTGAAAGTGAGTTATTACAGACATTTCAAGAACTGAAGAATTATCTAACAAATTTCTGCATTCACGATGTATTATTAACTCTTCCTAGGTGTAATAAAATCCTCTCAAGTGGACTTCTATCTAAAATAATGTTACTGTGACTCAACTGAATATACATTGAAATAATATACTTATCACACAGATAACATTTAATTATATTGAGAAATACTAGAAGATTTTAAAAGCTATTTAGCATAGCAGTGAGAGAGCCCTATTAGGACACAATGGCAAGCTTATTTCAGTGGATAGATTTTGCATGATCTTTATCCCAAATGTTCTATGATCTTTAGGGCATATACTTTTAGAATTTTATCAATAAAATACTGAACAACTAATTCGCAGGTTATTAACTCAGTTCTTCCATTAACTTATTTTATATCTCATATTATTGCAGAGATTTTATCTTTAGAAAACTACTGATATGTCTAATAAAAATAAAAATAAAAAAAATTATATGATAAACTACGTGGCAATAATTGTATTTGTCACTAGAGAGAATCTTTCAATATGCTGAAATACATTGGATGGCTTAAAAATGCAGAAAAAAATGTAAAAATAAACTTCTGTTAAAGACAGGTTTTTGAATTCATTTGATAATATACAGGCAAAAGGACAAACAAAACATATTATAAATTATCTGGAAAGTAACAAAACAAAACCAAAATATAATTCAGATTTATAACTAAATGGTAAAATGACATCAGTATCATACTAGGCAATTCTCACCCCTGCACTGGGGCTATGTGGAAAGGTTTTGGTAATGGGTGTCATGGTTTCACGATTTTTGGTTACTGGTATTCCAAATCATAACATCATGTAGTGCACTGGGAGTTCAAGCATTAATGCTCCAGTTCCGGGTACCTGTCCAGAAGAGAAGAAGGATCACATTCCCCAGGGGGCTTTGCGGTCAGAGAGGAGATATAACCTCTGGCAAAGTCACCTGATGTTCTTTCTTCCCTTGTCTCTCATCCCAACTGCACGCATAGCCTCAGCACTACTGTAAGGCCTACAGCTTTCACTTTTTTTCTCATTATATTTTATTTATTAGCTTCAATTCTAATTATATTGTATTATAGTGTGTTATCTTGCATTCCAATACTGTATTTAGTAAATTAGTTTTTTTCTCCTCAGACTGTTGCCTCTGTTTTTAATTATTTTGGGGTCCCCTGTTTCCCTTTTCTGGAGATGTGGATTTTGCAAAATCCCTCCGCCCCACTAGTCAAGGAACTGGGCCAAACCACCCTGTAAACCATTGACAATGGGGCAGGCTGCAAGGATGGCCTCTGTGAGCAGAGATGAGGATCTGCCCCACATTAGATCAGAGTAACTCCAGATGTTTCAAAAAGGATCCGTTGCTGGCTTGAGCTCAGGAAAGGGCAATGTTGAATGTGCTACTGAAAACAGGTTTAAGAAAGAGAAAAACTGCTGTGCAATGATAGCTGGGAGAGAAGAGTGAGAAACTTGTCTGAATAGCCCTGCCATCACTAAGGTCAGTGCAGGAGTAGAGGAGGATGTGTTCCAGGTGCGGAGCAGCAGCTCCTTGCAGCCCAGGTGAGGTCCACACAGGAGCAAAATGTCATCCTTCAGCCCATGAGCACCACACAGAGCAGATCTCCACATGTAGCCACAGAGGAGCCTGTGGGGCTGCAGAGGAAGGAGGCACAACCCATGGATACCAGGGAGCAGCCTGGGCTGGAGCTGCAACCCTTGGGGAGCTGTGGGAAACAGTGCCTGAAGGGTGGGCTCTGCAGTACAGCTCCATGTTGGAGCAGTAGTGGAGAATGACGTGAAGGAGAGGCAGGGAAGAAGAGTAATTTGGTGAATGATCTCCCTGTCTTCATCTTAACGCTTGACCTTTTTTCCTCTTCTTTTGAGGAGGTGGAGTGGTGTGGTGGAGTCCATTGGAATGAAAACACCACAATCCCTCCTGCTCATAAGAAAAGAAGAAATTAACTGAAGAAAGAAAAAGAGAGGGCATTAAGCTATGTGAAACAACTTTTATTAGAATGTATTAGAGTGACATTTTTAGCTTAAAAAAGAAATAAGATGGGTCTACAAAACCATGAACTGCATGTGGGACATAGAATAAACAACCACCACACAGAGAATGCATACTTACCCTGCCTTTCCATACCAGTTGTTGTGAGAAGCCACTGAAATTATCAGACAGCAGACATAAATGAAGTAAAAGAGAATAACTTTTTATAATACACTAACGATAGCACTCACTGCACAATCAGACTGTGGAAGCTGAAAGTATGAATGAGATTAAAAAGAATTAGAAAACTGCATGGAAAACAGGCCCATTCACAGCTATTACACTTTCTGGCCTATACATAATCTTTGACTCAGAAAGTCCCTATAATAACTGACTGCCAAAAACTGGGGTTATTTAACCAGAGAAAGGATTACTATACATGTCTGATGTTTTCTAAGTAGCTGCTATTGCTACACAATCCATAACCCCAAATACTGGCATATGACTTAATTTTAATCATTTAACCCACTCTTGAACTTAAATGAGGGCATTAAAGTAACTTGCATTTTCACATTATAACAATTATATTTCTGATGGAACTTAAACTCACTGTTGAAGATTTGACTTTCCAAGCATACCAAACAAATTTTCAAATCAGTTTCCACATGAATGTGGAAGTTAGCAAAATTTGAACCTTAGAATATTGAAAACAACCGAAAAAAAATGCTGATGTCACTTAGCTTCTCACAAGAAAAAGTTCTTGCCACAAACTGCACTGCAGTACCCAGCTTGAGGTCTGGACCCAGCCATGACTGAAGCTACTGCAATTTTTGTTTGTTTTCACAAGGTTATTCTATTTTAAAATACCTACTATATATACTTAACAACATTTACATTTACTAGACTACTCTACACTGTGTTATGAAGACAAAAATATCAAAAGTAAATTAGAATATTCCTTTTAAAATCCTGCTGGCCCATTTGTTCTGACTTAACATATGCTAAGCCATAGGGTGAGCTACAGATCGAAGGTATTTGATCTCATTTTGAAGGCATGGCTCTGTAGTATTGCTATAGCCATTTAATTCTTGCTATATAGGTTTAAATTGAACTATGATCTTCTGTGGAAGTCTAACTTGCAAAAACCAGCTTTAAAGTGTTATATATTTCCACGTCTGGTTTAACACTGTTTTATTTATACCCCAATGTGTGTGAAGTTACCTTGCGTAAAACTCAGTAACAATCATACAAATATCCCTTCAACAGAAAATAGTGAGTTTCTGATAGGCTACATTCACGTTAACATTGTCATTGTTCTCTCAGCACTACTTGCCAATTGGCAGGTTGGGCTGAGAGGCATTCAAGGACACCCTATGGTTGGCAGTCTTAAAGACTAAAGTTCTGCAGCTTAGAAGAAGGGGTAAGGTGGATGGGGTTTCCATGTGTGTTAAGACTCCTTTGATAGGCTACAGAAAAGCCAAAGACCTTTTCCGCACCACTGTTTTCTCGTTTGTAGTCTATATCTGAATATTATTTAAGAGGTATTTATGACTCATCAGTTTTATCCCTGGGTATCTTCATTTTACTTGCCTTGATCGTTAACGAATAGACTGAACTTCATTAATTTCTCATGATACATTCTCTTGAACTTATTGCCTAGTGATTAATGTTCTGTAAGGGTTTTCCCTGAAAGCACTGCTGAAGCTTGCCGATTCAATCTAAATCAGTTTGCCAGCTGCATCCTATCAGGGAGGGAAAGCTGTTGTTTTGTGTTGAGGTACTAGATGCTGGATCTCATGCAGGTAGCTGGCAAAGACCAGCATTTCTAAAGGGTATTGTTTAACAAGGGTAATGATGTGTTCCCAACACTGGGCTTCAGAAGAGTTCCTCCTACGCATTTGTCAGCAGGGGGATCTCAAAAGAAAAGCACAGTCAATATCAACTCTTGCAGTCATGTACCCAACTGAATAAAAAATAATTCAGAACAAACAAAATATACATGTGAAGTCTGACAAGTGTTAAAATGCATGAAAATAACAGCCTCTCATGAATAGAGTAGTAAAGCAATTAGATTTCATTTTCAAGAGCATTTGTACTGATGAAAATTCTTCTATATATTGAATGACTAAATTTGGTTTCTTGTTTAAATATACATTTATGGCACCTGTTTTCAGTGTTTCTTTGTCATTACTTTTTCTTTTGCAGGGCTGTAAACAAGGCTGACAATTTTCAAATGCACAGAAGTTTAAAATTAAGCCGCTAAAATTGAAAATATGACATGGTTGTTCAAAAAGAATTTCAACAAACTGCTGGTTTTTGTCACATGACACGGGCAATTAGTTCCCAAGCTGCTGAATAAATAAAAAATTCAACCAGCTCTCAGGTGATTTAACTGAGTCTGACAGAATCAGGGATCAGGATAGCCTTATAAGTAGAACCAGACCAAGTGTTTGCCTATTTTCTGATGACTGTAAAATTCATCTGCAGTGTAAGTTGGGCTAAGAGTCAAAAATTATTTGTCTGGCCTCTGTAGATGGGCAGCAAAAAGAGACAAAGACTGATTGGTATGGTATAAACAAAGTGTTGCTAAAGATAACACACACACACACAAAAAAAAAAAAAAAATAAAAATCTGCACTTTCTAAGTCAAGATACTGAAAACAAGATACTGAAAATGTCACATCAGGAGATCACAACCTATGGGTGTGATAAATAATTAAAAACAGGGCTTCATAATTTTCTGAGGAGTTGTCAGCCTTTTGTTCAGTTCCATTACTCAATATTCTTCTTTGTATTTGTTTTAAAGTCACTTTTGAGTGGGTAAGTCATCTGTACATGTGTTTCAGTTGTACAGATTTAGGCTTTTACTGGATTGAGTTCCTCAAATGTTTTCTCACGTCTTAATAAAAAGCATCAAGAAGAAGACTACAGCAAGAAAGTCAGTAAATATTTAATTTGATTCAGGAAGATTAGTAACTGGAAGTCTTGTGCCCTCATATCTACTGAATGTCGTCTTTTATTTTAAGAGATCCAAGGCTTGAAGAATTATCATGGGTTCATTCTCAAGCCAAGTGCATTTGGCATTCAAATTCACTTTGATTATATAAAAGCTTTAAACATTTTCCTTTTTGCAATGCATGTTTTATCTGTAACCACAAGTCTGAGGGATCACATCACCCAGTATATAATGTATTATTCCTGAAGTCAAGCCTAAGTTTTCTTTTTCTTTTCTTTTTTTTTAACAGAGAATTTAAAACAAACAAACAAACAAACAAACAGTTCTATAATAGTGAGGTCAGATTTTGGCAGCTATCATCAGCTTTGAGAACCAGACACTTCCATTCTTTTTAAAGCATGTTGCTACTTTTTACACTTACCGATGTATATTAGAATGAAGATACAACATGACAAAATCATTTTCTTAATCTGTAGAATGCACAAATATGACTAAGGGATGTGCTATTCATAATAATGAGTCTGGAAGTCAATGACAAAACTAGTGCAAAAGAAAGAAGATGTCCAGTAATCAGCTAACTCCAGGTAAGATCAGGACATACTTTATTTGAACTATGATTCTGTAGATTTTACAAATCTTTAAACTTTGAAGAGCAATCCTCAACACATTTTTGAGTCTGTTATGAGAAGTACTTTCCTGAAAAACAATGCTTCATAAGATTTCTGCTTTAAAATATTTGGAGATATTTAGACATAAAGCATTAATCCAGTTTAGGATAGAAATTAAATAAGATGCTCAGTACGTAAGTCAGTGGTGCAGAAGCTTACTTTTTCTCAAATTTCAAAATAAGATCTGTTAATTTTGAAATAATTTGAATCATGGTGCTTTGGAAAAAGTAGGGAAATTTGCAGCTTTTCTGTAAAATAATATGAAATTGTTTCATTTGGGTGCCTAAGCCAGCAGTGCTAGGCACCAGTGACAGAGATCTTATCAGTAGCCCAAAAAGAAATCTGAAGTTGCTGCAAAAGTCTGAGCAGTCTCACATCATCTCCAGAATCCGTAGTACTTCCTGGCACTAAATAGTTATTTAGTGACAAGAATAAAGTGAAATGGAAGGTGCTTGAGAGGATGAAATGCCTCCAGGAACATTTCTTACTAATTCCACACTTCAGGGTAAAAAGAGACAAAGTATTTTATGTATCCAAACAACTTTAGTATATCCTGTAGCTTTTTTTTTTTTTTTTTTTTTTTTGTAAACAGCTCAGCAAAAGAAAACAATGCTTCCAAGTGAGATTTTTTTAATTTTTTTAATTTTTTTATTATTTTTTAATTTTTTAATTTTTTTTTTGCTTCAACTCCATACGTTGCTAAACCTAGCACAGTTGTTTATATTCTAACAGGGAGCTAAGTTAGTATGTGACTAGACTCTATTTCAAGGTTGTTCCTCCAGGGTATCAAGATATCTAAATGTGGAGGGGGGAAAAAATAAACTAACAAAACAAACAAACAAAACAAAAACAGGTTTACTTACTTTGTCAAATAAATAATTTTGAATCATTGACCACCTGATTTCACCCCAATATCATATGTTTGGACTTCACTTATAAAAAATTACCTGATCTACTAATTCTTGTCATGGTACTACCCTACCTCACAGAGTAATTGCAAGGGCCAGTTGCTTCATTGATTAGAAGCTTCTCAGACACAATGGTCATAGTTAGCCAGACAAGACCTAATTATGAAAGCCTTCTCAAGAAAACGTTTCACTAACAAAATATGCAGCTTGCACCATTCAAGCTTTATGGATTTTAGGCAGGATTCTTGCTACCACAGCATAATTACAAGTACCATGAGCAGAAAATAATGTGGTCTAGTGATTAAAATGCATATTTTGTGATGTTTTCTGATTATCAATTTTTTAAATTTGTGTAAACTGAACTGAGCATTGATAACAACAGCAAATATTTGTGTCAGTCAATCCAAAGAAGGAAGCAGCAAATGTTTAGTAATTACTTTGCTACTTCTAAAGATCTTCATAGTATTAGTGGACTATTATTTCCAAAGTTATGTCAGATTTCATAGAAGATTTAATGTGTCTGTTTCCAGTAAAAAGTATTCATGTTCAACTAATGCTCCTTATTAGTCTTTTCTGTGTCCAGGAAAAGAATAAAATAAAATAAAATAAAAGTTCAGGGATGCTCATATGACAGAATTATGTCAGAGAAGAGAGAACACTGATAAGAGTTTGCAGAAGTCAAACTAACACAGAGATCCATTATATACATAGAGCTATAGCTTTACAGCCAGTAGCAGGGAGCTCCAGACAACAGAAAGTACAGCTATCCAAAGACACTGTTGCATGTTCAGGCGGATGAATGTCAGTGAGTACTGCAAATAGTACTTTATTACTTCTTTAATCCTGTATGTCACTCCAGTAGTTATGAACTCGATTTCTGGATCTTCCAGTAAATGTAAATGAAAGACATCCTTTTATTTAAATTCTTCTATTTTTTGCCCTTTTACCTTGAACTGTTTTTGATCAAGATGACTGGACACCTGCCTTCTTCTGCCAGTGGACATCTACTGCCAGTAAAATTTATGTAATTAAATGAACTCAAGGAATTGTTTTTCTTTCTTTCTTTCTTTTTTTTAATTCCCTCCCTGAATGTGTTGTGCTGAGAATGTAAGCATACCATAAAAATAGAAGAGTAATTCATAATCAGAATATAATGTAAAATACATATAAATAGTTCTGTACTAGTCCCCTTGCAACTTCTGGCCTGACATTTATCTAGTTCAGCATGACCTTAGTTATATCAGGAAAATCTCAGATCAACTGGGCTAAAGAGTTACCCTCTCACAGATAGCCTCCTTAGTTCTTGATGTATTTTCCTTTACTTCACTTAGTTTAGTCTGCCTACTGAGGAAGGATTTTTTTGTTGTTGCTGTTTTTTTTGCTTTAAGAAAAATGCTCATGTAGACAAACCTAACAGATTTGTTAGTGTCCTACCAGGAATGTAGTAAACATACAAAAAAACAGTGAGACAGACAAAAAGTCATTCTTTCTGGCCATTACGTATCATTCTAGTATGAAAAGGGAATATCCAATCATATTCTGACCTCTGTGCAATATGCAATTCTCTTATTCAGAGAATAACAGCATGGGATAAGCACTTGGAAATCAGAACATGCTGGCTTGAACAAGGCCTTTCTAAGCATATGCTTAACTTCAAAATTTCAATTACAGTATCTCTGAACCAAATTGAGTTAGATTTATGGTGAAATGAAGAATCCATTCCCTCTTTTCTTGCTATGTCAGAGAAGTTGTGAGAAGACATTCTATGGAAAAAGTTATTTAATGGGAGATGGGAAAATAATTTTTATTCTCTAGATTCTTTCAAGCTTTTTTTTTTTTTTTTTTTTTTAATTTTATGAACCATTTCTATCTTAGTATACAAGGAAAAATGTTAGATTGCCAGTCAGACTGACCATTTAACTACTCCTTGAATAGGAACTAGACATAATATGTAACTTCATCTTTTTGAATGGAAAATAGTGAATTAAAAGTTTAGGAAGGAATTTTAGATTTCCTCAAGGGTTTCAAAGATTTTGTTAGTCTGGTGTAGTTCCAGTCCAAACACTCAAATACCAAGGGCTTTTGTTAGTGATTTCCCTTTTTTGTACTCTAATGTGAAACAAAACACTGTCATGGTCTGCATCTATCAAGACTTAACACTGATATGATAAGGAATGAAGTTTGTCGAAGTTTGGTCTTTGAGAGTTTCCTGCAAGTGCCTGTGTTTCACAGGGAGATAACAGTGATTAAGGGGAAAATAGAAACTGAAATTTCTCAACTTTGGGAAGTTTCTGTTTCACAATAGCATGGAAACAGCATCCATAGTGTTGTATCGCTGGTTTTGCTGAGAACAGACCCTGGTCTCTTTCATTTCTGTCTCTTTCCCCTGATTTTTATGACTGCTACTACCTGTACTCAGCCTCGTGGTTAATGTGACAGCAGTAAGTGAAGGCACACCCTTACTTACACTCCTTTTGGAAACATGAGAACATAAAGTGTTTATAACTTCTTCACTCAGCAGACTTCAGACCCCTTCTGAAAAGTAAATAGTTCATTTCAGATCCAAAAATAACTGCATTATTTAATACAAGCATGTCCCACCTCAAAATTATTCATTTCTGTATTGTGTTACGTTTTTGTCTGAGAGATAACCATCACTGTTAAGATACAATAGCGGTAAAATGTAATCATTTTTTACTATTTTTCCTTGAATCCCCCTGCCATCATACAGTTTTGTTTACTCTTTAACCCAACAAGATGCTTTTGTTTCTTTCTTTCTTGCTTGTTTTGTTTGATTGTTTTAAAGTTGCAATAGTAAAAATTATTTTCATATGTTCAGACAGTACTCCTCAAGAAAAAAAAAAAAGGTCAAATCTTCACAATATTATCTAGCTTCACCATGAGCAGTAAATGACCATGAATGTGATTTCATAGCCTCCACTGTGACATATTTGCATGAACTCATGACTTGGGGAGGGCTGGAAGTATTAAATTAACAAACATTGCTCCCAAGATAGGGAAAGTATGAAGATAAATGACAAAACAAATGCACACAGTCCTCAAAGGTATTCAGCATCCTCTGAAGTTAGTGTTTCAGGGTATGTTTGGATCTGAGAGACAGGATGTCTCAGGAGCAGAGGCAAGCAAACTATGCACTCAGAGCAGCACAGGGGGTTGTGAATTTTAGTCAACATACACACAAACGCAAGCATCCATTTTTAGATAGTCTCCATAAGCAGGAAGCAGAAACTCCCTAAGATAGTGCAGTATTAACAACACTTAAGGGATAACAACACTTTTATAATGTGTTGTTAATTAACAACACATTATCCCAACACTTAAGGGATGGCAAACCACCAAAAAGGAGAGAGAAGGAACATTCTAGTGGTGGATTCAATAGGTAGAGCCAGCAGGGCATCTCCTGCTTCAAAGGGCACTTTTCCCCTCTCTCCCACCACAGCCTCTCTCCTGCTTTTATTCTCCCTAGGGTCTGCAGGGTTTTTTTCCACTTGCACGCTGTACCCTCATGGCCAACATGATACAGAGCTCAAGAGGAACACCTGCTTGCAAAAAAAAAATCTTTGCAAAAACAAGATACACTACCAAGGTCAGCTCTCTCTACAAATGAAGATATTTGCGGCTATGGCCATACATATCAGAACCCTTAAAACTTTCAGAATACTTTATTTCATCCCAGGATCATTCTTCAGTCAGGGGCCTTCAGGTTCCCGACACAGTTAGTATGTACTACGTATCAACATAGTTTAGTCCAAATGGTATATACCCTCTTCCTTTGACAGAAAAGGGAAAGAAGTTCCATTCTGGGTCTGCTCCCGGGGTGCAGAGAAACCAGTCTAAGTGGTCTGTTCTACTGTATGAACTAAGGATAGAATGGGAAACAAACTGGCTCACCAAGCCTATTGCTCATGGTAGAATATATCCCAAGTTACAACTGAGTCATGCTCTTTCTTTACTAGTATTTTGTTCTCACAAGCGTTGCAGCATTTCAGTTCCCTCTAATTCATATGTACTTCCTTTTCTTCCTAGACTGACAATTAGATATTGGTATGACCATCTGTGCTTCAGTTTTCTCTCACTAATACACTATATAGATGAAACAGTGCCATTGACCACAGACATAAAAAGAAATAATAGAACTACAAAGGAGACTAAGATGCATTTGTTTATTTATATTTCTCCAGATAAGCTTAGAAAATGTTAATACAAACTTTCTCCTGGACAATAATAACATCCATCCTGGAAGACCTTCCTTTTTATTTTCATATTTAATTAGATGGTTCAATGACTCATAAAGTATGCATGTCTAGATATTCCATTTTTATTTTGACCTCTCAATGTTTGTATTAAATGACAAATATAAAAAGTAATAAGAATGTAATTTAAAAAAATACAAAAGCATTTAGATAAAGAAAGAACCATGGAAAAATGAAACATGCAATGAATGGAGATTTTACCTGTTATCTTTGCTGAATAAATATTTTGTTTGTCTGACTTTGCATAAATACTCTTATCAAGCCTTTTTAAAATAAATTAGCATATATCTGTTCCATTTTGATAGTTGTCTTGATTTTTTTTTCTGAAGTATATTAACATTCTTAAGATATTTACTAAATGATCTGACTAATAAGTCATAAGTGATTATCTCTCGTTCTCTGCATTTCCTTGATCTATTTTTTTCTTTTTTTCCTCACAAATAGATACATATAGGAATACATAGAAACAGAAATAGATACCATAGGTTTAGAGAAAGAAAAACAAAACAATGTGCTTTGCATGGAGCCTAGAAATTTTTTGTGATTATCTGTTCTTTTATTTGTTCACATCACCATGATTCCAAGTGGCCCCTGAAGACTCCTTGAAAAACTTCCTCTTAATGCTTATGAATTGTATCATTCTTGGACTCTGTTTTGATCTAATATCAAGCTCGATACTGTTAATCCAGGAACCAGTCTTGCCAGAGCAAGAATCAATCATTTTGGCAGTAATACACAGAACAGGTGATCCCTACCATATTCACACCAGGATCCATGTAGTATCACTGATTTTTGAATTAACAAACGATGATGCTGGCAGAGCCATCATAAGAACAGATGCCTTTGAGAGTTCTTAATAAGAGTAACTAGTATCAGAGATATATCTTCCCATCATTACTTGTGGATGTATGTCTGTGTTAATAACTTCAATGTCTGGAAAACTGCCATCTCTCCTAGATGGGATGACATTATCATTGTATTGTCAGTGTTGAACACTGCAAAAGAGAATGGCGTTATGAAAAAAAAAAGGGAGGTAACCTTCTACCAATTGGCAACTTAAGACCATACTTTTGCATCTGTAAGCCTGTTATCAATATGCAGCCTAGCCAGCTTGTGAAAAGATTTGAATATCAGACCAAATATTCTGTCACCAAATCCCTTCAGTGTAAAAAACAAAAACAAACAAACAAAAAAAAACCCGACAACAAACAACAACAACAAAACATAACCCAACCCTTCTTGCTCATGTTACACTGGATCTGCATATTAAAAAATGGAAAGTACATCTTAAGTCCTTAAACCTGCAATTCTGCACTATAGTTAGATATGCCTTTTAGAACAGCTCTGCTCTTCACTGTAGTTATTAGGCTGAATTCACTGTTCAAATTTGTCTGTAATGG
This sequence comes from Gallus gallus, assembly GCF_016699485.2. Lineage (NCBI taxonomy): Eukaryota > Metazoa > Chordata > Aves > Galliformes > Phasianidae > Gallus > Gallus gallus. The sequence continues at coordinate 82,067,851 of NC_052533.1, forward strand.
AACTGAGTATCCCCATTTTACCCAAAGCAGTAACATTCCATCAGACAACAGCAGAATAACATCTGGTCTTGAAATTATTTCAGGAGTCTTCTTTATGATTTACTATACCACAGTTACTTCTTACTTCTTCAACTCGGGAATCAAATGGCTGAACCATCTGGACCAGTGACAAGTGTAAAGAACCTTATCCTACCATCCCTTCCCCTTTCAGAGCACAGGAAACTAAAAGGTATGTAAGCGAGCAATGTCTGAACTGCTATAGGTGCATGAGTAAGTGCAGAATGCGAGGCACTGTCAAGTGGCTGGAAAAGTTGATTTCTTTTTCTCCTAAGGAATTTTTACATTCACTCTTATGTTGCCTTCTGCAACTGTGATGTTAGCCTCCTGTGTTAGCCCTAGCACATACTGACCAATTACCTGGTCAGGGCCAAATGACTGCAAACGTACACCAATATGATGAGCAGTAAAATGGTGTTTTATTCACTACTATGCACAGCTTATATACTTTTCCTTAAACAGTCGTACCATCGTGTCTTACTCTGATTTGTCCGCACTGGATATTAACCCTTTTCCTTATTGGCTCCTATTGTCTTCTCATTCCTTTACGTTCTTCTTCTTATCTTGTTTACTTGACAGCAAGGTCAGTCTGTCAGAACCCAATAGCACCCTCACACTGTGCTTAGGGAGAGGCCTGTCCCATACATCAAGTATCCCCGTCATACGCCTACTACAACACTCTTACTCTTCTTAAAATAAACAAACAAATAAAGTCACCCTTAATTGATAAAACCAAATTTGACAGTAAGACCAATTTAGCAAAAACTGTGTATTTGTATGCCAACATCATTCTGCAGAATAATGAAGTAATCACAATAAAACATAAAGAAATCTAGAGATGAGTTCAGGTTGTATAGAGCCACATATTTTTTTTCTGAAAATGATGCCACTGAAAGGACTTGTCTTGCTTATGCTTCTCTGTAAAATACACTGAAAGAAAAAGGAGAAAAGGAAAAAAGAAAGAGAAGGATAATTGTAGAGTTACAGAATCATAGAATCACAGAAACAAAGAATCATAGAATCAAATGGCTTGAATTGGAAGGCACCTTAAAGACCAACTAGTTCCAATCCTCCTGCCATGGGCAGGGTCACCTTCCACTTGTCCAGGTTACCCAAAGCTCTATCCAGCTTGGCCTTGAGCAATTCCAAGGATGGGGCATCTCAGAATACAAATTAACTGGGCAACCATTTCCAGTGCTTCATCACCCTCTGGGTGAAGAATTTCTTGTCCATATCTAATTAAACCTATTGCTTTTTAGTTTAGAAGCATTACTCCTTGTAGCATCACTACATTTCCCAATAAAGATTTCCTCTTTCCTCTAGATCCCTTTTAAATCTGGAAGGCCTTTGTGAGCTCTTCACAGAAGCTTCTTTTTTTCTAGGCTAGACAGTCCCAAATTTCTCAGACTTTTTTCGAAGGGGAGATTCTCCAGCCCTCTGAAGGTGGAAGGAGGAAGAGAAATTAAATACATAAATAAATAAATAAATAAAAGGAAAAGGAAAATAAAAGCTAAAGGAGAGATATTGGATGATTCTACTCTAAATACTTTAAGTTCTTTGATTCTATTTGGGAAAATTAAAAGACAATATTTCTGCCTGTAAAAGTCACCAAACTAAAGATCAGAAACCGGTAAGAGAAAGAAGGAAAACCGTATACAGTATACAAGGTGAAAAATTAGAATGATCCAGAACAGCCCTTCTTATATTTTGGCATGTATTTGTAAAATAACTCTATCCTTTGAATATATCTTTATTAAAAAGTAACAGAAATAATTGGAGTATAAGTTTTCTAGCAGAACTGCCCTTTACCCATTACATCTCTTTTCCATCAATGTATTAAAAACTGTAATGTGCCATTATAGCATGAAGAAAAAAGTCACAATTTGTCTTTAAAGAGGAACAGGATCCTTAAAGACTCTAAGATATCAAAATGTACAAAAATTTAATTCACAAAATAGTAAATGATGTGTAAGTTTAAGCATAGATTTAAGCTTTTTTTATTTTCTAGGAGCATGGGAATGTGATTTCATTATGTTTAATATTTCACTGAAATTGCTGAACAGGACTAGCTGTGACGTGGTAGATAATAAGCAGCCAAACTATGCAAGAAGGATATAAATATTTGGCTTATTCTCTTTTGCATCAACTTTGTTTCCAGAAAATGTTTTTCTTTTGTTTCTTAAAACTCTGAAGTGGATGATCTTCATTTCTGTGATGATCCTGCTTACTGTCACATTCTGTTTATGTAAATTAATCTTGGACTACAAACTATGCTGAAAATTTCTTACCAATCTTTATATTCTCTATTTTATTCTGACTTGCGTGTTGCTTTGTTAGATTTTCTTCTCCTACGGATGACTGTTCCAACCTAAAATGAGGAATAAAACCTCATTAACTGTCAGCGTTCAGTTGAGTTAGAGAGCTCTCTTGTAGCATCAAAATAGATTTACTTTATTGTGTTCAACATACATCTTAAATACCATCCACTTACAAACAAGAAGTTCCTGTTCCTCTAACAGTTCCTCTAATCAGTTAATTGGTCCTAACTTCTCCCAAACAACAGTGGTAAAGGATGAAAGGTTTCTCAAGTGTGACAAGATTAACAGTGCATACAAAAAAAAAAAAAAAAAAATCCCTTTTTATCCTTAGACTCCGTTTTCTTTTTCTTACATTCCAGTCTATCTAGGCTTCACAGTGATAAGGTCTATCAAGGTGTCTTGTTAAGCTTTTTGGTGACTTGCTCATAGCTACATCTTATCCCACAATTTACTAGGTCTGTGAAGATCTCAAGCAGTGTGATATCTGTGATTGAAACCTAACACCAAGTGGTGCTTAGACCTTTTATTTCAAATATCAATTATTATTAGGCTCATTGTGCTTTGTTTTTCTACTGGAAGTAGAATGTCAAAGACAAATATAATGATAGAATCATAGAACAGCTTATGTTGGAAGGGACCTTAAGATCATCCAATTATTACCCCCTGCCATGGAGAGGGTTGCTAAGCACTAGATCAGATTGCCCAGGGACCAATCCAACCCAGCCTTGAACAAACTCCTCCAGGGATATGGCATCTGCAATTCCTCAGGGCAATCTATTCCAGTATCTCTCAATCCTCTACATACTGATTTCTGCCTAAAATATACATTTCCTTTCTTTCAGTTTAAAATTATCCTCCTCTTGTCTTATTACTACTAGACCATGTAAAAAAAGTTGTTCTCTCTCTTTTTGATAAGCTGCTTCTAAATGCTGAAGGGATGCAATGAGATTTGCATGAAGCCATTTCTTCTTCAGACAATCTCAGCTCCCACAGCCTTTCTTCATAGGACAATAAACTCCCTTGCCCTGGTGGCCAACACTCTTTTTATGCAGCCTAGGATACAGTTGACCTTCTGGGCTGTAAGCATATACTCATGTCAAGCTTTCTGTCAACCAAAACCACCAAGTCTTTTTCTGCAACACTCCTTTCAATGAGATTATCTCCCAGTCTTGTACATATACCTAGGATTGCCATGAGATGCAGAACCTTATACTTGGCCATTCTGAACATCATTAAATTCACATGGGCCCACTTTATCTAGCTTTGAATGGCATTCCTTCCTTTGGCTGTGTCAGTTGCACCACATAGCTCTGTGTTTTCAGCAAACTTGCTGAGGGTGCAATCAATACCACTCTGTGTCACTGTCAGTGACATTAAAGGGCACCAGCCCAAAGATGGATCTGTGAGGAACACCACTCATCATCAGCCTCCACTTGGACATAAAGCCATCCACCGTTCAAAGCCATATCTCTCCAATAAGCTACAAATGCTTTCCTATGGATGTAGACAAATATTGAAAATGAGCTGGGAAACTGCAGGTAACAAACGGAAGGGAAATAAATGACAATAGTTTCTTAACCATCCAATATAACTACTTTGTTTATTGTTACAAGACAGAAGAGCATCTGTAATTTAACTCAGTCAAAAAACAGTTTACATGAGAAGTAGAAATAGGATTGATGTCACATGAAAAAACACATTGATTTTATAAAAGAATTTAAGCATGATCTGGTGATTTAAACATACTAACCAGATAATATATATATTCTTATTGAAAAGTGTTCTACTGTTTCTTACACTGCACTCTCCTTGATTACATTTTGATAGAAAAACATTATACTTTTGACTTTGCTTTCTTCTTTATTAATCTCAAATGTTTTTTATATGTGTCAGTGGTTTACGGGCTATTTTGGACTGGTTCCATGACTAGCGGGGCAGAGGGATTCGCGAATCCGCACCTCCAGAAAGGGAAACAGGGGACCCCAAATAATTAAAAACAGCAGCAATGATTTGAGGAGAAACAAAGTAATTTACTAAATACGGTATCAGAATACAAGATAACACACTATAATGCAATACAATTAGAATTGAAGCTAATAAATCAAATATAATGAGAAAGTGTCCAAAATTTGAAGGCCTTACACTACTGCAGGTGAGGCGTGTGGTCAGGATGAGCAGCAGGGAGGAGGAGAGCCGAAAAAGGGAAGGTCTTATGACCTTGCCAGGGGTTATGTCTCTTCTCTGAATGCAAAGTGTTCTGGGGTATGTAGTTCTTCTCTTCCAGACAGGTGCACAGAACTGGAACAATAACTCTTTAACTCCCAGCGCACTACATGATGTTATGATGTGGAATACCCATAACCAAAAATCATAAAACCATGACAATATGTAAAATCTATTCTATTTTCAAAAATTGGAGAAAAATGTATCTTATTCAATAAAATAAATGTAAAAGCTTTTAGATTTTTCAATTGCTGTACTGGAATCTAACATTTCTCCTTTCCTAGTTTCTCCAAGGAAACTTCTAAATTTTTCAGTGCTCAGCACACATACTTGGCCGTTCCCAATTGAGCTTTTTATTTTCAAATTAAATATACTGTAGAAGCTCTCAAGCTAGCTCATAAGGTCCCAGATCTATGCTATGATGAGGCTTTCCCTCAGCAAATGAAGAAGACATGACTGGGCCAGCTATGTTCAGGCTTGTTACTATCACAGTGCATCGGATTTGGAGCCTGGAAGAGAGGCAGTTTTGTGACTAATGCTGGTATGTTAATGTTTCCTTTGCATCATACCTATATCTTCCTAGTAAAAGTTCTGAATGCTACACTGTCATATAACAGATCTGACATACTACATCACACTACGCTTCATGTGGAAAATCTGGAAAATAAAAGCAGAGAAATCTCAAGAGAACTTTACGAAGTAGGATAGTCAATTGAATGAGATATGACTTTTGGTGCAATCTGAGCTATTATTTTCTTGGAATAACGTGTAGGTCACAAAGATTTTGCAAAATATTTATAATTCTTGCTAGAGACACCGCTGAAGTTATCAATAAATAAAGGGCATGACAATTTTACTACCTAGGTGTCATTAGGAAGTCTCATGAAAAAATTAACTTTACTCTCTTGAAAGTAATTTGACACAGTTCTAGTTTGCACATATCATAAAGAAAGAGCAAAAATACTGACTAGCTATAACATCTGATATGCTATATCATGTAAGACTTTCCTTAGTGAATTATTCAAGGATTATTAATTTTGAACATATTTCCTACAGAATGTCCGAATAAATTTAATGCTATCAAGGTGAGTATTTCACTATCAAAAAACAGCCATAAAGAAATTCAATGGTACTTATACCAAATTAGATGAAGACCAGATTAGATGAAGATGAAACTAGATGAAGACCAAATGTTGCTAGTAATACTGCATTTCTGCCTTGAAACCTGCAACACAATATTGGAAAGAATATACACATACTGCTTTTTACATTGGCATTTCTATAGCTTATGAGTGAATATGAATTTAGAAAGCTTTTGAAGACAGTAATTCCAAAATTCATATTTTAGAAAGTAAACATTATTGGATGCTATTGGTTCAGCTTCTAAATCATTTCAGCAGTGCTTAAATAGGACCCTTGTTTTTCTCACAGTTCAGCACAGTGGAAAAAAATAATTGCAAAGTTTTTTGAGTTTTCACTTTGCCTGATGATTTGCATTTTTAAAAGGTAATTTTAGTTCATAATGTATGAGATAACTGTGGAGTCCACATAATTTTATGTTCATTTCAGGTCATTCTAATCCTCTGTTTTCCTTTCAGTGTTTCAGATCTGTCACCAAAATGTCGGGCATTGCTCTACCCTTCGGATCAAAAATAACTCTAGGAGACTAGACATATTTAGAAACTCTTCAAGAAATCTGTACTCACAAACTGTTAGGAATGGATTCAAACAACAAAATGCCCAACAGAGGTATCACAAAAAAATAGTGTAAGTCAAAAAACTGATGGGAATGTAAGGTAAAGGATTTGAATGACAAGTCATAGTAAAGACATTCTATGCTCTTTATCTACCATGTGAATCTAGAATGTGTACCAGTGTTGTCACTCATGCTGAAAAGCTAAAGCTCTGTTTCCAGGACCTCTCTGCTTCTGTCACATGGATAAAGAATGTCTTCTGTCAGAAAAACATTTTGCACTCGGCTTCCAGATGGTACACTCTAGACATTCACCTTTTCCAACAGTGATTCCTGAGATGCATTTGATGGGAAAACAAACTGCATCTTTAAAAGTTCAGAATATTTACATATTAAAAAAAAAAAAAGAGAGAGAGAGAGAAAAAAATAGATGAAATGAAAAAGAAAAAAGATCAAAACCTTTTCTGACATTGTGTGGTAAACTTGAAACGAGTAGTAGTATTTCAGCATGCATTGACAATCAGCTGTAGTTGAAGGGGGCATGTTATGCAATAGAAATAATGGTTTTATATTTATTTGCATTCAAGTTTTGTAAGAGAGTGTGTAGCACAAGACAGTAGTCCAGAACTGTGGACAGTCTGATTCCCTTTAACTAAACTTAGTCTTACTAAAGACTTAAACTTGGTTAACTAACTAAACATCCTGCCTAAGTAATTTATACAGGTTGCAAGACAGAAACTACCAGAGGATGATTTATTCCATCATAATACGTTTTCTCTCTGACTGCTATAAATATTAGTGTAATATGATAATAAGATAATTAATATTGCAATTATTGTCACTGTTATAAATTGTGATACAAGCACAGTATCAATGATCAAGCTATTTACTCATTTGGTGGAAAATGTACAACATTTTTATATTGCTAAGAAAAGAAAGAGAGAGAAAGAATCTAAACCACTCTAGGTCAGATATTAGTTCTTTCTTGTTGCATTGTCTGGATATAACTTTATCCATTCATTCTGCTTTTCCAGATATCTGCATGTGGAAAGCTACTGCAGCTTTTCAGCAACTCTGACAGGAAGAGAGCATGGAGTCGAATCCATCTTCCCAACCTTCTATCAAAACTGCACTGAGATTATTAAAGTGTTCTCTTACTACTAGTAAAATGGAACCATTCTAAAAACCTACTACTCAGGTGCTTGATTCTCTTTATTATACACAGTGTTTTTTAAAACTGCTTAAGTAAGTCATAGGATCGTAGAATCACCAAGGTTGGAAAAGACCCACAGGATCATCCAGTCCAACCATTCACCCATCACCAGTAGTTCCCATTAAACCATGTCCCTCAATATAACGTCCAAACGTTCCTTGAACCCCTCCAGGGTTGGTGACTCCACCATCTCCCTCAGCTGCCCGTTCCAGTGCCTGACCACTCTTTCAGAGAAGTAGTATTTCCTAATGTCCAGCCTGAACCTTCCCTGGTGCAGCTTGAATTCCCTCTAGTCCTATCACTAGTTACACGAGAGAAGAGGCCAACCCCCAGCTCAGTACAAGCTGCCTTCAGGTAGTTATAGAGAGCAATAAGGTCTCCCCTGAGCCTCCTCTTCTCCAGACTGAACAATCCCAGCTCCTTCAGCTGCTCCTCATAAGGTCTATGCTCCAGACTCTTCTAAAGTCCTTCTATAGGTCATATTTTCAGCCTTGTACACAGAGATTCAGCTATCTGTCTATGAAAGAAGTTGTATATTTCATTCTTGATATGTAACATAAAACACTTACTCCCTAGAGTCTAACTTTAACATAGAACAAAAAAAGCAAAATAGTAGTCAATATAAAAATTCTTGTTTGGTTACCAGCAAGTGCTATTTCCTGTTCTGAAGAACACACATGGCAGAACAAGTTAGCAACAGCTTTCCTTCAAGTTTTGTACACTCCTATTGAGTGAAACCAGATAAGGTAGCTTTATTTATTTATTTATTTATTTTGTATATTCATACAAAAATATACTTTACATAAAAGTGGACAAACAAACATAATAAATGGACATGAAAAATGGACAAATGGATTTTAGAACAGGATTGGTTTCCACTAGGCCTTTCAAGACGCACGAAAAAACACAACAGATTGTAGACAAGAGTGAGTTCAACATACCTGTGGACTCTTTTCATGTATTTTATATGTTAGTTCTGTGCTTGTTAACTTCCTTGCAAATATTATTGTTGTGTCTTATGGTATCTACCATTTTCAACACATTAAACATTCTTCTATTGCATCCTCCAAGTTCTGCCTGATTGCCAACAACAACCTGAAGTGCTGATGGGTATATTCACCATACTCTGACTCATGCTCCATGAAGACAGAAGTAGGTTTCTTGCTTTAAGAAGCCTGAAAATTAATTTCTTTCTATGATTATTTGGTCACAAGATATGAATGCCAGGCAAGATATTATTTACCCTTTCCCCTAAAGTAGCCTTCATTGTTTGTGGATTGCATAGACAAACTGTACTGCTCTCACGCTTGATTGGACTGAGATCAATTTTCTAAGATGTGAAAAGCAAATACTAGTCATTAAACAAAGAGCAAAAGGGAACTGAGACAGATCTACAAGCTGCCTTCTTGAAAGAGAACTAGGAGTGTCCGTTCAGCGGAATAATCTGTTTTTCTTCATGGTTATTAGAAAATGGCACTGTCTTCAGTGGTAGCAGGGCTAAGCTAAATCTCAAGTAAATCTCCATGTTCAAATATGATGCTAAAAGAAGCTGATCCTCTCTCATGTGACATATAGACAAAAGGTGTTATCTGTTATCTGTATTATCTGTTTCATAATTCCTGTAGCAAACTATTCTTGCCTAAACATGGTGAGAATGAAATTACATATAGATAACAAAGCAGAAATCTTTGTTCCAATTGCTTACTGTAACTCTTTATACTTTTCTATATAAATGACTGCATTCTCTGGGATAGGCACCTTTCCCCTGCCCAAGATTGCTCAGGGCAGTTGCAGAAACAGAGTGCATTTCTTCTGAGTGCAAAAATCAAAGCTTAGAATATGTTTCCCATAAGTCTTCTGTTTTTGGCTTGACATTTTTATGTAGTATTAATTTAAATTGTTTAACATAGAGCTGAGCCAAAGAGTTGGTTTTAATCCCAGGAGGGGAAAAAAAAATGTGAGAGGTCAATTGTCTTATTTGTTTTCATGTACTGGCTGAAGTTCTTCATGAGCCGTCTATAGTTTTCTTGGATTTGATTTTGTTCCCCAGAGTAAAAGCTCTTTCTCTCTCTCCCTCTCTTTCTCTCTCTTTCTCTCTCTCACACACTCATCCTCTTTTTTTTAGCAATACTTTTTGCAGGTGTGGATCACTTTTTTATTTCTACGGAAAATATTGATATTATCCTGAAATCTTAAAACTGCAGATATTCTCTAGCACTCGTTTACTTACTTTATGGAAACCGCACAGACCATATTGCCATCTTTTCTCTTCACTGAGTCACTATTTTTCATGAAATACTGCAGCTTTTGAAGTTATTAACTCTTTTATCATGGAGAGAAGTGTTACGGTATAACACAGAAAATATACTTATGGAAAACCAGGACTTTGAAAACTGAACCAGAAGATACACAAACTATAGCTCCCAGTTGAATATTGCAGTGACATAAAAATCCAAAGATTTCCTTGAAATCTTTGAAAAAAATTCCTTTCTTCTTTATTCTACCATGCAAAAATAAAATAAAATAAAATAAAATAAATTTCAACATACTCTGCTTTTTATGATTCAGCGAACATCAGAACTCCTTGACAACAGACTATATTCTCACTGGTGTTAGTAACCAAGGGATATGAAAACATTTTCTTTATTTTTTCTGAACATAGCTTATGTTAATAATGGTTCTATGATATGTGGTCAGACAACTTATCTTTCAGTAAAGGGTTACTGGAAACTTTTTCACAATTTTAATACTTATCTATGCTTTTATACATACCCCAGGACAGAATATTGGGCAGTTCTTTAAATCCATATTTTAAAAAATATATATGTCACAAAAAGAATACACGTATTGTTAGCCTTGCAAAAATAAAAAAAAATAAAAAATAAAAAAATTCTCACACAGTTATATAAAACAGTCTAAATAAAAAAACCTTTCTACGACCAAAGCCACAAATTTTGTGTTAAAATCACATTATTCCAAATCTGTACTCCTGTTCTTCAAGTTCTTGAGTTTCTTGAAGTCTGTACCATTTTTAGAGTAGTTAAATTTGCATTATTCCAATATGATAGTTAATGTTTTGTTTTTGTTTTGTGGTTTTGATATTTGTCTACAGATATAAAAAAATATATATAAATTGAAATACATTACCATTAAAGTTCTTGTAACAGCAATACAGCCAACAGCAATTTAGTGTTGAATCACCTTAATCAAAAAATACTGACAGAGTTGGGTCATCACATACATTCTTTTTGCTGTTTCACATTTAATTGAGTACTTGTTGAAAAGATTGTGTCAGAAACACTTTTAAAGCATACAAATATACAAGAAGGGCTGTAAACTAACAGTTATTTGGGATGGTGATATCTGTGGCTATACATGTCGTCCAGAATTTATCTTAGTGCTATTGTGGCATAAGTTAGGACTTTGAATATTATCTCACCTTGTAAAAGGACTTTGAAGGGATCACATTGCAGCCTAAGTTGGAATATTAACACATCAACACCTTTGAAAAGAAACGACACTTTCAGAAAATGAGTATTTTTCAATTATTAAATTAGATTAAGAATTGAAAAATATTTTCTTCTGAATTTCATATTCGAAATCATACTGGGATTTTTAGGTCAAGATACACTGCTCCATAAAGAATACACAATTAAAATTCTGTGGAAGAACACAGATGTTGTTCTACTTCTCACAAGTATTCTAATCCAGAGTGCATCTTTAAAAGAAGAGTCAGTAACAGCTAATACATTTGCAGAACTAAAAATAAAAACACTTTCAAATATTATGAATAATACATTTTGAATATACTGTTGTATTATTTCAATTATTTCTGTGGCAGCTGAAATTAAACTTCTAACTAGACAGTGACTTAGGACTGAGAATACTTATTTAGATAACCTATATAATTTTATTTTTTATTAAGTACCTTTAAATATCAATATGGCAATTAAAGAAGATAATAGTGTAACATTTGGTAATTAGCAATTGATTTTCAGTAGTGAGAAGAAAACTAGTAAACTTTCCATTTTGTTATATTTCTAGTTGGACAAGCCTTGTATTAAGATTATGAAAGCCCTAAGAAGATGCAAGAATAACTTCTATTACACCCGTTTGAAAAGAAAAGAAACAATTTCTAATTCAAAATATACCTAAATGATAGCAGATGATCATCTTCACTGGCGTGCTATCCCATGCACAGTAAATTTTTCACCTCTGTTCCAACAAGAATCATCTACATCCATTTGCTTGAATTTCAGTTTTTTAAGATATGTATTTTCTTTATTTGCTCTATAATGCTATGCAAATTGCAGGGGCAAAAGTGTATAAACCAACCTCTCCCCCTAACCTATTTTAAAAAAAATGCAAAAACAATTAAAAAATTCAAACAATACTTCTGGCAGATAAATCATTTTGGAAGTTAATGTATACTGACAAGATACTAGGGCATTATAAAATGGCTACCACCTGCAGCTATAGGTGACTGAAGGTTATCATTCCTGCAGCTGTTGGGATATACTGGTACAAACTATCCTCTAATTTATGCTCTAATTAGAAGAAATACCGAAAGTGACAGTCACTTATAAATTTATAACATATTTTGTCATAAATTGTATGGAAAGATGGCACTATTTTCTTTGTTTAATCAGACAGAACCAGGATGAGAACAAATGCAACCCTTGGCTGAGTGGTTTTTTTTGTTTGTATGTTTGTTTTTTTCCCTAAATATTCCCAAAGATAAATTATATTTCAGGTAGAAAGTACTCATTATATCATGTTTCTATTTTTGCTTCCTCATTAATCCAGTGTAGTATTTGTTCATGTTATTGATGTGGTATCTAGGATATTATATTTTCTAAATGCTAAAGTGTTTTCATCATTTGTCTCTGAAATTGTAGCATGTCTACTCTGCTACTATTTGTTTATTACAAAAGCTTGCCAGAGAAAGACAGTTTCAATATACACTACTGTTGAGGTTTCAGCATGAATTCCAGTATGTATTAAAAAGCAAAATACTTCAAATTTATTCTCTTGTCAGAAGGTCATCTCTAAGATTTGTGATTCTCTTTCTCATTTTCCCTCAAGCAAGAAAAAAAGAAAAGCACAGTACTCAGAAGTTTTCTCACTGAAAAAGGGATTGAAATGATTATGTGACCAGAGAGTATTCTGGCTTCAACGACATAAATTATCATAAAGCTGTTGTTGACCTAACATTAAGATATTACACCGATTACAGAAAGTGTGATCATTAACAACTAAATCCAGTAACTCATTGCAGATTATTTTTCTCATATAGACTAAACTCAAACTTAACAAATGTGATGCTGTTATTTACTGTAACTAATCTTAATGTAGCATTAATTTAATTATTCTTATATATTCTTTTCATTGAAGCAATCATAGTATCTCTATATTTTAACAACCTTAAAAAAATCATATTTGAGTGAAATTTTTCTTTAAAACTATAATTTCACACTTTGTCTCTGTTCCCCATCGCTTTGATTGTTACATCAGTAATTTCCAACAGTACAGAATTAAAAAATAACTGTAAGAAAAGTTTCTTTCCATCCCCATTTTTAGTAGGGCCTACACCAGTGTTATCTTAGGAATGGCTATAAATATTTCTACTATGACTTTTTGTTTTTCATGGTACTGACACGAAGTGTAACGATAACTGTTCAGCTAAGTTTCTGTCTCTTTATCTGTGTCTGTTATTGTATATAATCCTTCATCTTTGCTGTTAGTCTTTTTTATTATTATTATTATTATTTTCCAAGTAACTTCCTCTGTTTCATCAGTAATCTCATGACTGGTTCAGCACAAGCGGAAGTTCATCATCTAAAAGGAATAGGTGATCTAGTAGATTGCTATCCTGAATACCACTGGGGAGACATAAATGGATCTGTTCTATAAATGCACTGTTGCTGAGATGCATCAACAGCACTGGCAGAGCATGTCAAGAGCTGTTGCTGTGTCTGTCAACGTACAGAATAGTTTCAAGACTTCTGTAATTTACACAGACTACAGTTGCTCTTAAGGAATACAGATCTGTGACTTGTATAATGACACAGTATTAATTACTGATCTTTTCCTTTTTATTTCTACTGGTAAAACAGAACACTTCCATTTGGATTTAAGGTCATTTCCTCAAACACTAAGTAAATCAGAATCTGCACAAGCTGTAAAGGTGCTTAGTTTTAAACCGTCATCCAGGATGCTGACCATTAGTACAGATATGCTGCAACAAACTCAGAAAATATTTTCATGTTCTGTAGTTTCCAGGGTTCTATTTGAGGAGAGAGTAATGGGGACCCGAGTTCTTCAGAACTGTCACTTTCTGTCAGCTAAAAGAATCAATTGTCTTCACTTGAATATCAATACAGAGGACATAATTCACCTCAAAACTAAAAAGAAGAAAAGTAAATCCTAAGACAACTGATAAAAATGTTTTTTTTTTTGTTTTCTGGAAACTTCAAATTTTTTAGCTCTTCTGGAGTCTTTCACTAAAATTAGTATTGTCAGACTGCAAAAACAAAACATAGGTTATTTTCTTCTCAGCTTGACTAGATTAAAATGAAGGAATTGGCTATGTAATTGAACCCCAAAGTAGCACATTTCTCATTCTCTCTCACTCTTTTTTTTTTTTCTTCTTCTTCTTTTTTTTAAGATTTCTGAGAGAATAAGTCCAGAAAAGTGACCTATGGACATATATTTATTCATGTGGGGATTTACTTTCCACTGCTTTGTAGCTTCCTTGAAACCATCATACTACAGAATAACATCTTCTTTAACTTTGACTCCCGCTTCCTTGGACTATGCTCATGGCCAGAAATTGAAGATCAGCTGCACTTATTGGCATGGTATGTGACCATAGAGAAGAGGCACCATGCCATCTATGGAAAATCAGATTAATTGACCAGGATTAGTACACCTATATAGTAAATCTGGTGATATGTCTCTACCTCAGCAAAACTTAGAGATTTTTTTTCTAAAACCAGATGTTTAAATTAGGTGTTTAATATGGAATAGTAGGTAGCTAAACACACAGTTTCTTGCTCAATCCCTCAGTGAGAATGGGGATAGGGTTAGAAGGATAAAACTAAAATAGTAGTTTGAGATAAAACTAAAACATTGTTTGAGATGAAGAACATGTAATTGGGAAAGAGAAAAATGCACAGGCAAGTGAAGCAAAATAAAGGATTTCTTCACCACTTCCCATCAACAGATAGATGCTCAGTCATTTTCAAGAAAGTGAGAATTATGATTATTATATCTTGGGAAGACAAACAAAGTAACTCTGAATATCCCCTTTATGCTCCTTCTTTCCACCAACTTTTATTGCTTTGCATGACACTATATGGATATCCCTTATGTCTGTTTGGATCAGCAGTTCTGGCTGCACCCTCCCTGAGCTTCTGGTCCACCCCCAGCTTCCTCATTGACAGGACAGCATGAGAAGCAGAAAAGATTTCTATGTAAGCACTACTCAGCAGGAACTAAAACGTTGGAAAACATAACGCCATACAAGCCACTAAATAATTATCCCAGCCAAAACCAGCCTACTAGCTGAAATCATGTCCTGAACTTCTTTCTACAACGGTAATGAGTCAGAGAGAGTTTTATTAACAGTAAAAGTAGTTACAGTGTGTATTATTATTTTGACATAAAAAAAAAACAAACAACCAAATATACATATTTATAAAATTATTTAGGCATTCAATGTTGATGCAGACCTTTTCCATTATGTGAGAACAGGGAAGACAAGCCTTCGTTACTGGTGATATATTCATGGAAAATGTAATGTAACAAGTCTTGCTTATTTTATCATATCTGTTCTTCCTCACTGCATAGTCACATGCATCCTCAGGTTAAATTTATCTTTGAGGATGTGATGGATCTCAACATCACTTCAATGACAATTTATTTTTCCAATAGAATTTTTTAACTTCAACAAAAGTATGATATGTTATTACAAACTATAAGAAAATTTTATTTGCACTGCCAATATGTGCACAACCATATAGAAAAATCCTCAACTGACAGACCTAAATGCTACATCCATTTGTAATGTAGCAAATGCATACACAAAAATTCATGTGTGGTTTTGATCTTTCCTAAATTAGTGATGAAGTTGTATGTTATGAACCAAGCAGTTCATTCAGATCAGCAGTTAAAACTGCTGATATTTTTTTGAGCAGTAACAGTGTCACCTCTCAGTGTAGTGAACCCCAACATAAATTTGTATTCAGATTAGTACATAAGAAATAGGCTTTGAATGCAAAAATTATTGGAAATTAGCAATATAAGAGATTCCCTTCATTCTGCAAGTCATCTCTTTAAAGGCAAGAGACAAAACTGTTTGTCTAAATCTATAGATATTTATATTTATATAATAAAATATTTATTCAAAATAGTGGACAAGTAACTGAATAAATAGTAGGACTAAGAAAAGAGTTCATAAAATTTTGAGGGCAACATGATATGTCACAGAAATATAATCTCTTCAGCCTCTGAAAAGCAACATAACTCATTTATACCTAACACATTTACTGGTTATTAGATAGGAAAACACCATCTTCTATATTTTCTCCTCATTTCCAAGCTGGTAATGAATCAGTTACACACAGTTTAGTAAAATGGTGACAGGAGATTGAGAAAGTGTCCCTTATTCCATAAGTTAACCTCGCCTGTGATAGTGCTGTTTTCTGATTTTCCATCTCACATGTATACATTGACAGATAAAAATATTCAGTCATTATCTTTGTTTTGACTTGGCCTCTCAAGTTTCTCACTATTTGCTTTCCAGGACTAAACAAGAGAGTTGAAATGTATGAAATTAAGGAGTGGTGTTCCAAATATTATTGTTTCCAATAAATATAATTACCAACAGCTGAATGGGTAAAATCTCTAGGTACAGACTGCACTTGTGGATAAGTCATTTCTGGCACATCTAATACAGAGTCAGTTGAATAGATGTTGAATAGAATGATAGATGTGGAGAGAGTTTCTGGCACTTTGACAGTTAGGTAATTATAAACAGCTCTGTTTGAAGACAAAAATGCACACTGGGACTTTGAAGATGTAATGAGATATGTTTGATGCATTGCTTGTAGTCTCAATCTCTAGGATACCAATAGTCTAGAAAAACACTATGATCACCAATAGCCACCTGTCCTAAGTGAAAGAGTAGAAAGCCCATGGCAGTGTGGATGAACCTAGAAGCAGGTCTGTAATGTTCTGACTAAGAGCTTGTAATAATCAGGATTACTGCCAAATTGTTTGGATTAGAGAGAATAAAGGAATATAAATTGCATTACTTTCTGGCTTTAAAACTTAGAAGTTGTTACTGAACATACGAAACAGGATGCAGTCATATAGATGAAGGTGTGAGCTCACACCACTCAGCTCCAACATATTTCATATCTTAAGCTAATCAGTGAGAAGGAACATTATGTAGAAGTTCACTGTTAAGACAATACCATTTAATGAAAATTTTTGACCAGTCTGCCTCAGATAAAGAAACATATGTAAATAAAAATGTAAAAACACCTATCTAATGCCTTAATTCTAACTTTATTTATAAGATTTACTTATCAGATTTATATTCTCTATTTTTCTTTTTCCTTCTCTTCCCTTCTCTTCTCTTTTCTTACCCAAGAAAAAATTTTTGGTTGTACTTTAGAAACAAAATCTAAGATAACTATGTTTTTCTCTTAATGGATTTTTTGTCTTTTTGTAGGAATATAACTTTATTTCTGTGTTCAGTTGTTCCATTTGTGGAAGATGTGGAGTTAGATTATTTCAATTAAAATATATATATCATATATATATATCATACCAATATATATATAAACACGATCTAGCATGACTACCAAGGAACCCAATGCCAGAGAATATACCCTCAATGTCTAAAAAGATTATAGGATTTACTTACAACAAAATTAATTATTTGACATTAATAAATTTGTTATATTCAATGGCCAGATCTTGAGTTTAGAGACAGAGACTTCCCACAAAATCTCTAAGAACCTATATAAATTTAAGAAGTGAGAACATATATAACTTTAAGCAGTATAGATAAGCTTCATCTCCCTAGCTTAGGAGAGTTTTAACAGTTAGATTTCTTTCTATATCCATCTCATAAGAACCTTAAGCTATTTCTCCCAAAGATGTATTGACCTTCACCTTCTGAAACTTTAACCAAACTCTCTTTCAATACTATATCAGACTTATGTCACAAGCCTTGCCCAGGTAAACCAGGCAGCCCAACCTACAATCAACTAGTATGACTCAAACCAAGGCTCCCAAAGTAGCACTCACTTGTCTGTATAAAAATTCTAGTCCCTTGTTTCATGTCTTTATCCTTGAGAGAGAAAAATAACATCGTAGAGATGGAAGAGACTCCATCATCCAGCTGCACTCCTGGCACCAAACAGGATCACTCAGAACTCAAGCCCCATTTCTGAGACCATTGTTCAAATGCTTCTTTAACTCTAGTAAGTTTGGTGCTGTGACTATTTCCATGGTGAGCCCGTTCCAATGTTGAAGATACCTCAGTTGAAGATATCTCAGTGAAGATACCTTCACTTGACCACCCAGTAAAGCTGTGACTGATACATCACAGGTTGTGTTTGGTTCTTTTGGCTATCAGGGCACACTGTTGACTCACATTTAGCTTGCAATTAACATCCAAACTGTTTTCTGTGGGACTGGTCTTCATCCTCTCATCCTCTAGTCTGCACATGGATCCAGGGTTGTTTGATCCAATGTGCAGAGTCTGGCACTTTCTCTCATTAAACTTCATGTGGTCAAATATTGCTTAGCTCTCTAATTTATGAAGATCAGTTTTGTGTCATAATCAAACTTAACGTACCTTCAAGTTCTGCATCTAAGTAAATGATCAAAACATTGAAGAGAATTTGCCCTAAAATGGAGTCATGAAGAACTTCGTTAGTAACTGGCTGCCAGGTGATATAACTCAATTTACTATAACCCTCTGAGCCTTACCCATCGCCAAATTATACAAACAGATATTTACATTTGATATTTTGAGAAAAGATATTGAGACATAAGTTTCTTTTCCAAGAGTGTACAGTGTGTTGAAACGAGGCTATCTGACCAGGAAAGGGGACAAGAACATTAGCATAGAGGCAACAACTGTGGAGATGCAGGAGAAAATAATCTCAGGGATCAGGGAGTAGCCATGATCACATGGGGAAAGAGGTAAGATACAAAACTATTTTTACCACTCCTGAAGTGTTTGACTTACTTACTGGGGCAAGTGACCAGTCAAGTCGGTGCTTTTCATGTACATGGTTAGTCAGAAGCTACCTAGTCCTAGAAAATATATTCCTTCGACAATACTTCAGCTTCTTAGATATTACTTATGCAGCCAACAACAATACTTGGCCCAAATACTTGGCCCAGTGTTTTTGTATTTCTTTGTTGATACTGAAAGCATGCAAAAACATGTAAATTTGTGTTTTGAAGAGCCACCAGACTTACATGCATGGCCAACTATTCCACAAAAACCATTGTGTTTATATGTTTCTGTACACCATGGAAATTCATTAAAGTAGTCTGCAACTGAACAGACATGGTCTTTATTTTCCAGAAAGTTCAGGAAGCTGAGAGATGGTTCATTTGAAAAGATAGAATTTCAAGAAGGGTGTGAATAGCTAACAGAACAATGTACATAAATACTGGTTGATGTAAGGTATATACCATCAATTTTATTGCCATCTGTAACACTTCAGCAGAATTTGTCGATAGCCTTGCTATGTTTCCAAAGTCCATTCTTGGCACTGAAATCATGTATTAGCTCAGCTTTAGCTCACACCTCATCCAAAACAAGTCATCCAATGGATAATCCCGCAAATTCCTCTTTTTTTTTTTTTTTTTTTGCAACCATTATTAAAAATTACTTAGATTCAGCAGGAGACTACATAAGAGACCGAAATCATATTTCTTACATTCACTCTTGATATCTGACAAGTACTTACAGACTCCTGAAAAAGAGACCTTCAGCTATATTCACTGCTTCTAAAAAAGCAGGCTTCTAAATATCTCAGACTCTACTGGCAGAATATTTTGGTCTAGGAACTTTCTGTAACTTCTCTTGGAATGTATGTTATCTTTCTGCATTCTTCAACATTTACATCTTAAAATCTATCACTCTCAAAACTCAAAAATCGAGGCAAAACAAAAGGCGTCAGAAGGAAGCAAACGTTAATGCAGGTGATGAATCCCACTTGAACTTCAAGTTCTGAATGGGACTATCAATAAGCATAACTAATTTTAAACAGCCCTAACATCTAGTTCTTCCCAAAGTATAAGATGCAGATACATAAGAAGAAATAGCCTGCTGCTTAACTACGCTTACCAGAAACATAAGACACGCATAGGATAGCCATTCATTTATCTAAAAAAAAAAAAAAAAAAAAAAAAGGTGATTTGTGAATACACTTCTGAAGCAGGAGACTAGTGAGCAACATTAGAAGAAAACAAATGATATAGTACCAAAATAAGAAAGGCAGGAAAAAAATGGTGAAAATTGGAATGTCTCTTTTAAAGGTTCTTTGTGCTATGGAGATTTCTCTGTGAAAGATGTGTCAGGAAGTGTTTAGAACCTATCATTTGGTTCTGACCCAGGAGCAGAAGCTCCTCCTGTACCACTTCACTGCATTAGAAAGGAGAAAATGTCTGGATGAATTCCCAGTAATCTTTCATGGAGGTCACATTTTCTTTTCTGCTTTGCTAGCTTTGGCAGGATCTTTAGTAAGTCAAAGATTTGAGGTGGATATTCGTAGGATTTTTCATTCAGGAAAAGAAAAAAAAAAAAAAAAAAAAGGAAAAAAACAACCAAACAAACAAAGAAAAAAACCACCCACATTCTAAACAAGTAAGAGACCCTTAAACTTACGAAAAAAAAAAAAAAAGAAAGAAAGAAAGAGAGAGAGACACAGACAGAACTGACTAAACTGTAAATGGAACATTTCACATTTAAAAAAATTAAAGTCCAAAGTGACTATGTCCAATAGAATGAAAATAAATATATATATTTTATAATGAGCTCATTGATTTCACTCTGTCAGTAACAGAATAATGACAGAATATCTGCTTCCAGGAATAATTTATCTATTATTAGCTTTTCAAATGGCACCAAGAACCATAAAATCTCTCTAGTCGCTCAGTAAAAACAGTGCATCTCCTTTATACCTCTACAGCATCCTTGGAATGTTCCATTCTCTTTGCATGTTTGTTTGCTGCCATGGGAGAGGAAATGCGTTCCTCTGTCTACAACAGCCCTCCCAAGATATTCTGCTTTAAGAAACATAGCATACACAGGAAAGTCATGAAACAAAAAAAAATATAATTCACTATTGTGATCATGACCACCTTTCCCTGCAATCAAGAGAAATAAATTATGACTGTAGGTTGAGATTTGTTACTAGCACTGTAGAGGAGGCACATCTCTGAGGGGTCAGTGCTCCTCTTTGAGTCTGAATTTCATGTCTTTCCTGTAGGTCTTTCAGCTGTAGAGCACTACATCTCTTTTGATTATGCTTCTGTAAGAAAAATTAAATTGTATGAGAAATTGTTTGCCTATCTGAGCTGAACAGTCAAACATTCAATGGCTAAGGGTTTGCTGGTGAACAGTATGATCTCCTGTTGTGAAAGCAAACACATATGAACTCATTAGATATTTGCCAGTACTGCTGTTTTTCTCAAAGGCGGACATCCTTTTCCTGTGGCTTTCTGGAGTATCATTTAATTCAATGGCAGTTACTCTCTGAATTTAAGTGCACTTTAAAGTACTCACTGTGATGATGCAGTTGACCAATCTGTTCATCAAGCCTCCCACTTCCACTGTGCACTTCCCTCCTGTAAGAGTTCCTTATAAGAAGCAAATCAACTTGGTTGAAAACTGCTCATCACAAGGTTCCTTTGAGCTCCATCTGAGGGGTGGTTGATGCTCTAGAAACAAATGAGAAGGCATGGAAATTAATAGCTGACAACTCAAGGGCCAGTCTGGGCAGGGTAAGAAAGACTTGGGGGTCAAGGCTAGTAAGGCTTTTCATGACTTCAGTGACATATACATTCAAACAGAAACATAGTTATGTTAGAAGTAACTCTCTTCATACTTATTCCACAAGCACTTGAATGTAAGTACTAGTGCCTGTTTCCCAGGCAATTAGGACTACTCTGGGAAAATTATTCTTAATGAGAAGCTTTACAATGATTTTCAAAAAGCTTCTGCTTTGTGTGGAATATTGTGTTATCCTTCTTAATACTTGCACTAAAATCTCAGAACTATCAAAGGTGATTTGCAATTCATTAGTTTTATCACCTCTTCAGAAAAGGTTGTTTTAGAGATCAAAGAGAGATTTGAAATCCCAAACATCTGATAAAATTAAACCTAATTCTATGTTAGAAGATAAGGGCTGGCTCCAGAGTAGGACAACTTGTGCACAGCATAAGTAGCTGACAGACACATTCAGAAAGCAGTTGTAATGATAATGAGGTAGCAAGGGAAAACTCACTTAACTTACTCACTTTAAAACATCAAAATCTAAAAGCTTTACTATACTCTTTCTTATTCCATCTCCTTTGGTGAGGTGTTTTTATGTTGATGAGAAGGGTGTGGAGAAAGGAAAATAAGGACAACATCCTTTTTTCCTATCAAGTTTTTATGCAATTAGGAAAAAAAATAATAGCTATGTTAGGACTTCTTACTGATGCATCAATATGAAATGTATTTTTATATAATACTATAAATCCAAGGAAACTGTAATCATGATAGAGAATACAGGTCCCAGAAAATGGATGTGAAGGGATATGCTTTCATTCAGAAAGCTGAAGAAATATAGTATGCAATTGTATGCAGATAAAGGGCTTGAGGAACTGATTTTCTTTACATCAGTGACATGGTAAGATGTAATAAGAGACCTGAGCAAGTCTTTAGTGCATGAAGAGATTATAAGACTTCACAGAATAAACATCAGTATGAGAGTCAAGGCAATGACAAATAACGTCATCAGCAGCATCACAAACTACTGTAATTCTTTGCTTTTTAGCAACTGAAAGTGCTCTCCGGCTAGTGAATAGCTAATGAGTATGCAGCACAATTTATATCATTAAAATTAAGAGCTGCGTCTTATCGACTTTGTTGACCTTCGATACAAACTCTCCCAATAAATATTTTTTAAATAGATAATTCCTGCAGAAGAACAGATATTTCTACACTCAAATAAATGCAGATAGATTTTCCATAGCAACAGATATTCATTATTAGTAGGCTGAATTTACTCTTGAGATTCTGATAAGAAATTGAATGAATATCCAGAAAAGGCACTGGGAGATGACTTCATTATATAATTGTCTCTGGCATTCAGAGACAATGTTATGGCATGGTTATTGTTGATCTTCATGAAAAGAAATGTACTATTTTTTGGGTTTCTTAGTTGATAGGCCTTCCTTCCTTCCTTCCCTCCTTCTTTCCTGTCCAAAAATTCTAAATTTTGCAGAAGTTGTTTTTGTAGAATTCAGTCCCATAACTATATAACTGATGTCTCTGAAGAAGCACCAAATACATTATCATTTGCAGTAAAATCAAAAGTCAGAAACAATGCACATTCCATCAGGAAGGCCAGTATTGAACCTTCAGATACTGCAGGCAAAAATATATGTTACTGGTGGATAAAATTGCAACACATTAGGCCCAGACCATAGAAAAGGATATCTATGAAGGAAGCTTGGGAATTGAAGTACTGAAGTACTACAGCTACTGCAAACTGGTCCAGTGTGTACTCTTTGTCTAAGTTAATACATAAGTACATATTATGCCTACTCAAAAGATGTTCTGCTATTTTATCTAAATTTTAGGTATAAATCAACTTAAAAGCTCTTTTGTGATAGTACAATAACAACTTCTTGACTTTTATATGACATCTTTGTTGCAGTAAAAAAAAAAAAAGGATATGTGTGTATGTATATGCATACATATCTATATTCATACCTATACGTACATACGAAAGTATGTGTATCTATATATACACATATGAAAATGTGTGCATACATATGTGTATTCATAGATTGAAGAAAAGAAAACAGAACTTTAGAACTTTTTATAAGCTCTGTTGTACTCTTCTCATCTCAAACAGATCTCATTACAAAAAAAGTTAGTTCTATGGCCACAAAACTATTATGCAATTAAATTAAAAATAAATAAATAAAAATCAACAGTCCAGATTTTGTTATATCCAAATGAAAGAATATAAATCCCTGGGTAATATCTAGCTCTCTCTTCAACACTGGTAATTAAGGACATTTCATGTAAGACATTTGAGGTGTTTATGCAGCTGTGCCACATTATTTCCTCAGTCACTTAGCTTTTTAGGCTTCATAAACCCTTATGTTGAACATCTAAATTGGGATCTCTCATGCTTATAAAGTTGAAGATATTTTCTTCCGTTTCTGTTCTTTCACACTTTGTCATTATTACATCCCATGAGGATGCATCTACTTCACTACCGTACTTAGTACGGTAACTAAGGATATGTGGTTTAATACCCTTCTTTCAGATAAGTGAAATGGCTATCAAAACCACAAATGTTCATGACTACGGAGCCTTAGTTCTTTGAGTAAAATAATTTCCCCTTCTTTCTCGCTCCAATTTTTAGGAGGGAGAGGAGGTTCTTTGAAATATGTATACCCAGTGTGAGATTAAGAAACAACGGTTCAGATGTTGGTCTGACTAGTTTATTTACAGGGAGATGAAGAAAAGGGGAGAACGGACACTATTACGGACTAGGGTAATGGAGAAGGGAAGGCGGGCAATAGAAAAGATAGAAAGAAACAAGAATTGTGTAAAGCACGGATAGCCACCACCAGGATCCGGCAGTAGTCCCATTGCACGATGTTCTGACAGTCCAGCGCAAAATTTCAGGGGAAGAGCAGCAGCAGTGTGGCCAGTCATTGGCAGTGAGAAGGTTCAGGACCGAGTAGATCCATGAAGAAGTCCGGGCAGAAGCAGCAGGTCTCCAGTAGCAGGCCCTGGAGAGTACGTCAGCATGCAGGTCTTTTGTAGTGAGGGATCTGATGGCAGACACCTTCTCGGGGAGGAGAGCAGCAGCAGAGGGGCCATCCTTGGGCAGCAAGCAGGTAGAGCACAGAGCAAGTCCAGGAGGGAGAGGAAGGTCATGAGGAATCTGTTGTCAGAAACCTGCCTTCATTGTTGTTGGGCCCTCTTTTATCCTCCTTCTTCCCTGCCTGCGTGACATTCCTGGGCACTTGGGTAAGCATCATGTGAGCACCCCCTGAGATGGCTGTCTCCCTTGAGATAAATCCACACAAAAGACTGTTTCCTGGCCGTTTAGCTGCCACTCATCTCTCTCTCGTGGCCCCTGGCCTTGTCCATCTGTTGTCCCTTCAGAGAAACATTTCCCAATCCTTGGTCAGGACTTGCTTGAACTTGTTCATCTGTGTCCCTCAGTAAGCTTGGAGGCAACGGCGTAAAAGAATGACCTCTTACACCTTCCTATAATAAAGTGGTCAACTATTGATAAGAATGCTTCATTTCCTACTGAAAGAATTAATTTCCATGTTCCTTTAACACCATTTCAATGTTACAGAAAACTTATGTCAGTCAAGGTATTTTTGGTCTTAAGTGACAGATTTCTGAAACTGAATGGTCATTGGTGCTGCAGAGATATTCTGATGGCAGCAAATCTCTCCAAAACCAGCAAAATTAGATTTACTAGTTCTGTCTGAACTGAAACCAATTAGTCTTATACTAAAATGGATGCACTGTTATTGTGGAAATTTTGTCCCTGACAAGTGAGCAAGACTCTGCAGAGCAGCATATGTGTTTTGTCATTAGACTGGAACAGGATGAGAATGACTGCCAAACTAACCAGTTCTAAGTATGTTAGAGCTGAGCATCCCGCTTGCATGAGAGCCATGCTGCAGATGCTGTCACTGGTTCTCATCATCCAATTGCTGCCCTGAATTACTCTCTAGCCTGGGCATTTGACAATATTTTCAAACTGTTGAAGTCAAATCTAAATAGTTGTCAAATTTAATTAGACTGACATCTACTTCAAAGCTCCCACAGCATCGCTCTTTGATAATTCTCTCTATATATTTATATTAAATTTTATTAATGTGCTATGCTTTCCAATTTCAAATATGTTTAATTTGTAGCACTGTGCTCAACCTCCACAGTCAAAAGTGCAGGGTTACAGAGTAGCTGATAACCTTTGTCTTTAAAAAAGATACAGGGATATAAAAGAATTGTCTGTGACTAATACATGCATTATTTAGGCATAGATATGGCATATGCATTATTTTGACTGGTGTTGTCTTAACTTTTTACATTATAATCTTCTTACGTTCTTAACATTTACATTATTTAGCCATGAAAGGAAGCTGGACTCTCATCTCTTTGGAACAAACCTGAGGAAAGTAGGAGGAATTTTTTTCGAAATGGTAATTCCCTGATAATGTCTTCAATTTTTTTCTAAGTTTCTCCAGTTCTATCTCAATTTTTTCTTTTTTCAACTTAATGAAAAAAATACATCCCTTATATGCAACTTCTCTCATAGCATTCCCAAAATTACCCTTGGAAAATTTAATGTCCTTTAATATTCACTGGAGAGAATTCTTTAGAGCAGAAATAACATTCATGGGGGTGATAAGCATGGAATTATTTGTACAAAACTGAAGATTTTCAGTGGCTTATGTTTCTTGTGCTTGTACGTCTTTACATCTCATTTTAATTTTATTTATTTATTATTTATTTTAATTACAAGTTCTCCTTCATATTTGGGCCTTGCTGAGTTGAGAGAATTGAGGAAATGTTTCTCAAGACAGTAAAGCCTTTCAGTTCAGGAGTAACATATTAAGTACAACCATTAAAATATGCAGTTCCCAGAAGATAATTTTACATAATGAGTCTCTTTTTAGTAGAAACAACTTTGAGTATTGCTGGAAATATCCAAATAATTTTGTCAGGACAGTATCTCAGTACCCTTCTCATTTGTATTGATATGGTGATTTTCTTCAGAGTCTTTGTTAGACAAAGAGTACGGGAGAGGGGGGGTTGAGGGGGGAGAGGGTGCCAGATCTTCCTCAATACGTTCTTCAGGCACTCCCTAAGGCATGTCGTGAGTTGTCCTTTTACTTTGTGCAGGATATTCTTGCAATGTGTGTGACATATACTTTTTTTATGCTGGCTATACATACGTTGTTACTAGCTTATATATGTATGCATATATTATTTTACTTATATACTGAGTATACATTGTTGAGGAAGGTTTATCTAGAGGATGAGCAATGAAAACTACCAGAGAACCCTGATAAAGTAGAAAGACCCCTGAAAAGAGTTATTAATTGTAATAAAGGACCCAAATGGTAGCAGAGGTCATGAAATTAACAAAATTCTTACCTTGTTTCTGATGCAGAAACAACATTCAATTCCCACAGTATCAATTCATAGTTTTTTCTTTTTCTTATCCAGTACAAGGTGACTTTCATTAACAAAATGGAAAAGTATATTTTTATGACAGTGGTATTATAATTCTGCAGCTGTTTTTCACTTAACTTTAAGAAAATATAATTATATTTGCTGATATAATAATCAGCACCAGATGTGTTAAATGTCTTTGATTAGAAAATGAAAGCTATAATCCCTGTTGTTTTCTAAGAGTTTATATTATGCTGCAATCATAACAATTTAGAGTACAACATTACCCTTTTCCCTGGCTTTTCTGAAGCTAAATTATGCCTTAACTTTAATGAGACCATGAACACAAATAAAAGTACAGAAGTACCTACAGCTGCAAAGCAAACCTTGGGGGCCTTAAGATTGTTTAGCTAATAAAAAAGAACATTCAGTATAGGTCAAATATGTGTGCAATTTTCTGAAGGCTTTTTTTACCACAGCAGAATTTATAAATCTTTATCCAGGAGATTTGTCTATGTCTAGAGCTGCACTTTTAATGACAAAGGCATTCAGTGTAGAAATTAATTTTCTACACAATCCACACAGCATGTAATCTTCTTTCACCTGTTTTCAGTTCCCTCTTTTCTTTCAAGGTTTGTATGTTTCATCACATTGTAAGTTTCCTTTAAGAAAAAACAGAAAAACAAACAAACAAAAAAAAACGCACAGCCTTTTTTTATATGCCCTTCCTTTCTTTCTTCCTCTCATAAATGGCAAGCAAAGAATACCATTAAAGCTGTTATAAGTATTTCCCTTATTAATCAGAAAAAATATTGCTCTTAAATTTTTTGGCTATTGGTGTACTAAGCATGCAAAGAAAAACAAAAATCTAATGAAGCTGAAATAATCATACTGATTGTTGTGCTGGAGCATTTTCATCAGACATTTATTATCTTCCCTTCTGTGCGTCAGCTCTTTGTAAATATGCTAAATGTTTTAATCAGTTTGTGCAAGGATTTTATAAATATTACTGCATTATCTGTGCTATTAATAGATGCAATATTTCCAAAGCAAAATATTGATTACTAAAAAAAAAAATAAAAAAAGAAATCTTACACTGAAAGCTTTTTTCATTCAAGGTTAAATTAAGTTTGGATTGATAAATGCATTCAACAGGAAAAAAAAAAGTACATTGAGGTTGGATTCAATTGCTTAATATCTGGTGTCATCTGAGATATTTGTATGAGACTGACAGATAGGACAGAACTTGCAGAAGAACTGTGCACTTCAGATCAGTATCTGAGTCAAATACACCACATGTCTTGGAATAGCACTAATCTCTCCTCTTTAGATATCTAATGTACATTGCTGCTTGGAATGTAATGGCTCTTATTTATTATGTTAGGCCACAATGTGAGAAGTAGATGTTGGTGCTATGGCAGTACAGGCTGAATCTTCCTCCCAATATCCCATTATATTTTGCTGCCACGTGAAAGATGGCAGCAGAAGTGCAATGACAGTAGTGTCTGACGTGAAAGTGTGAATGCAGCAATCATGTGTCACTGAATTCCCCCATGTCGAAAAAATTGCACTCAATGACATTCAACGACTCTTACTGAACTTTTTGTGGAGTGAGCACAGTGAGGTGGTTGGTGCTGTGTTTCAGCAGTGGTAACTGCAATGTGAAAAACAAGACATGTTCTGGATAGCCATACGGATTTTTATGAGGTCAGCATGAAGGTTCTTGTTCATGGCTGGCAAAAATGCATGGCTAATGTGGTGACTATGTTGAAAAACAGTGTTTTGTAGCTGAGATTTTACTCTATCAAATAGTGTTATTCTGCTCTTTGTTTCTACAGGAGGCACTACTGCCAGCACCTTTCTACTGTTCAGAAATTCACTTTTCATGTTCTAAGCCATATGATATTTTTCCATGACTTTTTCTTCAGAGTAATAGTTACACACTATTCTCAGTAGGTCATTCTAATAGTTTCTGTTGCTAGTTAGACTTTTGGCCAGATTCAAATATAGCCACCAAAGCATATACAAAGAGAAATCTTTACAGTTGATGTTGTTAGAAGATGATCTCCTCCAATCTCCATTCTGTGAGAGGTAGATTGTGTTTTTGCAGTGGAAACTTCCTGTATTTCTGAATGTAGCATAGGATAAGTTGCCTTTCACTCTGCTGAACAGAGTAAAGCTGCTGAACAGAGTAAAGTTGAGACTAGGGCATTCCGACTTTGATAGAATTGGTACAGGCACTAGGTAAGGTAATTATATAGGGTAGGGGAGAGTCCAGTACAGGACAGAACTAGTGTGCTAATTGTTGAAAATATTGTCCTCTTATCACAATAAAAAGCACAGAACATCCCTAAAGACAATGGGTTGATAAGAGACATTGTATGGAAATGTAATGTAGCAACAGCATCAGAAGATTGTGAGCCTGAGATGCTCAACCAGTGAGTGCCAGGAGAGGCATCACCTGTGTTGGACCTAGGGTATATAACAGAGTGGATTTCACCGACTAGTTGCTCAATTTCTCCCTTCTCAGTAGAGGGTGGGGGCCCATTATTGCAATAATGAATAAACTGCTCTTCACAGAGATCTTTGCCTGATTAGAATTTTTTGATCTTGAGCATGTTTCTCACAGTTCCCTATGTAATAAGGCAAATTTACTCCATGAGATGTGAACTTTTCTTGATCTATTTCAGCAAGGCTGATTTACAACAATATTCATTGCCCTTGAAGTGAATCCAGAAAAAAAATTCTATAAAGGGCTGAAGAAAATCTATTTTAGATCTGCTTTGCAATGAAGAAGACAACAAGGAACTTACGACATGGCCATTTAATCCATACGTGCCTGAACCTGACAACATTACTACTCATGTGTTACACTGGAAATGTTTAACAAGTAGCATCCTATCTGTGTTATCTTTGCAAATAACTGGATTCTATGGATATTCTTCTTCAGAACTTTACATAACATCATTCATATTTGTTCATTTGAATGTTTTCCATATAAAAGGAAAACTTGGAAATGTGAAATTAAAAATGAACCTAGCAGCTTTCAATGTCTTTTAACTCAGAACTGTACTAAAATAGCCTTTTCAAAATCTCTCCCAGATTCATGTCCAGTATATTTCTGATTCTTGATTTCACATTCCCCAGTTTGAGAAACTATGCCTATTGTATTTTCAAAATTGAACAAGAAGTTTTTTTTCCATGAGTTTCTATGCTATGGTTCTGTTCAATTTAAATATCCATTTGTGTCATAAACTATAAACTGTTGGATTTTTTTTTTTTTTTAAGCTGCTACTAGCTCCATTACAGTCCTTTAAATGGAAATCTCATCAAATGTAGGGAGAAGTACCAAACTCTCCCATACATACATCTGCTTTTATGTTCAAATAAGTGTTCAATGATATCTTAGATCTGACAAAACATTCTCTCAATATATTCTGGTACACATGTATTAACGAGGCAAACCTTCATGACAAACTTCAGAAATTACTTATAATTTATAATGAAACACCAAAGATCATGAGGTAAATCAAATTATCTTAACTGTCAATGAGACCACCAAGGTGATTTCTAAATGTTTGAAAGGTAAACTTTCATTAACCATAAACTTTCTACAGGTGCGGGGAAAAAAAAAAAAAAAAAAAAAAAAAAAAAAAAAAAGCCTTACAATACAACTTTGCAGGGGAAACAAATTATAAGATACTATAAAATCTTACATCTCTGGAGAAACTTTTTATCTCCTTTCTAGCATCTTGAGAAAGCCAACATTCAGCAATATTGCCTTTTGTTTCATGTATCATGTCTCTTTTTCTTCTGTTACATAGCTAGTGGCTCAGTTACATTTCTCAGTTCTCTTCAAGCAATTGTGGATCTTTTTTGTACTGTATATGTAGAAAATTAGCAGCAGTGCTCCCCGGAGTGTTCCATCCTATTCTCATTGTTCGTGTCCTGAATTGATTCAGCAGTTCACTTACTGCCTTGAATAAACACTTTCAGAACTGTTGTTCTCTCACTCTCTAGATCTCAAGGGCTGATGGTCACTTAGTAATACAAATAGGGGTCAGCACACTTTCATGGTGAACCTCATCAAGTGATCTGGGGACAAGTTTTTAGCTTTAACAGAGAAAGTGTTGTCTTCTGTTCTCTCTGCAGAAAAATTACACTTGTCTTTTTCAAGTATGTTTTTTTATTATTATTATTTTAGAAAATATTCTGATATTTTGAAAAATATAAAAGCATATAATCTAGAGAAGTGTCTTTAAATTTTCCTTTCCGTTTTCTTTTTTCTCCTCTCTCCCCAGATTCCTATTTTCAGATTAAAAAACAAATTATTATGTCAAATACAGTTTTAAATATTCATAATTCTTGCCTTAGTCATTGCAAATGCAAAATTTTTCAAGCCATATCAGGAAACAAAACAATTAAAAATCGAATTAGGTTCTAATCTAGTTAGAGTGTGCATTAAGGGAACCTTCAATTTTTTTTTTTCAGTCAGCTCTTGTTTATACTAGTTTGTTCATCTTGATGGGATTCACCTCAAAGTAATGAGTGAGTTAGCAGATGTTATAGCTGTATTCCTAGATTTAGTGGATTTTATTGCTCTATTTTCACAATGTTATCATCTACCTGGACCTCATATCATAATGGGATAGAAAAATGGAATGAAAGAAGTAAGTTACGAAAACAAATGTTTAAGGGTTTATTTTATCATCACCCACTGGTATAGTTCAGGATAAGTCATTTCTGTGAGCCTCATTGATCATAATTTTAAATTTAATCCATATATTAAATATTTATGAATAAAAATAAATATTTATTTTTAAATGTAATATTAAAGCTTAATATGAATGTATAAATGTTTATTTCCTACATTGAAGCACAGGAATAATCACGAAAAAGAAAAGCAATAATAGTATTTTCTATAATCATTAAACAATATTACTCTGTATTCATGACAGTTAAAATTAAACAAATAAAGATTCTCTCATCTTGAGACAAAGTATACCATACAGATTCAGAAGATTATTTAGTATAGCTATTAAGCACTGTTTCATTTAGAACAAACATACCAAAACCCAGAAGAAAATAATATTATGACTAGATAATTCTCAAAGTAATTCAATTAAAAAATTGTAAAGTGCAGACATGCTTTTTATCTTTCTTCTCCTCTCTGTTTTTCTGGTGAAATTATTTCTTCATATTTTTAAAGGAAAAGATTTTACTAGAAAACAATCCAACTGTGGTCTCATAAATAATTTCTCTTATAAAATATCATAAATTATTAATAAAAATATAAAAATGAAACATACTAATTACTGCAGAAGAGCTTGGGAAAATATTTATCATTTTCAATAGTTCTCCCTCATACTAACAGTTTATAGCCAAAGGACAACCCCATTCTGTTTTCCTTAAACCCTGAGCCAGTGACAGTTCATTCATATACCACCAGAACTCCTAACTGCCAGTCAAATCACAAAACAAATGTGATTTGTATGTGGTGGTTGGTGTCACCATTAAGACTGAAGCTAAAGGTATGCCATCAGCTTCTGGTCTATAAGACTTTGATTACATTTAGTCACAACACTTAGTCACACTGGGGAGATACATAATCGAACAGGAAATTTTGATGGATGTTTCTTCCTCACTGGACCCCATTCACATCTTACTTCCATTAAAAAATTAGAAGATCATTTTCCCTCTGGTGTGCACTTAAGGTCCTATTACTGCTGCAAGAACATGGTACAAGCAGGACATTCAATAAGCAGTGCTTTCAGAGACAATTTCCTTCAGAGCATGAACAGCACAGAGTGTTCAGAACTTGTTTCAATTGCATTTAGAAAGCTTCCCAACACTTATCTCCAGCAGAAGCATCAGGGATTTACATTTGGAAATTTGCAGGTGACTACTTTGAAAGGTTGGAAGGACTGGCAGTCAGTGAAGAAAGAAAGAGTAACTACTGTATTCACCTTAATATCAGTTTGTACTATGATCTGTACATTATTTACAGATCCAAATTCGATAGCAGCTATTTTCAATCAGGCCTGGATTAGCTCCAATCAGGTTATTTTAACTCTGGGAGATAAAATAGTTTAAAATAGCTAAAACATCTTAACTTCCAAAAGTCCAGTCCTGGAAAATGTCCAAAAATTGCTATGGCTGAATGTAAATAAAGGTTACTCATTTGTTTGTGCACTGATTGGTATATTCCTCTAAAACATGACATTTAATTTCCCTTATCTAACCATCCTTTGAAGGATGTCAAGTTGTTCTCTAGAATCTTTTGTCTTCCCACTATATATGTGATTTCTGTCATAGTGTGTAACCAAAACAATTGATCTAAATTTCATCTTAGTTGTGAATCATAGAATCAAAGAATATCATAACAATGTACAGCAAAGGTGCAAAGATAAGTACAGTGATTAATCACAGAGTCAAAATATTTTGGGGGCTTTATTCAGATTTGTTCATTCAGAATTTTAGGATGTGATTAACAATGACAGGTTTGTATGTTACGTTATTTACTAAATCCCCTATGCTTTAATTAAAATACATGTTTATTCACACTAGGTTTGGTGTAATATTTTATATTTATTGTCATAGTTTCTGGGTACTTAACCACATTAAACAAGAGAAGTTCCTAATCTCCTCTGAGTTTTAATAGTATTGCATTTTAGGGTCCGTATTATTGAGCTATTTCCAGAACTAACTTCCATGGTTCTTCTACATTCTGAGAAGATCGTGGAGGTACCATATACTAAAACGGTGTTGAGACTGCAAGCTGTGTAGTTTGCTGCTCTTATATATTAGAAAAATGTAGAGCAACGGCTTTGTGAAATAATAATTCAGAGCTAAGTTGTCAATTTCCAGTTTAATGAACAGTAAAGGGAATTACATATTGACAGGGTATTCCTCCTGTCCTGAAAAGGGAGTAACACTCGATGTTCTACACCTAATATGTCAAGGCAGCTACACCAGGATATCTAGGGTAAGTTATCTAGCCATGGCTTCATCTTCTCCTGTACATTTGTACAAAGGGTGCATCTGGGGATCATAGACAAATATTCTTCTTCTGTCACTTAAGTGTGGGTCACACCACTTCAACGCTCAAGATGAAAGAAGTTGTCTGTTCCTTTATTCCTCTGGTGATGGGCCAGGAACTTGATGGCTAATAATTGCATAAGTACGAACTAACTCTAGCAAAGTGCTTTATGTAGTCTCATGTTACTGCTGAAGAATCAGCTTGAGTGTTTTAATGTAAACACTTTGTTGCAAAGCGAAGTAGCTTATCCCATTCACATTTTCCTGCATGTTCAACTACGTGAATTGATCTAGGAAGCATCTGGCCTGTGATTACTTTTGCATTATTTTGATATGAATTATTATTTAAGTGTATTTAATTTGTCCTCATTTGCTGATATCTAGTATTTTCTATTCTCTAATTTCGTATGTAATACTTTTGTTTTTCTTGTCATGGTTTTGTAATTTTGCTATCGGTATTCCACATCACAACATCATGTACAGCATGGGTAATTAAAGGGTTGATACTCCAGTTCTGTGGATTGACAACTTTCCAGATACCTGCTTCTCAAAAGAGAAGAACTACATATCCCAGAAGACCTCACAATCAGAGAAGGAAGGTACATCATGGAAGTGATGGGATCTCTCTCTCTCACTGCCTGGCAGAGGGGTGGGTGTGCTTCCAAGCTGTGTGCCTTTATTCAGGTAGGCCTTTTGGTTTCGGAAACTCTCTTATTTTATTTGATTTATTAGCCTCAATTCAAATTAGATTGTATTATATTGTGCTATCTTGCATTCCGATATCATAGTTAGTAAAATAAGTTTTCCTCCTTAGATTTTTGTCACTGCTTCATTCTTTTTTCCCTCTCTGAGCCCAGCTCCCATTTCCCTACTCATTTCCCTTTTCCCTTCCTATTTTTGGGAGCCACAGGGCCCACGGGCCTACTGTCCCCCTGTCACGGGCATAGATTGATCTAGATAAATCTGTGACAGTTCAAGTACTTGAATTGATCTAAGAAGCATCCGGCCTGTGATTAATTTTGCATTATTTTGATATAAATTATTATTGAAGTGTATTTAATTTGTCCTCATTCTTTGATATCTTCTATTTTCTATCCTCTAATTTCATATGTAAGACTTCTGTTTTTCTTTGCTCAGAAACCTTTAGCAAAGCTTCACTGAAGGATGAAACAATAATTCTGATAAATGAAGAATTAGTTTCAAATCTTTTCATGTAGAGATGAAGTTGTTCTATTCCTCGGATTTCCCAAGGAAGACATAAAACAAGTTTATTTTATTGAACTAAGTTGATGTTGCATGATAATAAAGGTTCTTGACCCCAGCTGTGTTTTGCTGTTGCTATTTCTGTGGAATTGTGCACTTCATTCTTTCTTACTTCTTGTTCTAATCAAACTCTGAATGTGTTTTTGGGCTGTGTTTACAGTATACATGTATATATTCTCAGGAGTGTTTCCTGAGAAGGAAACAGAAGTAAAGTGAAGGTTGTTTGACACAGATAGTCTAGGAATCGCTCAAAAAGTGAGATATATCTTGTGGAAAGCAATGCTGGAGCTTCCTGGATAGCTGTTTATATACACATACAGAGTGTTTAGCAGGTAGAAAAAAGATTATTTGGCACTAGAATCCAGGAAGGACCAAATTATTTCAGCTGAAATATAAAGAAACTTGAAGCTTTTTCAAATTTGGATATGAAATAGTGGCAAAAATACATTATTTTATTTTCTGAATCAGTCTGTTAAGAGCTTGCCCCTCATGTTTCTAATTTTTGCATAATTGGATCTCTGAGTACCGAAATCAGATAAAAAAAGATATTTACTGGCAACTACCACAAATGCTGGCCAAAAATGCATCAAGGAACTACGCATAATGGAATAAACCCTTCTAAAATAAGAAATAGATTAAGATGTACTTTGACATTTGTGAAGAAAAAAGGCAGAGAATACCTGGTGGAGAGGAAGCTAGTTATTAGTAAAAGTAGGTGACAAATTCTTCCCTCAAAGAAATACAAATATTGGAGGAAAAATATTGCAACTATGAGGCTTGAGCAATAGAATAGGAGGAAATATTGGCATGATCATCGAAAAGGCATTAAATCATGCCATTAAGGTGGAAAAGGCACCTGCCTACATCGTTCTAAATTTCAGTGGTTGATAATGAGTGGTGTCAGGCAAAATAAAATAAAATAAATTAAAAATATATATATTTAAAAAAAAATCATTGCTATGAAATCTGAGAGAACATCTAGTTTTCTTGTTTACATAAAAGTATGGGAAGTCTGCCCTCTCTTCCAATTAAAAACATGTCTGAAAAGGATGTAGAATTCTGTAGAATACACTGAGCATTTAAGACATGAAAATTTTTATGTATTCAGATATAAATTGTTCTCATCTAACTATAGGTACATAATTGAGATGCTCTGTTTCCACCAGGTCTCTCTAGAGTCAGCAAAGAGAAGAGGGCACTTTTTTCCACATAATTCAAGACATCCCAGTTATCATGTGAAAGTGCACTGATTAGAGGGATAGCCTAGGGTGATGAGGGTCTTTTATAAAGTACTTCAGTTAATACCTAAAGTTAGATTGACTGCATCTGAGGCTTAAGCGTTCAGTGGAATTTATATTAATGCCTGAAACATCTTGGTTTGTTTTTAATCCACCTAGTAACTCATATAGCATACACTGTGCATGCTATATGTGCATGTTAAATGTTTAACTTCCATGAAGACCTTTAGACTAGCATTAGAATATGCTGATGATTCACGAATTAAAACAAACAAAGAAAACCAGATTAATTAAGGAGATCTTGCCTTCTTTCTCACTTCTTCCTTCTCACTTCTCACTTCTCACTTCACTTATTAAACAATTTTTGTCTCAATTCAAAAGTTTCCTTGCTTTTTCACTTACCTTTCTCTTCCACCTACCCACTGAAGGAGGAAGGAAATGAGTACACGTGTGTGGTTTAGCTCCAACAACACTCTAGAAGAAAAAAAATTTACACGCAGAATAAAAGACAACAGGATCTATACTTAAGTATCACAGTGTCACTTTTTTACTTATTGTCAGTATTTTTAGTACTTGTTCACGGGGGTATATTGCCTGTAGTGATATCTACACATGAACATAGTGGAGATAGTGGTGGTAAATTGTACCAATAAGCCGCAGCAATTTTCTATAGTCTTGTTGTATTTCACTGTAGCCATGTGGAAGTTTCAGGATAGGGCAGATGTTATGTCTTCACAGAGCAGGAGGTCTAAGAGTCGGAGCATTACCCCTAAAGGTTTATCTCTGAAGTCCAAATAGTGACTGCTGCCAGGATCAACACATGCAATAGTTTTGCTCTAATCCTCGCATTTCTGGCTGCGTTCACACCACATGACAGAGCTCAGCACAATTTATAAGCCAGGTAGCATCTGCCTAGCCATCTTCAAAAAAACTCCTTGTTGCCATGAGTATCCGGCTATTTAGTGTCCCTGCCGGGCAATTCAAATTTACATCTTCAAATGCGAGCTTTTGTCATTCAACTCACTGGTGTAAACACGCCCTGAGTTAATGGATGTCAGACTGCAGTTTACCAACAACCTGTGTTTCACAGAAACCCATTCCAGAGTACAGACAAAACGCACACTGTCTGTCAATCTTGTAGTCATTTGATGCATAAATTGTTATTTTCACACACACATAGGAAGTATATCTAGTTGTATTCCTCCTACCCCAGTGACTACCTTTGCAACTCATTGTTTAATCTTAGGCAAGTCATCCTACTGAACACCTATTTTCCTGTCTGTCAAATGCTTTGAAATGACAAGGATTATCTATACGAGAAAAATGCTGTGAAATGTATAACTCATGAAAATTAAAAAAAAAAAAAAAAAAAAAAACCACAACATTTTGAGATAACTAGATGAAAGGTGTCGATATTTTGATTTTTTTCTGTCTTAAATTATATTAAAATGGTAATAATTTATAATTGAAATAGAAAACAAAATATGGATAAAATTTAAATGCCTGAAAATATCAGAACACAAATGTCAGTGCTCAAATAAACAGCTAGAAAAATGTCATCTAGAGGAATGGTGAAAAGGCACAAAATGCCTGTAGAATTATCTAAATTTGCATGAATTTTGGCTGCATTTCCACATTAGTTCCTGCTGGTGGCTTGGTAGGAAAATGACATTTTTCCTTAAAGGAAAACTGAAAACAACTTAAAAACAAAGAACTCTCAAACTTAGGTTTCAAGCACATACAAAAAATCGACATCTGTATAATATGAGCTGCATTTAATGTTAGACATGAAAAGCAATCTCTTGCTAAACTATTAACAAAACAATATGCTGTTAAATCATGCTTGTGATACACTCTGGATGGTTTTTAAATATGTTTCAAGATTTGCAGAAAGTGTATGATTCTATAAAGCTCATAGCCACATGGCCTGAACAAAAATGCGGTGGTTCTAATTTTAGTTCAGAGATGTAGAAAAAAGCAAACCTCTTGTGTATAAAGATTGAAAATTCAAAATGTACCAGAAATGAAGAGAAAATATTTGATCTTTTCTGAAAAGGGAATTTTGAACAGTACATTATTTGGAGTTACTGATGATAGTTTTGATTTGTGATTTTAAGAATAGTTACAAAGTTATTTTTCTCCATTGCTTCTACAACTACACATTAAGTTCTAATAGGTTTTTTCAAGGCCAGTGTTAGTACAAAAAGACAAACATATCTATGCATAAATTCTGTCAAGAGATCAGTAACTGTTTATATATGTTATAAATGTTAGATATATTTTTAAAATTATAAAAT
The DNA here is from genome assembly GCF_016699485.2 of Gallus gallus. Classification (NCBI taxonomy): domain Eukaryota; kingdom Metazoa; phylum Chordata; class Aves; order Galliformes; family Phasianidae; genus Gallus; species Gallus gallus. Next base: position 82,106,656 of record NC_052533.1, read on the forward strand.
AAATATTATATATATAATTTATATAATTATGTAATATTAAAAACTATAACATTAAAAAACAATATAACTATTAAATAGCTTTTAAAAGTGCTACTACAGTATATTTTACCCAGAAATATGCTATCAAACTCTATGTACACTCCAGATTGGAGGAAACATTTTTATGTTGATTTTGATAAATATTTTAAATTTCTAATGAATTGATAATTCCGGTTTGTGACCATTCTCAGACTAAAATTTTTCCTAGTGTTCAGTCTGACCCTCCACTGGCAACTTTGTGCCATTCCTGCATATCCTGCCACCAGTGCTCATGGGGAGCAGCAGAGAAGTGAGACTGCCTCTCAGCCTCCTCTTCTGCAAACTGGACAACCTGAGTGTCTTCAACCTCTTCTCAGAGAACATGACCTCCAGTCTTTTTACCAGCCTTGTTGCCCTCCTCTGTGTGGTTTCAAGGAGCTTAATATCTCCTTTTCATACTGTGGAGCCAAGAATTGCATGCAATATTCAATGTGAAGCCACATCATCAATAAATTTAGTGTCAGTATTACTTCTTTGACCAGCCATCTATGTCATGTATAATGCACACCAAAATGTGGTTTGCCCTCTTGGCTGCCAGAGCACACCACTGAAAAGTGTTGATCTTGCTGTCAGCCAGAATTCCTTTCTGCTGCACTGTTCTCTAGAGCACACATTAGAACACCTATACTATCACACTGGCCAGATTGTGTATTGTGATCATTATTTTTCCATTCCTTTGTAATTTCTGTACAATTATCTAAAATATATATCTAGTTTTAATGAAGTTCAGTAAACACTGTCTTCCCATGTTTTGTCATTTTTATTCACTTCAGTACAAATAAATGAAAACAGGTTAGGTTCTGGTCAGCTCAAATCTTGTCAGATTAAAAATTAAATGCAGTTCATTTTTCAGCAGGAGACTGATTGATTGGCCAGTGTGTCAGGTTTTTATATCACATCTAAAATATGAAATGTACTGATCCAGGTGCAAGATTCTTTATCGCCTTCTCAGCCATCTGTTTGACAGGAAGATATATAAAGGAAAGCACTGTGTAGCTAAGGTAAAATAAGAAGATATTGATTTTTCAGGTTGTAGCAGATTAAGTAACCTGTAAAAACCAAAAGTCATCAGGAAGAAAAAAGGTCTGAGTCAAGTGCCCTTATGTCTTCAGTCTCTTTGCTATTTCAGGATGATTAAGAGGAAAACATTTTATTCCTTCAGAACCCACTATTTTTATTGCTTTTCCTCAATGTGAGTAGTTGACAAAGCACATTGTCCTGAACTGTACAAAATACATACAAAAAGATCCACTAAATTTAAAACTAAAGCTGTTTGTTTCAATAGAAAGCAAACTGACTGCACTTTTCATTTGTGTGGATAAGGTATCTCCATGTTCAATTCACATACTCAAAATACTATTTTTAAAAGTGTTTCCTTAGAAAAAAAATATTAGGTTTAATATTTCTGATATTCTTTAGGTGTTCCCACTCCTCCCTTATTCCTTTTTAAATGGAGAGTGGTTTAACTCTCAAGTAATCACAAGGACAATGAAATTTTGCGATTCTTCTTGCACTTTCATAGCAAGACATCTTGTGTTACCTTGCAACAGTAAGGAAAAGTTCACCCTTGAGCAGACTTCAGCAAGAAGTATTTAGAAGGTGACTACCATCATCATGAAGAAAAGAAAACATGTTCTTTTTCTCCAGTTTTGTGATGAAGTTGGAATAATAGATTTTGATTAATCATCCAAACTGGCATATGACTGTTCAATAATTTTGACACTAACAGAAGAAAAGACACTTTTTAAAATGTTGCTACATTTTGCCACTTCTAGCTATGAAATTCAAAAATCATTTGTGATGAAAAAAAATGAAATATTTACATGAGAACATACTGATTTCGAAATTTTGTTGAAACCATATTAGAATTTTCAAATCTTGAAAGTATTAACACATGAAATGCTCACCTTGATTAACTCAGCACAACAGTTTTTCAGAGATGTATTTTGTATTAGATGACTACAGAAGGTTAAGTTAAAGAAGGCAATGCAGAGGGCGAAAACTGCAATTCACAGTTATAACCAGTTTGAGAAGACAAACCATTTACATAACTTTTACAAGTTAAAAGTTGTGGATTATACTAGCTGTAACATCAGAGCAAAACTAAAAGTGGGACTTGCATTGATGGTGAATAATCCTGAACTGTGAAGAAGATGAGGAGATAAAGCCAGTTAATTGAGGGATGTAGGAGGTAGAACCAAGAATCAGGATACAGAGCCAGGGTCAGGGACATGGATTCAAGAACCAAAGCACAACCTAGAACCTTGCTGAGAAGACAAACTGCTTTCCAGTTGTTAAAAGTGTGGTATGCAGACTTCTGTTCATCACTGGTGAAAATGTATAGATAATGATGGTGATTGTTGAAAAGTAGTGTTTTGTAGCTGTGAAATATAGTAGTGTTATTGTGTTCTTTGTATTTATTATAGTTTCCATGGAGATAATTGAAATGAGTTACCTTTGGAGCAATTACTTGCAATCCATAGCCTCTGTTCTCTGATGTTTTCCTTTCCCTTCAGCTTTGCTTATCACAGGCTTTCTTGCTCTTTTGCTGAGATTCTTTGTCATCCTCCTTCATAAAAGCCTGTCTATTTTGGAGATATTAAATGGCCTGCCTAATTTCTTTAGTCTATGTGCCAGAAAGAAACAATAATGACTGATTCACTGGGGAATTATATGGCAACAGGTGAGCATCAAAGTATCTCTTAAGCTTGAGTGCTTTGGTTCAAAACTCAGCCTTGAAACAAGCTAAGCCTCATTTTTATTCCTGTATACTCATTGACTGCAAATACTGGGGATTTTCTTTGCCTTACCTGGGCTTAATATGATGGAAAGAGGTTGCTCAGCCAGACTCCTGTACACATCTTTGTATGGCATCTCTTTCTTGTCCAAGGCAGGATTTTATGTGGACCTCTGATATAACATACAACAAAGAAGAGTTAAAGAATTTTACAATCTTTCAGATAATCTGCCTGAAATGTTTTGAAATCCCTTGTTAGATTTCACTTTACAATTCCCTGACATTTTGAAGCATGCCTCTTTTTATAATTAGCTGGCTGCATTGTGTGTGTGTGAACTGTGTCTGAACTCTACTGTGAAGTGCAATAAAGAACCCTCAGGCAATTACACACATTTAAAAACAAACAAGCAAAACATGTACTACCCAAAGTATAAAAAGTGCTTTGGCAACACATCAGTGCCTAGGGGTTGGGAGAATCTAAATAGCCAATCTGAACATGAAAATATGGGCTGCTAATATGTTTTTCAGGAACAGTTGAACGTGCAGATTTACAATGCCCAGCTAGAGTTTACTAAAAAGACATAGTGTAACATAGGTACTAATGAATATGTCAGATGTCCTTAGGACAGCTTGCAAATGATGGAAATTTTCCAGACAGGAAATTTTCTGATGTTAAATGTCAGTGGTTGCCACCCGAGCCTTGTGAAAGGGATGAGAGAATCCAAGCCATACTGAAAACGTGAAGAGTTTCCATGAAGAGTGTGTTAGGGTAATTTATATGTGAAAATGATGGACGCATTTTGGACACTTAAGATGGAAGAGCAGAGTTTGTAGGTGATGTCTACAACACGCTCTTTTTTTCACTTAATATCAGCTGTATAATTATAACTGACATGAATTGTACTTTATATTGGCTGCTGGACGGAATTCAGTCAATGAGTAAATAAAAAAAATCTGAGATTAATGGCACAGGTTTATGCTGTTGTTCTTGCTTCTTCTTTCAACAAATGCACAGAATAAGATAAGAAAATCAAGCTGTTGCCTTCATTCTCTGTTTTCCTCAAAACTGAATAAATAGCGCTTTATATAACAAGGTTAATTTTTTATTTCAGACATACTAGAATCCTTTTTGCCATTGAAATTTTTTACCTCTTAACAATGACAAACTGTTCATATACTTGACTTGTTGTATACATGTTACTTCTCTAGAGAGAATTTTTTGTTTTGGGAGTTGAGGTAGGGAACATTTGGGGAAAAAAAAGCCATTAAAAAAAATTTCCCAAAAGATAAAATATTCACTAATAATAATAGTAACAACAACAGCGATATCACATCACAGACTAATACTAAGGGATTCATTACAATGCCCTCTGAAATATTTACCTTACAAGGGGAAAAAGGTTCACCATTACAAAAACGCTTTATCATCAGAACTACCGGAAAGTAGTCAGACAGTTCCAGTGTCTCAAATTTGTGTTTCAGCACCAAATATCTGAGTTTGGAATGTAACTCTGACGGTCTGAATGTAAGATGAGTGTTTCCTTCCTCTTTCTAATTCCTTTACCTAAAATCTTAATATGTTTTTTCCTGAAAATATTAATAAATAAATATTTTCCAGTTACTTATATGATAAATGATATTATCTGTGAACTAAAATATAATCAAAGCATCACAATAAAAAAGTCTTTTTAAAACAGAAATGAATATTTTTTTTCTTAGAGTAGTATTCCATTAATACTGCAGAAATCTTCAATTAGAGCATGTGCAGTTGCATTAAACTATTTTATGGAGGCACATGAATTTAAACTACATTTTTCCTTTGGTGCTCCCAGTAGTAAGAGCTTGATTGTTCAACAGAGTTCTTAAGCATGTTTTTCTTAGTTGATATGAATCTTGGTATATCTACAGTAGATCCATTAAAGTATTGAGCAGAAACATTAGCAAAACTTTTTTTTCCCTTCATTTTTAATTAAGCAGCTGAACTATCTCCCCTCAAATTTAATCTGACTAACTGATTAGGAAGTTAGACACTGCACAGTGATATTGCCACAAATCTTATGTCTTGCCTTACTGAAACTTTCAGCATTCCTCAGAACAACCCCATTGATATGTCAGTTGTTTTTTTTCACATTCAAATATACCTTTCTACAGGCAGTTCATCATATTTTGAGCATTTAACTATAGCTAGAAGAAAATTCTCACATTCTGTACAAAATAACACCAAAGCTGTCACTCTCTAGGTTAACAATGGCAGTGGGTATTTAGCTACAAGAATTTTTCTGGCTTACCATCTGTCATTATGTTCTGTGCATTTGCTGGCACATAAAAGCTGATTAGTCCACATCAGCAAGTGTTGCTTTAAAGAACAAATTAAAATACACCAAAAGTTATGCAGTTCTTTAATTGCTTTTCTGGAGTGTATCCAAATTAAAGTATGTCTGTCTAGATAAAAATGATGTAGGAGCCTTCCAAGGGACAAACAGTATAGCCACTATGTTATTTGGATAAAGTCATAGGGCCTGGTCCTTTTAGGAGAGGATAATTGCTTACAATTTAGCTGTTTTTCAGCATAGTCTTAACAATAAAAGATTCCACATATAATTTGCATACATGTGCCCTATTTTCTTTCCCAGTACTCACAAATGAATCAATGTGTGTACCAGCTTCACAGGTCTTATGAGCATTTTCCTGTAAATATATTTTAACAAGGAAATACATCTACAAAAAGACATGAACATAAGTTGTGGAGCTAAAATAGTGTGGTAGAAAAGTACTTTTCTAGTGTAGGTCTCTCATGCTTATGAGTTTCTTACTGAATGCATCTCATTGTACTTAAGTGCTATGAATCCAGTTCAGGCATTGAATTCGACAAGAATAATATCTTTTGAACCATATTCTTCTTAACATTTTTAAGTGTAATGTTTTCTATTGGCCAAATGGACCCAGGGATCTCAAGCCTGGAAGTAAAATAATCTATGACATATAAGGAAGTTGGACTATCTAAATGGACCAGTATTTAACTAGCTGGCTGCACATTATTTTCATAAATTGTGTGAATCTATTTTAAATAGTAAGTGCACTAGATATTTATAGAAAGAGGGACAACATGGTAATAATATGCACCTACTTCATCCCTTTTTCTTTCTTCCTTTAGATTTTGATATGACATCTAGCACTAGCATTTATTTTTTACTTTCTATTTTATCCAAGCAGCGTGAAATCATTATAAGAACTTTACAGCTTACCATACATTTTAGAAAGCAAGTTGTTAGGAGTGTTTTTTTCTCTGTTTTACCATGAAAGTACAGAAAGTGCAAAAACAATATGTTCCAATCTTTTTAAAAATAGTGCAAATATTGCAACTAGTGAAAATATAAGTTCTGGGAAGAAGATTTTACCCAAAAAATCATCTAGAACTCATTCAATTTTAAGTAGAAAAACAGAGTTTTTAAATACTGAAGTATGTCTGGATCCAAAAGGTTTCGTATATATGAAATATAAGTGTATATGTACATTATATATACATCTTCCTCTCTATCAATACATTATCAATACATTCCAGCCCACTGGAATGGGCTGCCCAGAGAGGTGGTGGAGTCACTGAGCCTGGTGTTGTTCAAAGAGCGTTTGGATGTTGTGTTGAGGGACATGGTTTAGCAAGAACCATTGGTGAAGGGCGAATGGTTGGACTGGACGATCCTGTGGGTCTTTTCCAACCTTAGCGATTCGATGATTCTATGATTTTATGATTAGTCACTTGTCTTTCCAACACATGTTGAATGTCACTGTATATTTATATTAATATTATCCTTTAGCAGTTCTATGATATTCTTTCAATCAAGTGATAGCAGAAATACATCGATTTCTCATAGCCACCAAGGTAGAATATTTTAAGACTAGAGTTCTCAGCAACACTTCTCTGATGTTTTCAGTCAGTGAAAAAAGCAATAGTACATCTAGTCTGCATCTGCAACACAATGATTAAGTATATGGTCTACATATGATTGCCTTGTTGTACTTGATTATTTGACATAATGTCAAGATAACTTTGCTTAATTTTCCAATCCTTTGGAATATACATTCTGACTATATACCAGTTCTTCTCTTTTAGCAATATTTTGCAAGACAAATATCTGTGCTAACAAACAACACTTGGGCAAAACAATGTATCCATGTGATTTAGGATGTTGCAGACTCCTACTCTGTTGTAGCATCTTTGAGAATGTGGGATCTTCTCTGTTACAGTCCATATACCAGTTATTTCCTCCTTTGCTTCTTTCTTCTTTTCCTCATTTTCTTTCTTCTTCCTTCCTTCCTTTTTTTGTGTGCAGGTTTTTAAACATGCATCCAAGACCATTGGTATCAAACAATTTCTTTCTATTAAGCCTTTGCAATTTAGTTGTACAGTGTGAAATTGTATTATAAACGCATCCAGAACTTATTAGAAAGTGATATTTGATTATGCTGCAGTGCTCGTGATATGGATGAGGATGTGAGGTCTCGTATAAGCAAAAGCATTGTGGTAATGTTTGTTATTCCACATCCTTTAAGTAGTTGAATGCTTCTGGTTCTTTCTTGTTTCTATGATACAGTGTAGACATTACATTTCATTGGTTCATATCCACCTCAAAATTATTTTCTATATCAATCAAGTAATGTACTTTAAACCTTAAAAATGCATTTAACACTTCATTGAAAATAGGAATTTCTATTCTCCTGTTTGGTCCACTACAGATTACTGCTAACCTGACTCAGATTAGTTTTTGTTACTAGCTTGGCTGTGAAAGATATTCATTTGGCATTATGTTCAAGAGAACATAAGTCTTTTAAGATTAAAATCGTCTTCCTCCTCTTGGCCAGCAGGTCATTAAAACAAACCTTGTTTACATGCATCATCAAGTGCTTTTGTAAGAAATTGTGTTAGTGGAATTATCTAGTTTGTCTGCCAGAGACCCAAAATAAGTAATTCCATCTCTCTTAATCAAGAAAAGACATCCATCTACACAGCAGCCACCTGAGTTCTGCCTGCTTTTACTTGTAGGAGCTCTTTACATACACTCTGTGCATCCTTTTCTTCATTGAGGGAGTTGTGAGAAAGGACTTAAATTATCCATATTTCAGTCATTCAAAAGAGACTGGAGAAGAATTAAGATATCTGTCTGTTTCCCAATAGCTAGTAGGCATGCTAGTTTTTCATTCAGTTCTACATACTGCAACATTTTTGAAGGTAATGCACCCTGTAACATCTCTAATTTCTAGAAACAGTGTGCAATAATAAACTATGATTTTACAGAAATACAAGAAGTTGTGACAGTTTTCAGTTATTACATATTAACAAGATCAGCATATCATCTGATTCCCTGATTTTATTGTAGTATTAGACCAACACTGGTCAGTTGGAAACTATGCTGATTACATACTACATTATGTTGGCCAATTCATGGATCATATGGTGGTATAACAGTAGAGGTTGAATCTTCCCACGAATATTTCATTAAATGTTGCTGTGTGAGAAATGGCAACAGAGAGACAGTCTGACAAAACTGGTGTTTGACATGGAAGAGCATTTGAATTAAAGATGTGGAATTAAATTCTTCCATGTGAAAAAGACTGCACACATTGATATTCACTGATGCCTACAGAAAGTTTACAGAGAGCAAACAGTGGATGTGAGCACAGTGAAATAGTGGGTTATGTGCTTCAGAAGTGAAGACAGCAGCATGAAGGACAAGCCACATTCTGGATGGTTAAGCGTATCTGTCACACCATGAAATGGAGAGCATCTCAATCAGCTCATCCATGTGGATTGGCTAATGATGGTGACCAAACTGAAAAACAGTGTTTTGTATCTGAGAATTTATTCTATCTAGTAGCATTATTGCATTCTTTGTATCTGTTGTAGTTTGTAGGAAAATAAATAGGAGGCATTACTTTCAGAAAAACCCACATATATCTGCATGGTAGTTAAGTCAGATATCACACTGAGGGAAAAGCAGTGGGTTTATATTCTTTGAAATATATTTCAACAAAGTCCATAAGTGGAAGGGGAGACTGGTACCCCAAGATCAGATAATGTGTAGAAGAATATATTCTACTCACATAGTAGATACTGTTTATGTTTGATCATATATTTATATATACAGTCATGAATAATGTTTTATCTGGTCATTTAAATGTTGTAGGCGGTGTCTATGTTGTTTTAGTTACCTGTACATCTTAGTCAATAAACCAAAGCTTGGACCAGGCAAGGTCTGATTGTCTGAATTTCTTCTTTGGTCCAGCTGAATATTTAGCTCAGTATAAGTCCTACTATTTTCTCATAGAGTTGGGTAGCTGGATGTCTATTTGTCACACTTGAGATGAAACTAAATAAAATGAGATATTGGAAGTGGTGACCATGATATGCCCAGGCTGATATACCTTGCTTCTCTGCAGCACAAAATAGCCTAGAAAGAGTTATTTTAACGGAGTTATATGCTTTCAAGGATCTGAGCTGGTTTATCAAAAGGTCGGGTATAACTAAAACTCTCTGCAGTATCACAGTTAGACTTAGCCTTGTGTTTGCAGACTACTTGGTCCAGAGAAGGACAGAACTGATTTTCCCTGGGTTATTGGCAGAAAATAGTATTGTGCTGTTTTAAGCTCAGCCATCAAAATAATCTTTCCCTTCAGCATTACGAACCTGTTAGACCTGTCATGCTTTAAATCATACTTCCACTCCTAAGCTACTACAGCTTATTAGAAGCTTCTCAAAGCAGTTGCAGTGGGTGTGTGCACTTAATAATGAAATGGCCTATATTTAAATGCCTCCAGTGTGTTTTAACAGCTTACTGTTTCATCAATTTAAATTCAGACAAACAATACCTTCTTGTACCTTATACTAAAAATGCACAAGAGAAGGTAGAAAAAAGCCTAAAATAAGCTCTCATTTGGAACCAGATTTTAACTATGGTAACATTTCATCTTCCCGGCACTATATAACAAGGGTTATCATCTTCCCAGTGCTATATAACAATATAACATCTTTGTTTCACAATTGAAGACTTGCAGTCTTGCACAAACTAGGGAGAACAGTCCACCCTAAAGCGTGGTCCCTGAGATGAGGCATGCAGCTCAGTTGCCCATGTCAGAGCTGCTCTGCAGCTTGCTTGATGCAAAGATGCAAATGTAGGTGTTCACTATTGACTCCATTCAATTGCAGTGCCTGCAAAAGCGTGCCATAAAGACATGGAAAAAGCCACAGCAGCCTTCATTGTGTCATGTCTTTGTATCAAATACTGGGCCCTATGACTGCTACCAGTGGCCGCTGCTTAGGCCATGACAAAGGCTCTTTACATCCAGTGCATGACCAGACTCACACCACTGTATAACATGGGATTCAACACTGTCTGACACTTTGGCAAGAAGCATGAGCTATCAGCAAAACTTGCCAAAACTATTCAGTGCCAGTGAAGAAGGTAGAAGCTGAATCCAGGAACCCTAAGTTCCCTAAGAAGGCAACCTGTTACATTATTTATATTTATTAAAATTTTATTTCCTCAAATATAGAAAGGTGCCAAAATATTGAGAAGATAAAAACTGTATTTTTATTGCAGTAAATTATCATGGAAACATTTATATTTATATAACTTCACTTACAACAGTCTAAAGCAATAAGTTTTTAATAATAACAAAATCATAATTCCATAGCAATAAAATAGGAACGGAATTTGGAGGGTAATCTAGGTGTAAAGATACACTGCAGTGTTTTGTTGATAAACAGAAAACCTATAAAGCAAAGAAACTTCTGCAATTGTAAAAATACAAATAATAAACTCTTAACATTTAATACATTTCAGAATAGAAATCCACGCTAGTGTGACAAACTCTGGATTAAAAAAATTAAAATTTAGTATTCTCCTTTTGAAAACGTATTCCCATGACTCCAAATATAGTCAAAAAGCATATGCTTCTGGTAATACAGCTCTAACAATGTACTCCTGCCTACAGTGTATTAATAATTGATGTTTTGGGCTGGTCTCCAATGATTTTTTTTTCTCTGAGCATAGAAAGAGAAGAAAAAAAATCGTTCAAACTGAAATATTTTATTTCACAAGATATATTTAACAATTTGCTATACCAATGTGTCATTTCAAACTATATATATTATATATATATTATTTATGTATATATATTATAGACATATATACATTTAAGTTGAACTTGCTATCAAAGACAGTTTGAAATCCATTATGACACTCAAAACCAGGACATATTGACTTACAAAATATACAGGGGAAAAACAACAACAACAACAACAACAACAACAACAACAAAACTCCACCACCAACAAAGCCCAAAACCTGAGCTATCTATCATTATCTATCATTTCTGGCCTAAACTTCTTTTCTGTGAATGTACTATTTTTATCAAGTGTCTCGCCCCAGTTTATAGGAAGGAGAGGAGATATATGTATACCCAGTCATGAGATTAAGACACAGTGTGTCAAATGTTAGCCCAATCAGTTTATTACAAATGCTAGTCATTTAGGAGATGGGGAAGGGAAGATGGATGATAGAAAACTTAGGAAATAAAAGCATGGAGTCTTTGTAGGAAACAAGAGGGAAATAGTTACCACCATGGGTCCAGCGTGATTCATAGTTCAGTCCTTGATCTTCAGTAGTGGTGGGTTGTCAGGTGTTGTTGTTCCGTTATTGAGGATGACTGGTGGTACAAACTTACAAATAAGTCCAAAGTGGTTGAGTCAGCTCTCTTATGAGTGACAGCTCAAATCCAAAGTGGTTGAGCCAGCTCTTTTGGAGTGGAATCTTCTGGTGCTGGGATCTCAGCAGATACTCCTTTGTTCCCATCTTCCGGGCCTTGCCAGAAGATAAGAGGGAGCAGGGAGGTGCTGTAAGAGTTATATGAGTGACTCAAAGTTTGCTGAGAAACAAGTCCAGGAAAGTCCTGGGCAAAGGTAGAGAAATCTTCTGTCTGGAGGACACTGATGGACAGGTCCTGGCTAAAGGTTGTGAAATCCTTTAAGAAGCACAGATGGACAAGGTCAGGGGACACGAGAGAGAGAGAAGCTGCTGCTAATGGCTGGGAAACGGTCTTTTTGTGTGGACTTATCTCGAGGAAGATGGCCATCTCAGGACGTATGCACATGACTCTTGCTCAAGCACCCAGGGATGTCATGTAGGCAGGAAAAAACAAGAGGATAAAAGAGGGTCCAACAACCAAGAGACTAGAGGGGTTTTCTGCCATCTGATCTCTCACCACGACAGACTGGAGAAGGGTTTCGGCCATCAGATCCCTCACCACGATGGACTCGAGGTTTCTGCCTTCAGATCCTTCTCTACGGACCATATGCTGACGGACTTCCCTGGGCCTGCTACCTGAGACCTGCTGCTTCCTCCCAGACTTACTCTGTGGCTTCTTCCTGGACCCACCCGGTACCTGCACCTTTTTGTTGCCCAAGACAGGCCTCGCTGCTCCTGCCCTTTGGCCTCAGACCATCGGAACATCGTGCAACGGGACTACTGCCGGATCCTGGTGGTGACTATCCCCGCTTTACGCAATTCTTGCTTCTTTCTAACTTTTCTATTACTAGCCTTCCTTTCCCCATCACCCCAATCCGTAATAGTGTCCGTCCTCCCCTTTCTTCATCTCCCTTATTAACATTTGTAATAAACTGGTCGGACCAACATTTGAACCGTTGTTTCTTAATCTCACGCCGGGCATACATATTTCAAAGAACCTCCTCTCCCTCCTATAAATTGGAGTGAGAGTGGTGCCCACCTGCATCCTGTTTTTCACAGGACACGATGCAATCATTCCCCAGCTTTCCCATACCAAGCTGGAGCTATTCACAGGCCAGATCTTCCACCAGTAAACACTCCTGAGCACTCTCTTCCAGAGGCAAACAGCTCCAAAGAAATACATTCAAATGTAAAATTGTCCACACAGTGATGCCGAGTGCCACACGGCAACACCCACCTCTCATCTCCTAGATAAGTGGGAGTCTTATCATAAGAAACACCCCAGAAAGCAGGCTTTGAGCTGAAAACAAAGAAGGATTCAGACACCAAAGCTCATAATTTTATGGCTTGATCTAATTAATGTATTTAAAACAAATCACAGAAGGGCTATTTTGCAGGATGAAATTCTTTAACTTCAGAAATGACAGGAGGTAAACAATGAAGTAAAAAAAAAAAAAAATCAGCCGAAATTTGAGATGTTGCACAACACAAAAGGAGAGAAGTGCAGATGTGGCACTGAGGGACATGGTTGATGGGTTTGTGGTTGGACTAGATCATCTTAGATGTCTTTTACACTCTTAAGGATTTATGATGCTATGTTCATGTGATTCTATGAAGGACATCACCAGAATTAACGAAAAGGCAGTTACTTTGCAAACCCACTAAATCCTCCAATACGCATTAAGCTTGAAAGGAATCACTGCTGTAGAGAACAGGGTAAACTTTATCTCCATACTGTCCTTGCTAGTAGTTCTAAGGTTATCAGTTATCTTGTCCAGATAATACCACTGAAGATGTGCAGAAGCTTTATGTTATAGTTAACATTTTAACAAATTCAATTTTATCTCATTTGCGCAAATTATCCTGAAACAAATATTGATTCCTTTGCAACTATTGAGCATGACTTTTCAAAAACTTTAGACAAAATTTAGCTCTTGTAAATACTACAAATCACTAATTCTAACAGTCTCTGTAATGATATGACTAGGATGAAAAAAATACAGATAACAATTATACACAGGAAAACACTGGAGGGTAGTACACATCTTATCTTGATTTTGAGTTGATGTCACTGCTAAAAGTGAATATATGAGATATAACATGGTAAATGGCTAAACTATCTGCTGATTAACCAAAGCTAGATAATCAACTGCCTAAATTTAAACATTATTTCTGCTTCTTTATGAGATGACTGATATCTCATGTTAACAGCAATGAAACTCCATGGATCACAGAGTATAAAAATCTGTTCTGATTTGCTGTTAACTTAACCTTCATGTGAAAAAATTGGCTTCTGAGTAATAACTGATCTTCCTCAGTTCAAGTTAGCAAAACCTTCTGGCTGGAATATTCTATAAGATAAGTACCTAAATAAATGTCCATTAAAAAAAAAAAAAAAGAAGATTAAAAATGATTTTCCCCATTTCTGAGTTAAAATTTTGTTGATACAGAACATACAGATCTAAGCACAAACTGACATTTCATCAGTGAGATTCTGAAACAGATTGAAAATAAGATAAAAAAGACTAGAAGAATAACACATTCCATTGCTTATGTCCTAGTATGAAGACCTATGTTTCTAATTTAAATGTAGACTCTTGATACTGTAGGGATAGAATTCAGTATTTTACAGGCAACATGTATCAGTAATTAACTTAGATCAGGATCACAATCTTTCCACTCATACTCAGCCTAGACAATAACTATGGTAATAGTGCTGGTTATAATGGAAATCATTATAATGATAATAGAGCATGTTGAGCATTTTTAAGTGAGGGATTTGTGATCATTTGTTTGAATGAAATCATCAATGTTGCTTTTTCATATTTTACATATTAATAAATATTTTATATATTTCATAGTTTACAAAAAGAAAGAACAATTGCCTACTAATCGCCTTCTATAGATGAGATCTGCAGTGACAAAGGACAATGAACAGTGTATTTTCACTCCCAGGTTCAGCATAAATACCTATAGTTCTGCCTACACTCTCAAAATAAGAAATGGACTTACTTGGCTACTGATGTTAATTGCTTTCGCTTTGAGCCCAGGAACTTGAAGAGCATTTCTGTGTTTTAAGTTAAGGCTCCTCACTAGGGAAAAACTTCAAAAATTGATTAAAATCATTGGAATAATATAAACTTGTACCTTCTTCTAATTCATTAATATGCACATTGTGCCAACCTAAACTCCCTTTTTAGTCTTTTTAGGTTTCCCAAGGCAGTCCTACACTTTTTTCGTCTTATTTTCATAAATTTATCAACATGTTACATCCCACTCTTTAACATCATCCAGTATATTAATATGAAAAAGACTAGAAGAGTGTGTATAATTTATAAGATGAAAAGTAAAAGAGTAGATAAAGGGACACATGGGAACAAAAAAAAAAAAAAAAAAAAAAGGACTAAGTAAATGATATAATTACATTATGGCTCATCTAGTTGAATTTGCACTATTTTCTTAGTGCATTGGCAACTCCATATATACATTTTTAAAATATTTCTAAATGAGTGGATGAAATTATGCTTAAGGCATCTAAAAAAGCAGAAAAGCTAGCAACAAATGAGTAAGTTGCACTAATGCATTAATACAGTTACAGAATTTCAAAGTCATTTCACCAGAATACACTCCTGTTATTGATTACCTCAGATTACTTTAATATAATCTCTGAATTTAAATGTCTGCTTTTGAAAAGCACACTGATTACCTAGGTAATACTAGACTTTTCAAAATGCTAGCTATTCACTGGTTGCTCTTGATATAAAAAAGTTGAGACTTCATACAGGTAAGGGTTAAATACACAATCTACTTGTAAAATATTTTTAGTAATTCAAACTAAATCAGGTACTCTTTTGCTACACATACAGCAGTTGGTAAAAAAAATGACAAATGTAGCATTCAGAATGTGTATTCAAATGTGTATTCAGAGAAGTGGTAACCAGTGGAGATTAATAAGGACATGGCAAACATGAAATAAATAGATGGAGTCTGAGAAAGCTTTTAGAAAACTGTGAGTTGCCCTTTTATTAATACTCTTTTATAGGCATCCAATTATAGCCACTTTCAGAGCTGAAATACCAAAGAAAATAAATGAATTATTGGTCTGACTCAAAAGAATTTCACTTGAAGGTTTTGCTGCATCACTGAATTGCATGCATCATTACATTTACGTTCTCTTTAAAGGAAAAGAGGAAGAAAAGGGCAAGAAGGAAAATCTGGAAAACAAAACAAAACAGAACAAAACAGGCCTTATTAGAAGAAACATCAAATTCCATAAATATTGGTCAATATTATGAGACACATCTATGTTTTGAGTAGGTATGAACCAATTTATGTAATGAGAATGAAATCTAAGTACTACCTTGCACTTAAGAACTCAAACACAGCACATTAAAGAGCTAGGTGTAACTCCAACTCTGATCTCTGGAGAGTGTTCAAATGCAATAAATGCAACATATTTAGACAATGTAGAAAATGACAGTGTGTCTTAGTATATCGGGTATACGTGAGCAGGCATGTGAATGTCTGTAACTGATGTCAATTGTTTGAGAATGGACAGAAAATAATTTTAAGAACTGGCTTTGAAATTTCATGGACACAAAAAAAAGTAACAAGTACTTGCTCATTTCTCTGAAGATTCTCTTCTCATTTAGAGGAGATTTCTTTCACAAAGTTTTCAGTCCAATCCCTTTTGGACAGAAAAGTGGACCAGTAATTGACTAATAGTAAACTATTAGAAAGGGAGTAACTGTCCTGAGAAAATGAAAAACATGTCCTACAAATGATTTTATTTTTTTTAAAGATGCTTTTGTAGACATGCCCCCAAATGTCTAATTGCCAAGACAAGAGATACGGGCAATTTGGCTAAGAATTACTTCTTTGAAACAGTTTAGTTATTCTTGTGTCTGTAATGAAACTCAACATTCCATCCTGACAACATCTGTTCTCTGGATGGAAAAAATAAAAATAAATAAATAAATAGAAAACATTTTATGTATCTCTTACAGAAAGGATTTTGCCTGGCTAAATTGCCACTGAATGTGCTGTAGCCAAGAGAGACTGTTGAACTTGTGCATTAATCTGTTCATAGACCTTGTCAGGTTAGCAAAGAGAAATCCCCGGATTGTTTTATGTATGTTTCTTGCTGCCCTTTATCAACAAAGTTATTACAAGACAGTACAAATGCTCTTGATTAAATTTGTGCTTGTGATCTTTTTGTAGGAAATCACACTGAATTTTCTGAATAAATTCACTTCTCTCTCAAAAGCTATTAATACTGGAGAATGAGATTTAAAAATATAGTACAAAGAAAGGGAATTTGCAACAATTAGCATGTAACTGTCTTCAAAACCTTTTCACAGAATGTGAGTTAAAAACATCAACATTCTGAAGTGATAGAGAAGAAAGCAGGTATATTTTGAAAAAAAAACAAAACAGAAAACGTTGCTAATTTTCCCACTGTTTCTTCCAATCAGTAACATTAGTTTTAATCAACACTTTTTAGCAGGAAGCAGAGGAATTACATTATTCTTTTAAAGTTAAGTTTTCATTAAACTCTTGCTTTTACCTGAAAATGGCTTTGAAAGTTTCCTACCTTCCTCTGTCATCATTCAGGAGTGGAATTGCAGTCCTACTGATATTCCATATGATACACTGAACTGTTATCCTCATAGCCATTGCCACAACAAAGTCCACTGTCATCAAAGCAGAGTGACAGGTTTCCATAAAGGGCATTAGAACTCACCAGCAGGCCCTAATGTGCCTGGAGATGCTTACCTTTCTAGAGGCATCACACATTAGCCAAAATGCAATCAGGCATCTAGTTTGTCTCTCTTTAACATCTAAAGTGGAGAAAGAGGAATTCAGGATGAGGGGAACAGTGCTTCATGAAAACAAAAGGCTGTTGGTAGCTGCAAAGCATCATGTTAATAGCTCTCTCCTTTTAAAGCACCAATTTTCTCTCCTCACAAAGAGCAGACCTGCTATGAAATCTGCTGTGAAAGCCAGTAGCAATTGAAACTGCCACCTACTCTCTCAGAACACAAATTGAGTAATCTTAAATTAAGCTGTTGACAAATGATGATATGAGCCAGCAGTGTGTCCAGGTGGCCAAGAAGGCCAATGGCATCCTGGCTTGTAACAGGAATGTTATGGTAAGCAGGACTATGGAAGTAATCCTACCCCTGTACTCGGCACTGGTGGGGCTTCACCTCAACTCCTGTGTTCACTTTTGGGCACCTAAGTACAGAAAAGACACTGAGGTGCTGCAGCAGGTCCAAAGAAGGGCAACAAGGTTTGTGAGGTGCTTGGAGAATATGCCCTATGAAGAGCGACTGAAGGCACTGGGGCTGTTTAGTCTGGGGTAGAGGAAGCTGAGGGGAGACCTTATTGCTCTCTTCCAGTATCTGAAAGGTGCTTACAGTGAGAGCGGGACTGGTCTCTTCTCACTGGTGACAGGTGACAGGACAAGAGGAAATGGCCTCAAGTTGCACCAGGGGAGGTTTAGGTTGGATATAGGAAAACACTTCTTTACAGAAAGGGTTGTTAAGCACTGGAATAGGCTCCCCAGGGACATGGTTGAGTCACCATCCCTGAATGTGGTTAAAAACCATTTGGATGTGGTGCTCAGGGACTTGAATTAGCAGAGGGTTGCTAGTAGGGTAGTATGGATAGGTTGTGGTTGGACTTGATGATATTTAAGGTCTTTTCTAACCTGAGCAATTCTATGATTCTATGATGGGCCAGATTATACATGCAGAAAATGGTTCAGCTAAGTCCAAATTTGCCTATTAAGATTGCAGTATAGCTTCTTTTTTTCCTCTCCCAAATGGCTTTATCTTTTCACTTAACTCTATGACATAAGCCATGTGCACTCCCATTACTTGACAAAGTGTAAGCTTTTTAAAGGTCCAAAGAGGGCGCCTGTTGACTTCTAGTGCAAATCAGGCACTTTCTATTATCTCCCACAAGATCTACAAATGTCCTTACTTTTTCTGTACTATAAAGAAAAAAGGAAAAAAGGATTCCCCAGGCACTGGGTCATTAACGGAATCTTTTTTTTTTTTTTTTTTTTTTTTTTTTTTTTTTTTTGACCTAGATAAGGGATCATGTTTAGCTAACGTGGACATTTTTAAGAAACATAATTAAATATTCAATATGACTCATTAAAAAGAGCCAGTGGCAAAACACCTTTTAGATGTGAAAAAATCCCAACTTTTACATGTGTAAGAATGTCTAAATTAAACCTGTTTACTTTTTAAAAGTCTGTGGTTCTGTTTTTCATTATTATTCTACATTTCAAGACTCCTTCCTTCACTCAATGTGGTGAAAAAATGGTCGGTAGCTTCAGCCCCTCCTTTCCCAAGCAGGCAGAAGACCCAGACTTCTACAGTGATTTGATCTTTTCCAAAATAAACATTGCATTTTGAACTGGTTTCAGGGCAAAAGCAATTTGCAACTGAAAAAGTTCAGTTATAGTACTGTAGAGCTGATACTGCAGACACATTGTAATTTCTGCTTCCAGTAAACTAAAGGCTAGGCTGCAGCTGATTTGCACTTGCCTTTTCTATGTAGTCTTAATTTTCGTTTTTCCCTCTTTTTTTTTTTTTTTTTCCCATTGGATAGGTAGTTAAGTGCTCAGTTAGCAAGTATGGAGAACTGCATGATTTTTCAGACTTTAAACCTGACTGATCCCAACAGCAAGGAAGAGGACAGCTGACAATGCCTTTAGATTGCTACATATGGTTCTTTGTTCATTCGTATTTCTCAATCCATGCTGCAGCCCTAGAAAAGAAATGATTAAGAGTGAATGATCTAATGAAATTCAGGACTTTAGGAAGTGCTTCTTCCTAAAGTAAACACTCTTTACCATAATTGTTCAGTTAATAATGTCTCTAAATTTTGCAGAGCTCTGTATACAAAGGCTCTGCATACAAAGCTATGAATGTCTAGATTATCTAGGCTGAAATATTACTGAGTATCATTTTAAAGATATAGCTCAGCTGGAAGTCTGGGTCTTATCTCTTTTTAAAATAAAAATATGGCCCATATTTTTTAAAGAAAAATAATGGTAAAAATGAATCAGAATACCATTTACTAGTGTATCAGAATAAGTACTCAAAGCTAGAATCCTCTGTTTTGTGTAACACCCTAAGCTGCTCAGTGTAATTTCAGATATTGTATAAGTTTATTAAACTGATTACAGTAATAACTATCAGGTGTTTTTCTGGAATGAAGAAATATCATAGAAGGTGGAATAATTTGCCAACAATTATGTTACATTATTTCCAAATGCTTCATAAGCTACTAAATTGAATAGTTCATTAAATATTTTTAAAAACTGCTGCCAATGTGAAGCTATAAACTGCAGATTGAATTGTAAATATTTAGTATTAATGAGTCTAGTGCAAAGGAGACATCAGATAAAATAAAGAGTGTTTTATTACTATAATTGTGATATAGGGTCCAGGCTGGACATGAGTACAATGTTTAACCAGAAAACTTATTCTTCTTCCATATGCAAGAAATTCATTCACTCTAAGACACTTTTCTTTCTGACTATTTTTTTCTATCTCTACCAGATCTTCCTAAAAATCAGTATTTATTTTTGGTTTAGTCAAACCATTCAGTGTGAATACCATACAATGTAAACATAACACTTAGATTCTAATTACATATGATTAATAAGTCAGTTCTGAGATTAGTAAGTCATTTCTGATTTCTCTGGATGTATATATTTTTCCAAGTAGCTTATTAACACAAATATCAATTTAGGAATATCCATGAAACCTCAACTTTATCTGTTTGTTATTGACTTCTGTTAGTCATACATTATTACATTTTCCCCTCTCTTCAATTCCTTAAATGTTTTAATATACAATGATGTAGACTCACAAATTAAACTAAGAACTTACCAATACATCTCAAAATGCATTTCATATTAGCTTAATGTTTGTTCCTGACTTTACATTGGAAACTATCAAGATTTTAATGTTTGAAGCAAATTAAAAAAATAAATAACATAAGTACATGAGAAGCAAAATGACATCTATTCTGTGAAAATAGATTGACTTGCTGAATGATTTTGAGAATGATAGAAATGAAGCAAAATTTGTTCTGAAACCTTTTTGAAACTCTTCTCCCCTTTTCTGCCATTTCTAAGCATTTTCTCTTTTGATATTTACAAGTGTGAGGATAAAGAAATTTTGCAAAAACTTCAAAGTGAAAGCATTTAATACTTAAAGAAGTGTCCTATTTAAGTTGATTTGAATAGCCATAGACAATAAACAGTTCCCACAGAAGCTGCCAGTCTTTTTGAAAATTCCGGAAACACAACAGTACAAGTGCAGAAAATGCAAAATTTTTTCATTAAGCAATTATTTAGTTTCAATTTACTAACTCTCATTTGTTATCTCTATTTCAAGTTAACTTCTTTCAGTTAATATATTTTTCTTTTAAAATCTATAAAGCTTTTCAGATATAAGGAAGCATTAGATTGATAGGATCATAAAGTACCCCAAATTGGAAGGGACACACAAGAATCGTTGATACAGTTTCCTGGCTCCACATAGAACCATATAAAAAATCAAACTGTACATCTGAGAGCACTGATCAAATGTTCTTGAACTTCGGCAGGCTTGTTGTCATGATCACATGACTGAGGAACTTTACTCAGCTTTTTTCTACATCGAGTAACTTTTTTTGCTCTGTTGCATTTTGCAACATAATTTCATACATAAGATCAAAGTTAAATGGATGGGAGCAGAGCTTATTTAAAATAATAATAAATAAGACTAAATAAAAGAATTTCAGAGATTCCTACAAGAAAACTTCCCACTGATATAAAAATCTATTAACATTTAGGACTCTTCTCCAAGCCAAATTAGCTCATTCAAATATGATAAGTCAAATAACTACTTTTTGTCCTTCCAATATAGAAGTTAATTTATTATAATGAGATGTGTTTATTGTGCAATTAGATAACAATATAATGAACCAACATGTAGACTGGCAGAAAAATGGTCACATAATACGCCAAACCTATTTAAATTGATAATTGAAATTCTTTGCAGTGAACTTAAAATAATGATGTGTTGTGCAATACAGTAAATAATGAGTCATAAAATGCTCACAAGCAGTAGTTAGGAAAAAAAAGTGAGATGCACATGAGGTGAAGTCTACTGTTATTAGTAAAACAGATGTTTTAAAGAGACACATTCTTGTTTAAATATTAGTGAGAAAGGTGGTGGTAAATCACAAGTTCAACCACTAGCACACATGTTAACTTTGAACAGTGCATACTGAAGTGGCACTTCCCCTTCTGAATTCAATATTTTTAGTTTAAACAACCAAAATATTTCAATATTTAATGGGTCTTGGAATATCTTCTAGCTGAGCAGCTGAAGAGACATCCAGAAGGCTCTTTTCTTGAATATCTAACAAATTAGTGCCTAAAAGATGGAAATTGCATGTTTGAAAGCCTAGTGCAGTGTTAATCAAAAGAAAAATGGACATGCCATATTGCTTGTTCTTGAGAAGGGAAATACTGTCATCTTCATGAACTTTCAACCATTAAATTGACCTGGTATAGACATTCACTGGAGAATAAGATAGCATTGTGTCTGTCTAGGTTCTTCAGTACTTTTGTCCAATAACACATTCTTTCATCAGGTACCTTCACTGCCTACAGAAAGGGGTTAACATAACTGAATGGAATCCAGAATAGATAGAATGGATAAAAATCCATACAGAAGCTGACAGAATCCAAGCAGTAGAAGAATATCAAGAAGCAAGACATCTTAAAATTTCAGCTGCTCCACTAATTTGGAATACTTTATTCAAGCTATTGAAAGGCATGCCCTTCCCTGTTGGACTCAGTGACTGGTCCTTTTCTTTGGCAAATATACCAAGCTCACATCTTTCTTCTCTTTAGATGAAACAGCACATAAGTAAATATGTAGTTGAGAAAAAGAGGTCAGGAAGAGAAAAAAGAAAAAAAAAAAAAAAAAGAAGATGAAGAAAAAAAAAAGAGAAGGAGAAGAGAAGAGAAAGAAGATGAGAAAGGAAAAGAAAAATAGAAGGGAAAAGAGAAAGAAAAGGTAAAAGCCAAGATACCACTGATTGAGTGGAATGGCATCTCATCCCACTCAGTGGGTTTTGAGGGAGGTGAATCTTTTGCCATGTCACGAGTTGTGCCTTCCCCAGTCAGCACTGGGTCACTACCACAATGGAATCATCATCACAGACTCAGGAATAATACACACCAATTTATTGAGAACTTTCTTAACAACTAACAGCAACTACTTGGATGTAAACTTGGCTAACTGGCTAATTACTGCTAATAAGCTTTACAGATAAAACAATTTTAGGCAATGGCTACTACAAAAAGAATAAAAGAAGATGAAGAGAAGAGAGAGAAAATGGGGAAAGAGAGACACCACTCTCAAGTTGGTCTTGGTGTCAGGTGCTGATCTTCAGTAGTGATGGGTCATCAGAGGTGACATAATGTATGAGTCTTGTTTACAGTCCAAACTGGTCGTCGAGTCAGCTCTTTTGGAGTGACAGCTTCTGGCTTTGGGATCTCAGCAGGAACTCCTTTTTTCCCCTCTCCCAGGCCTTGCAAATTTAAGTCAGCAGATAAGAGGAAGCAGGGAAGCAGGGATACTTCAACTTGTATCATGTCTTCACAGGATATAATGGTATCATCTTCCAGGCTCACCTATCAAGCTGGACTTATTTGTTCTCAGGCCAAGTCTTCAGCCAATTAACACTCCTGAGCACTCCCTTTCGAAGGCAAACAGTTCCAAAGAAATGCTTTCAAATGTAAAATTGACTGCAAAATGATGTTGATAGCCTCATACTGATTTGAGACACTCCTTACCAGTCTCAAACAAATGGATATAAGGAACTGATTAAGCTCTTCCATCTACTGTTGACGGAAACTATCTGAGTATTAGGAACTGAAGGTGTGACTTATGAACCCTATTCTAAGAATTACTTCTACATTTCCATGAAGCAGGTATCAGATTGAAAAAAAAAAGGGGGGGAGAGGGGGGAGCGATTATTGAGGAAGAAACAAAGGTTGTGTATCTATATCTCAGTCTACAAATTACAAGCAGTACCTCTTTATTAACACTTCATTAAACATAGCAATCCTTTAAATGGGAAAAAAAAAATCACAATATGTTGTTAATTGCCTTAGTTTAAACGTTTAGAGACAATTAAAATATTTCTGAAACTATAGAGGATAGTATATACAAGATTTTTAGATATGTTTATATAGGTTTATAAGGTCTATATAGGTTTATATATTATTATATAAGGCCTTCTATGTTTCCAAGCCAATATTAATGGCATTTCTTTCTTCAGTTCTGTCCTTTAAACAGTTCCTCACATTTGGAGATTCCAGATCTGTGTATGATCATACAAAACATGGCATATATCACAATAAACACACAGAAAAATCACTGTTTTACCCCATTTTGAGCCTGGAACAATCAGTAAATGTAATAGTTGCATGGTGCACAGAATAAAGAACATACTGTACACGTTGATACAAATCACTTCCAGCTAACTTTTTATGATGTGGATCTAAAATGTGTTTGTGACTGAATTTGTAATCAGCTCACTGAACAGATGGAGAAAGCTGAAATACTGAAATGCCCATAAAATGACTCATGCCACCTAGTGCTTGCACACTGGAATATAGTTTGTTCACCAGAGTTTTGCCTCGGTGGAAATGTGTCAAAGTCCCAGACTGTGGCATGCATAAGAAAGAGACTTCCACATCGATCAACTTGAAATGACAAAGTGTTTGCTAATCATAGTGGCAAGTACTCAGAAGCAAAACAAATTTGAATGTTTTGCAGGAAGGTTCAGAAAGGTTTGACAGATCTGAATGTTTCCGCAACCATTTATTAAAACATCAGTACCTTTTGTTCAGTTTCTCAACCACTATGAACAACTTCCAGTGCCTTTGGGTGATATTTCAAGGCAGCAATGTTGTAAGTGATGGGATGCTCAGCCCCATTGTGCCAGATATTCACAGCTGTGTTCTCAGTGACAGAAACATGCCATACTCACTGCTGTGTGTCAAGGTGAAAGCACTGATGTGACTTGGGAGGTTCTATGCTCTATTCTTGATGCTGAGGGAAGAATTTCTTTTCTGCTCTCCACATTTTAACTTTCCCATCTGTAAAATGGGGATAATAAATTATATTTTGCACAACAGACATGGGAGTTAGCACATAGCTCACTAGCTTCTAAGTGTATAACAGGACCTGCTGGAATGTACAGTGAAAGACTAGTAAAACTGGCATTAACTCTCAGCAGCAGATAATCAACAGGAAAAAATGACAAATTTTCTCATTCTCTATCATTTGTAAGCTTCTGGTAAACTGAGAACAGCTCTAAATTTATCATGCAAGCTGCTTTTGATGTCTGAATCTTGTTTCCAGACACATTAATGTATGTCTGTTAACTACAACTTCTTTTGTCATTTACAAACAGAAATGCCCCAGAAGAGGGCTGTGCAATATGATGGTCTCCCAATCTAAACATCACAAAGATTCATAGTTTCTAAGTTTAACTCACTAGTTTTCAACAGAAGAGACATTACAGGCCTCATGTAGAGTAATACCGCAGGTATTGGTCAATGACAATGCTGATTAAGACCTCAGTTCTCATATTTATGGAGTGCAGACTTGCGTTGTTTTAGGAAATAATTTAGCCTAGAAGCATGAAGAGAAAATACATTTAATATTATCAAGAATAATGGACAAATAGGCGTGAAGTTGTGCCCCTAAGAGGGAACATGAATCATCTTATGAAAATTATGCTTAGGGGATCATGAGACACACGATGGATTGTATAAACTTGTTCTGTGATTACTAACAAAACACTCATTTTTTACTCTATCACATATGAATAACTGATATATGTATAAATCATTAAAAAAAGAAATTGAAAAAAAAAGCCCAAAAACCAAACACCAAACTCAGCACTTCTGCACAGCGCTATATCCTTCGTTGCTGTGGAGAACCCAGTAAAAGAACAGCAGTAAATGAAATGACTACATCTGCCCTTCACACTTTTTGTCTTTTTTCTTAGAAATGTATTTTGTTTGTTTGTTCAAAATCACCACAAGTCAGATTCTAGTATAATTCAAAGCCCGATAAACACAGAATGAATAAGACTTTGATATGCTCATCCATTAAGCTTGCTCTGTTCCCTATTGTAAGTTGTCAAGAAGGCTGGAAACATGGCAAACATAAGATGAATAGCTAAAATGGGAATGCACATTTTTTTGTACGCATGTACAAAAAGAGAAATGAAGGGAAAGAAGAAGGAAGAGAGGGAGGAAAGGAGAATCAAACTGAGTTTTTTTCTCAGTTTGAAATCTTGGAGCAGGCATATAGCATAATGAAAGTTCCCTAGCAGAAAGTAAGAGTAATTAGCAAACTGTAAAGAAAAAAAGTGTTTTTCTAAGAAAAAATATCATAACAGATGGCAAACTGTTTGTGCTATAGTTTGTTCAGAAGTAATGAAAAGTAAGTATAATGAAATAGCATAAAAACAAGAAAAGAAACCACTTGTATTAGCAGAAAAGGATAATTAGAATACTTAAGGTGCAACAAAATAAAAATATGAGTAGAATGATCAGATTTATTGAAAGTAAATTCACTCCTTTGCAGCAATTCTAAGAAAGATAATATCTCTCAGCAAGGAAAGTAAAATATATTTTTAATATTTTAAGTACATAGGTATTCTCTGCAAAATTAATTGCTTTGCCACTGACTTTATGCAAAAATTTAAGGCACAATTCATGAACCAGCTGACGCATGACTCTGCTTGAAATTTCACAAATAAATTTACACAACAAGGAATATACTATCTGCAAGAGAAAAAGAAGAAAATACAGAAGCTATGTGAAGGCTTAGAAGGATTTATTAACAAAGGTTGGACAGACCTTTAGAACACTTATAAAAATTAAATTCGAAGAGCTGCATCACACTTTTCAACTTCTTACCAGAAAGTGATGAGAAGGTAGCTCCACATTTTTGTAACTGCGATTACTTACATCCTTCCAGTCTGTGGTTCATGAACAATGGTCACTGTCAACAACACAGCAATACCGTGGCTGAATTAATATGTTATGACAACGACAGTGACCTTTATTCTCTGCAGAGACTGAGGACGGGTGGGTCAGGTAATCGAGCTCTGCTTTAATCTTGTGCAGGTATCTTAGCCAGGCTTTTGAAGAATGGGAACTGCATAAAGATGCTGTCTCGCTCCAATTTATAGGAGAGAGAGGAGGTTCTTTGATATATGTATACCCAGCGTGAGATAAGGAAACAATGGTTCAAATGTTGGTCCGACCAGTTTATTACAAATCTTAATCAGGAAGATGGGAAAGGGGAGGACGGACAAATTAGGGTGATGGGCAAGGGAAGATGGGCAATAGAAAAGATAGAGGCAAGAAATGCGTAAAGTGCAGATAGTCACCACCAGGATCCAGCAGCAGTCCTGTTGCATGACGATCTGGGGCAAAAGCACAGGGGGACAGCAGCAGCAGCGTGGCCAGTCTTGGGCAGCAAGAAGGTGCAGGTATCAGGTAGGTCCATGAAGAAGTCCGGGAGGAAGCAGCAGGTCTCCGGTAGTAGGCCCTGGAGAGTCCTTCAGCATGCAGGCCTTCCGTAGTGGGGGATCTAATGGCAGACACCTCCTCAGGGGGACAGCAGCAGCAGAGCGGCTGGTCTTAGGCAGTAACCAGGTAGAATGCAGAGAAAGCCCAGGAGGGAGAGGCAGGCCATGAGGCTTCTCATGTCAGAAACCTTCTTGTTCTTCGTGAGGAACCTGTTGTCAGAAATCCTCTCTCTTCTTCAGTAAGAGGAATCTGTTGTCAGAAACCTAACCTCATGGCTGTTTGTCCCTTTTTTATCCTTCTTCTGCCAACACGACATTCCTCAGTGCTTCGATAACAATCATGTGCAGTAACCCCTGAGATGTCTATCCCCCTCGAGATAAGCCCACCATAATAAAATATTTTCTTGTGACATTAATTATATTTGGATGCAAGCTTTCCCATTTTAGTTATTTACTCTATTACATGGGTGTCCAACATTTTGCTTGCCTGTGCTGCATTCAGTGAGGAGGAATTGTCTTGGGCCACATATGAAATACATAATATAATTAATATATATAAGTAACAAGACATAGATACATGTTATTATTAAAACATAAAAAGAGAGCAACAAAAACATAAAACTACTGAAATATTTGACCTTGTTTTTGTGAAACTAACACATCTTTGTGGTTTGATGGAAGCAGCTACAATTACTAGTAAGTTCTCAAGTTGTTTGTTGGAGATTTTTGATGAAATTGTACTCTTCCTACGTTTCACATGTATTTGTTCGCAAATGTATGTACTGCCAAAAATCAATGACGTTAATAAGGTTTGATTATGAAGCAAGTGATACTTTTCTCTGGTAAGACAGGTTTTATAGAAATATAGTTAAGAGACATGACCAGATTTCTGAGTTGAGTATCTGCAACTCTACTTCCATTTCAAAATTCACAGGAAATATATGTGCGTTTATGTCAAGTGAAAATAGAGTAAAAAAAAAAATTCTTTTTTTTTGGGGGGGGGGCAATCTTGAAACTTATTCTCAAATTCCTTTATCAAACCTGAAAGCAAGGCTTCACAGTTTTTGCTGTTCATAGGACTGTGCTTAGCCAAAGTAGCAAAATGATTGTACCAAGATACCAAGATAAAGAGAAGGAAAGAGAGAAAGAGAGAGAGACAGAGGAAGAAAGAAAGAAAGAAAGAAAGAAAGAAAGGAAGGAAGAAAGGAAGGAAGAAAGGAAGGAAGAAAGGAAGGAAGGAAGGAAGGAAGGAAGGAAGGAAGGAAGGAAGGAAGGAAGGAAGGAAGGGAGGAAGGAAGGGAGGAAGGAAGGGAGGAAGGAAGGAAGGAAGGAAGGAAGGAAGGAAGGAAGGAAGGAAGGAAGGAAGGAAGGAAGGAAGGAAGGAAGGAAGGAAGGAAGGAAGGAAGGAAGGAAGGAAGGAAGGATGAAAGAGAAAAAGAAAGAATGAAAGAGAAAAAGAAAGAAAGAAAGAATGAAAGAAAAGAACCTGAATATTACATTTTTTCATGTCAGTTATATTAGGCAACTTCTTAGCTTAAGGAATCACTTCCAAATATATTTAATTTTACAAAGTCTTGTTTTCAGTATCCAATTATGAAACAAATCATTACTTCCTTCAGCAGTAATTTAACTGACTGTATAAGACAGTTCTTGTTCTTGAAACATTTAGTATCAGAATTTTTTTGAAGTAAATTAAACAAATATAATGCCACAAAGATAAGCTTCTTAGTACTACATACAACAACTGAAGTGTGTAAGCCTTGCTGAATTCTTTAATTTATGCAAACCAGAAAAACCGTCTGCAAAGTCTGTGAAATAATTAAGAAAAAAGTTAATTTTGTATGCTTACCAGAAGACTGCTGAACATGTATTTGTGATTTTTCTAAAAAATCTGTATAAGATGATAGTCCATGCAATATGGTTGTAATACTATAATACTATTCTGGAAAGCCTTCATTCTAAATAGGATGCATTCATTATTCATTATTTTTTTCTCAATCCATGGGGTTCCAAAGGTGTTTTTTTGTTTGTTTGTTTGTTTTTTTTGTGCTTTTTTTTTTTTTTAATGTAATATGTTAGTTATGTCCTTTGTACCTGGAAAAGAGAAGGCTGCCAGGAGACCTCAGTACAGCCTTCCAGTACTTAAAGGCAGTTTTTAAACATGAGGAAAATCAACTTTTTACTTGGGTAGGTAGTGACAGGACAAGGAGGAACTGTTTTAAATTAAAGGAAGGAAGATTTTGATTAGATGTCAGAGAGAAGTTCTTTAGAGAGAGAGCAGTGAAGTGCTGGCATAGGTTGCCCAAAGAGGTTGTGGATGCTCCATCCCTGGAAGCATTTAAGGCCAGACTGGATGGGGCCCTGGGCAGCCCTGGGCAGCCCTGGATCTAGCAGTTGCCAGTCCTGGGTGTGGCAGGGAGGATGTAACTTGATGGTCCTTGAGGTCCCTTTCAACCTAAGCCATTCTGTGATTCTATAATTCTATGAGTATGCAGTATTTGCAAAACTAAGACATTCACTATTTGGTATTCTTCAACTTCAAAATCTAAGAAACAACTGATTTGATGGAGCAATACTGAAGAGAGTGTCATGTTTCCTTGCAATTTTGTGGGATTAGCATAGATAAACAGCAAAAGAAAAGGAATTTGCTTGTTTCTTTGTTTTTTTTGTTTTGTAGAACAATCAATCAAAAAACTAATATGGCTGTTTTACTATTTCTTATTCGTAAAAAAAAAGTTATTTAATACTTTTCCCATTAATATTATTCCTTGATAAATTATTACCATTTCAACAAATGCATTATGATCTCTCTCTATTCCTTTTTCAAGGAAGAAACCAACTTCCAAAACACTCTATTGCAAGTAGGCTGATCTGTTTTGTGAGCACCTGACTTTATTTTGTATGTAGGTTGCTCCAAAAGTAAAACCTCCATGAAAAAGTAAAATTTTCATGGAACCTTCAACAGGTACAAAGAGCACAGTAAGACCACTCAGGAGAGAAAATTCTCAGCTACAAAAATAATTTTCCAACATGGTCACCACCATTAGCAATGCATTTTCACCAGTATGAACAAGATGCTGGCATGCCTTATTCTGACATTTAGAACTTGGCTTGTCTTTCACGTCACTGTTGCCACTGATGAAACACACCATCCACTGCATTTACATCCACTGTTTGGTCTCTATTAACATTCAGAAAGTGGCAGTGAATGTCGGTGAGTGCAAATTTTTCCACAGAGGGGAATTCAATTCCACACCTTTGCTTGATACACACTCCCATGTGTTGCTTTCTGCAACAATGATGTTAGCCACCTGTGTTAGGCCTCTGCGCTCACTGACCAATAGCCTGATCAGGGCCAAATGACTGCAGATGCACACCAATATGATGAGCAGCAAAATGGCATTTAATCACTACCAACCACAGCTTATATATATTTTTACCTAAACAACCGTGCTGTCATGTCCCACCCTGATTACTTCGCATCAGATAACATTGTGCCTTATTTGGCCGTTTCCACATTCTTTTCCCATCTTTCTTCTTCTCCTGTTTTCTCTGCATTAAGGTCAGCACGATAGCACTGTCTCTCTATGCTTAGGGAGAGGCCTGTCCCATACATCCCGTACCCCCGCAAGACGCCTACTACAACACCCATGTCAGATTCCATTTTGCCAGACTGCCCCTCTGTTGTCATCTATCACATGACAGCAAAATATTATAGAGTATTGGTGGGAACGTTCAACCTCTACTGTCATACCACCAACATCTGCCTCTGACATAATGGAACAACATAATAAAATAACAGGCATTACTTTCCAAGCAGCCCTTGTACAAATTATTTAATTTGGTCAAGGAATTCATCTAAAAATTAAAATTACCAGAAAGTTAAGAAACATTATTTTAGTTAAAGCTAATGGCAGAAAATTCACTTTAGAGTTAATTAGTAATAAGGATAAAATATACTGTGATATTATTACTGTTACTAGGGACATGGCCTTATAAACCATTAAGGTTCATCTAGATTTAATTAAATGAGAAGTTGTGTTTCTGGTGTTGGCCTAGCTGCCATAAAGGGACAAAAGGAAGAGCTTTCTTGGCTAGATAATATCCACTAATCACATAATAAACACACGTTTACTGAACAATGTGCTAAATTTAGATGTATATCAAGTCCTGGACATAATCAACAATTCTTCAAAAACAACACAAAACAAAAAAACAAAAAACAAAAACACATGATTTCTCACCTTAATTTTCTTTTTTTCAGAGTTTATATGGTTTTATGATTCCAGCTAAACTAAATTTTACCCTATAAAATAAACATATGTCTGTTACAGAAATTCCAAGCATGAATAAATACATCAGCTTCCTATTAATTTTAGGAATATTCTGAGCATGTGAGTTATACAAAACACAAAATAGGCACCCTAAAAGACTGGAAAATGATCCCATTGCATGTCAAATCCAAATTTATCTCTACAAATATGTTATCATATCACCAACTCTCACTATGACAAAGTTATACACTCACATTTTATTTGTGCTTTACATTACTCCTCTCAGCTTAAGAGCTGATGCATTTG
The DNA here is from genome assembly GCF_016699485.2 of Gallus gallus. Taxonomy (NCBI): domain Eukaryota; kingdom Metazoa; phylum Chordata; class Aves; order Galliformes; family Phasianidae; genus Gallus; species Gallus gallus. Next base: position 82,138,434 of record NC_052533.1, read on the forward strand.
AGATATAAAAATATGGTTGGATGAAAATTCATGATGTATTTTCTGATTAAAAAGAAAGTCATATTTCTATCTGATCTGTACATTAAATTCTGGAAATAACACTAGATCCAAGATGGAACACTGTAAGAAAATAATGCTAGAGCATGATATGGTTTAGGGTATAGTTCATAGGATATATGCAAATATAAAAAACAAGCAAACAAACAAAAAATAATTTTTCATTTGCATCATTACTTGCTGGGAAGTAAAGTCAGATAAGCATCAAGATCATTATTCTAAACAGAAAATATCCATCTAGGAAATTCATTAGACAACATTAGACCATTAGAAAAAAGGTACCTTTACCTCTTTACTTCTTTGAACTTTTTGTGTGGGAGGGGTAGGGTTACCTCATTTTCTCTTTATTGTGCAACAGGTTTAATTTTTCTAAAACTAATACTGTTTCACATTTATTGACATGGATATATTTACTTCCAATGTTACATTATTTACCAAAGTTTTATGATTAAGAAGTCATGTTTTAAGATGATATTACAGCTTGGATGAAGTAGGTTAAATATCTTGGGTTTTGAAATTTTCAAATGCTTGTTAAAATCTGGGAAAAAGCAAGTTCCCAGTAGTAGCATCATCAATCTTTCCTCTTTTAAATTACTTTATAAGCCAACAAATTATCTGAAGTTTGCATATGAAATAATGCTGCAGAGACGGTATTGATTTTCAATCCACAACATTTCAACTAGTAACAAAGTCATACACTGTATTTACTTTTCATTTCTGTGCCAACTGATCCTCATGGATTTTCTACAGAAACAGAACTTTAAAATAGGATATTTGTCCTAGTCAGTTGGAGCCAAGAAAGTGCCTTAAACCATGAGACATTAAATGACATAAAGCTCCATTCTATGTGATCTTTCCAGTGGCTAAAACAGTGTTTTCCGCTATGCCACAGACTGTGAATCATTCTACTGACAGGGGCTTCCTGCTTCTTCAAACAGTATCAGGAGACAGGTAAAACAGATTGCAGATGTTTGCTGCTGAGCAATGTAGCTGAGTAAACTTCCAGCATTGCTCTAAGTTTTCCACAGAATATGAAAGGACAGACTTAAATCTTGAGTAGATATATTTTTAACAGATATATTTTGGTTTCATTATGCTAGAGTTTAACTTCAGTTAAAATATTTTTAAAATGACAAATGTGAAATATGGGATTTTTCCTTTGTGAGATAGTTCTCTTAAGCATGAAAAGGAAAGATATATTGCACAACATATACATTAAATGCATTCATGAAAAGTCAAAAAAGATCCAGGGAGCTGAAAGTACTGGCACAAGAATACTTGTACAGATAAAGAATATTTACGAGGAAATAGCCATTAGTTTACACTTCTGTGAACTGAAATTTTAAAGAATATGCTATTTGGATAATAAAAACATTAAGAATATAGTTTGATTGCACTTTGAGATAACAATGTCTTATTTCTCTTACATTTTGAGAGAGGATAATGGGTCTTTCATCTTGACTGTCCACTAAGCATAATTCTTTAATAATATAATGGTTGTTCTTTTAAAGTTTGTACTATTATTAAAGAATATTTGGTTTCTCTTCTGAAAAACTGTTCTTTTGAAATCAATGGGGCATGGTAAAACACTAGAAAAGAGCAGACACTGAAGAAACAGAACCAAATATGAGACACATATTTTGTTACATTTTCTGTATAATACAGGGTGCTGTGTCTGTAAAGGCACTAATAGGCACTTTGCTATTGCTGGAAATGGGTCCTGGTGGCTGCAGTTGCCTAAAGTGCTATTGCAAGTAAAAAAGGTTAGACTTTGGAGGACTGTGGAGAGCAACTAACTTAGGCATGGCATTAAAACACGCAGCTTCCCTAGACATCACCCCAGATGGTCTGATGGGTCATTTATTACGAGAAAATTCAAACTGGAGCAGCACTTCAGCAACTTATTCCAGATCCCGTTTTGCTAGGAGTGCCACTACAGAGGCCTGTTCTATTTGCTTACAATCCAAATATAAAAAACACACAGATACAGATAGCTGAGAGACTGTCATATCACTAAGACAATATTAGCCAGCATAATAGCAAACAGAATAACATTTATCGAAATAATTATTATTCAGTGTTAGTTTAGCATTTTGGAGTGACACTATGGGCTTTCTGCCACTTATTTTCCTTCAAATGGAGCTCTGTGCTAATACTGCAATTCAACAGCATTTATGAAGTTTATTTGGCCCTTAAAACCAAACTGAACATTAGCATTTTGTAACCTAACCCACTTATATATTCCAGTATGGAGTGAGCTAAAGTAGGTTCATGGGATGAGGAAATCAAGCTCATAAAATGTTAATTATTGCATCTATAAAAATGTTAATTAACTTGAGTCTAAAATGCCAAAAGAAATACGTGTCATGTTTGTTGTGAACCTGGAAATATTTATGTTCTGATGTGTCCTGCAGGAACATTTAAGGACACAGGAATTAAGAACAAAGGAATATTTACCAAACAGAAAACTAAACAGGATTTTCAAGCTATAAAAATAAATCCTACACTCTGATCACATCTTGATTTTGCTCTTTATTCAGTCTCCATTTTTTCTTCATTTTGTTCTGAATTACTTTTGAGATGACCATTGTCTGAAGAAAAAACAACAACAAAACACAAAGAATTTTCCAACAGTATTCTGAAACAACTTTCATCCTTGTCACTGGGCAACAAGAACAAGACCTTAGAAGATGTTTTATACTTTCCACCTCAAGAAAACATATGTATATTTCCATACTTTACCTCCTGTGTACAACCTTTGACAATACTGATTTAGTCCTGGAAAGATAAGCCTCATGCTTAATTATATAAATATTCATTTATAAAACACTGTAAACATACATGCTGAACAAGTGGTCTCAAGATAAGAGGAATTTTTGCTATAGAGGGTTAAAATCTGAATGACGAAGACAGAAAAAGAAAGGAAAAGTCTGCATACAGACCAGATAGTGTATTGGAAAACAGCACAGAATAGGAAATATTTCTGTATTTTTTTCAAAATCAGGCTGGAGTCAAGTATTTTATCATAAAATATAATAGGACCTGCACTAGAAAAAAATAGATTATATACTCAATGAAGAAATACAATAACAGGTGCCAGAATTGGATATAAATAGAGAACAGGGAGGGTAGATTATCTTTTAAATTGGAGATAGAGTTTGGTGCAATTTCCTGGATTGTGAAGCAGCAGCTTGAGCTTGGACAGTAAAGTATGTGGAGAGCAGAAAGAAGCAAGAAGGAAGGCTGAAGGAAGGAAAAATAATTGTGTGACCTTTACCTGGATGAATAGAGAGGACAAAAATACAGTGGGGGGGGAAGAAAAAGGAGTCCACAAAGGAGGGTCAGATGAAACATCAGTTTGATGCTTTGGATGAAAGAATGAATTTCAAAGTTCCCTTTCCCATATGGAAAAATATTCAGCTTAATATTTCTTCCCAACTAAAAGTTCTCTTATGAGAGAATAATAATTGTTAGTTAAGCACCACAAAATATAATTGTCGAAACATAAAACTTTCAGCCCATTATAATTATGTGTGTTTTGCTACAGTTTTAGAAGGAGAAGCTGAAACACTAATACGCTGAATGGCTGTGAATTATAATACCAATTAGACAAAGCAGAAGCTAATCTCCACCTCTATAAATGTGACTGCAGGGGAGAATGAATTCTCCATTAGTGATGGCTAGTACTAAAGACAAAATCCAGAAATACACGAGGCTGGCCAAACTACTGCTTACTGTACACTTTATTGCACAAAGGGAATACATTTACAGGTTCTTCAAACCATGAATGAAAGTAAAGGGAATGAGCAACTGTGGGACAAATTAGCCAACTAAATCATTAAAATGAATAATCAACCTGACTCCCATCTGTTTGCATCAGATGGATTAAAGTAAAAAGTAAAGAACTGTCATCCATTTTTCTCTGGTTCCAAATAAGTCCAGGGAGCCCTACACTGAGTCAGACAAAAACAAATGCATATTTTTTATAAATAATTACCAGTGTGCATTTAACACTCTGTGGACCCTATAAAATACATTAACAACAGTTCTCATCGAAGTGTTGAAGTGTTCTAATTACCATGGTATGTATCTAAAGTCCTTGAAGGTTTACACATTTTTTTTCATAACTCTTTCTAAAAAAGACAAAAAAATCCCTGCAAATTTCTAAATACTCCAAAGTATGAGGGGTGGAGAAGTGCTAAGTCATTACTGTAAACTAAAACAAAAGTCATGAGATAAATATTAAAGTGCCATTTTGAGGCAGGACTGATCAACATGGAAGTTTTGCTACACTCAAGAGCTGAGTTACATTTGTCTACAATGATCCCACTCCTTTTTAAGTTAGTAGAGGATACCAAAACATTTCTACATTACAACTGGAAATGTTGCCCCATTTCAATCCCACACACTTCAAAAATTCCCTTGGAAATTAAGATACATAATCTTAAAGGAAAACAAAAAGAACTCTGAGGACTAGTAATGCTTACAGAAACTCTTCAAGCTTCTTACAGTGCAGTCAACATGTTGTCATCCATTGATTATCTTGATATAGCTAAAGGAGCTTGTAACCACCAACTTGATATATCTGAGACATCATTCTGTTTCCCAGAAGTGGCCAAAACATTATGTGTGCAGCTTTTTGTGTAAACTTCTGTCATATGTGAAGGAGCACCTGCTAGAAAACTTGCAATTTTTTCCCACTGTTATTTTTAGAAAAATTATTTGCAAATTGAATAAATCGAATAACATGAATAACCTCATTTCTTGCTAAGACTGATCCAAGGATAGAATCTCTAACATTTGGAAGTCTAGATAGTGAAGAGCTTATATTTTGAACAGCCTTTATTCTTACCCTTCTCTAAACCTGCAAAAAACCTTCTCTAAAACTTCTAGCAAAAATGAGGAGTACTCCACTTTTCTCAGTCCATAGTCACTGTGTTTCTAGCAGGAAGAATATTGTAACTTCAGTTATTTTAGCAGAGGAAATTTACATACAAAATCAGGTTTTAGTTTCAACCCAGACAGAAAAAGAGCTACTGAGATCAGTACCTCTTCCCTCTCTGTCCTATTTATTTAATTATTTATTTAATTTGTTTGTTTGTTTATTTATTTATTTATTGTAGTAAGAGGCACCATCACAGATATCAAAGCAGAGTCCTTACTCTATCTCTGCACTTGTCTGTGTAGGATTCTTTAACCACCAGTCCTGATTCATTGCCTGAAAAATCTGCTTCTTGGTCAACTAATTTACATAGTTTACTGTAAAGCAGAACATTACGAGAGTGGTATGGGTTGACCTTCAATCTTCCTGAAATACACATTTCCAAAACCAGTTAAGGCAAAGCTATAAGGCTGCATTTTTTCTCTCCCCTCCTCACATACAACAAACTAGACTATCATAGTGCAAACTAGAATGGAGGGATTGGGTAGGCTTAAAAATAACCTAGGGGGAAAGCAAACAAACAAACAAACAAACAACAACAACAAAAACAGTGGACATTTTGTGTGCTCCAGGTCAGCTATTCAATATATGGTAGAACTGAAATACTGAAGTACAAGAGAAAGAATAGGGAATATTGCAAGTTGTGGCAATGTCTTAGGCCCTCATATCTAAAACTGTGCATATCTTTTCAAATTATAAAAGGCTGCTCCAACAAGAAATAATCTGAGCTATCTAAGATCAAAGCAGTCAAGAGGTATAAAAGAGCCTTGAAAAGGCAGATCATAGCATTAACATACATTTATGTGGCATACAAAGTATGACACAGTAATCACAAAGAAGGACAATTCACAATAAACTTGGTCAGAAAAACAAGCACCTTTGAAAAAAATGGTGACAGCAAAGATGTTTCCTCTTTTCATTTTTGAATTACTAAATCTCATTCAAATTGTTCATGAGACTTGGTATTACAATAAGAAAAAGTCGTTTTTTTCATAACTTTAATCATTTTTCTTAAGAAATTCTCCTGTGGAAGTCGTCTTTGAGGTGAGAAAAGCAATAAATTACACATACATAGATAAGGAATATAGAAGACTTCTTCCTCCCAGAACTGTTTCAGTCAAACATTCTCAACTTATTAAATAAGTTTCCTCCATTCATGTAATCTGATTTCTTTAAATATTTGTTACTCTCTAAAATACTTTATAGTTCCACAATAGTGTTTCACCAGCTGTACTTTTGAGATATCCCTATTTTTCAATTAGCTTCCCTTTTATTTTAAATAAAATACAATTCCCTCTAGTCTTACTGCTAGTTACCCAGAAGAAAAGATTAATTCCCACTTCTCCATAACCTCCTTTCAGACAGTTGTAGAGGGCAATAAGGTCTCCCCTGAGCCTCCTCTTCTCCAGACTAAATAATTCCAGTTCCTTCAGCTGTTTCCCATAAGACTTGTGCTCCAGTCCACTCACCAGCTTCATTTCACTTCTCTGGACATACTCCATGACCTCAATGTCTTTTTTGGAGTAAGGATCCCAAAACTGAACACAGTACTCAAGGTGCAGCTTCACCAGTGCTGAATACAGAAGGATGATCACATCCCTGGTCCTGCTGGATACACTGTTTCCAATACAAGTCAGCATGCCATTGTCTTCCTTGTCCACCTGGACACACCGAAGGCTCATGTTTAGCCAAGTGTTGACCAACATCTCCCGGGTCCTCTGCATAGTGTTCCAGCCACTCTGACTTGAATTTAGTTGTCTTAGATGTTTTTAATTCAAACTTTTTAACTGTTAAGAAACTGTTTATTTTTCAGATGTATGCTCAATTCAACAATAAAGAAATTTTTCTTACATGTCAAATCAGACAGCAAATGGTCTTTACTTTACTCTTAAGCAACCTTCTGAAGACTTGATATTGCTACTAATGCAAAACACCAGATCTCATTTAACTGTCCTCTGCAGATATAATTAAGTACTTCCAAATGTTTTGCCTAATTGCATTCCTTAACATTCTGGGTGATGTTTTGCTCTTTTCCTTCAGTTATGAATTGCATTGATAGCTTCCAGTAATCCCATTTATCATTGCAATTTGCTTAGCTTGAAATGTGCAACATTAATTAGTTCTTTTCAAGTCTTTTAAAAGAAATGTCTGAAGATCATTAACTCTAGATGGGCAATTTATTATTGCTTAAGAGAATTACATATTACAGTCTGTTGCTCCTATTTATAAACTTCTTTCAGTATTTCCCTGCATAAAAATTATCTTACAAGATCACCTTCCATAAACGCTCCCTTTTGAATATCAGTGTAATTTTTTATGGTTATAAAGAATTTTCATTTATTTATTTATTTATTTTGTAATTGTTATCCCAAAATGAGTTTACAAAGAACATATTACCAGAATGAACAATTTCCATGATTTATTAGTACATAACAGGGTAATGACTGAGGTGCACCATACAAAGACATGCAGGGAGACCAACAGTGAAATTGCTCTTTGTATAGTTATTAATCTGGAGAAGAAAAGATTGCTTTTTTTCTTCCTTGAAATAAAGAAGAGAGAGCACAAATCTCACCTTCCTTTCTCCTTTGATTTCAGTGTTATATCGTAGCTGACGACTTTAAAGCTGTGAAAGCTTTTTACACATCTTATTTCAAACACATCTGTTGCCACATTGAGCTCAGTGCTTTTAAGCACCAGAGTAACACTTAGCGAGATCATAGTATTATTCACATGTTGACTTCAGTCCAGGGGAATTTTTGAAGCCATATGTTCTCCACTAGAAGAGAAGATGATGAAGACTGAGTGTCTTAAAAAAGTCTAGAAAAAAACTCCTCAATCTATTCACCTTCATACAGCTATAGTTCAAAAGAGATCTAGTAATCGGTGGAATAATGCATATATCAAAGGTGAAAATAAAGGTGATAATTAGACATGATGAGTATCACCTTCCCACAAGAAATTAATAAAGGCATGACTTTCAAGTTGTATGGTAAATCTGAGGTGTGGGGAGGAGTTTTAATTGTTTGGAAAATCAACACAGTGTGAACTCTTCCATCTCATGATAGAAATGGTACCAACCTATTATCTTTTAACATATGTTTTTACACACTCTGATCATATTCTACTGCTACAAATTGACTAATTTCTGTCCTTTTGCTATGCCCCAGCTATGCCCCATCTTTTGGTATGCTTGTTCTCATATGTAAGAAATAAGTATTAGTAGACATATATATATTCTTTCAATTATTTTTTGTTAATATAACAAAAAAAAAAAAAACACAGATTTTTTATTGCACGAATATCCTAATTAAGGAGAAGCTGTAAAGGAGAAGTCATTTAAAAAGAAAGTGTGATGGGCTCTACTATCAATGTTTGTAAATATTGGAAAAACAATGGAAATATAATATATAAACTAATTGTAGGTAACTAGTAGAAAAAACAATTTTAAGTGAGCCACTGGGGGAAAAAAAAATATTTCAGAGAAACATTAAGACTTAGTATATTTACCTTAGTTTTCACAGTCTATATGTAGAGTAAGAAAACAAAAATCTCTTATTGCTGATGAATATTGTGCAAATGGCATTCTAATTGGTGAAAAAAAAAATGTAAACAATGCAGTTTATACATGAAATTTAGTAAACAATGTGGGGATAACTTTCTATGGAGAATCTTTGTTTTATGTGGAAAAAAATGACATGAAAAACAAATATGTATTGATGAAATATATTCATGTTAAAAGTACCTTTCGTGTTTAGAAAGTATATAAAAACTTCAGATCCTTTCTAAATAATGAAAAATTCGGAGTACATGTAGACTATATTTAGAATACACTATATTAAGCAGAATAAGTACTCTGAAGTAGGGCCAGTATTTAACTCTAGACAAGAGCTAACTAGATACAGCAGCAGGCTAGCTAAAGTACCACATAAGTAAATTTGAGGGAGGGAGGATACCGTTAGGAGAACTGATCTTAAGCCAAATGTTTGTAGCTCTCCATTTGAAGGTGTCAAGGCTAACTGAAAAGTCTGTGCCCCTCCAGGGAGCATATCTGAAATGTTTATCTTAAATGCATGCAGTATGAGGTATAAACAGGACAAATCAGAAGCTTTGGTCCTTTCTCAGAGTTATGACATCATTTGTGTTAGTGAGACTTGGTGGGATGAGCTCCACCAATGAGTGCTGGAATGGAGGCTTATCAGCTGTTGGGAAGAATAAGCAGGGAAGGGGAGGAAGAAGTGTTGTGCTGTACATAAGGAAGAGGTTAGACTGTACAACCCTTGCTGTTAGTGTTAGTGTAACAGCCAGCTTCTGAGTGAGGATTAAGGAGATGGATATCAAAGCAGATGTTGTCAAGGGAGTCTACTATCAACCGCTCACCCAGAACAACAGCACAGAGGAGTTATTCTATGAACAATTTGGAAAAGTTTCTGTATCAGTTGCCCTCATCCTTATGGGAGACTTCAACTTCTCAGACATAAACTAGGAATATTATACAGTCATGAGAAGCAAGTCTGAGGAATTTAAAAAAAAAATATTTAAGATAAATTTCAGTCAAAAATACTGAGAGAGACAACTAGAAATGGTGCCCTCCTAGATCTGTTGTTTGAGAATAGAGAAGGCCTTGTGAGTGATATGACAACAAATAGCTGTCTTGGACACAGTGATCATGAAATAATTGAGTTCAAAATTTGTGCTGCAAGGAGAAAAAAGGTCAGTTCACCCACCCTGAACTTTAGGAGAGCAAAATTGTAGTTCTTCAGAGACCTAGTTAACAATAACTCCAGGGAATCTGTGCTACAGGGTTTGGGGGGTTTATTTGAGCAAGTAATATTGTACCAGAAGTTGAGCAAGCCATGAGGGTGGTCAATCATTGGAATGGGCTTCCTTGAGAGGACAAAGAGAGGGAGGAAAGGGGTTGCAGGGGGAGAGGAGAAGGGAGAGGGGAAGAAAGGAAAAGAAGGGACTTATCCTGGGATCACAGAGTGGCCCAGGGGTGCTGCACAAATACAGGTATATTTTTTTAATAGGGGAAATTTTGTCACATTGTGACTCAGTTTAAGGATATAGTATACAGATTATAAAATTTAGGATATTATGTCTTCCTGGCTTTTACTTCAGCTGCTTTGAAAAATAAATTTATTTTTTTAAGTCATCTATTACTAAAATGACAACTAAAATTGAAACATGGCGATTTAAATAGCAGCCCAACACCTACACTACAAAGAAAATTTTCTCCTTAAAATTTTTCATATCTCATCAGCTTTATAAAGAAGAAATACTCCAAAACACGCAACTAGAACATTTTAGAAAAAAAGTCTACATCTAGGTGATCAACATGCAAATATTCTAGTAGAGAATATGGCTAGTAAAGAAAATTATTTTTTCTATAAGAAATACAGTAAAGGATTAAATACTTGAATATTTGAGTCTCTGGCCCTCCTCCCTGGCCCTTTCGTACACATAAAAGTAGAAAACTGGATAGATTATGACAGACTTATGTAGTTCTTTCCTAGATTTTCCTTTGCAGGCGTATTACTGCTTGTAGCACACTACCCTTGTAGTTATCTCTTGTCTTTTTATGTGTGAGATATATAGAGAAACAGACTAGGCAACAATAACGTACTTCAATTCTACTCTCTGTACTCAGGGTTGGGTAATAATAGCATATTATTACACTCTTTTTCTAATATCTGTTTTAAGAATTGATATGATCAGAATCTTTCCAGAGGGTTTCCAGAAAGGTGGTATCTTGTTAGAGGAGGATTAAGAACTATATGACCTCTTGGGGTCCCTTCCAGTACTAAACTTTTATACTTACATCTAGAGACTTGCTGGCCCTTTTAAGACTTAAAGTGGAATATAGTGAAATACTGCAATCAAAGTAAAATACTCTCTCATCACTTGGAAGAATGCTTGGATAATGGCTGGAGTTATGGATATCTTTTTATATTAATATATACAACACTCCTTTAATTTCAGATATTTTGCCATTATCTTGTCCAACGTGATTTTACTTCCTTTTTCCTTAGCAGTATGCCATTAACATATGAATTTTCTCATAGAAATAAATAATAGAAATTAAAGAAAATTCCTCATCACGCATTTTGCTGTAATTTACAATTATCATTTCAATACTTAGATGTTTGAATCGCAACGCAGGAAATTGAGGTATTACAAATCCTCCCAGTCAAGAAAATTGCTAATTAATAGTGATTCTGGTATATGCATTTTATGAGTTATTAAGAGTTTTAAAGTCATGCTAAAGATTGCATCTATCCGTGATGCTTCCCTCTTCTTCTCATTGACTTTTAAAAAAAGGCTCACAGCCTTTTTTGAGATATTAGGGTATCTGACTGAAAGTAAGCACTGTAAATGCTGCCCAAGAATCTCCACAATACTGAGAATTACAAGCAATAGAGCGTCTTACTTAAAACACATTATTCTGTGTGGATCTTCTATAGCAGTTTCTTAACTCATTTCCCAGCATGATAATAGTCAGTATTTCAATTCAGACTTACAAGAATTGGTACTGTCTATTCTTCAGTATTGATGATTTTATATGTAGCTATACCTTAATATGACAATTCAGTTTGTGAAAAAAATAACACAGAATTATACAGAAATGATGCAAACTGATGTGAATAACATCATAACACACTGTATAACATGGTTAAATATTTAATCACTCTCTTACAAAATGGAAATACATGTTCTACTAAATGTGTGAATTAATACCTGAAAAGGCTCTGTAGCACACAAGCTACCTCTTCCCATTTGTTTATATAATGAAACAAAGTAAGGTTCACTGAAAGCATAAGTATTATGGAAAGGCAATATAATTTTATCTTCAAAGTTTCTGAATTTTAGAACAGTAATCATCATCTAAAAATAATTTTACAGACTGTAAAAATAACAAGTTAAGCCTCAGCTATTATAAATGCATTGGGTACATCTGAAAGTCACCCTCAGCATGAAATACCCTTCAGCTTGTTAATTCAGTTCAGCTCAAGAACTTACCATGTTTAAAAATATATATATATTTATTTCAGTACTTTTTAATTTACATATTCATTACTACAGACAATAATTATTTAGATATTTCATGGAAATATGAGTATACTGAATATCTCTCTTCTTAGATACAGGAATTACGTTAGAACATATATGTACACTGTATCATCATACTATCATACTTTCTCTCAACTTCCTAGCAAGTCACAAGGAATGGTGAATTTTGATCTAGAAATTTTATTGCTATGTATTTGATCCTACATGAAGAGAGGACAGAATGATAGTGTAATACATAATACATAAATTAGATATATATGTACATGCATACATGTGGGGGTTTTTTTGTTTGTTTGTTTTCATTTTTTGGTGTTGTTTGTTTGTGGTATATAAATTATTAATATTATATATTTTTCAGAGTGGTATCAGTAATACACAATCCTAACTAAATGTGGGAGTTTCCAGAAGTATTTTGTAAGATGCATTACTTTTTTTTTCCCTATTTTAATTATTAAGTCACATGAAATAGAAGCCATTTGTCTACAAACAAGCAAGTCAGGCTACATTTGTGAACAGGAGAACTGATTGATGGAAATCTGTAACTCTGAAAATATTTTGGAGATTATATCAGACAAGCCACAAAACACAAGAGACAAGTACAATACTGTGGGAAACAAGATTATTAACACACAATCAGAACAGTGGGTAAGAGCAAAACCATATATGACACCAGTGTTGAAATGTTATTAATAGGTTCCACACTATAAAAAGTATGTTGCATGTGAGAAAAGGAAAGGTAAATAACAGTAATTATTTTTAATACATAAAATCACCTAAGGTGATTGCGCCAAATATTCCAGAAGAGTTGAATATTACATCAGAGGAGGATCTGGGTACTTATGTGTTGTTTAAAAGTGTCAGGAAAAGATACAACGTGGACCAATAACTATAATAAACGGTAGAATTAAAACAAAACAAAACTTCATTATAAAGACATTATGAATTATTAAAAAAAAAAACTATCAAGGGAAGATGAATGAAGATACAATATCATTACAGGAATGTCCTAGCCTAAATACAAGTTCTCTTCCTTTCAGACAGAGTGTACTGTAGATTAGTGGTATCCAAGTTTTCCATCAAGGTAAGAAACCTAGCTTTGTTAGTAGTAGGAAGGGATATGCTGTGACCACCTTCTTTTGATCACATGCAAGGGAATCCAAGGAACAGGGTTACCTGTTTGGCTTGGTGCCAGAGCATCCTAACTGAGCTGGCAAGGCAAGGAGAGTACATGCCAAAAATGTTAGATTTACTGCACCTGCCTGAGAGGAGTCATGCATCTGTAAGATGCTGCTATACAGCAACACACCAAAAACCAAACCCAGCACTGCAATGGCAGTCAAGATCAGAATGATATCAACTGAGTCACTAGACTGACTTATCTCAAGAGATGTACAAGTAAAACGGTATTCAAGGAAAGCCCATGAGCTGAGTTAATTGTTTGATCAAAAAATGACACTTCTGAAATTCTCAAACTACACAACCAAATGTCTGTGTTATCTCAAACTTTTTTAGATCCAGGCAGGATTTTTCCCTAAAATTTCAGCTTAACTGCAAATATACTCTCATCTAAATTAAGACCTAATTAATTGAGAATTTCCGACTTTCTCTGTATTTACTGAGTTACAGTATTTACTGAGTTACTTGATGGCCTCTTGAGAGATAAGCGCCTCCGTTTTGAAACAAGCAAGTATATCCAGAGGCTAAGTGTTGGTCCTTCACTGGGGCATGTAAATTCCACAAAGTGAGAAATTGTTTGGCAATAACATATAGGTGAAGTAGCTATCCCCTCAAATGATCTTCCAGAAACTCCCTCTGATCTGCCATTGGATAGATGCAATCATATGAGTAAATGCTTAACAGAAAGCTAAGCTTTTGCAGAGCTATTGGAGCCTACGTGCATACTATGGCTGACAAAGTTGAAAATGTTAAGAATAATAGTAAGCAAATAACCTACAAGCAGGTAAGCAAATAAACTCTAGTGGTCCAGTGGCTGAACCTAGGCAGATTCAGACCAGAGGCAAGACCAACATCTTAAATGAAATAATTATATTTTGGATTTTTGAGTAATTTACCCTAGATTACACTCCAGGTGAATTCCTTATATCATTTAAAATATTTTCTAGTAGATCTAACAAGAAGTTAGATGTTAGATGTAGGATTATTTGAACTAGAAGACACAATACTGAATAGTGGTTCCAAAGGGACTTTCTGGCCCTGAATGTAGTAAGTTCCAATAAAAAGTGTATATTTTGTTTCATCAAACAGTAATAACAATATATTCATGTAAAAAATACATTAAAATACAATCATAATTTTCAGCCATAAAAGAATTCATTTAAATAAAAACTTGTTCATTTGTAATGCTTACATAAGAGTTAGTACAGTCTAACAGGTGGTGCTGTAATTAACAGCACATTCTGAGTGAAATATGACACAGTTTGGAACAGTACTACCTCACATTGCAATTTTCACAGATCTCAGGCATTTCAAATAACCATTTTGTTAAAATCACATAGTGTTTTTATTTTAATTTACTTGTAAGTACCTCATGGGGCTGTTCTCTTTTTTCACATAATGAACTGACGTTTGACTGTGTTACTAATTTTTACACACAGTACTTCATCTTTGATAAGATCTACCTCAACTTCATGGGAGAAGGGAAATGAGGGAAGAAAGCTGTATTCCACTGAGTTATCATATGCGACATTTAGATCTTGACTACATACTAAATCCTTTCAAAGCATGTACTTTACATATTCTGGTTTGATATTTGAACTTATGATACCACATCTAGGACCATTTCCTATCTGCCCTCTACAAGCCTCTTTTTACTAAGGTGAGAGGGAAGTGGTACTTATATGTCTGTAAGCACGGGTGTATGGTACTACTACTAGGAAGTTGGCTAAAATTTACCAGTATATGAATACACTTGGACAGCACTCAGAAGGAGTAGCAAAAAGGCAACAAAAGGAGTAAAATGAGATTTCTCTCATTGCTTCACGGGGATTTGATGAAATTGACTTTTCCCAAGAACAGGGCCAAGACATCAAATAGGGTCAGAATACAAGTGCTCAAAAGACTCAAAGGAAAAAAAAAACATACTTGAGCTCAAAAGACAAAGTACTATTTGTCTCCTTTTCTGTCTGACTGTTGTTATTTAAATGTAGTACTAGTCGTGCATGTTAAAGAAAAAGCTGTTCGCAGAAGAGGCTGAAAGATTTGCAGGAAAAATGTAAAGTGTATAGAATTGCAAGAGAAGACTTAAGAAGACTTCAAGGCCTTAAAAGGAATGAAGTATGATACACCTCAGCAGGAATGCATATACAAGTATCCTGTTCTTGTATTTCTGGAGTTTTCTCCCCACTTATTGGTATTACATTTCAAAGTGTTTTGAAGTCTACATATGAACTCATATATCAAGTCCAGACATAAACCATGCCATACATGTTGGCATAAATAAAATCCAGACAGCTTGTCAGATACTGAGAGTTTTGGAATCAATATTAGACACAGGATACAAGTGATACAAGGTTTCTAGTTCAGGGAAGAATGTAACGTGCCTAAAATGCTGATTAAGAGTATGCAAGTTCACAGATACAAAGCTAGAGACAATACTTAGATTTTGCCCTTTCACAGATAAACCATGTGTTCCTGTAAAAACTTAAAAACAAATTTGAAGCTTGTTTCGTTATGATCAAGAGTATGTATTAAGTCTAACTCTACTGAAAAAAACAGTTTAATACTGTCTTATGTATTAAATGCAAGTTTTCTGACTATAATTATATCTAAAAAGATAATCTTCTGTATTTCATAGTATGATCTTCCACATCTTCCATAGTATGATGTTTTATATAGCAACACTGACTTTGCATATGGCTGTCCATGGTGAACACTGCAACACATTCTGCTCTTCTTATTCTCATCTATTTTTTAAAAAACTAGGTTTAATGTGTTCTGATATCACATCTCTTTAAGGGCATTATAAGCAATAACATCTGAGACATTTTCTGGATTAGAAAACAAAGCTCATCTTTTTATTTTTCCAAACCTTTCAAAATGGTGCCTTACAAAAATAGGAAAAGGAAATTCCAGAAAATTCTCAAAGAGATCAAATGGTGGTAGCATAATCAACTGAATATCAAGGAATCAAATCTTTGCACTGATTTGAATTAAAAATTACTTTCTTAACTTCAGCTGATTCCCTGTATCATGACGTAGTCCATCTCTAAGAAAATCTTGTCAGATTTGATAGTCATAACATTTGATCAGCATCCTTCTTATTCTCATTTTATAAACATGCTTTAAAATTCCTTTCTTGCTTTCATTGGTCATTTGAATTTATTAGTAAGTTGTCTAGCAACAGTCAATAATATCTTTATTCCAGATGCTTTTTGAATGCTATTTTATGGTAAAATTTATGACCAATAGCTAATTATACTGAGTAACAAGTGATTTTTTTTTACCGAGATAATAATTATAGACCACAACTGCCATTAAAGTAAATGAAATAACACTGGCCTTAACACTGCATGACAGCTTCAGCATATTTAACTAGAGACACTGTTGTTCAACCTTCCACTAGAATGCTCAACTAAAAAAACATGCAGTTTGGCCCTTACAGTTATTTTTTTTTTTTTAATGATAGTAAATACTTCTCATCTCAGAGAATGATCATGCCAATATATATATGGTAATACCTAAACTGCATGTGCAATAACCAGAATGATGTTAAGACTTATAACATTCTCTCTCTACAGTTCCAGGTCAGACAAAAGCAGTTACACAACAGGCAGGGAAGGAGAGAATTGTGGGCACTAAACTCAGCTCTCATTTGACATTACTTCCTCACAGACAAGAGCAACAGTAATGAGATGAGCTTCCTTTTCTGTTCTCTTTTGGTCTAAAACCAAATAAGTCACCCACATTAAAGGCACATTAGCCTGCTTAGCTTTGAATAGAAACATCAGAGTAGCAGCACCTATCCACAGGCAGCACTAGTTTCAGTTGGTACGTGACTATTAGCAGCACTAACCTTCAGCTCAAACAAGTGATAGCTTTTGCAACAAAATTTTCTGTGTTGCTGGAAATCTTATGAGACTTACAAAAATAATAGAAGAGACAGGTTGAGCTTAGCCACTAAGAACATTATGTGTACAAATGGAAAACATTTCCTACAATTGGCCTCTAGACATAATCTCACCTCTGCAGTAGAAATGACACCACTGTAGTAGGCTCTGCTCAATTGCTAGGTGTGGAATTCATTTTGTTCCAGCAGTTTTGTTAGAACTCCAGTGTATAACATGGAATAAAAGCAATAACAAAACAAAACAAACAAACAAAAACAAGAGAAAGCACCATCAACAAAAACAAAGTTATGTTACTCTAGTGAAAAACATTTTCTTGATTTTTTAACATCTGTTTTTGTCTGATATGTCTTCTACCAAGAAATAACACATGAAAGATTTTTATCTCAACAGGTTAGCTAATATATTACAGTAATGATCCGGCTGAATTATAAAATTGGAAAATAGAGACCTTCTCTGGCTTTTTGCCCTACTTCACACAATCTTCTATAGCAAAAGTGTATTGGTTCTTGTCATTCTGCCTTGGAAAGACACTCCTTATCAGTCTTTGCCTTTCTACTGACTACAACAAAGCTACTAATTAGTTAACCACGAACAAACAATTAATATTAATTGATAATTACACTAATAAGCTTTCTGTTGTTCAAATCTGATTTTGTTGTATTCCAAAACTAAAGGATATTTTAATTAATATTTTAACTTCCGTTTGTATCTGGAAATAGTTATGTGGTTTTAAAAGGAAATAGAAATTTTCAGCAGATTTTAAATACATTCTCAGCTTTCATTTTAGAAAAAAAAAAAAAAGAAAAAGAAAGTCTAGAAGGAAAAATGAG
Organism: Gallus gallus; assembly: GCF_016699485.2. NCBI lineage: Eukaryota > Metazoa > Chordata > Aves > Galliformes > Phasianidae > Gallus > Gallus gallus. The sequence continues at coordinate 82,156,421 of NC_052533.1, forward strand.
AGCAAAAGTTGAATATACATGACTCATCAAAACCCACAATATAAGACCAAAGTTTAAGTGAGTAGATGTTAATTAGACAATTAAAATAATTTTAAATATAAACAACAGATTGCATTACTAAGAGCATCTAGGAAGATTTTGATTCATCAGCAGTTCCAGAGACACTGGAAAACAGAAAAACCCAGAAGCAACAACTGCTGGGATAGAAACCATCCTTCTACAAAAAGTGTGAGATGTAGGACAAAGAAAGGCAGGAAATTCTCCTCATTTTGTGCTTTACTTCCAGTCTCACTGCTTTTAAGCCCTTGACTGTAGGGTGCACCCTCAGCAAGTTTGTGGATGACACCAAGCTGAGTGGTGCAGTCGATATGTTGGAAGGAAGGGAAGCCATCCAGAGGGACCTGGATAGGCTGGAGAAGTGGGCCCACGAGAAACTAATGAGGTTCAACCAGACCAAGTACAGGGTGCTGCACGTGGGTCGGGGCAATTGCAGATGTCTATATAAACTGGGGGAAGATCTCTTTGTGAGCAGCCTTGTGGAGAAGGACCTGGGGGTCCTGGTGGACAAGAAGCTGGACATGAGCCAGCAGTGTGCACTTGCAGCCCAGAAGGCCAATTATGTTCTGGGCTGCATTAAAAAAGGGTGGCCAGCAGGGAAAGAGAGGTGATTGTCCCCCTCTACTCAGCTCTTGTGAGGCCCCATCTGGAGTACTGTGTCCAGGCTTGGGGCCCCAGTACAGGAAGGACACGGAGCTCTTGGAGCAGGTCCAGAGGAGGGCCACTAAGGTGATCAGAGGGCTGGAGCACCTCTCCTCTGAGGAAAGATTGAGAGAACTAAGCTTGTTTAGCTTGGAGAAGAGAAGGCTCTGGGGAGACCTCATTGCAGCTTTCCAGTACTTGAAGGGAGCATATGAACAGGAAGGGGAGCGGCTGTTTGCAAGGGTGGATAGTGATAGGATATGGGGGAATGGTTTTAAACTGGGACAGGGGAGGTTTAGGTTGGATATTAGGAGGAAGTTTTTCACACAGAGGGTGGTGACACACTGGAACAGGTTGCCCAAGGAGGTTGTGGATGCCCCATCCCTGGATTCATTCAAGGCCAGCTGGATGTGGCAACCAGGGCAACCTGGTCTGGTGGTTGGTGGCCCTGCACATAGCAGGGGGGTTGAAACTCAATGATCGTTGTGGTCCTTTTCAACCCAGGCCATTATATGAGTCTATGATAACTTTTGCTGATATTATCTTTTTTTTTCTTTTCTTTTTTTTTTCCACAATTAGTACAAGAAGAAAAATTAAAAACAATCAACTTTCTTTTTTCTTTCATTGCCTTGGGCAGTAAACCTCACAACCTCATGAGCTTTATAGATGTTGTTTTGATTACTTGCAGCTCATATTACAGTTATTGCTGTTGTTTATTCTGATGGACCCATATCAATTTCTTTTATAAGCAGTATTGTGTCTGTATTTATAACTGTAAATTAACTTAATAGATAACAGCCAAGATGAAGAGAATACAGCACTTTATTGCATCTCTCCTCCTGACTGAATTATTGATTATCAAAATACTAGAATTAGGATATCGATTACATTTGTGTTTATAGGTACCACCTAGGATATGTAAAACATCTTGGAATGAGTTGTAGCATTCAGAATACAGCAATCCTTGTTCATTTCTGTCCGTAAAAAAGGAGAACAACCAGGGCTCTCTATAATCAGATATTTATGGGTTTCTCCTCATATCATGGAGTTGCATATATGAAGCAATGTTTTTCATCCTTTTCCAGTTTGCAGACTTCTAAGTATCTTCCAAGATACTCATGGCATCTATTTCTGTAAATTGAAATGGTAACTGATGACTGATAACTCTGATCATGACCTTCAGACTTGAAAATACTACTGATAAAAACCTCAGGTTTAAAACTTAGTGAAACATATCAATAAATGCACCAAAGGATGGTTGGGTAAATTTTGACATTGTTGTGGATGCTACCGTCATTCCACAGTCTAGTGCAGAACATGCTCTTTCAAGTATCCTTTCTATAAAAATGGTAAAGGTTGTAAAATGAAATGTTAAAAAGAAGGAAATGCTTTAGCTTGCCAGTATAGTACCGTTACATACATATAATTTTGCCACCATAATTACTTGTCATAACTGGACTGTGCTATCTCCACAAAAACTGAAGTGCAATTTGTGAAACAGATAGATGTTTATAGTTCTTTTTATGGAAAGTAAATGCCTGAGCTTGCAGGGTTGCTGAAGTAATCACCGGATGGTGCTTTGTACAACCAAGCTTGAATATGGCTGATAGCCAAAATGACTAGAAACCTAGAGTAAGGATCTTACAATTGCACTGTCTGATACTGGCGGAGAATATAATCCACACCACCTCAGCTGATCTGACAGCCACTTTAGGTGCTTATCTTTCACATTAACATACGCAGTATCCTGAAGCATAGACAGTTTTTTAAAAAACTTCAAAGAATGAGAAGCTCACAAAAGCAAGAAGCAGGAATATTTTACACTGAGGTTAACAGACAAACATAGACAGTAAAGCTTCCTGCTGTGCCCTGAAGGCCAGCCCACTTAACCTTTGCAGTATTCTGGCTTCTCCCATTTAGGAAAGCACAAGAGAACACTGTTGTACTTAGAAATCCCACTGTGTTGAAGAGGGAAGTTAATCATGCCTCTGTAGGACTTCAGATACACAGCATGGCCTTCTGAAGAGAACTGCAAAGCAGTCCTTCAAAATTCAACAGAGATGCTACCAAACTTCCAAAACAATTTGTACCTTTGAACAGGTAAGGACATAGAAACACTAAGATGCAGAAATTATAAAATATATCTGCTCTACTTGACATATGGTCTATCTATATTCAGAATCACGTCTGCTTGTTTTGGTGACAGAGCTTTTTTTTCTTCTTTTAGCTTAGAACCACCAAAGCAAACAGAATTGAAATGGAATTTTGTTCTTTCTTTCAATTCAATTTAAAAGTCAATTAAGTTCAAAGCAACGGATTCAAGATTCCCCCATGGAAATCATTTATGGCAGGAATGGCAGCGTTGGGTGAATTTGTAGCACAGGAGAGGTCAATAACTTTATGAGGTGACAATCTGGGAATACAATAGATGAAAAAATGTGATGGAACTGAAGTCAGTGAATACTTGGAAGAATGAAAAACAGGTCTGCAGGAAGTTGTACATAAGCAGGGCCTCACACTAAGCCACATGAGTTTCAGTGGAGCTAAAAGGGTTCCCGTGTTAATTGTTATCACACTCAGAAACTGTATATACAGATGCATGAGAAAAGGAGAATTTGAAGCTGTAACTCAAGAAATGTGAAAGTTACCATTAATGTTTCTGCTACAGATTAAGGGAAACAGAATTAAATCTCCCATAAGTCTGTCCATAAGTCTATAAGCCATTTCTCCTATAGTTTTGACTGTGTTGGCAAAGTCAGGATAGAAGTTTAAAAGTCTTTACTAGCTTCAGGAAAAATAAAAACAGGTAATCAAACAGATATCCAAAACAACAGAATAGGTTGCAGCCTGAGCCCAACATTATTTGACAAGATAGAAATACTCAAACTTAACTTTGTAAGTTATTTCAATCATCAAGTATTTACCTACTAAGATAAAATATTATTTTCAATTTAATACATAGAAACACACAGAAATCAAAATAATCATTTCTTTAAAAAAAAATAGTCCTGAAATCTTTGGAAATTTGTGTTGTTTATATATATGTGTGTATATATATATATATGAAAATATGTATTCAGGTATTGTGCTATTCTGGACAGTATATGAATAATTGTGTTCAATATATCCTATAAAAAAAACATTTAACTAGAGACATAGAATCATAGAATCATAGAATTGCTAAGGTTGGAAAAGACCCACAGGATCATTCAGTCCAACTATTCGCCCTTCACCAATGGTTCTCGCTAAATCATGTCCCTCAACACAACATCCAAACGCTCTTTGAACACCACACATTATACAGATATGCTTGCATATGATAAACACTTTCAGATTTATAGGTACTGTTTTGTTGCTTGTCTACATCACATAATTTTACTTCACACACTAATTATAAGCTTGTTTTAAAATGACAGAAACATTATACAGAATGATAGTAAACTTCATAGCCGATGTTGAATTGCATCGTAAAACTAAACATGTAAAAAAGTTGAAGAATTTTAACAATAAAAACAGAATTATAATTCTGAACCTTACTTTAATTAACATATTTAAATCTAGTATCTGTTTTTAGAAATACTGTGTTTCAGCTGAAAAAGGAGCTTAATTTGAAGTTTAGAAATCATACACATAGTAGTGCATAAAAACTAAAAGACAACAAAATTCCGTCATATTTGTGAAGCGTATTTGTCTTGTGTTTCTGGAAAAATTCCAGGACACTTCTCTGGGTGCTACCACAGGGTAATGTGCATTTAATCTCTTGGTCTTTTTTTGTTGATGATGTTTATTTTTTTTTAATTTTAGAAATAGAAATGAGTATTAAATACTGATTTCTGATATATAACACATCTAATTGTGAACAAGCAGTACGCCCTGGTTGGAAATTTCTTCACTGACTGAACTATTCCTTCCAAAGGATCACAGACAGCTCGTGAAACATGCCTAGATAGTTCTGGATTTCACTTTTTCTATCTTGGATTGCATGATTATTCATTTAATTATTTCAATTTCTTATTTATTAGAAATGTATCTAAAATCTAAAATCATGATTTAAGACATCCTACATTTTTTTTCAGTATTGTTGTGCTACTTCTTAGTAACTAAATCCACTATGTCTTTCATGTTAATAGCAAAAAAGAAGACTAGTATATTACAGCTGAAGGTTAATGACTGCATTCTTTAGTCAAATAAACTACGAATTGCTTCCAGTTTAGTTTATGATCTTCTCTCAATCAGAAAGGTGATTCAAAGGTTTTCCAAGACTTCTAAGAACATTCTTCAGGCTACAGGCCCTTATCTCTAATAGAATTAACTATTTCTTAATACATTAGTCTATGTATGATAAAGAGATCACGTTTCTTAACTTCTCAGTTATTACATTACTGCCATTATCAACCTGCAAGTTCAGAATCTATGCTGGTCATTTTTCTTGATGGAGTCACATGAATAAAGCCTAGCTCAACTGTATGCTCTACATTGTAACTCAACCATCTAACAGTTATTCACAGATCAATCATCAGCTTTGGCATTATCAAATTCAAATTCAAAGTCATATCAAAATTTTGATTCAGAAGAGTCAAAGCAGAATATAACTATCATTAAAAAAAAAAAAAAAAAAAAAAAAAAAGGTCAGTGGGAGAAGGAGAAGAACAAAAACAAAAGATGCTGTTCTTGAGTCACAAATTAGAGCCCTGGTAAGACAGCCCCTCTTCCTATCTGCTGCTCTTGCATGTAGAAGACATATCTGGGATATGTTATCCTTGCTGGTTATAAGTGTTTATTGCTCCTTCAGCTCTCTGTCCCTCTTGGCAGCAAGCATGCTGAGTTTCCAAAACTGTGGCAGAGACAAAGGAAGTTACAAAATTTTCCTGCCCTAAGAAACTACTCACGTCAATCATTTTGGCAGATGGTTTCAGTCAGACTCTTGTATCTACCAAACTGGACACAAAGATCATCATGCTGGAGTAGCAGACCTATTTTGAACTGTCATCTGCAGATGAATGACCTGCTTAGATGGGCTCCAGATTTTAACAGGATTAGATTTCTTCTTTTTTCTTCCTCTTTCATGTGATGAAAATACAAAATGACTAGTGCAAACAGGCTGCAAGAAAACCTGCTATTAAATTTACACATCACCATAATAAAATTGAACACAAGAATTCATTTGCCAGCAAGTAGATGATGAATACCACAATGACATTAACCCTAAAGGCTCATATTATCACTGCAGTAAAGCTACAATCTGGAATGTCTGGTGTCTGACACCTACCTCTGACACCTACCTGTCCTTCAGAATGTTCATATGTTAAAGAGAACATGTGGAGAGTTAAAATGAGAACTACCTGTATGCACAGCCCTCAACACCTTATATACTTCTAGTCTGCAGCAGGGACAAAGGAAAGCAGTTACTCTTAATCTTAAGTATTCTTAAACCTTAAGCATTAGCCATGAAGCAGGATGCAGAGTGATGAAACTTGCAAGAACTCTCTAAGATTTGATTTGTATGCTTGAAAGAGATCACCACCTGCTTCTATCCTTTCCTGTGTATACAGAATGATCTAGGTAGAAGTGTAGTTGTAGCCTCTAAGCAAAAGGTTGAATTTAAATCAAAATCTTACACAAATTCTTAAATGAATTTGCAAGTAAGACCAAAAGCATTTTGCAGACATGAAGTGTATGTGATTTTGTTTTAGCTGAGGTTGCAGCTTTTTGGGTAATGCGCTCCATGGATATTCAAGCAGCTTAAGATGGACTGCTAACAAGTCTACTAATGCTTATCCTGAATCATATTGTGCAGTGGATTTAAAAATTGCATTTACCTTTGAGGCTTACTGATTTTATTTTAGATCTCATGAAGTTGTTTTTCTCACCACTCTAGTCTAATAAGAAAAATGCTATCTCTTGCAAATATTGCAAAAGTGATCTTATGTAAATATTTGCAGAAAGTAGAGTTGTCTAAAGAAGAATAGAAATATGGAAATATTTCATCAAGTTTCAAGAAAGTTTCTATTCTCTTTTTTTCATGTCAGTTTCCAAATTTACACTTAGCCCATATTCAGAATCTACAAGCAGAAAATACTTGGAAAGAAAGGTAATTTTAAGCCATTATCTGTGGCTACATGGCAGTTAGATCTTCAAAATGAATTATCTTATTTGAAATTTATTTATAGTTGTTCAGTTCTACGAAACTTACAAGTTTATTCACAGTCATAGCTATGCGCCTGCATTATATTCATTCAGAACACCAAAGCAAATAACCTGAAATAAGACCTTCTTTTTCTCTAATTTTCATGAACTGCAAAGATGGCCTCAGGACTTTTAGTGCGATGACAAGTGATCATCCAGCCAGCTATCAAGCCGACTAGCAGGCATACTGGCCAGCTGGCTAAGAGAACATCTTGCTCCTGACGAGCTTGCCTGCTGCCCAGCTCCCAGCTTCCTGACAGTTTCTAAATTTCTCCCTCTGGCCAGATGCCCTATCCTTTTGTTGGCTACTTGATTTGCTGCTGGTCTGCTCTTTGGCTAGTCGCTGTTCTGGTAGAGCAGCTGGAGCTTTCTCTCCAGCTCTCTGCATATCCAGGCACCCATCTGGTGCTCAGGATGTCTATCAGATAGATGGGCCAAAATGGACAATTCACCTTTGCAAGAGATACCAGACTGTTGGCATTTCATACCAATGTAAAACAAACCAAAGTATCCACAATGTAGGTTACCTGTAGAACTGCAGTTCTCCATCCATCTTCCCCAGTCAGCACTTCCTGAACAGCACAGAAATAGAATATGATGCTCTGTTCATTTTGAGTAGGATCCTAATTCTAGTTTATTAAGACTGTCTTTGGAATAAGACAGCATTAAATGTAAATACAGGAATCAGAAAATCATTTATGATACTCTAAATTTCTGTACAGGGATGAAATGTGTAAAACAACTGTTAAAAAAGACACAATAATTTGTGAGTGTATGGTCCTTTTTTTGTTTAAATACATTTATGAATTAATGTAGTTACCTATATAGGAATCAGACTAATCTGACATGAAGAGAGAATGCGATAAAAAGCGGTTTCTGAAATTTGTGTACAAAATCTTTCACCAAATGTAATCTTCAGAATCTCTACATCAAGGACATAAAAGCACAGCTTTCAGTGCCTTCAGTAAAAATGCTATGTGCAAAACACACGACTTTGAAAAGAAACTCAATTTAATTGCCAGTTCTACTAACCGATCTGCAGAGGAACTGCTCTACAATAGCAAAGTCTTAGTATGGACATGGTATGTGTGCACATTTAACATTACATCATGCATTACCCCTCCCAGGGCAAAACCAAGAAATACAATACAATACAATTAAATTAAATAATAAAAAAATGAAATAAAATGTTATGCTTCTTCATAATAACATTCCACAACGCTGCTTAAGAAACACCTTATACATGTAGCATTATGTTCTCTCTACGAACCACCACTCCCACCAGCATTCCCAAAAAACAGTGGAAAATATTCATGGAAGAAATCAAAATTATTTTCACTGAAGAAAAGAAGAAAAAAAAAAGGAAAAAAGGAGGACAGTTTCTGTTGATAAAAGAAATCATGTATGTCAAACTATTCTATTTCAATTAGCTACCACTACCTTAAAGAACTTAATTTTGTCAGTGCAATAAAATAGCACATTATTTAGGAAAGACAGTGAAAGCAAAGTTTTTAGAAATTGAAATGCCAGGTTACTCAGAAAGGCCAAGAGAATAGATAAGTCTTCACTCAGACTGCAGAGGGGAGGACTAATAGTTTTATATCCAGGGTTTGAGTTGTGATGCTATCTCCATTCACTCTCTTTTCCCTCTGTATTGCAAAACTGAAATATAGATTTGGAGAGATTCTTGGACTATTTTACATGTTCCAGTGCTCATTATACATACCAACAAATAAATTATACAAGAAAATTGCATAGTAACTCTCAAGGACATGAAATAATCTTATAGTTTATTCAAAAGCCTTTACCAAACTGGTAGCTAATAAAACCTATGAGGAGTGTTACAGATGTACTAGTAATTTTCTTTCTTGGAGCAAGTTAAGTAACTATTAAGACCACGAAGAAGTAAAGAGGAAGTCTTCATACTTTACCTTTCCTGCAAAATTCCTGCAAAATCATAGATTTATTTAATTATTGATTCTTTGAACATGTGAGTATTAAATGGTTGGAACTACCATAGCTCTTGAGGAGCTTTTACACAGATTGACCCTTGGGAATGAATAAAGAATGAAGGAAGCTGCCAGGGAAAGGATTTTCCAGCACTTTCACAAATACTATTCTGTTCAAATCTTGTTTCCAGCACACACAGAATTGGATGAGATATTATCATGCAATGTTACCTTCTACATTTATTAAACAACTCCAGGAAATAAATATTAAGGAGTAATGCATTTTCCTGTTTAGAAATCTGTGAAATATGGAATAATTCAACCATCGAGACAGTACTGCCATTTAGACTTAAAAAATAGCAGATTTTTCACAAACAAACAAACCCATATTACTTCTTTTTCTAGTGAGAAAAAAATGCTTACAAAAAATTAACCTAGGAAGTGTGGAGTTCAAAAGTTATGAAGGCAAATTAGAAGTATTTTGAGATATGTGAATAATATGTAACTACTCAGACAACCCCAGTTCTTCACATTGCCTTGGAAATCTACTATATGAACTTAAAGCAGTCTTGTTAGCCAAAAATGTCTGTGTGATATAACTTTCAATTTTTAGGTAGAACTGACATTTCATTGAATCACATCACTGCACACTGTACCAGTATGACATGTTGAAATGATAAAATGTTAGCTCTCAGCTGCAGAAGTGGAGAAGGAAAAAATATTTTGGGATAAAAAAAATTGTTGTTAGGTTATGCAGCAACCCTTCCCTTCCCTTAGCTACCATAAGACCTTCACTCATTAGTATTTTTGACTCTCACCATGCATAGTGAAGGTGAAAGATATGACTATGTAGCAGATAGCAAATATTGACACAGCTAATTACATTAATATTCAATACAAAATCTCATTTTTGTCCTTCTTTAGAACTGGCTAGAAGAATGGAAATACTCCTCCCATTTCTGGAAGTTATTTATTTTGTTACAGATAGAAGAAAATCATCAACACTGCAAGATACTTTTGCAAAGACATGAAGGGTTGCTCAGAAAGTAATGCCTCCTATTTTACTCATATTATATTGGCTCATGATGTCAGAGGTTGATGTTGGTAGTATAGTAGTAGAGGTTGAACCTTCCCACCAGTATTCCATTACGTCTCGTTGCCATGTGACAGACAGCAGGAGTGGGGCGGTCTGACGAAATGGCATCTGACAAGGAAGTGTATAAGAAACAAACATGTGGAACTGAATTCCACTATGAGGAAAAAAATGGCACCCACTGACATTCATCAATGCTTGCTGAATATTTACAGAGACCAAACCGTGAATGTAAGCACAGTGAGGTGAGTGGTGTGTTTCATCAGTGGCAACGGTGACATGAAAGTCAAGCCACGTTCCAGATGGACATGAATATTTTTATGAGCACGGTATGCAGGCTACTGTGCATTGCTGCCAAAAAAGCATGGCTAATGGTAATGTCTATGTTGAAAAATAGCATGCTGTAGCTGAGAATCTACTCTATCAAATACTGTTACTGTGCTCTTGTAGTTTCCCTGGAAATAAATAGAAGGCATTATTTTCATACATTTTCATTTAGACCATGTAGAAATAAAGCAAAAATAACTTACTAAAATTGATACATGCTCTTCACAAAGAAAGAGTTATACACCAGAGAGAGCTGCTGCAGCTCTTGCTCACAATCAAGTAGCAGTGCTTTGAGCAAACTGAGCTCTCAAAAGAACCAAAAGTTTTGTGCTGAGGTATATATTTACTGATTCCTTTATCGTTGTGTTCCTACACTAGCAAACAATGAAGAGATAGGGTTTGACCAAACCAGGCTACAATATAATGACTAGGTCTTTCATTATTTATGGACGTTAGTTTTTAAGGGTGGCTACTTACATGGTGCAATATTCGCCCAAAAATATAGTATGAAAGAACTACTGAAAAACTAAGCTTACATTATCAGATGAATTTGTAAGTCAAGTTATGAGAATAATGCAGTTTTTAATGTGCTATCCTGAAGACTTCTCTATGTTATCATCTTTACATCAGACTTATGAAGGCTTAGGGGTAGTGTTGAGGGAAAGTAAGCCTGCTGCCAAGTATATTTCTTGTCTTCAATTTACCATGAGAACAGTTAAGAGTTTTACTTTTCACTAAATTATTTTGGAACAAAATAGAGATTTTCCAAAACGTTTTTGAATTTAATTGACATATTTAGTTTGTAGTGGTAAAATGATTAATACTTAGGATAAGCTGCTTAGCCAGACCTCTTAAATCCTAACTTAAAGCACATTCCTTTCAAGGAAAGTTAGCAGACTGTGATTGTTTCCTATTCCTCATTTCTGAGTTAAGACACTAAATTCTCTGTGTGTCAGTCCTCCAGGCTCCATAAAGAGCCATCTCTCCATATTGTCTCATACTCACTGTTTGATTCTCTGTTGGAATTCTAGTAGTTTACAAGATAATTAAGGAGTCTGCACCTCTTAAAAATAGGCATTTCTCTTTGTTAATATTAGAATGATTGTTTTTCTTCATCTCTTTATTTTTTCTAAAACAATCTAAGTCAATTCTCCACAGTCACTTTACAGAAAACAGGAGCAGAGGAGGAGCTACTCTCTGCATGTTCTCTCACTATGACCATAGTTAATAAAACTTCCACCTGACATTGAATTTTCATCACTACAGACTTGGAATCCCTTTATTCTTAACTTAGTGAGTGAATTATCATATTAAGTACTCCAGAAGCATACTAGGGTAAAAAGGGAAAGACTAGATTACTATTGATTTGGAACAGAAGGGGAAGGAGAGAGTATAAGGTGAAACTACTTCTGGAGGTAAGATTTTATACCGGCTAAGCTTTTCTTTTCCTACCAACCTACATACATATAAAAGTTACCTAAATCAATAAGACTAGATTTTACAAGCAAAGCCAATGGAAATTGCAACTATTTGATGTAACTAAAATACATTTTCACAAGATACTTACTTGTGTTTTAGGCAGCTGTCACTAATACATTTCTTGATCAACTGCTAATCTGCATTCCAGATTTTAAAGGACTGTTGAAACAGTCTGCTGTACAGTCATTTCCTACAACATTAGTTATCATCCTTTTTGCCTTCAGAGAGAGAAGGGTTCGTGCAAACAAGCTTTTGAACAAAATTCATTATGGTAATTGAAATGACCTTTCAAAATTGTTAATGAACCAATCACCAAATGTAAAAGTCTCATTCCTCTTACTGCATTCAGTATATATATTTTTTGCACAGATAACTTTGTTAATTATCGTTATAAGCATTTTGTCTGAAGTGTAAAAAGCTATATGCAATAAATCTGATTAGAAGACATATCACTGAACTGTCTTCCCTCTTCCAGTTATGAGACCCAAATAGTTGCAGCATGGCCCTGTATTCTGACTATGCCAATATGCTGCACATAATAGAAGAAATCTTTTCCTGTTAATGTTGATTAAAATGCTCCATAGACAGTAATACCAACACACAATCCCAGATATCCATCTTCTTATTTTATACCACTTGGGCCTACAAAGTTAATTGTTTATCTACTTTTTATGACAAAGAAATACATTGGCCATTGAGAATGGTTATGCTGAGGATGCTCAGTTTTATTATACAACCTGTAAATCTTCTGTATCCTTTAAAAAAGCACACAATACCACAGAAATATTTTAGACAAGATCCTCTGCAGCAGTAAATCAATATAGCTCTGCTGAAATCAATTGAGCTAGCATGATTTACAGTAGCTCAGGATCTGCCCTTTCGATTGCGGCCAGTGATAAAAGAGACTCAAGAGTGTTATTACAGTAATATTCAGGAATACATTTTCCAGTAAATTACAGTTCTTTAATAGAGATCAAGGAAACAATGCATGGGCTCTGCTCAGTTCATTGCACAGTATGGCACTATTGTAGCAGAGGATTAGCATACAGAGTCTACAGTTCTGCATGCCAACTACATCTATCTGTAGGTGCCCAAGTCAGACACGAGACACAATCTAGCTGATACAGGTTGTATCTGTAGGCCATTAAGGTTGGTAGCCACTGACATTTCACCTGTACACTGGTATGAACTTCCAGAGATGACTGTTGTTTTTTCCTTATTGTGAGAGAAATTGCGCAGCAGATGTCCAACTCCTAAACAGACGGAGGAGTCCCCTCATCAGCCAAGTTGCTAGGCTTGCTTATCCTTTGTCCTCCTCCAGTAACAAAATGAGGATGCTAAGGTTCCACCTCATCAGTATCTGCAAGTGTGTCTAAATTTCTATTTTGATTACCAGTGTAAAAGATCCTGATTTTAAGTATTTAAGGTGCCTAAAATGAGCAAATCCAGACCACAGCTCAAGAAATTAACATAAACTGTATTTGTAGCGTAAGCATTCAGACTTGAGAAACTTAGAAATCTGCATAAGTTCACATTTAAAACCAATTTGAAACTGGAATATTTAAGAAGTCGAGAAAATCTTATCATGCTATCCTTCTCAGTTTAGTTTAATGGTATTTCTGATTTTGAGATTTCTTAACCTGCTACTTAGTGCTTGCAGGATAAGCCCTGACAAACTAAATGCACTAGTGAAAAAATTAAGATGTAGCACAAGAGGTAGTTTTTCTCAGGCAGTTTTTCTCATTCTTCAATTAGCTGTTTCCTCAAAAGCACTTAAAAGCCAAACGTACACAGCAGATCTTTTTTCTTAACAACTTTGCCAAGTGTTCTTGCCAAAGACAAAGAACACTTTGTTGTGAAGTCAAGTGACTTCATGCCAGTTTTGCTGGCTAGGATATGTCCTCCTTGCAGCTAATCAAATTCCCATTTGGTCATGAAGAAAATTGTTGTTTAAAAAGGTTTTAAAATATTTTATAAAAGATTACTAAAATACCAACGGTAGCTATAGAAGCACAACATTAATAATGTTTTCTTGTTTATTTTGTAAAATTGATGTCTCTCTCTGTATTTGAGAATCAAAGATGAAATATGGATGGAAAGAAACAATATTTTTCCTGTAGATTAAAAAAAAAAAAGAAAGAAAAACAAAACAAACAAACAAACAAAAAACAACCAGAAGACCTTCTGTTAAAAAAAAAAATAAAAGTAAAAAAATAAACCTGTGTGATAGAGCTTTGTAATTCATGCTCTGAAGAGCGCAGAAAGAAAGAAAGAAGTAGATTTTTTATATTATTATTTGCTCTTGATCAGAACTGGACAACACAAATGCAAAAAGGAGACTTCAGCTTAGATGAGTACATTGCTTTTGTAAGCCAACAGTAAGAATTTAAGTGTTATAAAATTTATATGTAACCCTGGAACTTCATTTTTTACAAATATTCTGGATGTTTAAAATTTGTAATAAAATAAGTGATTGTTTCTTGCTGTGTTGATGAACCTTCCTCTTATCTAGACAGAGAACTTGACAAGATTAGCAGCTGGAGAAAGAATGTTTAATTACTTTCTTCAGTTGTTAACTGTTTTCAAAGGCTTCTTAGAACAGTGAATGAAAAGAGAATAATTATCACTAAATTATATAGTCTCTAAAGAAAACAAATATACTTCTTTGAACTTTATATGTTAAATAACACAATATTCGTGGATTCAAAAAATCCTCAGAAATCACTGAAATATATTTGAGCATCTAGTATCTCTTATGTCAGTTCATTAATTACAAAACAGCAATTTTTGTTTTCCATTTTGAAGGAAAACACAGTAGTAGAAGTGCAATAGACCTAAAAAGACCACATGAAACTTCTGTGGTAAATTATGCCAAGTTAATATATATATATATGTATTTTTAATTAAGTTCTTTCAATTGCCAAAAATGCAATCAAACAGAGGAGGGACTGAATTTACACCTTAGGAGTACCAAGGAAAAAATCACATTGCTTTCATGAATATCAAATTGCTACTTTATTTCTTAAACAGATTCAAATTTGAAGTCATGGCTGCATTCTTTGGTTGTGTTTTGAAGAAGACATTGATAAAAAATCACTGATGTGTTCCTTTCAAGACAAGTGAGAAAGGAACATGAAGGAATAGCAATTAATTAATTATTTGTTGCAACCTGCTAAATAGAAGCAGAGAAATGGAAACATTAGTTTGTATGATGGTTGCTCAGATAGTAATGCTTACAGTTTTATTATGTTAGTCCACAACATCAGAGGTGGATACTGTTATGGCAGAAGAGACTGAACATTCCCTCTGATATTCTGTTACATTTTATTGCTGTACAACAAATGGCAGCAGAGGGGCAATCTAACAAAGTGGTGCCTGACATGGAAGTACATTCAAATCAAAGATGTGCAGTTGAATTTCTCTATGTGAAAATAAGTCTCACACAATGACATTCATCAACAATGGCTGAATGTTTATGGAGACAAAACAGTGGATGTTGGCATATATCTTTGGCATGAATACTGTCTTCATCTTAGCACAGGTACAGACAAACTTTAGATACAAACTCAGCTATAATGCACATTCGTATATACTGATCCACAGGAGAGCTGTGGAGAGACAAATGTTGTAGCAGTCTTATGGAAACCTATGCTTCCCTAGGCATGCATCTTCCTGCCCTGGTGTCCCTCAAGCTATGAGCTTTCTCCTTCTCTGGACTCTAAGCCTAATGTTCAGGTAATATATGTGAGGTTAGACATACTAATATATCTGTTAAGGTCTTCCAGAACACCTAACTGTGCAGATATGAGGCAGCTACCATACTGAGAAAAGTCTTGAGCAAAACAAATTATAATAAAAGCAAGCACTCACATTTACCTTTGCTGACCCACCACCCATGGATAAAAACCCCTGATGTAAGACTACACTGGATACAAGAAGTAGTTAAACTTCTCTGTTCTCTCTCTCCCTCTCTTTCTTCTCAAGCTTCTTTTACTCATTTTACTTTAGCAACTGTTGTCTAAATTTACATTAAAGTAGTAGACAAGGAAATAACACCTGCGTTGAAGTACTCTTTACGCATAATACTTATAGTTTTTAGAATGCTACCTAATGTGCACACACATGGAAGAAAAGTTTACCTTTATGACCAAATCACTTAAAATACCATACTTTGCCCCAGCATTCTCCACACAATTAGTGTTGGGAATGGAAAAATTATTAATCTGCAGAAGAAAAGAGTTTTTAAATGACTGCTATACAACAGAATCTGACCAAAATATTTTTCCTCCAAAACAATTTATGATAGCATTTTGTATTACAATCTTATCCGTACAATCATAGAATCAAAGAATGATTTGTGTTGCTTAGAGATAATCTTCCTGCTGTGGACAGGGCAGCCAGCCAATGTGTCACATTGCCCAAAGCCCCATCCAACCTGGCCTTGAACGCTTCCAGTGATGGGAAATCCATAGCTTCTCTGGGCAGCCCATGCCAATACATCACCACCTTAGAGTAAACAATGTACCCCTAATATCTAATTTAAATCTCCCCTCTTTTACTTTAAAACCATTCCTCCTTGTCCTATCACTACACTTCCTAATAGAACCTCTCTCCAGCTCTCTTGCAGGCCCCTTTTAGGTACTGGAAGACCACTATAATGTCTTCATGAATCCTTCTCCAGTTGGAACAACTCCAACTCTCTCACATCTTTCCTTTTACATTTTCCTTAAGACACAAAGGAAAATAATAAAGATTGTAGTGCAATAGTAGTTCAAAACACAGAAAATATAGTTTACTGAAACTGAGCTGCTTGTGCTCCTTGTTAATTGATAGTTGTATAAGAAGGCAAAAGTATGGAAGAGAGAGGAATTAACATCTATTCTTTTTATGGTTATGTAAGCACAAAAATAAACATCTGAAGATAGATATGCATAACCTGGAAGTAAGAGTATTAGCATTATTAGCATACTTCTTCATATCTCTTTTCACCTCATCTAGAAATATCAATCTGCAGAACAGAATCTGATCAGCCAAAGTTATCTAAAAGAAGTAAGAAAGGTGCCCTCAAAATCTATAAGCCAGTTATCTGATTAAAACAGCACCATGCACTGTTCCCTGGGCACTTACTAGTACTTTTGCTGAAGTAAGAATGTGGGAAATTTGAGATCTGGAGGAGAAAAATTATTCTCAGATAGTGCAGAAATTTTCATTTCTTTGTTACACACAAAAGACATGAATAAATCATGCTGACTTGGTAACTCCTACCTTCAAAACACAGGGTTTTTTTCAACTGTTGCCTCAGTTATTCCCTGTTGTGAACTTGAAATGTAATTTTAAGCTTGGTCTGTGCTTATTTATCTCACATCACAAAACAGCTTTGGTAACACACTATGAAAATACTGTTTTCATACATAAACTAGTTATGGAAAGCCATAGAGAAGATGGAATTTGCAGCTGTTCATACATTCAGTTAATGGCTTTAGCTGAGAAAATCCTCTTGATCGCTGCACAACCAGCTCCTACTCAGAGATACAAGTTGCTTCTTCACCACCAGATATTCAGCAGAGACATCTGTTTCAGAGACACTAGTGTGTTGCCACACAGTTTCTCTCAGGCAATCATTGCAGGATTTCTGTTACTAAAATAATCAAACACACTTTTGCCAGTGCTACAAGATAATAAAAATTATTAATGTAACACAGAAAAAAAAAAAGAAAATAAAAAAAGGAAGAAGAAATGTCATACTCTTGAAATTAATTTGATTACTTTTCAGCACACAATTCTGCTATATTGTTTTGTGGGTGAGGAAAAGATGCTTGTTGTGAAATACATTTTTGCGGAAAAGACACCTTCCTCTCTGTATTGAGTTCAGCTACTTTTTGTCCCTGTCCCATGTAGAAAATATGTTATTCTATCAAAAATTCTCCTTTATCTTTACTAAAAATGATGTATAGCTATTGTAGAGAAACCTTGAACAATGCTTTTGAAAAGAAATGACTTTTTTCTGATAAAGTATGTTATATTCCTTTGAAATTTATTTTAAAATGTTGAAAAGTTGCTTTGAAAATAATTCAGATGAGGCTTTACCATTTAGATTTCCTCCTTCAAAAGAGATTCATGAGCAAGCTGGGAGTAGACATCATGATCTCAGATAGCTTTATCAAGTTAGAAGCTTCCAAGTCCAGGTTCATCCCATTCAAATTTAGCTTGTAACTTAGATAAAGTAGCTTAAGTCTAAAGTCCACATGCCCTGATTGTTTCCACTGTTTCAGAGATAAAGTGAAGATGACATTGGTTAATCTCTTAGCTTTAAGTATCTGAACTTGCTCTCAGTTAATGAAGGAAGTAGACACACAGGTGCTATATTTTCCATATACCAGAGAAAAAGAGATAAGTATTTTAGAAAGAGGATCATTTGTGCTTTCTAAGTGTTTTTTACTTTTAGCTGAGTAACTGAAAGCCTTAGTTCACTTGTTTTTCACCCTTCCTGTATAACTGCTGGTATCCTTGAAACATTTTCATCATTCAGATTTAATCCCAAGATATTTTATTTGTATTCATAACAGTAATTGTAAGCAAAGATCATGAATCAGTAAACAAAGTTCTTCCAATGGAAAAAGTATATATATATATATATGTTTTCTTTGACTTGAAATATTTTTTCCTCCCTAATCTCTAACTTTTCATTTAGCTTAAAAACAGAAAGCCAGACAGTTCTACAAGAAGACCAGATTTTGAAGATTTATATTAATTATACAGATAGAGCTATATTTTGCTATCCCATTTTTCTCGCCGTGAGAGTTATAGCCAACATTTCTCTTTTGATTACTCAGACTAACTGAAGCCATGTAACTCTTGCTTTGCATTTTTGTCCCTCTTTTTTTGCTGTTCTTTTGATGACATTAAGCATCAATTCAGGAACCCCGAGGAAGACTAAAATAATGAAGAGATATATCTGAGCTATAATACAAAACAAAAAAAGATTATATGCAATTCACCTTGAAAGTGGAAGCCAACATTACGCCTTTTCATGGCTATTTAAAAAGAAAAAAAAAGAAAAGAAAAAGAAAAGCTGTTGAAATATATTTTAACTTTTATACATTGTCCCAAAGAAAGTAACACAGTTGAAAAATCATCAGAAATTCTATTTTTCATTTTCACTCTGATATTAAGAGAGCTTTTGCATTCTGAACTGTACCCACAGCAGTCCCCTGCATTGTTCTGACTCTTAAATAAGAGTACTTTGGAGAAAGTAGAAGGAAAAAAAATCTTCAAAAGATCTCACACTAATAACATACTAAACTTTTAAGAAGTTTTCATTCTGTATTATTGAAGCCAGCCAGTTAACTCGGTACCTTTGGGTCCCAATGTATTCACAGTCTCCTATGGGAGATTTGGATATTTCACTACTTGGACAATTGAGGCTGTAATTATCTATTATCCCAGCAGCTTGAGTCTTTTTGTGAGCACATATTATTAGTTAGCAGCAGTGCTCAAATGGTATCTGACATAGGCAAAGAACAATCTCTGGGCCTGGCTATTCTTTATATATGTTGGTATATGAATCAATGATAGATTGTCAGAACTCAAAAATGTCTATTCCAGAGAGAGACCAAAGTAATGAGACAAAAATCAGGCTCAGTTTGAAGTTATCTTATTGTAGAAAGTTGATACTTGTAAGTGAACTTTTCTTTTCTTTCCTTCTTTTTTTTTTTTTTCTTTTTTTTTTCCTTTTAAATAAACTTAATTTTCCTCATCTTTAAGAGCTGTGGTCTGATCATAGAATCATAGAATCATTAAAGTTGGAAAAGACCCACAGGATCATCCAGTTCAACCATTAGCCCATCACCAGTGGTTCTCGCTAAACCATGTCCCTCAACACAACATCCAAATGCTCTTTGAACACCACCAGGGTCAGTGACTCCACCACCTCCCTGGGCAGCCCATTCCAGTGCCTGAACACCCTTTCAGAGAAGTAGTATTTCCTAACGTCCAGCCTGAACCTTCCCTGGCACAGCTTGAAGCCATGAAGCCATTGATGAGGGTCAACTGCAGTTATGATGTTCTTAACAAGAAGAATGGTTCCCCACCACATCCTTATCACCAACTTGGAGGAATGTGGATTTGATGGGTGAATCACCCGATGGATAAGGAATTGGTTGAAAGGCCGCAGATAGAGGGTGGTGATTAATGGTTCTGTGTCCAGGTGGAGGCTGGTAATGAGCGGCATCCCCAGGGGTCTGTCTTGGGACCAGAGCTCCTTAACGTCTTTATCAATAATATCAGCGATGGAATCGAGTGCACCTTCAGCAAGTTTGCTGATGACACCAAGCTGAGTGGTGCAGTTGACATGGTGAAAGGAAGGGATGCCATTCAGAGGGACCTCAACAGACTTGAAAGGTGGGCCCGGGTGATCTAATGAGGTTCAACACAGCAAAGTGCAAGGTTTTGCACTTGGGCCGGAGGAATCCCAGGCATGTATACAGACTGGGAGGAGCAGTCCTTCGGAGTAGTCCTGCAGAGAAGGACCTAGGGGTCCTGACGGATGAAAAACTTAGCATGAGACAGCAGTGTGCTCTTGCAGTTTGGAAAGCAAATGGTACCCTGGGCTCCATCAGAAGAGGACTGGCCAACAGGGACAGGGAGGTGATTGTTCCTCTGTACTCTGCCCTCATGAGGCCTCATCTGAAGTATTGTGTCCAGGTATGGAGCCCCCAGTACAAGAAAGACAGAGAGCCTTTGGAAATGGTCCAGAGGAGAGCTTTCACTGAAGCTTGTACTGCAGATCTTACAGGCCTTTTTCAGTTCAAAGTGTTCTATAATTCGAATGTCTTTGAATTGGTGTCAATGACATAGAATCAACACTCTTTCAAGTGCATTCAACAAAAGTACAAATTAATTTTTGATAACGTCACTGAAGAAGATTTGAAACTTCTTCATTAAGATAGATATAGGTAAACAAAACATTGAAATATGTATTTATTCTTATATGAATTTAAAATATGACTGATTCAAAGTTCATTAAAATCAATGCAGATCAGTCCAGGGCAAGACAAATCATTGCTCAGATTCTCTTTATAAGATGACTATTGGCTGTAGAGACACTTCATGGTCCAATAATTTAGTCCAGTTAGTCACAGTTTTATGTCATGAATGAGCAAGGACACTGTTGTATGCGTAGCGAGGGAAACGAGGTATGTTGTAGGCGTAGCGAGGGAAACGAGGTGTGACGCGTGCAGGTTCCTATGCCACCTGTGTGTTATGCCACCTGTGTGTGCCAAGTGTAACTTCGTGATTGGAGGAAACACTTGTATTTAAACACGTAGCCTATAGCAATAAACGCCATTTGCCTCACTTACTCCTGGGGTCTGGGTGAGCATCTGGCCCCGACCTGGTAAAGGGTCGGTTTCGCCCAGCAGTAAGCCCTACATGTGGACAGAGGACGAACACCGGACGAGTGAACGGAGACTACATGCAACAGGACACTAAAGATTTCAGCATGAGTTCAACTCAGTGTGCAAATTAAGACAAGAGATCCAATCTATTATCTGGTCTTTCCACATAGTTTTACAGATCACTGATTTATCTGAGACTACTCTAGGTTTACATGTTACCAAAAATTCTGCCATAAAATAATGTTAATTTTGTATCAGTATTTTTTTCAATATCTTCGTTAGAAATTGTATAATACCAAGTTTTCATTTGAGTCTTTCCACTGTTTATAAGTAACCATAGTTTTCATTGTTTATAACTTTTCATTGCTTGATAATGTAGTTCATTCAGTTTCAAAGTGGTGCTGTTATTCTTGTATCCTAAGTAGTTTTTTTCCCCCAGATTAAGAATAAATGGAGAAATGTGTGAGCTGCACATACAGGCACAACACCAAAAAAAGATCTCACAGAAAGAATGGAAAGAGGAAAGAACCAGGCTCTTTGCAATGTGCCCAGTGACAGAACAAGAGACAATGGGAACAAACAGAAACACAAGAGATACAGTATAAACAACAGGAAACCCTTCTTTACTCTGCCCAGAGAGATTATGAAGTCTCCCTCCTTGAAGAACAACAAAATCAATCTGTGTATATATGGTTTTGTACAAATGGCTCTAGATAAACCTGTTTGAACAGGGTGGTTGGACCCGATGATCTCCAGAGGTCCCTTCCAACTTCAACTATTCTGTGATCCTGTGATTCTTTGAAAGAAGGCTATGAACATGTACGGAGAAGAGTAATGAAGCTACAGAAAGAATGAAAAGCCAAGACTTGTGAGGAGAGGCTGAGGGAACTGACATTGTTAGCGCGGAGAAAAAGAGACTGAGGGAAGACTCTACAACTACATGAAAGGATGTAGCAGTGAAGTGGGTAACAGTCTCTTTTCTGGGAGGACAAGTGATCAGACAAAAGGAAATGGTTTCAAGTTGTGCTAGGGCAGGCTTAGGGGATATTAGGAAGAATTTCTTAATGGAGAATTAGTCAAGCACTAGAATAGGTTTTCCAGGGAAATAGCAGTCCCCATCCCTGGAGACATCCCCGGAAATATATAAGAGATGTACAGACATGGCACTAAGAGATATGGCTTAGTGTTAGGACTTGGTAGTTTAGGTTGATTGTTGGACTTTATGACTCCAAGAATCTTTTCCAATCTAATGGTTCTATGATTCTATGAAATATTCTGTTCATCTGCCAAGAGTAACAGATATTTACTCTATGTCTGACATGAACAATGAGTGGATATGGAAAAAAAAAGATGTTTTTCCTTACTAATCACTATGGTTATATTTACATAATCAAACCCACCTGTATAGCAACAAAACAAAGGCTAAGTTTTAGGGTCTTAGATATATCACAGGATAATTACACAAATAAATTGATCTACTTTTACGATGTCTAGCACAGAATGACAGAAACATTGCTGGCCTACATTTTCACTATTGGCATCCCGAGAGGCTAGAGTGCTCAGGTCTTAATATTTCTCTTTTTCTTTCGACAGACAAAAAGCACCTAGGAGAAAGTGTTCATGCAGATTTCCATGACAGAAGCTGAGAAATGCTAAATACTGGTCCAGATTTCTCTGCACAGTAAACTTGTTGGTTCCTCACATTACTACTTTTTGTGTGCCTGAATCCTAAAAAAAAAGTATTTTCCCTGGTTCTGCACCCAGACATTATGTTTGCCAAGGCAGACACATATATATATTTTTTTCCTACAGCCTCCTACAGCCATTTTTCTTCTTTTCCTGATACCTTGGTTTTTCTCTAAGACATTCCTATTTTATACCATGTCATACTCATTTTGAAAAAAATGTGATCATCAGCCTCAAATACCTGACTAGAAATCCCTCAGGAGGCTGTAGATGCCTCTTTGGTTTCTAGTATACACACTTTCCGAATTCATAGTAATAAGCAGTAACTATTTATTCCCATTGGTTATTCAAACTTTCTACTAAAGTTAGGCATTTGATCCTTCTGCCCTTCAGATAGACCTTAGCTACTTCTAATACATTATTTAGTTTCTCTCCATAGGCTCTGAATAATTATTTATCTTTTCCTTGTTAGTTTATTAATACGTAGTATATTTTGCATTAGTATAAAGTGGCTTGATTCCAGATATAGTGGTTAAGAATTTAGCTAAATAGTACATTCTCATACACCTTGAAGAAAAAGTTCCAAAGATGAAAGTTTTAATCCACATACTTATTATCACATGAACTCTTATTTTCTGGCTCTATTTCCTTCATTGATTTGCTCCCTTAAGAATCTTTTCCCCAGAGTGTAACAAGAAAATGATTACATGCCCTTTCCAATTCTTTCAAGAGCTTTTCTCTCAAAAGCTGTTTGAATACTATCTAGGGAAAGATGAGGGAAAAAAATCAAAAAATCAAACAAGAAAAAATCAATTAGAATTAATAGAATTGGGCTGAGTATCTGTGATGAGATCCTCTTCAGTCTGAGGAAGAGCGGATGTAGTCTAATGGGTATGCAATATCCAGTTCAAGAAAAGTTGATGCTCTGAGTAAATGTTGAATGAAGCCAGTAAAAAGAGGATATTTATTATTTAAATAATCTATATAGATCTCAAATTTTCTAAATAATTTTCCCTATATTACAAAAATGAGCACATAAAACAATTATCATCAGAATAATATATATTCTAAATAAATTACCAAGCATACTGCTTTGCATTTCTACCTCACATAGTCTATGTAGCCTAACAGCATTCCCTACTCTAAAACAGCCAAATTTGGCACTCAGTAACAAAGTCAGAAATCTGTAGTAATTAAATAACTTATTTACTTCAGGATACCAGTAAAATAATAGAATTTCAACAGTTTCCTACATGACAATATAGGAATTCTCACTTTTGTTTCCATTTTACATCATCTATAAAATTGACTCCCTCACAATCTTGTGAGGGAGGTGCATGAATCTTAAAAAAATGTTTGCATTCTAACATTTTAGCAAACTCAGAACTGCAGAAGAGTTTAATTTATTTTATAACTATTGCACATAAGGATCAGTGATTTCATTGGTACATATATGTTGAATAAAATCTTCTCAAACTTATGCTTTTGTTGGAGAGGCTGTGGGGGTGGAAAGAGGTTGGATTCCCCCACCTCACCCCACTCTACTTCTTTTTAGAGGAGAGGTTTTATGAAAAGTTTCTTGAATGCTGAAACAATTTTATCAGAATTTTCTCCAGTCAGATATTTAGATCCCATTATTACAGATCTTGCAATAAGTGAAAGAGGGTTAATTACACTGTTTATTGAGTTTTGGTCCACAGCCATTCATTTTATGAGATACTCCTGTAAACAAGGCACCCATCCCAAAGACTGGCAGTTCATTTTGGAGATGAGTTAAAGAAGGAAAATTAGTGCATAACTTTTTTTTCTTAAGTGCTATATTTGCATGGAAAGGATAACAGATCACAATTCAAAATTTTTCAGCTTCTTTGGCTTGATGGTAGTACTAGCAATTTTCAAATAGTCTGAGATCTTTGTGTGTGCATATGAGTGTGTGTATGTTAGAAAAACAGAGTGAGACTTCTTGATAAAAAACTGGGTCTTATGTCTATAGCAGGTAAATAATGTGAAAAATAATAGAAATTCAATCTATGTTACGATAAAAATCTCCAAAAAATAAAAGTTATATTAAATCATTGCTTTTGAACATGGTAGTAATAGCCTGGCATTAGGAGGGTCAACAGTCACTTCCAGTACTGACTACTCAGTGCTATATAAGGATATTATTGTCCTAATTCTCGGTCACTGTATGGATAAGTAGAGTGGCTGACAGCTGCATGTAAGCTGATGTATGAATACTAAGTATTTTATTTATATTTTCATTCCAAAGTTACCTTACTCAGCAAAACAAAACAAAACAAAACAAAACAAAACCCTTTCTCATGATTTGGATCAAGTCCAGGTCCCATCATCTGAGAAAAAGAAAGTTGTTCTCTCTTACAGTAATTTTCATGGGTATGATCACTTAATAATTCTATCAGGCAATCAGTACACAAGAAAAAGTTATATTCTCCCTTTCTTAATTTAGGCTATTATTAATCATAGAATCATAGAATCACCAAGGTTGGAAAAAACCCACAGGACGACCTAGTCCAACCATCCACCCATCACCAATAGTTCTCACTAAACCATGTCCCTCAACACAACATCCAAATACTCTTTGAACACCACCAAACTCGGTGTCTCCACCACCTCCCTGGGCAGCCCATTCCAGTGTCTGACCACCCTTTCAGATAAGTAGTATTTCCTAACGTCCAGTCTGAACCTCCCCTGGCACAGCCTGCAGTATTACCTGGAGTTGTTGTGGCCAAAGTGCAGGATCTGGCATTTGGTCTTGTTGAATCTCATCCCTTTGGCTTCAGCACAGCCATCCAGCCTGTTTAGATCCCTCTGTAGGGCCTTGCTACCCAGGCAGATCAACATTTCCAGACGACTTGGTGTCACCTGCAAACTTACTGAGGGTGCACTCAATACCCTCATCCACGTAATCAATAAAGATATTGAAGAGGACAGGCCCCAGCACCGACCCCTGGGGAAGACCACTCGTGACCAGTCGTCAGCCAGTCAGAAACATTCCACCTCCCAGTCCTCTTGAAATGTGAGGGGAAAAAAAGAAAAGAGAAAGAAAAAAGAGAAATAGCAAAGTTAAGGATAATAGTTTAGAAATACAAGAAAATCTGCTTTTACTTTTATCCTTTCCTCTGACTAATGTAATTTCATGCTGCTGCTATACACTTTGAGAAATTTCTCTCCAAACCATCATCTTCTAAAAGTCTGAAGATTAGCTAAATTATTATTTTTCAAGGAAGGAAAAGTTCAGGTTTGGCATTGCTATAAAAGTAATCATGATATTAGTACTTAAAGATTTTAATAGATGAAATCTTAAAAAACAACACTGTATCTATTTTGAATAACTTCTGAACAACCACTTTAGTACAGAAAATCTTCCTCACTGTTTTAACCACCAGGTTATTCTCTCTCTCCTGACCTCCAAATTCTTCTAACACATGCTACAAACTAGAGTGCAATACATTACAATACGTTCTTTATAATCACCCCCTGAGAAATTGTTACATTTTAACTATATTTGCATTGCTTTATTATTTTTGTGCTTTTTATTATGTTATTATATTATATTATATTATTATATATTTTATATATTATATTATTATATTTATTATAACATTTATTATGTTTTCGCTTTTATCCATTTGAGTCCAACAAAAAGTATGGAATCTGGATTTGGTCTACATCTTAAAGAGAGTCTTGGTAGTATTATACTTGCAGTAGTGAAATTGTATATTTCAAATAATAGTCTAACTATCAGTCTAACTAATAGTCTAACCTAGTCTAGCTGCCCTGCAACAAAGAGGGACACCTACAACTAGATCAGCTCACTCAGAGCTCCATCCAGTCTGACCTTGAATGTCTCCAGGGACAGATCTTCCACCACATGTCTGGGCAACCTGTTCCAGTGCCTCACCACCCTTATTGTAAAAAACTTCTTTCTTATATCCAACCTAAATCTCTCCTTTTAATTTAAACCATTTCCTCTTGTCCCATCACAACAGACCCTGCTAAAGCGTGTGTCCCCTTCTTTCTTAGAGCCTCCTTTAGATACTTAAAGGCCACTCTCAGGTCTCCCCAGAAACTTCTCTTTTCCAGGCTGAACAGCCCCAGCTCTCTCAGCCTGTCCTTGTAGGTGTTCCACCCCTTGGGTCACTTCCGTGGCCCTTCTCTGTATGCACTCTAAGAGGTTCATGTTTGTCCAGTACTGAGGACTCCACATCTGGATGCAGAATTCCAAGTGAAGTCTCACCAACACAGAGTAGGGTCAAGATCCCTTGCCCTGTTGACCATGTTTCTTTTGGTACAGTTCAGGATACTGTTGTCTTTCTAGGCTGCAAGGACATATTGTAGTGCTTCTTTTTAGCAGGGCTGTGCTCTATCTTTATATCCTCCAGCTTGTACTGATAGCAGAGGGTGCCCTACCAAGGAGCAAGACCCTCTACTTGGATTTGCAGAACCTCATATCTTCAGAAACTCTGAATCACCAGAAATTTGAGAAGAAAGGGTGTCAAGAACAAGCACACCAAAATCATTTCATTTCTATTTCTTCTGTAAATAAAACCAAGACACTAAGAGCAATTATAATGAATCTATACATTGTAGTTATTCTGGAGGTTTTCCAATTTAAATGTTTTAGATTTTATTAACTGAACCTTTAGAATATAAAATGAAATAAAAATAATAAAAAGTAACATAAACACAAACTGCAGAACAGGTTTGTCCATCTTATTTCCTGCAGGGCCCCAGGCAGCCCTGAACAGCTAATAATATGGCCCCACAAGGTCATAAATTTTTTAACACTTTTATGTAATTCTTAACAATATTCTTCATTAGTCAGTTGAACACAGCACAGGAGTGAACTACATAGAAAACAACAGATGCTGTGGCTGGGAGGGTGCAGTGAAGTGCTGACTCCACCTCTCATGCCTGTCACTCAGTGGAGCTGAAACCAGCATGTATTACATGTTATATGTACTTGTGCCACTTGTTGTGTAAAAGACAGAGACTGCTTATAATAACATTTCAACATACCTACACAAGCATCTGTGAAGAAACACATTTTTTGTTACTAAGAAGACACATACATTTTCTCATTGAAATATTAAACTTCTGTTTATGTTATTCCATAAAGTATTTTATAATAATTAACATATTCACTGTGGAAGAAATATCCAGCATATTTGTACTGTTCTGATAAATTTTGTAATTTTGAACATTTCAAAAAGCTCAAAAAGGTATAAAATAATTTGTGATATACATATTTTTTGTAGATTTGAACAGTCATTTAAATAACTTTTATGTTCATTTTCAAGGAGAAAATCAACTCAGCTGTGCTATATTTCAAACTCTTCAAAATATAGTGTATATTATGGCAAGCTCAAGTTCTTGCAAATAATTTTATGCATTTTGATACACTGGCTCAACACAATCTTGTGAACAGCAAAAAAAAAAAAAGAAAAAGTTATGATAATGGAATTTGAGAATAGGTTTAAAGATTGCTGAAAAAATCACCAATTTTTTTTGTATATTTGTGACTACATTTTTAGTCTGACAACGTAAACAGAATACCCCTAAAATTTCAAATGGAATGTGTAGAGTTGCAGCCAGAAATTCAACTCAAAGAAAAACTTGATTGTGTATTTACTATGACTTTTATAAGACATATCTTAGCAGAGAAAAGTATTCTTCACATCACAGTCACATCTTATTCAAGTCATTGCTCTCTGGCAGTATATATATTTGTGAACAAATATTTTGAAGGATGAAGCACAGGAAGAGAAAAATTTATCAAAAATCTTTGATGGGCACCTTGAGAACTGACTAAGAATTGCAGCCACTGCCATTAAACTAGATATTTGTTAATTAGTTTCAAAAAAAAAAAAAAAAAGTCAAATATCCCACTAGTCTTTTGGTTTTGTTGTCCTCCTTTCTTTTATGTTTTAATATAAAAATAAAAAAGATTAGTTTTGTTACTTATACGCATTAACTATGTTATATATTTTATTTATGGCCGAAGACAATTCCTCTTCCTCTTTATGGCCAAAGACAGTTCCACTTAGTGTGGCCCAGGAAAGCCAAGTTTGGACATCCATGGTCTAGACAATATTGGAAGTCAAAAATAACAGCAAAACCCAGGATTTTATGTGTATGAAGTTTTTGTTTCTATTTTACTAGAATAATCACACATGGGCAGACAGATTTGTATTCTCTAATTGTTCTGCTATGGAAACTACACATTTAATCATTTACCTTGCTAACAATTGTATGCAGTGCAATGCTCAACATTTTTCTTTGTATAAAGTTCTATAAAAATGGAGAGGATGAAGGATGACAGAAGAAAGATAAACTTCATTCTAGAATTTAAACTGTAATAAAAAGATATATCTCTTTATATAAATTACCTAATATAAATTTAGGTGATATGTAATATGTGATTTTGTACTGAAATGCTTTTATTTACAGTGAATAGTTAAAATGTGGTAACATGTAAACTGGTAACAGCCTATTAAGTCCATGTCTATGCAGCTTTCAGAGCTGCACCATATTAGAGAATCTTCCATTAGCAAGAAATCATTCTGCTTAGTTATGGTCCTTTAAATTATTATTATATACATATTACTGTGACTGAATTACTGAGTAATTTGTTTTGGATAAATTATATGTACTGAATGAAATCCTGTCTCTGACAGCATTTGTGGAATTTTTTTTCAACTGACTTTGATTGTCCAGAACATGACCTTCAGTCTTATGATCATGTCTCAGTATATTTGGATTTGCAAAAGCAATATAAAGATATTGGTATCTATTTGTACTACTGTCTTAGGACTGAACCAGCACTTATCCCCGAGAAATACATCTGTGGCATGTTAATTAAATTCAGATTTATTAACCTGATATAAGAGGTTAAATTGTTACCTATATTCTTCAGAGTTCTGGACCTTTACTTTATTCATACTTACCACTGAAAACTAAACCAGAGAAATGCTATTTTTAATCAAGGTGAGGTATCATAATTATTTCCTGATTGAAGATGCTAGATTACAATTTATACTGTATGTTGCTAATTTATGAAATACCTTTTAAAAGTGGTTTTTACCTTCCATTATTTAAGTAGAGGTTATGCTAACACTGCTTTATAGTTTTTCTTCTGCCAGCAGATTTCTTGTTATTTAACAATGTTAAGATTTGTTTGTTCATTTTTTGTTGTTTTGTTGGTTTTTTTTGTTTGTTTGTTTTTAATTTGGAAAACCACTTTTTGTAGCCTCATTATTTGGTTGCAGGAGCACAAGAATACTAGTAAATTTTATCACTACCAAAGAAATAAGAATACTTCCTTTCACCTAAAGTGTTATTCACACATTCTTTCAGAACCTTGGAGATATCCTAGAGTAAAAAATAAAAAAAAATAAAAATAAAAAAAGGCTAGGAAATAGTGAACTGACACTTCAATATGTATATAAGGCACTTAGATTGGCAATAAGGCCAATTTAGTACTTAAATTTGGAGACAAGACAAAAGATCTTCACCTATTCAATCCCAATCTTTTGATACAAATATCAAAAATGAATTTTAAAATAATATTTAGAACAAAATTTAATAAAAAATTAAAGAACACCAACAGCAATGAAAGAAAGAAAGAAAGAAGGAAAGAAGGAAAGAAGGAAAGAAAGGAAGGAAGGAAGGAGGGAAGGAAGGAAGGAAGGAAGGAGGGAAGGAAGGAAGGAAGGAAGGAAGGAAGGAAGGAAGGAAGGAAGGAAGGAAGGAAGGAAGGAAGGAAGGAAGGAAGGAAGGAAGGAAGGAAGGAAGGAAGGAAGGAAGGAAGGAAGGAAAAAAACCAAATGGCTCCAAATCTTTGTTCTCCAAATGTCTTTTCATGTTCTCTTCTATTTCCATTTTATATGGACACACGCTTAAAGTTAAGTATCTGCCTAGCTGAACTGTATAGCTTATATCCACCTAGTGGTTGGAAATAGGCATTGAGAAGACAGGTGAAAATATAAGTAGTTGGATCTGTTCTATTTTCTGCTTAATAAGGCCCTACTCCCAGCTGCATATAAAACCTTGGTAGATAAAGCCATCTGGGATAAAAATTTCCATACCCTCATGCCTTCCTCAATCTGTCTTTCACCAAAGTGTACCCACTTAATGATTATAACTTAGTATAAAATATAGCAAGCTGATTTTAAGTTTTTAATAGCTGGTTATCAAGACAGTTATGAAACATTTGGCTTCTCATTATACAGTATAAGCAAAAAGCTATCAATTTCCCCTTATCTCTACTTCCTCTATATACTTACATGTAGGACATAATTTACAATTTGTGAGAATGGGAACTTGAAAATGCAACAGGTTTTCCTCACAATAGCAACATTTTACTGCTGACAGAAATTAAAAGGAGTTAGGCAAGCACAACATAAAAATACATGCTTTTATAAACTTGAGAATAATCCTAAAATTAAAAGAAAAAAAAAAGCTGAAAATAAATAAATGAAGACATCAAGAAATAAGCTCTAAACCACATTAACCTATTACTGAAAGGATAAGCCAAGACTCCCTTTCTCCCACATCCAACATTCCTTCACAGTGGACAGCATCATGCCAATGCACAAATTGAGGCTGTCTTTTGCAGAGACAGGACCTTTCTCAGTACAAGCTTAGAGATACCAATGAACAGTCGCTGTCATTCGGATTCCAGATGCTGCAGGGTCATGTCCAGTACAATCAAGTCAAGAACTCTGTCCTAAAAAGTAGCCATAATAATGAACAAGATAAGTCTGACACAGCTAGCAGTAAAAGTGTTGATAGCACTGACTCTGTGGTAAAACTAAAAGTATAACTGAAGGAAGAATGACAAATTTAAGATTACATGAAAGGGAAAATGGATTATATGAGGTGAAGTTGCTTCCCTGTTTCCCACTTTCCAACAATCAAAAAGATGAAAAAGAAAAAAAAAAAAAAAAAAAAAAAAAGCACTTCAGAAGAGTTGTGTTTCCTTTCACCATAAGGTTATATAGTCCATCAAAAGAAAAACGGGTAGGGTTGAGCTTCTTCTCATTTGGGGCTCAATTTAAATGCATTCAAATTACCAGCCTCACTTGAAATGCAGCAAAGGCCTACAGAATTATTGCTGTCCTATACCACAACATTGCATAACATGCCAACTCTTCACCTAATTCATTGTGACGTATTTTATTTACTGCCACTTATCAACACCAAATCCAATTTGGCACACAAGTACCAGATGTTCCTGTTTTCCGCAGAGACTGTGTCACTTTCTCCAGGTCTGCATTTTTAATAGAGGAATCTTGTTTTGTTGTTTTCTTGCCCATCTTTTTAATCTCCTGAAATCCTTTTATTATATTTTTTCTTCAGAGATTTTTGGAACAACCCTTGGATCTGTATCATTCAGGAATCTGAATCAATCTGATTCTGAAAAAATCTGACATTTTTTTTTTCCTAGTTTTTCAAACAGATGTTTAAAAATCTCTTCATAATATGAGAATTTTTTAGAAGTTAGACTTTCTTTCCAACAGCATTTATTTCATCTTTGCCTTTTCTTTACAGTATGTGAAAATGAGAACACATTTTATAGTTATGTCAAGGTCATTAGAAATAGCAAAGCCATATAAATACTGATATATGGAGAGAAAAGAAAAAGGCCAAGTTTTATAAAATATAACAAAAAAAAATCAAAGTATTTCTTCTTTAACAAAAAATTTATCACCATCATCTAAAAATTCAAATAAGCAGACAAAATGTACTATAGGACTACTAAGGTTAACTTAGGCTTCATGGAAGCATATTCACCTTTTCATAGAATCATAGAATCACAGAATCACCAAGTTTGGAAAAAACCCACAGGACCACCTAGTCCAACCATCCACCCATCACCAATAGTTCTCACTAAACCATGTGCCACCTCACACCATGTCCAACACCACCTCAATACAATGTCCAAACATTCCTTGAACACCTCCAGGGCCAGTGACTCCACCACCTCTCTGGGCAGCCCGTTCCCATGCCTGACCACTCTTTCAGAGAAGTAGTATTTCCTAACGTCCAGCCTGAATCTCCCCTGGTGCAGCTTGAAGCCATTCCCTCTAGTCCTATCACTAGTCACCCAAGAGAAGAGGCTGACCCCCAGCTCAATACAACCTCCCTTCAGGTAGAGAGCAATAAGGTCTCCCCTGAGCCTCCTCTTCTCCAGACTGAATAATCCTAGCTCCTTCAGTCGCTCCTCATAAGGCCTGTGCTCCAGACCCCTCACCAGCTTTGTTGTCCTTCTTTGAACACACTCCAGGGCCTCAGTGTAGTTCTTGCAGTGAGGGGCCCAAAACTGGACACAGTACTCAAGGTGCGGCCTCATCAGTGCTGAGTACAGGGGGATAATTACTTCCCTGTTCCTGCTGGCAACACTGTCTCTGATGCAAGCCAAGATGCCATTGGCTTTCTTGGCCACCTGGGCACAACGCTGGCTCATGTTCAGCCAAGCATCAGTCAATACCCCCAGGTCCATTTCCTCTACACAGTCTTCCAGCCACTCCACCCCAAGCCTGCAGCGTTGCCTGGGGTTGTTGCAGCCAAAGTGCAGGACCCAGCATTTGGTCTTGTTGAACCTCATCCCTTTGGCTTCAGCACAGCCATCCAGCCTGTCCAGATCCCTCTGTAGGGCCTCGCTACCCTCAGGCAGATCAACACTTCCAGCCAGCTTGGTGTCATCTGCA
Organism: Gallus gallus; assembly: GCF_016699485.2. NCBI lineage: Eukaryota > Metazoa > Chordata > Aves > Galliformes > Phasianidae > Gallus > Gallus gallus. The sequence goes on from NC_052533.1 coordinate 82,189,968, forward strand.
AACTTACTGAGGGTGCACTCAATGCCCTCATCCAGGTCATCAATAAAGATATTGAAGAGGACAGGCCCCAGCACCGACCCCTGTGAACACCACTTGTGACCAGTCGCCAGCTGGATTTAACTCCATTCACCACCACTCTCTGGGCCCAGCCCTCCAGCCAGTTTCTTACCCAGACAAGAGTGCACCTGTCCAATCCACAGGCTGCCAGCTTCTGCAGGAGAATACTGTGGGAGACAGTGTCAAAGGCTTTGCTGAAGTCTAGGTAGACTACATCATCTTTCCCTCATAAAATCATAGAATTGCTAAGGTTGGAAAAGACCCACAGGATCATCCAGTCCAACCATCCGCCCTTCATCAATGGTTCTCGCTAAACCATGTCTCTTAACACAACATCCAAACGCTCTTTAAACACCACCAGGCTCGGTGACTCCACTACCTCTTTGGGCAGCCCATTCCAGTGCCTGACCACTCTTTCAGAGAAGTAGTATTTCCTAACGTCCAGCCTGAACCTTCCGTGACGCAGCTTGAAGCCATTCCCTCTCGTTCTATCACTAGTCACCCGGGAGAAGAAGCTGACCCCCAGCTCACCACAACCTCCCTTCAGGTAGAGAGCAATAAGGTCTCCCCTGAGCCTCCTCTTCTCCAGACTGAATAATCCTAGCTCCTTCAGCCGCTCCTCATAAGGCCTGTGCTCCAGACCCCTCACCAGCTTTGTTGCCCTCCTCTGGACACGCTCCAGGGCCTCGATGTCTTTCTTACAGTGAGGGGCCCAAAACTGGACACAGTACTCAAGGTGCGGCCTCACCAGTGCTGAGTACAGGGGAATAATTACTTCCCTGTTCCTGTTGGCCACACTATTTCTGATACAAGCCAGGATGCCATTGGCCTTCTTGGCCACCTGGGCACACTGCTGGCTCATGTTCAATCTAGTGACCAGATGGGTCACTAGATTGTAGAAGGAGATCAAGTCGGTCAAGCAGGACTTGCCCTTTGTGAACCCATGCTGGCTAGGCCTGATCCCACAGTTGTCCCGCACATGCCAAATGATCTCCCTCAAAACAATCTCCTCCATAACCTTCCCTGGCACTGATGTCAGGCTAACAGGCCTGTAATTCCCCGGTTCTTCCTTACGACCCTTCTTATAGATGGGAGTCATTGGCAAGCCTCCAGTCTTCTGGGATGTCACCAGTCAACAAAGAGGACTGATAGATGATGGAAAGTGGTTTGGCTATCCCATCCACCAGTTCCCTCAGCACTCTTGGATTAATCTCATGTGGCCCCATGGGCTTGTGGCAGTCCAGTTTTAGTAGTAGGTCTCTGACTATGTCCTCCCGAATCACGGGGAGTTTGTCTGATCCCCAGACAAAACTACCAGGTCAGAGAGTGGAGTACCCTGAGCATAACTGGTCTGACTTTTAAAGACAGATGTAAAGAAGGCATTCAGAAACTCTGCCTTTTCCTTATCCTCAGTGGTCACATTCCCAGCCTCATCCAGTAAAAAATGGAGATTCTCCTTGGTCGTCCTCTTACTGTTGATATATTTGTAAAAAGTTTCTTGTTCCATTTTACCCCAGCGGCCAGGTTGAGTTCAAGCTGGGCTTCTACCTTTCTGACTTTCTCTCTGCACATCTTAACAACCTCTTTGTATTTTTCCTGAGTTGCCCGTCCCTTCTTCCACAGGAGGTAGGTTCTCTTTTTCTCCTGGAGCCTCAAGAATAGCACTCTATTCATCCATGCCGGTCTTCTTCCCCACCAGCTCATTTTGCACTTCAGGGGGACAGCCTGCTCCCACGCCTGTAAGACTTCCTTCTTGAAGAGGGACCAGCCATCTTAGACCCCTTTACTCTCTAAGACTGAATCCCAGGGGACTCCCCCTACTAGTCTTCTGAACAATTCAAAGTCCGTACCCTGGAAGTCCAAGGTAGCAGTTTTGCTGCTCCCCCTCCTGGCTCCACCAGTATATTTCCATTCTTCAATCTCTATTTCACTCCTTAATTTTTCTCTTAGTATTTTGTTCCAGTGTGACTTGTTGAATTTGCTTCATACTAGTCCTTCATATTGATTATCTGTTTCACTTACAGTCATAAAATCTATGTCATTCAGATCTGTTGATTTACATGTGTTTAAATTTTCACTATCTTCCAGGTCTTCCTTTATCTGCTAATGTATTTTTATTTTATTTTATTTTATTTTATTTTATTTTATTTTATTTTATTTTATTTATTTCCTGAACAGGTCTTCATATTTTGTCTTATCTGTCTAAAATTCTTTTGATTTTCTCCCTTCTTCAGCAGTAAATGAATAAATAAACAAAGAGTTTCAGTCATTTTAAGGTCAGATTTTCTATTTGACTCATGAATCACTGAATCATTTCTGAAATGGAACTCATTAGGAAGCCCAAGGCAGTCTTACATTTGAGCATAAATCCAAGCCAGGAACTACAAAGACTTCTCACATAAACCTGCAGAAGCCCAAATGGACTTTGACAAGATGCCTAGCCTCACATTTCTCAATGCCAACAATCCCATGGTTTAACTGCTTACTGGATTAAATTTTCTTTCTCACGCACACAGATGTAGAAATCAACTATAAAATTAGTTATCATACAGCTTCAAGATACATGCAAGTTCTAGGTTGAGGGTCTCTAACTTTATGATTTGTCTAGTATCATAAGTCCAGGAGCAGGTCTATTATTCCATCTAGTTAAAGAGAGAGAAAGATATGAGACTTGTTAGTAAAATAATCTTGGTGTAATGTAGAGTTAGTGACTACTTATGATTTCATTTTCTTGAAAAACTTAAAAGCTCATTTCCAGAAGTTATCCTGTAACTTTACCCTACATGATCCAAAAACTGTGTTGTGTATTACTACACATTTTTTTTCAGGTTTGGAAATAGTGATCTTTTTCTTTTTTTTTTTTTTTTTTTCCTCTCTGTTCACAGAAGGTGCCAGTGAGAATTACCACAAAGGACAGGAATACTTGCCTCATCGTTTGTGACACTATGTAAATGTGCCAGAATTTATCCTATTTATACCATACATTAATGATAGTAACAAATGCTGCCATCTGTAATCCATCTCTGTCAGATACTAAGCACAAATAAAGCACAAAGCAGCAGCCCTGATACTTCATAGGAATGCCTTTTAATTCAGTAGGGAAACACAGTGATAATTGTGACGTGATAGAAACACAAGTATCGTAAGAAAATTCTCTTTGAGATTTTTTAATTTTTACTTAATCCATAGTTTAGGGAAAATGATTTAATAAAATAAAAAAGCAAAATCCCCCCAAACTAATCTGTTCAATACAGCTTTGCATATTTACACAGCTGAGGTGTTCCTGAATGCCAGTTTCTGCCTCTAAGTATTTTTTAAAGCCAAGCTGTCAATATGAATTCAAACAGAGGAGTGCTACAGAGTCTTCTCTCCAACCATCATCCCAGATATGGTGAGGAAACGTCAATCAAAGCATGAACTACTGCAATCACAAACTTGTTGTTTTGCTTATGCATTTCAAAAACAATGATCATACACTTGTAACTTTTACTATTCATTGCTACCCTTATTTTTTAATTATTTTGAGTAGCAATAATACTCTTTCATTTACTTCTCTCAGAGGAGGGAAGAGGAAGATAATCTGGATTTTCTAGGTTAAAGACTTAGTGCAGTGTTAGGTACACAGTGTCATCTAGAGGCCAAAGATTTTTTTTTATAATAAATTTTATGGTGAGGGAAGGGTTGTTTTTGTTGTTTTCCCCCCACACCTCCCTCTGATTCATTCAGAATGTCGGCACTGACATCTATAGGTCAGTGCAGCAGTGTTTAGTTGCAAGCTGCACATTATTGAATGGACTGTGTATGACTACATTTCTAGGGACAGTATCAAGCTCATGAACTCTTTTCTCCAAGAAAAACACCCAGCACGGGGAATTGTCACTGTTTGTTATCAAGAATCAATAAAGATTATTTAATTGGAATGCATTTGTGCTTGGATTTGGACAGACACTACTACAGTTTAAACTGCAGATCCATGTCACCTTTCCAGTTTTTCTAGTAGCATTACATCAAACCAGACTTCAGGAAATAAGTTCATCTAGAAGATGCCCATCACTATTACAGAAGTATGATAAAAAAGGAATTTTTGAAAAAGAGCTGTCACAGAGAGGCATCTGATCTATCTAACCAAATGAGATAATGAAATATTTGTTTCAGCCCCCAAATTAATTCATAACCTATTAAAAACTTTTGTTATTATTATTATTATTCTGTATGTAAGATGGTATAGTTCTCATGTGTTTACATTCCAAATTTTATTTTTTCCCTAAAACAATACTCAAAAATAGCACGCCTCATATGCATACTACTGTCTAACACAGAGCTCTTTCTGCAAGGTAAGCCTGAATAGGTTGAATGGTTTCACAATGGTATTTTTTTCAGCTGGGACAGATTTAATTTTCTTCCTGGTAGCTGGTATGGTTTTGTGTTTTGGATTTAGGGTGAGAATAATTGTTGATAACAAACCAATGTCTTTGTTGCTGCTGAACAGTGCTTACAGAGAGCCAAGAATTTTCAGCTTCTCATACTGATTTGCCTGCAACAAGCTAGGAGGGCACAGAATCAGGACCGCTGACTCAAACCCACCATGCCATATAACTTCATGCTGAACAATAAAACAGGAAGTTGGCCAGAGGGGTGGTGAAGTTGCTGTTGTTTGGAGACTAGCTGGGCATTAGTCAGTTGGTGGTGAGCAATTGCATTACACACCACTTGTTTTGTGTATTTTTACTACTATTATATATTATTATTTCCCCTTCTTTTTCTGTCCTATTAAATTGTCTTTATCTCAAGCCATCAGTTTTACCTTTTATTTCCAGTTCTCTCCCTCATCCCACTGAGGGGGAGTAAGTGAACAGCGGTGTGGTGCTTTGCTGTCTGCCGAGATAAACCACAACACTCACAAAAGGCAAAAAAATGGTATAAAGGAAATTGTGCAGGTAGAAAAATTCCAAGCTTGATATAGGTTATCAATTCTCTAGTTTCTGGTGAAAAAAAGAAAAAAAGAAAACAAACAAACAACAAAAACAACAACAAACAAACCAACAACTGGAGGCATGTTTTAAAGGAGTATAGATACCACTGTTCCAGAGACAGTACAGGCTTCATCAGACCTAGCTGAGTAGCTGAGTGGGAGATGATGGCAAGACATTGCACTGAATCAGAAAAATCATGGGACAACTGCATTCTCTTGGGAAGAGTTTGACCCTGACTCTGTGCCCTCTGAAAATGTGTGAAATTCAAAATAATATTTTCCCTGATAACAATATCATAAAATTAGTCAATTTGCTTTGATATAATTTCTGTCCCTAAATAATTTTGACTTCTGAGTACAAACACACTTCTCATCAAAACTGAAGTCTGATTTTAATAACTGAGAAGTTCTCACTCCATCTTTAAAGACTAGAAAGTCTTTAATGAAGGAGAACTTGTTACTTAAGGAAAGACTGTGCATTTTTTGTACCAAAGAGAGAATTTCTTCTCTTTTATTTGATGCCTTTAGGATTCACACTTCATGAACTCAAATGACTAACTTCATAGTGTGGTACTTTACTAATGGGTAGGTCTCTCACATTAATGAGAGAGAGCATTAGGCATACTAGACTACTTTTACAGTTTTGTAGTATTTTTACATTCGTCTTAAAATAATATTTTGAATGACTCGCATGTACTGAGTAGAAATGCTTTTTTATTTTCCTTCCCTCATACCATGAGAACAGAGCACAGTTAAAGCACAGCAGTAGCTCATTATTTAAAGTCACTAGTTGGAAAACTAGTTACTATTTTTGACAAGTTGTATTAGATCTCTTCCTCTAGAAATAAGTCTTCTGTCTAGAGACTTTTCAATTAAACCCAAAGAGAATACATGAGACACATAATGAAAGGTTTTTACAGACAGGATAATTTTGTTTTTTGAATGTAGTAATTTTTGTCCATAGCTTCTTAATAATTCTGGATAGAATATTCCTGAGAATTGAGCTAACATAGATAAAAGAAATACAGTAATCACATAGTTATTCTGCAAATTTTTAAAGAACACTTTTTAAAAAAGAAAAACAAAAACTATTAAAAGACTTGAGATGAAATTTGTGTGTACACAGAAAAATTTCTTTTGTCTCCCAAAAGAGCAATTCATAGAGAAGATTAAAGGTTATGTGTAAAGGGCATTGAGGAAACTTTCCTAGAAAATACTTCCATTCCAAAAAGACATATTTGCCAGCTCTCCAAGAAGACTACTATGTGCTGTATGTAATTGAAAATAAAATAATAAGATTCACAGAATGTCTGATATTTCTATTTTATATAGGAACACGTAGAGATTTACAATAGCCATTACATTGTGTCTACAGTACATAATCAACCACTAGTATTCTCCCTTTATCATTAATGTATTTAAAAAATCCTTAATCACAAAGTTTTTCAATAATTTATAGATTCAGTGCAGAATTTTAGTGAGACATAGCTCCTGCAGTTCATAGACCATGGTACTTATTTCAACTGCATCAGTTTCTTGTCTTACATTAATAAGCTAAGTCAAAATTACAGGGAAAATGCCAGTTATTCTGATGTTTCTGCTCTAGGGGAGCAAGACAGCAAGAGGAGAGGAAAGAAGGAGTTTGGACTAGATGATCTCCAGAGATCAACAGAGACAAACAGAGTTATTTAAGCTCTTCAGACACAAGAAGTAGTAGAACAGCCAGTTGGAAATTTCAGATTAGTTTCCAAATAATGGAAAGATGCAGTCATCTTAAGAATGTACTCAATGTTCAAAATAAATGGATTAGTACAAATTATTGTGGATAAGAAAAAGAAGATTTGTGGAAATACTCTTGGTAATATTCGGTGAAAATTGCTGCATAGACATTAAATACTCCACACATTCGCCCAACACTACATTCACACTTACGTTGAAATGAGGATAGTGCTCCATAGGTATTTAACATTCAAAATTAGTGGCAAAATAACTTGTTTTTATTTTATTCTTTTATTAGAAATTTAATTTTGACTAGTAATTTTATTAAACTCATTCAAAATTCCATTAGTTCTAACTGAAGCCTGTTTTATTCACAAGCAGCACAGCTGACAACAGCTACTAGTAACTTTACCAATGGTATATACTACTGGAATTACAACGATGTTTGCAGAAATCAGAAAGATAACTCTTCTAGTAGTCTTGGAGAAAAAGAAAACTCCTCACCCATTTTGCTTCTTTTTTCATAATAGCATCATTTCTACATAACTATGAAAGATAATTTCTATTAAGATTACAATACAGCACATCTTTTATAAGTTTAGGGAAGAAGTATGTGAAAGGAAAAAACCATAATCCCCCTCCACACACTTGTACAGAACAATATGTAGAAGCTCAAAGTAGCAGCACAGTTTTTACAAACTTTCAGCTACCTTTAATTGAGACATTGAATGCCACTTTGCTCTTCATCAGAAAGGAGAACTGAAAGTATAAGAAGTGTTGACAGTGCATTGTGTAAGTCAGTACTAAACATGATAGTTCTATCTAATATTTTCAAACTCGGGAAAACAGCATTTTTTTCTTATTTGCTGCTTGGTATACAATGTTTTATCATTGTCAATTCTCATTTTCTTTTTACAGCTACTTTTGCTGAAGGAAGATTAAATATAGCTGGATTTTAATAACGAAAAAATCTCTACACTGTCCGTCATACACTTATTCTGGTATAGAAGGGATGACTTCAATTACAAAGGTCAACATCCTCAGCTACACATTTTTCTTGCAATTGTGTTTTCTGATATTTCCATGATATTACATTGTTATCCTTCCTCAGGGAAGGATGAAAACAAAAATAATCCTTTTTTCTGAATTTCAGAGAAAACCATTATTTCTTAACATCATTCAATTTCAATCACTCGTATCCTAAAAATTGTTATAATTTTGGTAAGAATGCAACTCTATTATAATAATTTACTTTTAAGTGTTGTATTTATGGACTCTACTACTGCTTTGTAAGATGCTTTCACTTTTCATTTCATGTGCATACCTCAGAACATTTGTCTCTACATAACCCTGATTATCTAAAACTCACTTCTTCTTAAAAAATGGAAATGTTTACACCACGTGAGTTCCACCAATGCTCACACAGAAACAGAAAGGACTGAAAGAGTGTCAACATGTGAATTCCCTATTGTAGAAAAAGTTCAAGATTCAGCCCTCAGTGAGTAAAATGATGGGCACTGCCATGTGAGATAGGAAAGAGGTGATCCTTCTCAATTTCCTGGAACCCAGACAAAATTCAAGACTGACTGCTACATCATGAAACTGACTAAGCTGAAGGCTTAAACTTCAAGAGTCAGGCCAGAGAAGATGATCTCTGCCATCATAGCACCTGTGAAACAGTGGGTCACCTCCTCTTGTGTATACTGTTACAAGATTGGCAAGTGGGTTCTTGCTCACTGCTGGCAAAAATGTCTAACTAACGGTGGTGACTATGCTGAAAAATAGAGTTCTGAGAATTTGTAGCTGAGAATTTGCTGAGAATGGTGTTCTCGTGTCCTCTGTATCTGTTGTAGTTTCCAAAATGAATAGAAGAAGACGTTACTTTTGGTGCAACCTACAAACTATTAGTACTATTATTAAATTGAAATGTAGACAATGCTTTTTTTAAAATTCACTTTACTCTGTAGAGCTGATTTTTGTCAGTGCTTTATTCAGAAGACACTTTTATTATACTTATCAAGGTTTTTCTCCCCATCCTTTAGCTAAGAATGCTAATTTAAATTTGAACATCGACTTCATGCTATAAGATGTGATATCAAAACTGTTTTTATCTGCTACTTGTATTATTATTATTATTTTTAAAGCACTATAAAAATTTGTATAGTTGAATACTATTAGAAAACTCATTTTTTCTAAGTAGTCTCTGTCAGTTCAGACTTTGGCAGACCTTTACAGATTGCATTAGAAAAAAAAAAAAGAGTTGAATACTGATCACAGCTGAAGTCAGCATCTATGATTTTTTAAAAGTCTTGTGTTGTTTCTGTTGTTTCATTTTGTTTGTTTGGGTACTTTTAAAAAATATATGTATATATATATTTGAGACATATGTAACCAACATGTACTGAATAACAGATATAATTTTATTCATCCTTTCCATAGTGGCTTGAAGGTTCACTCCTTGACCATGCAGTTTCACTTGATTGAGAGAAAGGTGCTGTTTTTTAAGTACTATTTCCTTTTGTTTCTAGGCTACTTGTAGCTTTATAGTAGTGTCAAAGATCCTTTATATTTAACAAAACACCAATACTATTTTGACCAAACCAGATCTTTAGAAAAGAAAAAAAGCCAGGGACAAACGTTGTATTTCCTTGTAACTTTTGTTAGCACACTTCAGCAATAATCAGAAATCTTGACAGCAGTTTCTTGGGACATTTGCTCTCGGGCTTGATGGAGCTTTTGTCCTCATTGTGAGTTCATCCCCAGTAGCGTAAAACATCTTTTAAATTGGTAGCATTAATTCAGAAAACTACTTTGTTAAATAATTTGCGATCCTTGATTGTAAAACTCCTTTAAAGGTTTTGTTGTTGTTGTTTTGTTTTCATTTTTTGTTTTTGTTTTTTTAAATGCAGATAAGAAACTGGGGGTGGGCGAAGGGGAGGCTGTCCATGATCCTAAGAGAAAAAAAAAAAAACGAATTATGTGGCATCTCTTTGGATTTAGCCCTCACTGTCTCCCCAAGCTCCACTTGGTCCTAAGCTCCCTAAAGAACTGGAGAATGGCAGAAGGTTGGAAAGAAAGTATACATGCTGGGCAGGGCATACAAATGAATTTTCCACTAGGAAAATTGGAAAGCTAAAAGAAGGATGCTCACTTGTATGTCACAGACTCTTGACCGTAACATATGGTCAGAAGTAATAGTCATCAGAATCCTGTTGCCATATCCAAGCATAGCATGTATGAAATAATTATTTATGACACGTGGACAATGGCCAAACAACAAATAAACAACAACAACAAAATCCACTTCAACAGAGGAAGGGGACAGGAGCAGCTGTGAGGTGGTAGCTGCATATGATTTCACTCCACTGAATACACACAGTTCTTTTGTATTTAAGTCCTTTTTATCAAGTGCCTTGAATATACATCTGGAGTATTTATTTTTTGATATCTCCTCTTGATATTCTTCAATTAGAAGGTACTTTCAACTTGGGCATATGAAAATACCATTGAGATCCTTTCTCCAGGCAGTACATTAGCACTTAGTCAAACATATCTGCCTTCAGAATCACTGTTCTCCCTTTTTAGCAAACTACCTAAGTAAAAAGTAAGCTCTATTTTTTTGTTGTTGTTGTTGTTTTGTTTTTTGTTTTCCTAAATATACTGAAATGCTTGTTCTTGTCCTTATCCTTATTTGCCATGGAATTTACCATGGATTTTCAGTTCTGTCATCAATTGTCTGCATTTCATAACACATAATTTATAACCATCTCTATGAACCTCTCAGTTTTTTATAACATACTATATATTTAATGTGAGAGAGACATTTTTGCTCCTGCTACCACTTCCAGTTAGGACATTAAGGTTTTATTATGGATGTATCTAAATACAGTGCAGAAAAGCAGAAAGGCACCTATAAATTATTCAGGCCATTTTAAGTGAATGCCAGTAAAATCACCATACACAACAGCATACATTTTGGAATTTAATATTCAAGTCATTATTCTGTTTCTAAGCATTAGCTTTGTAGTGTATGTTTTGGTATAGGTGGAGCCAGGTGTCCTTAATTTTCATGCAGATTAATTTAGGAAAGAGAAAAAAAGAAAAAGAAAAAAAAAAGAGGAAAATTAAAAGGAAAACTTTACTCTTACAAAGATACACTTTAAAACTCTTCCCCACCTCCACTTTTTAAATAGTTTATTCTTTGCTTTATATTTCTCAGAGACATTACATTATGCAGGACAACAGCTCCTGAGATGCACGATTAGTCTAATATTTCTCACTGTTCATTCAAAGAAAACTCACAAAATCTGAGAACACAGACTCAATATTTACACAGAATATTCAGATGATCATAACAGCAGCTTACCAGTATAAATCTTAGTGGAATGGTGTCTCACTCCAATTTATAGGAAGGAGAGGAGGTTCTTTGATGTATGTATACCCAGCGTGAGATTAAGAAACAACAGTTCGAATGGTGGTCCCACCAGTTTATTACAAATGTTAATAAGGGAGATGAAGAAAGGGGAGGACGGACACTATTACAGATTGGGGTAACGGAGAAGGGAAGAAAGGTGATAGAAAAGATAGAAAGAAGAAGAAAGGAGTCTTTATAGGTATAAATTAGGGTGATGGGGAAGGGAAGAAGGGCAGCAGAAAAGATAGGAAATAGGAGCAAGGAGTCTCTATAGGAAGCAAGAGGGAGATAGTCACCACCATGGATCCAGCGTGGTTCATGGTTCAGTCATTGCTCTTCAGTAGAGGTGGGCCATTGGGCATTGTTGTGTTGATGAGGACGGTGACCACCATGACGACAATGATGAACATTGCGATGGCAGCACAAACTTATTTACAAGTCTAAAGTGCTTGAGTCAGCCTTTTGGAATGACAGTTTCTGGCTTTTGGATCTCAGCAGGAATTCCTTTTGTTCCTATCTTCCTGGCCTTGCCAACAGATAAGAGGGGTTTGGAGATGCCAAGTAGTATCTTGCCTTCTCAAGATATGATGGTATCATCCCCCAATCTCCCATAGCAGACAGGAGTAATTTAGTCACAGGACAGATCTTCTGCCAGTAAACAGTCCAGTAACAGTCCTGAGCACTCCCTTAACTCTTGGGCCAAAGACAAACAGCTCCAAATAAATGCTTTCAAATGTAAATTGTCCAGACAGTGATGTTGATTGCCACAGGGCAGCACCCACCTCTCATCTCCTAGAGTCTTATCACAAGAAATACCTCAGGCAGCAAGCTTTGAGCCAGAAAACAAAGAAGGATTCATACAAATGGTGACTGAAGTGACCAACAAAACTCTTGTCCTCCCTATCTAGGCCCTCAGAAATTTTTAACCATTACAAAAAAAAAAAAAAAAAAAAAAAGCTTTCAAGAAATCTTTTCTTGTAGCTGTACTTACACCTGAATAGCTTATAATGAAAGAAGTTAACAGGAACAGCATAATTGCTACAATCAAAAGAGAACACGTCTAATATTGCCCTGTTCAGCCAAGTGGGTGAACAAATGAAGATAGATAATGATAAATTAATTCTATCACATTCGTGAATTAATTTTAGCACTGCAACTAGTATTTTGTGAAAGCTTATAAGTTTTCTCTGTCTAGGGTCAGAAACAAAACAACTAGGTGTCATTGGATTACAAGCCCCAACAGTTTATCTCTATAAAATGCCTAAGAACTTCTCAGATTAGACAAAAAGTCTTCAGAGAAGGGAGTCCTAGATTCCTCATCCTTAGACTAATTTCATTAAAATATGGAGTGACACAGACAACAGAAAAGAAACCGTTGGGTATGGCAACCAGGAACAGGCAGTACTACATATAGATGAGAAGGACTAAGGTACTGATTTCCTGATTGAGTGGGAAGGAAAACAGCTGGCTTCCTGTGTAACATCTGAGGCACTACTTTATTGTTTGGATATTGCCTAGAATGGAACAAGTTATCTTAATTCCTGTTTAGAATCACAGGGTGTTACTATAAGTAATGTATTAAAAAACAGACATATTAATTTAGAATAAGGCAAAGAAAAAAACAAATCTTAGGTAGCACTCACTTTGTTAAATGATTGCAATACAAGTAATACATGTAATGATAAACAGATTAACTCATTTGTTGGACAACCAAGAAAATGTCTAGCAAATGGCATATGCAGTTTTCACAACACAGCAAGTAAGAAATCACTGGAAATTCAAACTTTTGAGGGATCTCATTCACTCACAATGAGTTGAATAGTCAACATAATGTTGGAATTCACGGAGAAATACTTAAGATTCTGCAGGCTGTTTTCTTTCTAGGTAGTTTCAAAACAAAATAAAAGATGAATTTTTAATTATTAAAACAGTTCTTGCTACAGTTGGCATACTGAAGTATATCACAATATATTGGTGAGCACCTCATTACTCATCTTTATTAATAAAGATAACTTTGTTGCAGAGTGGTTCTACCAAAGAAAATGTTACCTGAATTGTCCTAAATCGGTGTACAACACAAAACAAGAAAATCTCAACTAATAACTAGGAATAGCAGGTCAGTGTACTCAAACTCCTTTTTTATCTAGAGTCTGTACACCAAAGACAGATATTATGAATGAGTTGATTACATATCCTCAGCTGGAGACCTGTCCTCTAGTTTAGTTCTGATACAAATTATTGAAGTGTGCTTCCCCTCCCCCATATAACTCTATTCCTAAAGCTTCCAAACTGGTAGCAGATCTCCTTGAATTGCCCCTACTCTGGCACTCCCTCTGATGGATGGAACAGCAGCTAATGGAGCAAGGACCCAGAACAAAGTGTGTGTCTGCTCATGTTTGTCTAGCAGATGGTACAGTAGGAAGAACATATATTTGTGCATCTGTTCGGATAAATTTACTGGCCAATTTTTCAACATGGAAATTACCAAGCCATAAATTCTGTTTATACTGATTAAAATTATGGGGGTTATATTGCTACTATTGGTTTTTTGTTATTTTTATTTTTTCTTTTGAATGAACTACTGATGTTATTATGTGCACTTTTCTAGGGGTTTCTAAAGGACCTGAAAAAGCATTTACAAGAATAACCGGAACTGAGATTTTCAAATACAGCAACTAAGCAGTACAAATTATCAAATAGCTTGGTCACATTGGTAGCAAATAAATGGCCAATCTTGAGTATTTTCTTCATTATTTTCTGTTCTAACTGGCACAATAGGACTTTTCAAGACTTGTGAAATTAAAGAACAGAGGTTTAATTCAGTAAGCTGCGTGCATGAGGAATTACTGCAATAGCTGGTATGCCTAACTCCAGGACTGTGCAAATTATCTTTCATCATTTTCTCTGTCAAATTCTCAGCTAACATCAAAGTTCAAATCAGCTGCTACTGTAGTATCTCCCTTCCTAAGGAATTCAGTCTTGAACTCACTAGTGATTCAGTGTTTAATTTATATCATGACTATTAATTCTTTAAGAGCTCAAATGTTTGCACAAGGAAAGATTAAAAACAAAACAAAACAACAACAAACAACAACAACAACAAAAACCCACCCCTGGTAAAAATAACTATGAATCAAAAAGTAAATCCAGAAAATATTAACTGCCTGGTGTACCTTCATATGCATCTCTTGAGAATGGTTGGTAGTAGATTTAACTTTCTTTTACTAGACAGAAGGAATTGAAAAGTCTGCAAGAGTAATTGAATTGTCTCAATTATTTGTGAAACAGTTAGAAGATACTAATCTTCCTTAATTTACTGAATGGACTAAATTAGTAAATGAACTGAAGGACTGACAAACTTGAACTGGTTTCAAAAAATCCTCTGTTGCTTGCAGAGTTCATGTCTTTGTTTATTTATTTTCAAATATCCTGTGGCTAGATCCAGTAATTACAGATGGAAACATTTCTAAAATCACTGGGGAAAACTGCAAACAAAATATCTATCTTCCTAAACCACTCTCAAGAAAGAAAATGCTTTGGCTCAAAAGTGGCTTCACAGTTCTTCAATGTCAACATGTTAGATGAAAGTAGTAGCACTGAAGAAAAACACAACTTGATTTCAAACATGCCAGGAAATGCCTGTTAATGACATATTTCCAGTTCATGCTGGATTATGCCAATTTTTGCCATGGTTCTGGTTGGCGCGACTTATTCCTCACTCAGTTCAATGCCAGCTGTGCTGTGAAGTAACTCCAAGTAGAAATAATACTGAAGGTTCAAACACTCCTGTACTTTCCATATGAGAGTAACTGAGACACAAAAGTTCTAAGTACCAACAGCTAGGTACTCTTCATATGTGGATTATAGAAAACAGGCTGATAATTTGCCTGAGCTGCTGACCAGAACATGATTGTTCTTCACCAAGATCTCTAGAAAGGAATGTGTTAATCTACTGTAAGAAAAGAAACAAAAATTCAAGTATGTAATAGAATACAATTCTCTAAGGCCACCCTCCACCCTTTTAAAAATGGTAAATAGTTAAAGAATGCATTTTTCCCATTCCATCACAAAACACAAAATTGATATGTTACATGGGAATCACAAAATGAAGAAATTGACAACGAAGAAAAGTACGTCACAAGGTGAGTGAAATCACTGTTAAATGTTGCCCAGGGAATATGAAGAAGAGGAATTACATTTCCTTCATAACAGATCTCCCATATTCACATAAGAAATAATGTTTTTTACCCTAGAAACTGGACAAGCAAGATATTAAAAGATCAGAGATTTAATTTCTTCTTCCTCCCATACTGCCATACACCGATAAGGACTTGATCCAAGAAAAGTGCATATAATATTGTTGCCAATTTTTTTTTTTTTCTAAAAGAGAACTTTGTTCTAACTTGTTTAAATAATAATTTGCCTATCTTCAAAGTTATTCCCAGCTACCAGCAATATCCAGGTACTTGCCCTTCCACCTTCACTCTTATATAAACTGTTAGCAGTTCTCTCAACAAAAAAAAGATCAAACATGTTGGCCATACCTGTGATATGAATTCTGGTCATATGAACCACCCTCCATACTACTTCATGATAGAAACTAAATTAGCTAGAGATTTGAAGGAGGTCTATCTGCAACTGCCATCCTCTTCATGCAAAAGCCACTACAGAAACCCCTGCGAAGACAATAAATATCTTTGATAATTCAGAAGAATAAAGTTTTATTTAAAGGCAATGCAAAATGAGAATAAGCTTTCTAAAGAGAAATCTCAGATGATGTGTTCAGGAAGAACAGAACTACAGGGAGGATAACTATCACTGCTCTTTCTTATTGAGTCCTTCCCAGTGGGTCTTTGCTTTCTGGATTGATTTCAGATGAATCAATGACGGAGCTGTAGCAAATGCTATACAATCCTCTCTAGAAAAATTATTTTCATCAAGCATAAAAACTATCTCTTTAACTCACAGCAGTCCATTTTCTCAAAGTGAGAAAATTCTCAGACTACATGTTTCCCTCCCACTCTGGTTTTGCTGTCCTTTTCTACAGCCTGTGAAAACCTTTTTTCCTTATAACCCACAGTTGCTTCCACTGAAAGAGAAAACTTACCTTCTTTCCGTGGACATAGAAAGTCTTTATCTCATTTTTATTTTTTTTAATTTAAAATACCACAACATTGAACCATGAATCAAAGAGATTTTTTTTTCAATTTCCATAATAAAAAAAGGTCCATCTATTTCCACATATTGCTGTTACTGTCATCCAGATGCTTTAGTTGCTTTTGTTGTTGTCGGAATTTGTTTTTAGGAATTTGCAGAATAACTTGTGTCCTGTCATCAACTGATAGCCACCATAAGCATAGATGTTCTTTTCTTAATATTTTTTCCTAGGTAATCTCTTCTTTAGGTTCAGGCTAGTTAATGATATTCACTATACGAAGTGACTGAATCACTGAAACACTCATTCTGAAATCAAACTTTGATTGCTGTACCAAACCATTGTTTCTTTTAATACACATAACAGATAAGAAGCATGCTTATTTATTCGTTTGACTGATTTTTTTTTCTATTTCAATTAGTTCTGTTATGTCAACATTTAAGTAGAGAGAGATGTTTGATAGTTATTGCAAAATTAAACTCTCTACTACACCTTTTCAGCTTTCAATATACATATAGGCATTTGTTTCTACTAAACACAAGCTTAATGTATTTCTTGACAAAGATCAAATTCTGCTAATAATAAAACAAGAATGTGAAATTCAGGAAAGTTTAAGCTTATGTTTTTTAAGTAAAGGTGAGGGATCTGGAGCACAGGCCTTATGAGGAGCGGCTGAAGGAGCTGGGATTATTCAGTCTGGAGAAGAGGAGGCTCAGGGGAGACCTTATTGCTCTCTATAACTACCTGAAGGCAGCCCGTAGTGAGCTGGGGGTTGGCCTCTTTTCTTGTGTGACTAGTGATAGGACTAGAGGGAATGGCTTCAAGCTGCACCAGGGGAGATTCAGGCTGGACGTTAGGAAATACTACTTCTCTGAAAGAGTGGCCAGGCACTGAAACAGGCAGCCCAGAGAGGTAGTGGAGTCACTGGCCCTGGAGGTGTTCAAGGAACGTTTGGACGTTGTATTCAGGGACATAGTTTAGTGAGAACTATTGGTGATGGGTGGATGGTTGGACTGGGTGATCTGTGGGTCTTTTCCAACCTTGGTGATTCTATGATTCTAAAGAAATTAATAAATGCATATGGCATTTCTGTTCAAATTCAGTTTCTGACATTTCACCAGGAAAAAAGACAAGTATGCTGTTGGAGGAAATCTTGGAACAGATTACAATATAGCAAAATTGAAAATAAATCTCTGACTCTGCTGGGAGTGAACAAGGTACCTATATTGTTTCTGTTAGTGATAGAGAACTACTGGCATGACTCTCAAACAAAGATGGGTAACATCATTGAAAGCTTATCTGAATAAGCTTTCAATAAGGTGACATGGGATTTATTTGAAGTCATAAATTATTGTAGTGTTAGTTACAGAATTAGTCCAGCATTCATGTACGCAGCATCAAGTTGTCATACAAAAGTAAAGAATCAGGTCCTTTATTATTTCTCCCATTCTTATAATGTAAGAGTACTACATATTGGAGAAAGTTTGCTTTCATGTGTGGGTTTTGGCACATGGTGAACACTTTTGTGAGGAAGTGTATTACTATAAATTAACTCTTATTGTAAGGCATGACCCTTTTTTTTTTTTTCTTTTTTAAACAGTTAATTGCTCTACTCTAGCTTTTAAAATGAACAGATCTTTCTATGTTTCAGCTCGTATATTGAAACAATACTGATGCTGCTAAAGGTGACCCGGAAATTATTTTAGATGATCAGTTTTTTTGAATTTTTGTTTGTTTATGATAAATAAAATTGCCCAAGAAATTTTAGACTATTTCTAATGATTGCCTTCCAATTTTCTGTTTTTATTTTTATATGCATTGTCTCTTGAACACTAGTTTTACTCAAGAACAAGATAGGACGCACATGATTACCTAAATTGAAGCAGGGGAAATAATAAAGACTCTTGAAGCATAAACCTCCTGTGCTCCATGGTCTACAATAAGAGCTCATCAGTGTTCTGCTACTCTTGGGGACTACCAGGCCTTTATCTTTTCTGCTCTGGGCCTGAAACTCTGCAGATACTCTACTCATTACGCTTTTCATTTTGTGATTCATGACTTTGAAGTGTAGTTGCCTTAAAGAGAAAGACCAAAAGGCAAGAGATGCTATTCAAAGACCTGCAAGCTTCCAAAGAAGAGTAGGCAAGTGGACCACACACATACAAATGTATCAACACTTAAAATAGATTAAAAAAAAGAGCATACAGCACAGGATAATACTAGTGAGTCCTAAGACATTTCTTTTTTTTTTTTTTTTTTTCCCTGCAGGAGAAATGATTTGTATGCTTTTAGAAAGATGAGGTGCATTCTAGTTTGAAACAGGAAAATACATCCAGAATCAAAAGTATCAAAACGTTCACTATGCTAAGAAGTTCTCTCACCTAAAGCCAGGCCAGCTGCATCTGGGAATTGTGAGCACTCCTTAGTCTTTCATTTTATGTGCACAATAGAGATTAGACTTCTAAAAGATCTGAGCAACAGTTCTGTAGTGCAAAGAATAGAGATTTTTTTTCATACTTGTTAAACTGAAGCATTTACAAGATGTAAAGTCCCTACTGAGAATGTAATGTGAAAATGTACTCAGTGATGCATGTTTCTTTAGGAAGTTACAGAGCTAGTAACTTGATTGATTTAACTCCCTCTTTCCATTACCTCTCAAAAGATGAGAGCATTCTAAAATGCACAGTGAAAAATCTTTGTTAAAAAAAAAAAAGATTGTATTATGTAGAAAATCAAATTAGGTGACTTTGTTTCTTAGTCAAAAGCTATGCATGCTGTAATCACAACACATCACAAGAGCATGAGGCAGTTTCACCCAAAGGATATTTGAAAATCCTCAGGCAGAGAAACATCTAAAGGCAACCTCTGTGTTCTAGATACATGGAGGTGTTGTAAAGATGTGAGGACAAAGGTTAAAACGAAGAAGACAGGATGTGTGTTCAAGTGATGTGTTCAGTATGGCTGATTATACCCTGTATACAGCCTTGTAACAGACAGGAAGAAAAAAAATAAGAAAAGTTTATTCTTTCTCAAAATAAATTCTTACATCATGCTCCCAATAGCCCTACTTGTACCATTTTAAGAAAGCTCTAATTTAATGTCAAAAGAACTATTCAGCCTAGCACAAGATTCAAAATAAACAAAACTTCAAGCAGTACTATTCATGATGTGGGTCAGGATATACAAAATTTCAGAGTTTGCCTCAAAAACAGGTTATTTCCACTTCTAAAGAAATAATACTCCAGCAACATTATGAATTCTGCATCCTCTACAATATACCACTCGAAATATTTTGGGGGGAAAAGGTTTTTGACACTGTAACCCATAAATCCTCATTGTCAAAATGATGACGCATGGGCTAGATAAGTGGATAGTGAGATGGACCAAAACCAGCTGACAGAATAAAAGCATTATGATCAGTGGTATGGAATTCAGCTGGAAGGAAGTCACCAGCTGTGATGCAGAACTCAATAACATATCCAGTACCAAAAAAAAATTTCATTAGTGGCCTGGGCAATGAGATAGAGTGTACCCTCAGCACGTTCACAAACAACACAGAATTGGAAGGAGTGGCCAATACATGAGACGCGTGCACTGTCATTCAGTACATCAAGTGGATGGACAAGTAAACTGGGTGTACAATTCTGGGTACTTGGATGAAGTACCTGAAAAAATAACATTTTTATATTTTATGACTTGAAATGCAATGTCATATCTATACAAAAATTTAACAGTAAAACTGGGAGTCTCCTAGTGTTTACAGTACATTTTAGATTAGAAATAGGGGTGATTACTTCTTAACTAATAAATGAATTAGAAATAGAACCCTCAGAATTGTTTCATCTACTAGATATCATTACAGAAATTTCCTCTTTTCCTTTCCAGTATGAATAGTAACTCCATATATTTTATTTATCTTTAACAGTAAAGTAATAGAAAATGAGACATACTGATGGGATTTTCTGGAGATGACAACTCTATTAACAATCTTTTTCACTCCAATATGGACCTTATCATACTTCAAAGCAACAGGCATAAGAATGTATTCATGATAAAGTTTAAATAAAACAAAGATGTGTAGAGAGAAGGAAAAAAACTTACAAATATTGAAATAAATGTTGCTAGTTTCTTTCACCTATTTAATTATTTTTCCAAACGTCTTATTCAAAATCTCAGATAGCCTGCCATCATTCTGAATATCTACTGTTTCCTTAAACTATCCATGGGATTATACTTATGTTAGAGATCACTTGTCATCGAAGGGATAAGATTAGACAAGAAAATATAATGCTGGCAAATGTACTTGAAGAACAATACACAGGAAAGTGTATAACAACTTCTAACACTTCCCCCCCCACACCACCTTCCTCTAGTTAGAATAGATTTTCTTACAGACTTCAGTAATTTGACTTTTAGACAGACCAGCAGTACATTATATAAAGAGTGACTGGAGAAATGGCAAGCTTTTTTGTTGTTGTTATTAGAATATATCTACCTATTTACATTTGACAAGGTCAAAAATCTTTTATTTCAACTTTACACATGGCTGCTGATGAAAACTGGCCACATGCTTTGATGCAAAATAACCCACAGACATTAACATTAAATAATAAACATTTTAAAGCTTTTGTACTAATAAGTGAATTCAGGACAACAACTGAGTAGAAATGCCTGTCTGTCAACAACTGTGCTTCTAAAGCATTTTGCTTTAAAACTGTAAGCATTGAGAATATAGCACAATGAAGTCTAATTGCATTTCAGCTGTACAGTAATTCAAACAAACTTTAAAAAGTATAAGAAAACAAAACTTCAGATTTCTCTTTTAAAAAAAAAATAGCTCCTTTACTTAGTTTCCCAATTTTTATTATCTATTAAAGAAAGTTGCAACAGAACTAAAGGAGGCTAAGGCAGGGAAAACAGATTGAAAAAGTTAAATCTGTCCAAATTGGTGCTTGCAATTTTAAGGGACTCCACAACTAAGTTACAGATGTTTGTATTTCCAGACAAAACCTCTTTATTCACTGCAGAAGTGTGATATTTTGAATGTGCATCAAAGAGGTGTATGTACTTTTACTGCATACATCCATTAACAGAAATCATTTTTAAGAGGGAGTAGAGAATAAATTCTCTGGCAAGATGACATCAGATAGCATGTGAACATATTCAGATCATGAATTATTGGGAAATACATATGTATTTAGGACCTGTGTATCTGAAAATGACAACTGTTTTTGTGAAAAGGTATCTGGAATGTACACTTGATAGTTCTGTTGTCATGGTTTTATGATTTTTGTTATCAGTATTCTACATCATAACATTATGGAAAGCACTGGGATTTAAGGAGTTAATGTCCCACTTCCACAGATTGCCTATTTTCCAAATACCTGTCTCTCAGAAAAGAAAAACTGGACACAATACTCCAGGCAGGGTCTCATAAGAGTAGAGCAGAGGGGCTGGTCATGCTTCTCATGATGCAACCAAGGATATGGTCGGCCTTCTGGGCTGCAGACTAGTCCTCAGATTAGAAGTGCCCCTGAGAAGCAATAAGAGGGAATTTCATTTAAAGCATGGAGAAAGATTCTGATATATGGGAGCACAGCCCATATATCTCACAACTAGGTTCATATATTTTCCAGTGATTAAGTTATTTTCAATGCTGGGTCTTCAAGCCATTCCTCCATAGGAAGTGATTAGGCACAATAATCTCATGTGCTACAGAAACATAACTATATTTCTTAGAAGGTTGTGCACAGTCTTTAGAAATGGTAGAAAACCATTTCTAAATGGACATCACTTTGCTCTCCTAACTTCTCTTTTCATACTAGTACTGAAGAGATTCACTTCAGAGATGCAAAGAAAAGTATATAATAAAACATAAACAAGTTCAAACTCCCAGAAACTAGTTTAGAAAACTTCTTTAATTTTGAAATAGTAAACAAAACAGTAAAGTACATTATTAGCTTATATGCCATGCATCCCTATTAGGATTCTTCTGCTTTAGTTGTATTAAGAAGGCAGTCTACCACTTGATACAGCTGCACAAGTTTTAGACTTCTTGTTCATTCACAGCGTATAACAATCGGATGTATAAAATTGCGAGCTTGGAAGAAGCAAAGGAAAAAATCAAAATGCATAACCTTAGAAGCACTTTTATCAGAACATAGCACTTTCTAGAAAGTAATGAAAAACTATTTTGAAGTCTGAAAGAAAAAAAATGAACACCTCCTTAAAAGGGGATCCATAAGAGGCGCACCAATTCTAGTACACACTGAGCTACAGCCAGAGTTATGGCTCCCTAAAAGATAAATAATTCACTATCTTACATCCCAACTACTATGAAAAAAATCTCCAAAGCATCACACAGAAATGTACATCTACGCTAGGCCACTG
Source organism: Gallus gallus (assembly GCF_016699485.2). NCBI lineage: Eukaryota > Metazoa > Chordata > Aves > Galliformes > Phasianidae > Gallus > Gallus gallus. Next base: position 82,212,675 of record NC_052533.1, read on the forward strand.
TCACTGTTTTCAAATTCTATGTATTGCAGATATTAAGATCTTAAAATACTTTATTCATTACATTAGTAACTTGTAATCAAGGAACAAGGACAAGGCCAGCCTGGTCAACCTGATTCTGGTTAGCCCACAAATGCGTTATCCTGCACTTTCTCAAGAGATTTGGGTTGAATTTGAGAGCAAAATTACCTTCAGCATCAAAACATGTGTCCTTCTCTCCTGCTTAAATTTCAAGCTAGCAACCCTGATTAGAAAGTGAAATGCAAATACATCTAAAGAAAGAAGATGGGGTGATTCATGACTTCCCATTGATATCAGCAGGACTACACAGAACTGTGCAATTACTGTGTATTAGGTGAGCAAGGCCTGCCTAAGAAGTAGTGCCTTGGCCAAACTAATTTTTGTTTAGATACACTGTTTCTACATAAGCATAACAAAACTTTCAAACCAAAAGAGTTTCACTTATTTGAAGCAGGACAAGTTTCTGACATGTTAGAAGACTGCAGACAAAAATGAGGTAAATTAATATCATCTCCTCAAACCCTTTCAGCAACATTTAATACTAACTAAAGGTGAAAAAATTGGAAGTCACTGACTGAAGCAACTTTCCAGTGTTGTTCTGGCTTCAGTTTAGCAGTGATCGGGTTACTGTTTTCATGTATCTACTTGTCACTGCTTGTCTTTTGAGTTACCACTTCATCTTAATACTCCAGTACTGCTACAGATAAGGCTACTCTCCTATCATCTTCATGAAGTGAGGCGACATGCTGAACATAAACACAATAGTAGGGTGATCACTGGACCGATAGGAAAGAAGCATGCATCCAGATACATTTGTGCACTAGCCTGTTGTATCTTTCAGATATATTGTAAGCCAAAAATAAAAATCCACACAATCTTGGCCACAGTTGCTAATGCATTTTCTATTCCAGAAACATACTTCACAGAAATAAAACTCTTCCAAATATCACCAGTACTGGTTGTAATGGTTGGCCCAGAACCCCTTATCAGTCAATCAAGGTAAAACAGAACCATTTCAGTTACCAGAAAGTAAACAGAAAGTGAAATCATGGACTTCTAGAGCTCCTGCAACATCTGTTTAACTATGATTACTCGAGACAAAAGGCTTTGCTATACCTTACATCATGGAATGAAAGTAACTGGTTCCATCACCTATCCCCGAAATGCTTAAGCCCCCACTGTTACAAGAAAGCTTTTAGCATTCCACAGAAATCCATCTCTCTCACTTTCAGGATGACATGTCATCTGATACCCTTCATCCCCCCCCCCCCCCCCCCCCCCACGACCAGCACACAGGGAATCACATATTGCTGGTGCAGAACATCAGTCCCATTTTTCTTCTCTTTACTGTTTTTCACTCCATTCTCTTTATCTCTAGTGTTGTTCTCATCTATGAGAAGAACTAGAGGATAAAAGGAAAAAACAAAGGAAATGAGACTTTAGAAGACCTCAGCTAGTACTCTCATTTTCATCAAAACCTTCGGATGTTTAAACATCTCTTAACTCTTTGTCACCTGTGGTTCTCTTCATCTCTCACAAACAATGACTTTCATATCAGGAAAATCAACTTATAGATATGAAAGGCTGATGAAATACATACATACTGAATACAGTTTTACATCCTTTTGACTACAATACTTCCTCTCTTTAAAGAGGCAATATCTGCTTGCTCCAAGTATAAATCTTAGAAGATAACAACAGGTGATTCTTTTGCTTTTTGAGATAAGCTATCATTAAATACAGTAAAAATGAGGTCTGTATTTCTTGCATCTTTTTAATTCAGTGCTTTAAGTGTTTCTCAAGATAAAGCAATACAATTTTATTCTTTCCACAGCTTGCTTTTGGTCTACAGAGAGAAAATAAAATGCAACACCCCCCAAAAAAATCCCAAATTAGCTGCAAAAACTTTGTCTAAACAAAGACTGTTTCATAGCATTCCATTAAAAAAAAAGATATTTACTCTATGTTATATGTTATTCTCCACTCTTACTCTCCTCCAGAAATCAAGCTAACAACTTGCTTAGCTTTTTAATATATGAAACTTATACCTAAAAGGAAATGGGACTAGCTTTTCAGATGTTCCCCACTATAAAAATCAAATCAAGACTAAATAGATGATTAGATCTACAAAATAGTATGGAAGAAACCAACAAACTAGAGTTGTTTATTTCAGTACTAGTGATTATCTGGCCTATTTTGAACAATAACTCATTTACAGCTGGACTGATGAAGGACAGCATGAGTCAGGAACACTACCTCAACTCATTTCTTTGTGATCAAAGTTATTCTGACTTCTTTTGATAGCCAAAGCATTTAGATGTTGTTTTCATTTGAATTGTCAACTTGGAAATATTACACTTGCATAAATACCAAATGGGTGCAGAACACTGCTTCAGTTCTAAGCTAATCCAAGATTTTTTTTTTTTTTTGTTTCTCATTACCTAGTATACTTCTTGCATTAAGGCCAAAATGCAACACAGCCCATATACAACAAATACTCCCGTAGTCTTCGTATCTTCTCTGTAGACATATACTGTTAGGATTGGGTTCCAATATAGACAAGCCTGTCTTTCAGACTAGAGTTAACCACAGCTGCCTTATATAATTGGCATATCCTAACATTCCCCAAGGAAGAGTAAGAAAACATTTCTATGCTGAACATGTTGGTTTCAGTGCCGATATGAACACAGTTTGGCTCCCACTGAATATCTGGAAGAAACCCTTTCACAGCCACAAGTAACTCCAGATCACAACCTCAACAAGTGAAAGCTTTTGGTGCTCAATATCTGTTCGCATATTATCAAACAGAAATTAATTGGCTGCAAGATGATTTGGCTGAAATGTTGTTTGTTTGTTTTTCTGAAGAATGTAAGGGAGTAGAACAAAAACAAAAGCAAGAATAGAACAAACAAGAAATACAGCAAGTTGGAAGAAACAGAAGAACCAAAAAAAAAAAACCATTCATCCTGGAGTTTCGCATGCTACTTCAAGTTATAATCCCCATTTCCTTCCCATGGGATATCTACAAATTGTTCTTGGTCTATTTTATTTTCATGTTCTACAAGAGAGCAAGAAGTACATGTGTACACTCACATACATCCATAAGGATTATCTTAAATGAAAGTTGAAATATGAACTCTCCTTTGAAAAAAATGGAATTTACCCTCACTGACAAATCGATTGCCAAAGATGTTCTGTGCAAAGCCAATTCGTATAAAAATTGAAGTGTTATTAAAAAAATCCTAAGGAACACATCGTAACATTGCCCAAAGTCATCAGTCCAAAGCTTAATACATTACTTGTAATATTTTACAGAATAATTGACTGGGAAGTTACTCTAGGAGCATTATATGTGGTAATGTAAGAATAAGTACTTCTGTATGGTACTCACTGGGGAAAAAAAAAGTGTGGATTCAAAGTAACAATGAAAGGGTACTTAACATCCTACTCATTACAGAAAAAAATAGATTTTAAATCTTATCAGCTGAATCTCAAATTTCTAGTCCTATAAGCCTATAAAACATGCATATATTGCATAAAATATTTCAAAATAGGCATAATAATGCAGACTGTCAATGCCAATTCCACTATGTGTGTTTTCCATGCCTCTCTTAACTGGTTTGTTTTTAATGTGAAAATTAACCCATAATGGGAAAACCTCATTTATATTCTCAGTGAAATCTATCCTAGAGC